>NW_027206055.1:0-600000 GCF_024711535.1 Dipodomys merriami | reverse complement strand
AACATGCAATGTCTTGAAAGCCCTGTCTGTGCTATGAAATCATTGTATTGAAAACAAATTTCCTAGTTCAGTGCATTCATCATAGCTACTCTGGAGATTCACCTATAGGGATACATCCATCCATATACAAATACATAGAGCTACACTGTCTTTTTCTTTTTTGGTGGGGGGCAGGTCCTGGGGTTGGACAGTAACCCTAGCCATTGTCCCTGATCTCCTTTTGCTCAGAGGTAGTGCATTAAAATTCACAGCCCCATTTCTGGGTTTTTCTCTGATCTCATTGATATAATAGTGTCAAATTTCCTACACTGGCTGGATTCAAACTAAGGTTTTCTACATCTTAGCCTCCTGAGGAGCTGGAATTACAGTCAGCAGCCACTGGCACCTGCCTTTCTTTTCTTCTTCATTTTTTACTCTGGACATCTGACTTCTTAACAGGGTCTTTCCAATGGTTTGAATTTATAAGTAAACTACCCAATGTTCTTTATAGCTGCCTTCTCTGAGAAGGATTTTCTCTCCTTATCTTCCCCTCTGGCTACAGGTTTGAAGCCAAAAATGAGAAATGAGTGTCCCAGGATTTTGGAGCAAATGTCCACAGGCCATGCCAGTTCAGTCACTTAGCATTGAGCTGCAGTGAATTTACTGTCTCAGGACGAGAGGACTGAAAACTTGAGCGATTTTCATACTGTCTGCATTGCTCCTTTTGTCTATAAAATTATGAATGTTTTTTTTTGTCTACACCCTTAAGTATCTAGAACACACTAGAAGCATCTTTCTGTTTCTGTTTTTCTCTAGAACCTCTTGAGATTTAAACTAAATGTTTGTGTGGAGCGGCTTCTCAGTGAATCCCTAAGGAAAGCCGCTTAATCCTCCTCAGGAGATCACCATTCAAAGCCAGCCTAAGCAGGAAAGTCTGTGAGCCTCTTATCTCCAATAAACCACCAGAAAACCAGAAGTGGAGCAGTGGCCCAGAAGGTAGAGCTCCAGCTTTGAGAGATAAAGCCAAGCAGGAGATACTGTCCAGAGCAGGCAGTAAAGCCTGGGATGCGCTTATGTTCAATTATCAACCAGATGGCTGGAAGTGGAGCTGTGGCGGTGGTAGAGCCTCAGCCTTGAGCAAAACAGCTCAGGAATGCATTGGGCCCTGTGTTTAAGCCCTGGGATGCCCACAAAAAAATTCAAAAAGAGAAGGCCAAGTTATGTATCAGTGTCCTCCTACCAACTTATGTGTGTATATTACTTCCCTGAGTGCAAACAGACCCTATGAAATGCTTCTGCTTTTACTTACTGATTTATTTTTCAGATATGCTCATTGCGCATACTGCAGCATTCTCTTCATTTCAAGCCCACATCACTTTTCTCTTCCGGGGCTCCATGCCTGCATCCTTATATGATGCACACTTAAGCTCTCAGCAGCCTTTATTTACATTTTATTATGAGGCCAACACAGGAACAGTCACAAATCAGGCAGGGGAAGAGAAGATCAGGGTTCATAGTTATTACAGCCATTCAGAAAAATTAACTTGGGGACGAAAAATGGTAGCATACTTATGTAAAAACTACCATTAAGAAAAAGATGAGGGGGCTGGGAATGTGGATTAGTGAGAGAGTGTTTGCCCAGCATGCAAGAAGCCCTGGGTTTGATTCCTCAGTAGCACATACACAGAAAAAGCCAGAATTGGTGCTGTGACTCAAGTAGCAGAGTGCTAGAGACAGTGCCCAGGCCTTGAGTTCGGCCCAAGAACTGCCAAAGAGATACCAGGTAGGTAGATAGGTAGGTAGACAGACAGACAGACACATAGACAGACAGACAGACAGACAGACAGACAGACAGACAGACAGAGAGATAGATAGATAGATAGATAGATAGATAGATAGATAGATAGATAGATAGATAGATAGATAGATAGATAGATAGACAGACAGACAGACAGACAGACAGACAGAGAGAGAGAGAGAGACAGACAGACAGACAGACAGACAGACAGACAGACAGACAGACAGACAGATAGATAGACAGATGATAGGTGAATCTGGTCTTGGATGTCAGTAGGAAAGAAGGGAACACTTCCCTACCATGAGGCCTTCTGCAGTATGCCAGGAAACCAGCATCGCCTTCACATAACCACAGAGCAGGAAGACTGTCTCTCTCCCACTTCTCAGGCAGTGGAGGGCCCGAGAGTCAAGAGGGCAGAACCAAGTTTTAACTCACATGCTTGGAGGCAGAAGAGAAAGGGCCCTGCCTCTCTTTGGACTGGGGATGTACATTAATGATGTGGAGAATGAAGGAAGGAGAATGGACTGGCAGAGGTAGAAGGGCCTTTAAATCTGACAGATGAGAGTCAAGAACCTACTCCCTAAGATCAAAAAGCAGTATTTTTCTACTCTGTTCCTCCCCTCTCCCCTACTAAACTGGTTCTCTATTGGTAACCTAAAGATAGCCTGAGGCTCCCTTCACCTGAGGGAGGAAGGATAATTAGTCATTGTTTGAAGAGGCTGAGAAAAGCCTGACCCTGGTGTGACTCTAACAAATATTTCAGGTTTCCCCCCATTGCTGGCTGTGCCTGGAATGAATGAAGTGGTTTTGCAGCTCACTTCCCTGTTGAGTGTATACATTCTGCCTTCTAATCCTGCAGGCCTAGGTCTCTGCACCTAGCCTGTTTTTTTGAAACTGTTTCCTGTCCTTCAAATAGAGTTACATTGGAGTTCTTCCTGCTAGCAGGGCTAGGTCTTGGATCCTGAGAACTTCATTTATACCCAGGATGGGTCAATGATGTTTCTTTCCTGCTTTTATAGCTTGAGAACTCTAAGAACATTTAGAATGTAAGTAACTTCTCATCACCAAGGGAAACCCAGGAATTCTTGAACATGTGATCTTTCGGAAGCCCACTGGAGGACACAAGATGATTACAATCTTCACGTGAGTGGCTGGGCAGATGGATCTGCTACACTTGAACCTTGAACTCAGCCTGCTCTCCTAGTCCATGTCCTTCTTTGGTCCTTGTCCTGCTAGCTCCTCAGGAGCTTCCAAGATAGAAATAGATTGATCAAACCCAAAGGAAGTTACTGGCTTTTTCCTTCTTTTTCTGGGGCTTGATCTCAGGTCCTGGGAACGGCAAAGCTCCTTAGTAGCTCACAGACTGGTGTGCTCACCATGTCCCATTCACCAATTGGGCCTGCTAAGCCTTGAGTTCAAATCCCAGTACTGCCAAAAGCTTCACCCTGATGTGAGAAGCCAATTGATCCATCTGTTTTCCTGTCCTGTGAAAGTCATGGGTCTCAGCGCAGATGGAGAATACTATATAGTCAGCTCTATAGACATGGGGATAGGTTGTCATCCATCATCACAGTTATATCTGTCATCATACTCAATAATCATGAATAAGACACAAAATAAAAAGAATAACTACACTGAATGCAAGTTGCATAACACACCTGTAGGTAAAGAGAGATCCTATGTTTAAAAAAGGTGGGCTTATTATTTTGTCCAGTGCTGGGGCTTCAAATCAGGCCTGGGACCTGGCCTGACATTCTAGTCTTGAAGGATGGTGAGCTTCCCTTTCCACCACAATTCAACAGAGCTACCCAGACCTGAATTCACATCCCAGCACTGACAAAAGTTTCATCCTGATGTCAGAATCCAGTCATTGCAAATATTTTCCTCTCCTGTGAAAGTCCTGGGTCTCAACTAGGATGGAGAATGAATTCATAGGCAACCCTATAACCATGGGAACAGCTTGTCATCCATGTCAGCACAGTTATACCTATAAGCAATAAAATACACAGTACCTCTATGAATTAGGAACAAAATAAGGAGAAATGCACTGAATGCAAGATGCTGCCCACACATGTATATAAATATAGATCCTATGTTTAAATTATGAATTTATGACTATCTGGCCCTCTCTGGCACTCGATGTCAGGTCCTGGGAATGGCCTATCTCCTTCATTGCTCACAGACCTGTGTCCTCACATTGACCCTTTCCTCAATTGGGCCTGCTAGGCTCTGAGTTCAAACCCCAACACAGCCAAAATATGAATCCTGATGTGAGAAGCCAATCGATTCACATATTTTCCTGTCTTGCGAATGTCCTGGGTCTCAACTAGGATGGAGAATGCATAAGAAACCCTATAGACATGGCAATATGTTGTCAGCCATGTAAACACTGTTATATCTGTAACCATACGCAGTAAAATATACAATACCTCCATGGATAAGAAGTAGACCGAACACGAGATGCTGTCCACACATATATGTAAATATAGATCCTATGTTTAAACAATGAATTTATAACTATTGTGGCCCACCCTGGGGATCAATGTCATATCCTGGGAATGGCCTTCCTCCTTAGTTGCTCACAGGATGGTGTGTTCATATTGACCTATTTGCCAATTAGTCGTGCTAGGGTCTGAGTTCAGATTCCAGCACTACCAACAATTGGATCATGGAGTAAGAAGCTGAGTGTAAAACTTGTTTTCCTTTTCTCTGAAAGTCCTGGGTGTCAGGTATGATGGAGAACACGTCTACAAATCTAGATGCTATGTGATAGAATTAATGTAATAAACGGAATGGGTGTCATCATAGACAGTAAAATCAATGGTAAATAAATGAATACAACAATAAATACAAGGAAAAACCACACCAAACTTGTATGGACTGAACATCTATAGGTAAGTACAAAGCCTATCTTTATATAAATAGTATGTTTTCAAAGGCTGGGGCTTGAATTCAGGCCTAGTCAACAAGCCTGAAGTTCTTATCTTCAAATCCACTGCAGATTTACCCAGACCCTGAGTTCAAATCCAAAACCTGGCAGAATAAATGGTGGGAATTGCAAGGCAGGGAGCTAAATTTATTTTATTTTATTTTTTCCCAGAGTGGGGCTTGAACTCGGGTCGTGGCAACTCTGCTTCAGCTTCGATCACCCTAGGCTGAAGTGCAGCCACTGGACCCACAGCTGATCCTGGGATCCTAGATCCCTAGGCCTTGAAGGGGAAAAAAAATCACAGGAAAAATGTGGCAAGATGGCCTTTTTATGTTTTCTTCCTTTGTGAGGTGACCTTCCTGGGTCCAAATGACACTGTTGCAAAGGGTATTTTACTTTCCATTGCTGAAGGCTGGTGGACTATCGGGGAAGCCATAGGACTACGTGGCAACATAGGCCCTGATTTCAAATCCCCGTCCTGACACCTACCAATGGCAGGAGATACTAAGAGTCTCATTCCCATCCATAAGAATGTTATCAATGTCACGGTTGAATGAGTTGATCGTGAATGATTCTTCTATAAAATTAGACAAGATGATTTCAGGAAGCTGATTGATTTTATTTAATATTTATGAAACATTAAAAGAATACTATTATTTACAGGAATGCAATAATTTCAGGACACTGATTTAATTAATAGTTTATTAAGGATGAAAACAATAACATTAATTACATGGAGGCATAATAAATACCCAAGAATTTGTAGGAATGAGTCTATATAACTGAATAATGTATAGACATCTCTGGCACTCTATAAACATATATATTTATTAGTGTACTGTCATCCGCATGACAATCTGTTCATATTTGTCAACCCCTGGGGTTCGATCTCAGGTCCTGGAAACTGCCTGTCAGCTCAATTTTCCCCAGGATGGCTTGTTGACACTCACTCATTCATGAATTTGGTCTTGTAGGCCATGAGTTCAGATGTCAGCACTCCCAAACAATTAATCGTGGAGTAAGAAGCTGATGGTGACACATTTTTTTTCCTTTTCTGTGAAAGTCCTGGGTGTCAGGTATAAAGTGAAATACATATGCAGACCTATAATCCTATGTAATCAATGTTCTATGTGTCATAATAGTCAATAAAATAAATGGTCAATACAAGAAAAACAAAAATGAATAACTATACTGAGTGTAATATGGAGTGAACATTTGTATATGAATATAAATCATATATTTAAAATGTACATTAATAGGATGTTTTTTAGTGCTGGGGATCAATTTCAGGCCTAAGGAACACACTTGAATTTCCTGACTTCAAGGAGGCAAGCTTCCCCTTCCACACAGTGCAACAGAGTTATCCAGACAATGAGTTCAAATCCCAATCCTGGCAGAAAAAATTACACCTATGTGAGGTCCAATTCTTAGGTATTTCGTTCTGCCTCCATTTAATGAATGTGATTATTTAAATGTTTAATGAAGTATTAACTAAAATTGATCAGTGTCCTAGGATATAATTGTGTATAATTTGATCCTAGAATCATTCAAGAACTACTCATTCAATCTTGACATTGATCACATTCCATTGGTAATCTTATGGATAAGAATGAGTTTCTTAGGTTCCCCTGCCATTTGGAGGTGGCAGGACCAGGATTCCAACTGTGAGCTCCAGCTCCCACCACTTCAACCCCAGGATAGGGAACTCACAGGTCTGTGCCAGAACATCAGCAAGACCAATGATTAGGCAGGCACCAGTGGCTCTCAGCAGTCCTCCTTCATACTTACAAGGCTGTGATAGGAGGACAATGGTCAAAGTCACCGTAGGCAGGAAAATCCTTGAGACCCCTGTCCAATTTCAATGCCAACAAAGTCAGAAGTAGAGCTGTGTGGCTCCAGAGGTTGAGGGCTAGTCTCGAGCAAAAGCAGCTTACAGACTATGCCCAGATCCTGAGTTTAAGGTCCAGGACTGGCAACAAACAGACATACACAACGATCTAAAGCCGGTCACCCTCTTGTCCCCAACTGAATTAGACACAGTTCCCTGGGAAAGGGGCTGGGGAGCCACTGTCATCTTCACTCTGCCCATTCTGCCTGCATCACTGGATTCCGGCCATACTCCCATTCTTTCATGGTTCTTTCTGACCAATGGGATATAAGAATGGTGCTCACACCCCATTCCATGCTGCCTGATAGCACTGGGATTACTCTGTTGGTTGACACCACTACCAACAGTTGAGGAAGGTAGAGGTGGCTGAGTGGTCATCAAGACTCAAGCTGTAAGAGGAGAGGCCTTGCTCAGCCCTGCCACGCACCTGCCCACGCCCCGGTCCCCTTCAGCATTCCGCAGCACTGCATTTCAAACCTAGCACTGCTTGCTTGGACCCATGGTACCTCTTGGAGTCCTCAGGTGATGGCACACCACAGGCAGGCTTGTGGCCCTGACCTGGTCAAGGCCCCCCTGTCTCTGCTCCAGGCCTGAGTATTTGCCATGCTAATGCCTTCGCTGCTCGAACCCACCAGGAGCTGCCTCCAACAGCTTCTCCCAGCAGCACATGTGAGTGGCCTCCTCCTGGGCCCATACCCTATGACCCCCACACCATGCGATTCCCCCCCCCTTCCCAACTGGACCTCCGGCTCCCCTATGCCCTACAGTCTGACCAGGGCGCTGCAACAAATGTGCCCCAGGGGTGGGGGTGGGAGTGGGTGTTGACCAGGGGATCCCACGCCCATCCCTAGCTGCCAGTGTCCCAGGAAACAGGGAAATGCAGGGATGGGTGAGGAGGGGGCACCACAGAGACCCTGGCTTGGAGCAGTGGGAACCACACAGCCACGCATCTACACCCTTCCTCTTCCTGGTGGGAACCTGGTGGCTTTAGTCAGAGGTGGGGAGCAGCACCTCCACACCTGCCTTCTTGGGTCTTTTCCTTTTTTCTGAGGGCTGGGGGTGTTGGATGCAGAAAATAGGTCTCTCTTGCTGTGTGAGCCCTTGTCCTCTGTGCTCGGTCACCCTTTCACCTGAAGAGAGGGTCCCAGAAGAGCCCAGTAGGGAAGTGACAGTGCTGGGGGTCAGAGCAGAATGTGAATATCTGGGAGGAACACCCCCCCAAACTCACATACACATACACCCAGCCTGTCCCTTCCCCCCAACTGTCAACAGTTCTCACAGAGTGATCACATTTCCCAGCTCTGCCAGCTTCTGCTGGTGCTCCCAGTCTATCTGGTCTCCTTGTCCTTCCCAAGAATCTGCCATGTGGCCCAGAAGCATGTAGGCTGGAAGTAGGAAGTAAGTCCATGTATGTAGCCTTTAGGACCCCATCCATTTCCCCAACACCACCCCCACCTGGGGTCAGACACCCCTCTGGGGTCACCATGACCCCCTGCTTGTTTCCTCTCCTGGCTCTGAGGAGCCGCTTGTCTCGGGACTCCTTCACCCAGCGTCCTGGACTAGGGTTTTGTTGAATGAGGAGTCAAGGGTCTGGCCCTGGAGAAAGGGATAGGCAGGGTGGTGCTGCATCATTAGAGTGGTGCTCCCCTTGGGTTGGAGCTCCTGATTCCTCCAAGGGAAGCCCCGTGCACTAGCTTGTACATTGTCCCAGATGAGGAACCAACAAACTCTGGAGAGGCACTACTCTGAGTCTGTTTGTGTGTGTATGTGTGTGTGTGTGTGTATGTGTGTGTGTGTGTCTATGTGTGTCTGTGTCTGTGTGTGTGCATGAGAGAGAGAGGGAGAGAGAGATATCATCTTCCTCCTTGTATAACCTGACTGTGATCAGGTGAGTGATAATTTGGAAAATTGCAGGTGCTGCATGGATGAGTCTTCTGTCACTGGTCTGGATTTGTGTGTGTGTGTGTAGAAGTGGGTTGTAATAAGGTGGCTGGGTCCTTTGGTAACTTGTGCCTGATACATTTGGGGGATGCATGGGCTTTGTGGCTGAGGTCTGGGGGCCTAGAGTGAGACGCTTGAAGGGGACTCAGCAACATTAAATTATAAGACCAAGGGAACTGTGTGCCTTCGAGCTCTCTACTCCTTTAGGCCTGGTTGGTGGCAGCTGGAGCTTGGGAGGACCTGGGTATGGGGCCCACAGGGGTTGGCTTCCAAGGGGGACAGAGAGCATGGCCAGCACTTAGTAAGGAGGTGAGCCCTGCTGGTATGGAGTGCACCAGCATATGTCAGACTCCGGGTTTTCTCATCTTGACTTCTGATGGGTGAGGCCAAACCTATTTTAAATCTTTTGCTGTGATCTTCATATCTCAGCCTCCTGAGTAGCTAGGATTATATGCATGATCCTCTGGCACCAGGACTCTCGTTCTTTTTGGTGTATTAGGGTTGAACTCAAGGCCTTAGGCTTGCCAGTCAGGTCTTCTACCACGGTAGCCAAGCCTTTATGTCTTGGGCATTTCCGAGATAGAGACTCACTCAATATGTGCTCAGGCTGGGCTGGATCGTGGTCCTCCGATCTGTGACAGGCATGCGCCACGAGGCCTGGTCCTCCTTAGTTGGGATGGTAGACATATAGCGCCATGCTCAGTCATCCGTTTAGATGATTGTCCTAAACTTAGTTTACAGCAGCCGTAAAGCTCTGGGTTGGGCCTCCACCATTGTACCTCAGTCTCCTCCTGGGACAGTTGTGAGGAAACAAGGGATCAATATAGGGGGATCTCTGGAGCAGGGCCTGGCACAGAGGGAGCGGCTGTCAGATATGGTTCTTGGCAATTCTGGGAGCATATGACAGGAAGATAACTGGGAAAGGGCTCAGATGGGGCCTGTTATTAGTCGTGTGACATGTACGGGATTATGAAACAAAACATGGTTCTCTTTCATCTTTATCCTATTCCCATGAGGAAGGAGATCCTTCACTGTGTTCAGTTTTGTAGCTGGGGAAAATGAGGCACGGAGAAGATAGGTGACCAACTCATGACCTCCAGTTGACAGAAAGCTCAGCCTGACTTCTCTGCCATGGTCCCTAGGAGAATGAGTGGTATTCAGTACACTTCTTGTGGTGGGAAGTCCACTTCTTGTCAGTCGTGGGGCTTGAACTCTGGGCCTGGGTGCTGTCTTTGAGCTCCTCAGCTCAAGACTAGCACTCTACCACTTGAGCCACAGTGCCACTTCCAGTTTTCTGGTGGTTCTTTGGATATAAGAGTCTTATGGACGTTCCCGCCTGGGCTAGCTATGAACCATGTTCATCATATCTCAGCCTCTTAGTTAGGATTATAGTCCTGAACCACTGGCACCTGGCTTAATTGTAATTCTGGCTTTCTTTTTCTCTCTCTCTTTCTTTCACAGGAACTGGTTGAATGGGTGCTGAAGAGGTGGCCCAGTGTCCCCATGTGGCTGGAACCTAAGGTGGCCCTCTCATTCTGGAGGTGGGCTGTGGGTCAGGAACTGTCTCACTCAGCCTGTTGAACCAGCCCCATGAGGTAAGCCCCTCTGTGCCCTGGCTAGACCATCCAGCCTTATTGTCCATCCAGCCTTATTGGACTTAGTATTGTTTTCTATGTCCTTTTCTAGCAACTGGCCAAAATTATGATACATAGTTATGGAATGAAAATATAATACCATCTTAAGAAAGTCATTTAGAACTCTGGGAATGTGGCTTCATGGTACGGTGATTGCCTACCATGCATGAAAACCTGAGTTCAATTCCTCAGTACCACATAAACAGAAAAAGAAACACTGGAAGTGGTGCTGTGCCTCAAGTGGTAGAGTGCTAGCCATGAGAGAAAGAAAAAGCCCAGGAATAATTCCCTAGCCCTGAGTTTAATCCCCAGGACTATAGGACTGGCAAAAAAAAACCAAAAAACATTAAAAAAATTTAGTTAGTAAATGCAAAATAAATAATCCATACTTGGAATATATGTTGCTCCTTCCATACTAATACCTGACAATACTCCCTAATTCATGTACTTTACCTATATTAGGATACTGTGTTGAAAAAAAAGTTTTGTTCATTAGGTCACAACAATTAATGCTAGGAATGTGCTTAGATGTCAGGTGAAGATTATTTCTGGAAATTCAAAGATTCCAGGCTTTTGAGTGGTCACTGCTAATCACAATGAGAAGGATAGTCTAAGTGAGATTTGGAAATCTTTTTGGTCAGTCATGGCACCAAAAAGGCAGAGGCAAATTATCAGTTGGGACAAGAGAAGGAATAACTCTAAATGGAAGGAACAAATGATTGTAACTAATGCATACCAGAAATCATTCTAGGGAACCATTTTTGGTTATTGAAGAACTAGTTATCAACCAGGCTTATTGTTCATTGCCTTTAGCATTCTAAATCTCTTAGGCTAGTTCTTAATCTCTGTGTGATAAATGTATCTCCTCTTATGCTGTTTTTCCATACCTGATCTCTTTTGCTTTCTAAAAATCACAGTCTTTCCTGATACTAAATACACCTACACAGATGGCAAGGGGTTGCTAATGTAAGGGTCCCATAGTTCATGAGTCATTAATGTAACAAAATGGAATGGGAGGACTTATTTATTGCTACCTCAATTTTTCTGAAAGCTGCCATGGATTTCAAAAGGCCTCTTTTTTACAACCTGATGGGGCACCAGATAGTATTTTTGATTTTTCCATTGCTAACCCCGATTATGATTATGCCGCCTACTTAAAACATAATTCATGAAAGTTTAATGGCTATGCTCCTGATACGCCCGGGGAACCCCTGAAAAGATGGCTCACTCCAGGGTGGGTGGCTTCCATTTTGGTGAGTCACTCTCCCTTTCACAATAAAACTGGCATTCAGCTGGATTTGTTCAGACTTTTTGCAGCAACAAACATGATTTTACTGAAAAAGCCCATAGAAACTAAGAGTACTGCAATTGGGGTAAGAGCATGTGTGAGTTATCCTATGGAAATTTTAGCTGGAAAACTAGATAATTTAATCATTATTAATCAAGGAAAATCTTATTATATTAGCTGTAAGGGTTGTATTTTTACTAATTGTCTTACTTCTTCTCTGGATAAAACATATTCTGTAATTTTTATTTTAAAAAGACCTTCATATGTAATGTTACATGTAGATCTATAAAATGACCCTTGGTTTAAAAATTCTGCTTTATGAATGCTGAAAACTGTGGATATTATGTTGCAGCCAAAACGCTTTGTTACGGCCTTGATTTTAGGAATAAGTTCTTTAATAACAATAATTAGCTCTTTAGCGATTTCTACAGCAGCCTTAGTAAATGAAGTAAACAATGCTCATTTTGTTACTGATTTAAGCAAAAATGTTTCATTAGACCTAGCAGAACAACAAATTATAGATAAAAAGTTAGAAATGAAAATAAATGCTCTGGAGGAAGTGGTTCTGGCTATAGGTCAGGAAGTTCAAAATTTAAAAACACAACTCTGTTAAATGTCATGCTAATTTTAAATATATCGGTGTTACTGCTCTAAAATATAACTTTTCTTTTAATTGGAATGCTACCAAAAATCATTTGTTAGGAGTTTGGAGAGATAAAGATATCTCTCATGTTATGGAGGCTTTACAAGACAAAATTACATCAATTAGTAAAGCTCATTTAGATGTAAAAAATTTACAATCTTTGGCAGAGTTATTTAAGCATAACTTGGAGGCCCTCAATCCTCTGGATTGGATTCATGTAATAATTATAATTGCCATTGTCAGATCAATTCTCTCAATTCTTATTCTTATATTTTGAGTCATTTTCAGGATGATCTTTGGATTTGTCTCTTCTGTGCACCGAGACATTCATGAGCTTCAATTAAAAAAAAATAGGAAGAAATGCCATGACACCTCCTGCTGAATCTGCGTGAGAGATCATGCCAGACAAAGCATAAGCCTCATGGAAGCATGCCTGCAGGAAGCGGGTGTTGGTTCAAGGCTTCCTATACACTTGGCTGCACCTTTATTGCCTCTACCTTTATTCTAACTATATTCTTCTTGGCTGTACATTTGTTGCCTTTATTCTTGTTTTGGCTATTTTTCTATTGATCCACGAACAGAGCATGTGAAGCCACTTACCCTTGTGCCTGAACTCGCTCCTCTCTGCTCTCTCTATCTCCACTCCTCTCGCAGGCCGCCTCACACCCTCTGTGCATGCACACCTGCCCCTGCGAGACCCTGGCCACTGCTGCCTCCACAGTGTGGCCCCTGGGCCCTGCCTCCTCCTCCCCTCAGCCCAGTCCCCTTTTCCCCTTGGCTCCGACCCCTACCCTTGCCCACAAGAGCAGCCCTAACTGAGCCCTAAGGCTTCCAGGCCATGGGAATTACAGCCTCACCTCAGCTCAGCACTCCCAGCCAATCGTAGCACTTGCTCAGGGGATCAAATCTCCCCTCAGCCCCACCACTAGAGGAGACTCTCCTCCAAGCCTCTCCACTCTACATATCAAGGATGTGCACAGTGACCCAGTGAGAGAGAGAGAGAGAGAGAGAGAGAGAGAGAGAGAGAGAGAGAGAGAGAGAGAGAGAGAGAGAGAGACTGAGAGAGACTGAGAGAGAGAGAGACTGAGAGACTGAGAGATTTAGAAAGATTGTTGGGGAAAACTACCTCTCAAGGACTCAGAACATAGCACCCTTTGGGCTGACTCAGCACACAGCATACTTCAAAAAACAGCACAAAGCACCCTGAGTAAAAGACTCAGCACAATGTGCCCTTTGAAGGACTTAGCATATAGTAGCCTTTGGGATGACAGCACACAGCACCCTTTGAAGGATTGAGTCCATAGTACGCAGTGAATAGGACTCAGTGCATGGCACACTTTGAAAAACTCAGCACGTAGCACACTTTCCCAGGACTCAGCACATAGCACCCTCTGTTAAGACTCCATACACACTATCCTTTGAAGGGCTGAGTATATACCACCCTTGGTAAAACACTCAGTGCACAGCACCCTTTGAAAATCTCAGCACATAGCACAGTTTTGAAGGACTCAGCACATACCCCCTTGTGGAAGAACTCAGCACAGCACCATTTGAAAGACAGTACAGAGCACACTGTCTACAGGAGTCGGCACACAGCACTCACCTCATCCCTCTCTTCTCAAGGATGCAGCACATTGCACCCATTGGGATAACTCAGTACATAGCCATCTTTGAAGTACTCAGGAAAAGTACCTGTGTAAAGGACTGGGCCCACAGCACCCATTGAAAAACTCATCTGTCCCTCCCTTCTCAAGGGATCATCACATAGCACCATTTGGGATGAATTAGCACACCGCACTTTTGAAGGACTCAGCATAAAGTACATTGTGTAATGGACTCAGCACACAGCACCCTTTGAAAAACCCAGCACAGCCCACTCTTCTCAAGGACTCAGAACATAGCACCCTTTGGGATGACTCAGCACAACAGCATGGTTTATGAAGACTCAGAAAAAACACACTATGTGGGAAGAAACCAGAAAACAGCATCCTGTGAAACACTCAGCACATACCTGTATGTCACAAGTTCAGCTGTCATTAGAGTTAGAGTGCTTTCTTCAGTATCATCATTCTTCAGAAACACTTCACAAATCCTACTAGTTCACATTTAGCTAATGTGTGTTTTATGGGGGAAGGTGAGCTGGGGGTCTTGAACTCAAAGCTTGGGCCCCTGTCTTTGAGCTCTTTGGTTCAATGCTAGAGCTCTACCACTTTGATTCACAGCTCCAATTTTGGTTTGTTTTTTTGGGTTGTTCTTTGACAGGCCTTATGGTGATCAGGAAGGCCAAGTTGGTGTGTCCATGGGCAAAGGCTCTTAGCTGGGCCTGGAGCTGACTTCTCACTTCTTGTGCCCGTGGAAGCAAGGCCTCCTGGAGCTCTCTTGGCCTAGGGTGGAACAGATCGGCTCTGGAATCAGCACTCAGGGTGAGTAAAAGTCAGGTTGGCCCCTGTCTATTCCCCAAATTGAACTCTAGAGGACAATAGTCCCCCACGATGGCACAGGGACATATGTTCCACGTCTGGCCACCAGGAGGCAGGAGTTGTCCACCATAGGGATTTTATCGAGTTGTGTTTTCTCTTGTTTCCCTGGGGACCGCATCATGCTTTGAAGCCACCCTGGACAGGAAAGTCCTTGAGACTTACCTACAATTAACCATCGAAAAGCAAGTGGGGCTGTGGCTCAAGTGGCAGAGCACTAGCTTTGAGCAAGAAAACTCAGGGATAGAGCCTAGGCCCTGAGTTCACACACACACACACACACACACACACACACACACACACACACACACACACACACACACACACACACACTCCACATGCATGCAAAATCAAAGATTTCTACACTGCAATCTTTGGGTATTCTCTACTTTTTCCCCACTGAGTCTGGTGGCTATTGGCCTAGGTGTTTGATGCATCCAACACCACCTGGCATCTTTAATTTTGGGGAACAGAATGGCTAGAAGGTCAGCCTTCCCCCATCTCAGCTCCTTGATTGGGTCAAGGTCTATCCAGGCTCTTTGGATCTCCTTTTACAGACTCGCCAAGATGCCTTCAAAAGGTATCAAATGCTGGGCACTGATGGCTCATGCCTGTCATCCTAGCTACTCTGGAAGCTGAGATCTGGAGGATCACGGTTCAAAGCCAGCCTGGGCAAGAAAGTGTGTGAGACTCTTATCATCGATGAACCATCAGAAAACAAGAAGGGGCCCTGTGGCTCAAGTAGTAGAGTGCTAGCCGTGAGAGAAAGAGCTCCGGGACAGTGACCAGGAAAAGAGTTGAAGCCCCAGAACTGGAAGAACAAATCTTTATTGGAGGCTTGTTTTCCCTTTGAAAACGATTTTTTCTTTGTGATAAGCATAACATGGGCCTCTTCCCTGGCCACCAATAGGCCATTAGATGTCCCTTGAATATGGACCACCTCTCAGCAGACTTTGCCCTACCCAACCCACAGTTAACCCTTCCCAAGACCCAGAAGATGGAGGCCTGAGAGAAAGGCCACTGGCCACCTACTTATGGTTGCTGCTGAGGCTTTGGAGAGTCATTATGTCACATAGTCATCATTTGCATCAGTCTAAAGAAGAAAGGGAGGGAGCACTCCTCACCTGAGCCCATGAGCTGTGGGTGGATCTGGATGTGGGGTAGCTGCAGCAGGATGTGCTTTGTGGGGGAGTCCTCTATGGGGTTGTGAACCTCGATCTCTCCTCTGGCAGTTTCCACACTGTGTTGAAGTGGCAATTCTTCAAAACCTTTCTGCTCCTCCCTCATTTCGCCCACCCTGGAGCCTGGAGGCATTCAAAGAGGTGGCAGTGACAGAAGGCGCAGCCTGTGCTGGCATCTGGAGCCCGTTGTCCATGTCTTCCCCTGTGAGGAGTGACAGTGGCTCCCGCAGCTCTCTCCTCTTCTCCATCTTTTCCTAGGACAGCTGGTACACATGCTCACATTTCTTCTGTCACAGTTCAGCCAGAATGAACATCTGCTCTTTACATGCCATGAGGGACTCCTCAACAGTGTGATGTGTGCCAACAGCTGGCTGCATCTATGTTGAAGATCACCCGCTGGACTATGGAAGTCCATCTTATCAGGCAGGTCATGGACAAAGTAGATTTTCTTCTCGGACACCCATGTGTCCCGCTTCCCATCCCCACACAGGCTGTGGTGCCAGCTCACGGAATGGAGGGCCTGTGGCTCAAGCTTTCTCTGGCACTGAGCTGCCAGGTGAACCAGTTGCCCACAGTGGGCCTGCCACTCCTGCTGCAGGAGTTTCCCCCTGTGGATTTCAGCCACTAAGAGTCCTCACAAATCCACATCCCTCTCAGTTTGGGGAATGTCTCCATCCTCTGCAATGGTCATGTGGGGGGTGGGGGAGTTGACTCCTAACCTTGTGCTTCTCCAGGATTTTCAACTTCACCTTCCCCAGGGAAAGCCAGGAAACTCAGCTGGACCTGCAGCCGCTCCTCCTGTGGTCTGATTGCTTTCAGGCACTTGAGAGTGTCCTGCCACTTTGGGGACACCACCTGGTCTCCCCAGTTGGTCAGGCCATGCACTTGCTTCAGCTGCTCCAAGAGTTGGGTCTGCCTCTCTAGGTGCTGCTGCAGGGCCTCCTTCTCGGTGCTCAGCCGCTAATTGGAGGTGATGTGACACTCACAGGTGGCTCTGAGCTCCTGCAGCTGGGCCAGGGACTGCACCTGCTGGTCCTGCGATTCTTGGCTTTCTTTCTTTCTCAGCCACTTCTTTCCATTCCTCTATCTTCTCCTCTGTGTGGACCAGATGTTCCCACTAGTGTTTCTTCACCTGCTGCTCTGTGTCCAGGATGCTGGTGAGCTCCTCCTTCTCACCGCTCACCCTCTGGAGAGTGTCCCACAGCAGGACCAGCTGTTCCTCCAGCTGTCCATCACACACATATGCACATCATGGTGTCTCAGGGATCTCCTGCCAATCCTTGGCCTTCTCCTCCAGTCTCCACAATTGCTCCTGCTGCTCCACATTCTGGAGATGGAGACTCTGGTTTTCCTGGTCCGGGATGTGAAGTTATTCCTCCAGGTTTTTCAACTCCATCTGCGTGCAGTAGGCCTGGGCCTGCAATTGCCACTCGGCCTGAGCTGGGCCATGGTTCCTCCAGCCTGTTCTCTAGGCCAAACACCTGCCTCGCCCATCGCTCCCTCTCCTTAGTCAGTTGGTTCACCCGCTGGGTCAGCTGCTGGGCCTCCTCCTTCCACGTGGACCTCTCAATGCTCAGGTCTTCTGTGAAGGTGTCTTTCTCGAGATTGGATGTGCTCACCAGTCAGCTCACGTTGTCCAGTAGTCTCTTCAGTAACTCATGCCCCACCAGTGCTTGTTGGACCTTGCAGATTCCTTTCTTCCTGTTGTCCAGAGCACTTCCAGCTTCTCCTGTAACTTTGAGTTCACTTGTTCCAGGTCATCGAAGCTTCTGGCATTTTACTTGAGCAGAAGGGTCACATCATGCAGCTGTTCAAAGAACATTTCAGTCTCATTCTGTGATCAGTGACCACAGAAGCCGACATCTCCAGCTCTGCCACGCACTGCTCTGTGGCCTGCAGGCAGATGGTGAGAGCTTCATGCTCCCTTTCTGTGTCATCAGCCGCCTGCTGCATGCAAGCGAGTGCACATTGTAAATTGCTCTCTGCCGAAACCAACCTCTGTATGGGTGCCTTGTGGCTCTCTAGCTCCATTTTAGGTGCTACCTGCACCTAGGCTATCTTCTCCCTCTCTTTCTCCCGTTGATCCTGCAGGTCAGTCTTTTCCTGCTTCAGTGGTTGGATCTTGGCATAGAGTGCCTGGTTTCTTCTTTTGCTGGGGTCCAGGGTGGGCACCACGTGTCGGTAGCACCTCTACAGATCCTTGGTGGTATCAGGACCATTGACATTCTGGAACCTTGTGGTTGTGACTGTGTCCAAATGCACGGGAGGCCCGTGGTGGGCATCACCTTTGGCCGAACCCTCCATTGAATCACTCTCCCTGGTGGTGTTTGTCTTGTGGATCCTTCCCTTTTTCATGTTCTTTGTTTTCTTGAATGTGGCAGGTCTGTCAGGAGGATTCTTCTACCGGTGTTCTGGCGGCAGTTTCAGGCCCACAGCTTTCTCATGGAGTTTTACTGCTTCAGACATCTGAGCGCTGGGATGGGAAAGATGGGCTGGACATGTTCCCAGGCTCTGGGAAATCCTCTATTCTCCCACTCACTGATTAGGATGTCAATTTCGTACTCTACTCCAAGGTCGCCTGGAGTCTCTTGCTCACCACTTAGCCACCTCTACCTTCCTCAACTGCTAGTAATGGTGTCAACCAACAGAGGGAATCCTGGGCAGCATGGAATGTGGGTGTGGCCGCCATTCTTGTATCCCATTGGTCAGAAAGAACCATGAAAGAATGGGGGTGTCAAATGTTTACAAACAAGAACACACTAAAGCTACCAACACAACTATGTTTATTGCAGCATTATTTACCAAAGCTAAGATATGGAACCAGCCCAGATGCCCCTCAGTAGATGAATGGATCAAGAAAATGTGGTATATATACACAATGCAATTCTATGTCTCCATCAGAAAGAATGACATTGCCCCATTTGTTCGGAAATGGAAAGACTTGGAAAAAATTATATTAAGTGAAGTAAGCCAGGCCCAAAGAAACGTAGGTCCCATGGTTTCCCTTATATTTGCAATATCTAGTATATGTGTGAGTCAAGCGGAAAAGGTCAGATAAAGTGAAGTTAGGAAAATGAACCCTTAGATATGTATTTTAATTTTTTTCTTTCATGCATTTGTTTCTAACTCATTTATAAGATTATCTCTTTGTTGCTTTGTATGTCCCTCCCCCACAGTATAACCCCTGCTTTCACTATATTTGATGTCAGTATAACTTGTAGAGGAGATGGGGAAAAGCAAGTCGTTTAAGGATACAGGTGGACCTGTTGCAACAATGAGAAGTACAAGTTGTCATGTCGAAAACGAGCTTTACAACGTTGGTGCGGGGGGTGGGGTGGGATGGGGGAAGGCGGGGTGATTAGGTGGAGGGATTGGGGGGAGGCTGGGAAGGGATGTGAAAGGTAAACAAAGGAGGAGGCTGCAATGCTTGATAAGAAATGTATGCATTATCCTGCCCATGTAATTGTAACCCCTCTGTACAGTGTGTCCACAAAAAAATAAAATAAAATAAGATAAAAAAAAAAAAAAAAAGAATGGGGGTGTGACCAGAATACTGTGATGTAGGCAAAATGGGCGGAGTCAAGATGAGAGCAGCCGCTTTCCCAGGAAAGTCTGTCTAATCCAGATGGGGACAAGAAGGTGACCTGCTTTAGCTGGATGGCTGCACAGATTGTTCTGTATGTCTGTTTGTTGCCAGTCCTGGACCTTAAACTCAGGATCTGAGCACAGTCTGTGAGCTGCTTTTGCTCAAGGCTAGCCCTCAACCTCTGGAGCCACACGGCTCTACTTCTGGCTTTGTTGGCACTGATGTTGGACAGGGGTCTCAAGGACTTTCCTGCCTAGGGTGACTTTGACCATCATCCTCCTATCACAGACTTGTAAGTATTAAGGAGGACTGCTGAGAGCCATTGGTGCCTGCCTAATCATTGCTGATGTTCTTGGACAGACCTGTGAGTTCCCTATCCTGCAGATTGAATGGTGGAAGCTGGAGCCCACAGTTTGAATCCTGTTCCTGCCACCTCCAAATGACAGGAGATCCTAAGAAACTCATTCCTATCCATATGAATACCAATGGAATGTGATATATGTCATGAATGAATGGGCAGTTCTTGAACGATTCTAGGATAAAATTATACACAATTATATCCTAGGACTCTGATCAATTTTAAGTAACACTTCATGAAGCATTTAAACAATCATATACATTAAATGGAGGCATAATGAAATATCTAAGAATTGGGTGTCACATAGAATGAAGGGGCCATTTTTTCTGCCAGGACTGGGATTGGAATTCATGGTCTGGGTAACTCTGTTGCACTGTGTGGGAAGGAGAAGCTCACCTCTGAGAAGTCAAGAAATTCAAGTCTGTTCCTTAGGCCTGAAATCGATCCCCAGCACTAGAAAACATCTTTTTCATGTATATTTTATATACATTATTTATATTTACATACATATGTTGACTCTTTATTGCGTTCAGTGTAGTTATTCATTTTATTTTTTGTTTTATTCATGTATTGGCCATTTATTTTATTGAGTATTATGGCACATAGAACATTGATTACATTGATTACATAGGATATAGGTCTGCATATGTATTCCACTTCATACCTGACACCCAGGACTATCACAGAAAAAGAAAACATGTCACCATCAGCTTCTTACTCCATGATTCATTGTTTGGGAGTGCTGGTGTCTGAACTCAAAGCCTACAAGGCCAAATTTATGAATGGGTGAGTGTCAGCACGCCATCCGGGACAAATTGAGCTTACAGGCAATTCCCAGCATCTGAGATCGAGCCCCAAGGGTTGACAAAATAAGAACAGATTGACATGTAGATGGTATTATGCTAATAAATATATATCTTTACAGAGTGCCAGAGATGTTGATACATTATTCAGTTATATAGACTACATTTCTACCAATTCTTGGGTATTTAATATGCCTCCATGTAATTAATGTTATTGTTTTAATCCTTAATAAACTATTAAGTAAATCAAGGTCCTGAAATTATTGTATCCCTGTAAGAAATAGTATTCTTTTAATGTTTCATATTAAATAAAATCAGTCTACTGAAATTATGATGTCTAATTTTATACGAGTAGTATTCACGATTAGCTCATTCAACTGTACATTCATAACATTCCATCCTTATTCCGATGGATGGGAATGAGTCTCTTAGGATCTTCCACTATCTGGAAGTGGCATGACTGGGATTCGAACTCTAGACCTATGTTCCTTTGCAGGACTATGGCTTCCCCAATAGCCCGCCAGCCTTCAGCTATGCAAGATGAAGTACCCTTTGGATCTCTGTCATTCAGACCCAGATGGTCATGGTGCAAAGGAAGAAAATGTAAAAATGCAATCATGCAACATTTTTTTTTTGGTCGGTCATAGGGTTTGAATTCTGGGCATGGGTATTGTTCCTGTGCTCTTCAACTCAAGGCGAGCACTCTACCGCTTGAGTCATAGCACTACTTCCGTGTTTCTAGTGGTTTACTGGAGATAAGATTCTCACGGACTTTCCCGCCAGGGCTGGCTTTGAACTGCGATCCTCAGATCTCAGCCTCTTGTGTAGCTTGGATTACAGTTGTGAACCACCGGCGCCCGCCTCTGTCACTTTTACTCTGTGCATATTTTTCCCACTTGCAAGGTTTGGAGATCTAGGATCCTAGTATCTGCTGTGGCTCCAGTGGCTGCACCCCAGCGTAGGATGATGGAAGCTGAGGCAGAGTTGCCATGACCTGAGTTTAAGACCTTGTTTCTCAAAATAAATAAATAAATAAAAAAATAGCTCCCTGGCTTGCAATTCACGCTGTTTTTTTCTACCAGGCTTTGGATTTGAACTCAGGGTCTGAGTAACTCTGTAGCACTGTGGAAGTTCACCATGCTTGAAGACAAGAAAGTCGGGCCTGGTCCCTAGGCCTGAATTCAAGCCCCAGCCCTGGAAAACATACTATTTATATTCATTATAAAGATAGAATTTGTATTTACCTATAGATGTTCAGTCCATATCCTGTTTGTTGTAGTTATTGATTGTATTTTTGTTTTATTCAACTATTTACCATTTATTGACTGTGAAGATATGCATTCCATTTATTATACTGATGACATCCCATCACATAGTATCTCAATTTGTAGATGTGTTCTCCATCATGTCTGACACCCAGGACTCTCAGAGAAAAGGAAAACAGGTGTCACACTTGGCTTATTATTCCACAATCCAGTTGTTTGCAGTGCTGGGATCTGAACTCAGGACCTAGCAGACCCAATTCAACACAGCATCCTCTAGCCAAGGAAGCTGCCAGGCAGTTCCCAGACCCTGAGATTGAGCCACAGGGGTGGACAAAATAGCCATACATGGATAGGCAGGTGGCAGTATACCAACAAATATATATTTGTATAGAATTCCAGAGACATCTACTTAAGATTCAATGACATCAACTACATTCCTACCAACTCTTAGGTATTTATTATGCTGCCATTGAAGGAATAGTATTGTTTTCATGCTTAATTACCCATTCATTAAGATCAATCAGCATCCTAGGATCATTGCGTCCCATTTTAGATTAGACGATGCCCGCAGAAACTTATTCAATCATGAGTTTCCAAATATTCCATCGTTATTCCCGTGCATAGGAACAAGTCTCTTGGGAAGTCTCCCCACTGGTAGTTGTCAGGACCAGGATTCAATATCAGGGCCTTCGCTAACATATGGGCCTGTGGCTTCCGCAATAGCCCGCTAGCCTTGGCCAATGCAAAGTGAAGTAAACTTGTAGCCTTGTCATTCAGGCCCAGATTGGTCACCATGCAAAGGAATAAAATGTAAAAAATCCATTCTGCGGCTATTTTTCAGTGAGTGTTTTTATTTTCTCCTGCAAGGCTTCAGGGCCTAGGATCACAGGGTCGGCTATGCGCCCATGGCAGCCCACCAGCCTAAAGTGATCGAAGCTGAGGCAGAGTTGCCATGAACTGAGTTCAAATCGCTTGGGTGGCAAAAAAATAAAATAAAATAAAAAATAATAAACATCCGAGCTCAGAATTCACATCATTTTCTCTGCCACAGCTGGGATTCCAACTCAGACCTGGATAACACTATAGCACGGTGGGTGAAGGGGAAGCTCACCCTCCTTGAAGACTACAAGGTCAGGTCTGCTTCCAGGGCCTGAATTGAAACTCCCACACTGGCAAAAATCATATGCCCACCTAATTCAAACATAGGATCTCTATTTACATACATGTGTGGAATGCATCATGCATTCAATGTAGTTATTCTTTTTATTTATGTCTTAGTAAGGGATGCATTTTGTATTTTATTGATTATTATGACAGTTATAACTGTGCTGGCAGGGATGAGAACTAATTCCCATGTCTATAGCATTGCTTAAGCCTTCTCCATCCTAGCTGAGACCCAGAATTTTCACAGGGCAGGAAAACAAGTGGACATATTGGATTCTCACATCTGCATTCCTCTTTTGGCAGTGTTGGGGTTGGAACTTAGAGCTTAGCAAACCCAATAGGAGAAAGGGTCAAGGTGAGGACACCATGCTGGGAGCTAATAAGGAACTAAGCTCTTCCCAGGACCTGAGATCGAGCCCCAGGAGTGGGAGAGGGAAAGCACAATACTCATCCATTCATAAGCTGAAGGTAGTCAGCATATTTGTATACAGTAGGAGAGATGGTGACCTGTGATGGAATCCAATATACTCCATGACTACCGATTCTTGGATCTTTCCAGATGCTTCCATTTCATGACTGTGATGATTATGGTCAAGCTTTATCAACTCTTCATTGAAAATAATCGATACACAATGAATCTTGCCTATCATTTCCTGCCATGCCTACTCCGGTGGAGTCTGCTTAGCATGGCAAACCTGCTTTTAGATCTGAAAATGGGGCTTTAAAGAGGCCTACCTCCTGGAAAGGCTGCCAAGCCCCTGGGAAAGATGTGTTCCTGTTTTCCTTTTCCTTGCTGTATAGGAGCGCCTATTAATCTTTTACTGTTCCTGCTGCTTGTTCTACTTACTCATGTTCTACGTTCCCTTATTCAAGGCTATTTTGTTGACGACTCCAACATCCGATGAGTGTCCTGAGGATATGACTAACTCACCAGAGTTAAGTGCTACCCTGAAAGCCCCTCTTATGGAGGCTAGTAGACAAGTCATAAGTAAATATAAAAGTATTGGGGGTTTCATGATGTCACTTCAGCAGAAGGAATTGTAAGAAATTTACAAGAAGCTGTAGGCACGGCTAGAGCAGAAAGAGTGTATGGCTATTGGAGACGTCCCTTTAATCCTGAAGTATATACAATAGACTCATATAGATATCCTGTGGATAAGAAAGATGTAGAGGGATATGTGGACCAAAAACTAAATAAGATTCCTAAAAAGTCGGTAGATGGAAGGTGGCAATGGCTTATCAAAGGAAAATGATGGGATCCTCCATTATCTAGAGGACCCCAGAGACTTCCCCCAGATCCATAGCCTTTTACAGGTGTGTATGATAAGGATGGCAATCATTGGGAGAACTACTTAGGAGAAAGAACTTCCTATTACTCTCTTCCATTTACTCAGAGACTTGCTAGATCTAGGCCTCTTTGGTACTTACTATCAAAGAAGGAATAAGAAAGATCTTATGAGCCAGTTAAGGCCTCTATGGAGAAGAGTAAAGGATTATGTGAACGGGTTACAGAAAAGACACTGTGAGCTTAAATTTGATATACGGCCAGATTTAACTAAGTATACTAAATATCATGATTTGGGCCACAAATTGGGAACCCTCTAAAGAATGGCAAAGAAGCAAAATTGCTTAAAAAAGATTTGAATCATATAAAGTACAAAACTAAACAAAAGTAACTATGAAGTACTAGAGTTCATGCCTTTCTGTTCAGCCCTTGCCCATATGCTCTGGTTAATGGTTAATAGGTGATAAACATTGAAACCAATTGTATTTCTTAAAAATAGAGGTAAAGCCAAAAACAAGTGCCTATCGTCATAGTTCGTCATCCAAAAAACAAGATCAGGTGACCAGCTGGTGACCGATCACCCAAGAATGAAGCCTTACAACAAGATTGTGTAACCTTTTGCCCTTTCTCATGGAGACTTTTGCTATAAAAGCTTGTTATCCTCTGCAATAAATCCCACTCAGCACTCACTCCTCTTGTGTGTGAGTTGTCTGTTTGCCATCTCCCCACCTATTCCAGTTATCTCCACTTGGTGTCCTCAGTTGTCCCGACAGAGCTGGTCCGTGGCAATTTCCTAAGTTCATCCTGCAGAAAGTACTCATTCAAAGATGAGAATTCAACGACCCTTCCAAGTGCCGGAAACGAGTATATCAGGATCTTCCGCCATTCCCTCAATGGAGGGGGAATGACCTGGATTCGACCTTGAGGTCTCCGATACCCCGTTGCCCTTAGGCTTCCCCGAGAGCCAGCAGACCTTCAGTCACTCCAGGTCAACTTCACTCTGCAGGCCGCTGAGTTCGGACCCAGCATGGTCACCATGCAAAGGAAAATGAACATAAAAGGGCCAGGTGGAACTTCCTGCCACTTTTTTTTTCCCCTAGCAGCTTTTTTTTTTTTTCCTGCAAGCCCTGGGGTCCTAGGATCCGATGATGGGTTGTAGATCCAGAGGCTGCAGCCTAGGATGATTGGAACTGAAGCAGAGTTGCCACGACTTGAGTTCAAGCTCTGAGTCTGTTAAAAAATATTATGAAGGAAGCACCCTAGCTCCGAATTCGCCCCATTTTACTGCCAGAGCTCGGGTTTGAACTCAAGTCTGGGTAACTCTGTTGCACTGTGGGGGAAGGGGAAGATCACCATCCTTGAAGACTACAAGTTCAGGCCTGCTCCCAGTGCCTGAATTGAAGCCCCAACTCTGGCAAAAATCATATGCCCACCTATTTTACACATAGGATCTCTATTTACATACATGTGTGGAATGTGTCATGCTTTCAGTGTAGTTATTTATTTTATTGTGTGTCTTAGTCAGAGATGCATTTTGTATTTTATTGAGTATGATGACAGATATAAAGGTGCTGACATGCATGACAACCTATTCCCATGTCTATAGAGTTGCCTGTGCCTTGTCCATCCTAGATGAGACCCAGGACTTTCACAGGACAGGAAAGCAAGTGAACTGTTATACTGCTCACATCAGGATTCATGTTTTGGCAGTGTTGTAATTTGAACTCAGAACCTAGCAGGCCCAATTGGCGAAAGGGTCAAGGTGAGGACACTGGCCTGTGAGCAACTGAGGAGCTAGACTATTCCCAGAACCTGACATTGAGCACCAGGGAGGGCCAGTATAGGCATAAATTCATAATTTAAACATAGGACCTCTATTGATATACATGTGTGGACAGCATCTTGCATTTGGTGCACTTCTCCTTAACTTGTGTCTAATTCATGGAGGTATTGTGTATTTTACTGAGTATGGTGACAGGTATAACTGTGCTGTCTTGGATGACAACCTGTTCCCAAGGTTATAGAGTTGCCTATATAGCATGCTCCATTCCTAGCTGAGAAGCAGGACTTTCACAGCACAGGAAAAGAGGAGGATCACTTGGCTTCTCACATCAGTATTCATCTTTTAACAGTACTGGGATTTGAACTCAAGGCTTAACAAACCCAAGTGGTGAATGGGTCATGGTGAGTACACCAGCCTGTGAGCCAATAGAGTGTTAGTTCTGTCCTGGGACCTGAGATCGAGCCCTGGTGGGGCCATTATTGATATAAATTCATAATTTACACAGATGATCTCTATTTACTTACATGTGTGGAATGCATCATGCATTCATTGTAGTTATTCTTTCTATTTTGTGTCTTAATCAGGGATGCATTTTGTATTTTATTGCATATGATGACAGATATAACTGTGCTGACATGGATGGCAATCTATTCCAATGAGTATAGAGTTGCCTATATAGCATACTGTGTCCTACCTGAGACCCAGGACTTCACAGCACAGGAAAACAGGTGCAACAATGGGCTTCTGAAAGAAGCATTCATGTTTTGGCAGAGTTGGGATTTGAACTCAAAGCCTAGCAGGCCCAATTGGTGAAAATGTTAAGGGAAGGACACTGGTCTGTGAGCAACTAAGGAGCTAGGCCGTTCCCAGGACCTGACATCGAGCCCTAGGGAGGGCCAGGATAGGCATAAATTCATAATTGAAACAGGATCTGTATTGACATATTTGTGTAGACAGCATCTTGCGTTCGGTGCACTTCTCCTTAACTTGTGTCAAATTCATGGAGGTATTGTGTATTTTACTGAGTATGGTGACAGATATAATGTGCTGACATGGATGGCAACCTGTTCTCATGGTTATAGAGTGGCCTATACATTCATTCTCCATCCTAGCTGAGACCCAGGACTTCCACACGAGAGGAAAACAGATGCAACGACTGGCTTCTGACAACAGGATGAAACTTTTGTCAGTGCTGGGATTTGAACTCAAATCTGGGTAACCCCATTGCAATGTGGGGGAAGGGGAAGCTCACCATCCTTGAAGACTAGAATGTCAGACCTGGTCCAAGGCCTGATTTGAAGCCCCAGAACTGGACAAAATAACAAGCCCAACTCTTTCAAACATATCTCTACTTCCATACTGGGGTGGTATGCATCTTGCATTCATTGTAGATTTTTTTTTATTTTGAGTCTTATTCATGGATGTATTGTGTATTTTATTGAGTCTGGTAACAGGGATATCTGTGCTGCCCTGGATGCCAACTGATTCCCATGAGTAGAGAGTTGCCTATATAGCATTCTCCATCCTAGCTGAGACCCAGGACTTTCACAGCACAGGAAAACAGGCAACGATGGGCTTCTCACATCAGGATGAATCTTTTGGTAGGGTTGGGATTTGAACTCAAGGCCTAGCAGGCCCAAGTGGTGGATGGGTCAAGATGAGCACACCAGCCTGTGAGCCACTAAGTTGATATGCCCTTCCTGGGACCTGAGATTGAGCCCCAGTGGGGGCCTTAATAGTCATCAATTCATAATTAAAACAGAGGATCTCTATTTCCATACATGGGTGGGCAGCATCTTGGGTTCGGTGTAGTCATTGTTTTTACATGGTGTCTTATTCACGACGTATTCTGTATTTTACTGAGTATAAGATGACAGATACAACTGTGGTGACCTGGATGACAACCTATTCCCATGAGTATAGAATTGCCTATGCATTCTCCATCCTAGCTGAGACCCAGAACTTGCACAGCACAGAAGAACAGGTGCAATGACTGGTTTCTCACATCAGGGTGAATTTTTGGCAGTGCTGGGATTCGAACTTGGGGTCTAGGAGGCCCAACTGCCCAATGGGTCCATGTGAGCACACCAGCCTGTGAACAACTAAGGAGCTGGGCCTTTCCCAGGAACTGAGATCTAGCCCTAGGGAGGCCACAATAATCGTCAATGCATCATTGAAACATGGGATGTCTATTCACATCCGTGTGTGGACTGCCTCCTGCATTGAGGTTAGTTATCCTCTCTATTTTGTGTGCTATGCATGGATGTATTTAGTATGTTCTTGAGTATATGATGACAGGTATAACTGGGCTGGCATGGATGACAACCTATTCCTATGGCCACAGGGTTGCCCATGTATTCTCCATCTTAGAGGAGACCCAGGACTCACACAGGAAAGGAAAACAGGGCAATGATTGGCTTCAGACATCAGGATGAATCTTTTGGCACTGCTGGTATCTGAACTTGGTGCCTTGCAGGCCCAATAGGCAAATGGTTCCACCTGAGCACACTAGCCTGTGAGCCACTAAGGAGCTAGGCCATTCCCAGGACCTGAGATCGAGGCCTGGAGTGAGGGGGGCACAATCTTCGTCCACTTATAAGCTGAAGGTAGTATGCAAATAAGTACATATTTGTATAGAGTAGAGAGATGGCGACCTGTGATGGAATCCAATTTACCCTGTGACTACCAATTCTCAGATCTTCCCCAATGCCTCCATTTCATGACTGTGATGATTATGGTCACGCTTCATCTAATCTTCATAAAAAAAAATGGATACCCCATGAGTCTCTCCTATCATTTCCTACTCGCATCTTGCAGGAACTACTCATTCAAGGATGAGATGATCACATTTCACACTTCCTAGGTCCGGAAACGAGTATTTCAGGATCTTCCACCATTCCCACAATGTAGGGGGTTTGACCGGGATTCCAACCCGTGGCCTCCGTTGCACGGTTGGCTGTGACTTCCCCGATAGCCAGCAGGCCTTCAGCCATGCCAGGTCACCTTCACTCTGTAGGCCACCGGGTTCAGACCAACATGGTCACTATGCAAAGGAAAATAAATTTAAAAGCATGAGGTGGAAATTATGGCTACTTTTTTCCCCTTCTGGCCATTTTTTCTTTCCTGCAAGCCCTGGGGTCCTAGGATCCGAGGATGGGCTGTGGGTCCAGAGGCTGCAGCCTAGGATGATTGCAGCAAAGGCAGTGTTGCCTCGACTTGAGTTCAAGGCCCAGGTTTGGCAAAAAAAATTAATAATAATAAAAATAAATAAATAAATAATTATGAATGAAGCACTGTCGCTCAGAATTCATGCCATTTTACTGCCAGAGCTGGGATTTGAATTCAGGTCTGGGTAACTCTGTTGCACTGTGGGGGAAGGGGAAGATCACCATCCTTGAATACTACAAGGTCAGACCTGCTCTCAGGGCCTGAACTGAAGCCCCAACACTAGCAAAAATCATATGCCCACCTATTTCACACATGGGATCTCTATTTACATACATGTGTGGAATGCCTCATGCTTTCAGTGTGTGTCTTGGTCAAGGATGCATTTTGTATTTTATTGAGTATGATGACAGATATAACTATACTGACATGGATGGCAACCAATTCCCATGTCCATGGAGTTGCTTATGCTTTCTCCATCCTAGCTGAGACCTAGGACTTTCACAGGACAGGAAAGCAGGTGGATCGATGGGCTTCTCATATCATGATTCATGTTTCCGTACTGTTGTGATTTGAACTCAGAACCCAGCAGACCAATTGGCAAAAGGGTCAAAGAGAAAACATGGGCCTGTGAGCAACTGAGGAGGTAGGCCATTCCCAGGACCTGGCATCGAGCCCCAGAGAGGGCCAGGATAGGCATAGATTCATCCTTGAAACACAGGATCTGTATTGACATATATGTGTGGACAGCATCTTGCATTCAGTGCACTCCTTCTTATTTTGTGTCTAATTCATGGAGGTATTGTGTATTTTACTGAGTATGGTGACAGATATAACTGTGCTGACATGGATGATGACCTGTTCCCATGGTTAAAGGGTTGTCTATGCATACTTTCTCCATCCTAGCTGAGACCCAGGACTTCCACATGAGAGGAAAACAGGTGCAACGACTGGCTTCTGACATCAGGATGAAAGTTTTGTCAGTGCTGTCATTTGAACTCAGGTCTGGTTAACTCCATTGCACTGTGGGGGAAGGGGAAGCTCACCATCCTTAAAGACTAGAATGTCAGGCCTTGTCCAGGGCCTGATTTGAAGCCCCAGCACTGGACAAAATAACAAGCTCATCTCTTTTAAACATAAGATCTTTATTTACATACAGTTGTGGTATGCATCTTCCATTCAGTGTAGTTTTTTTTTTGAGTCTTATTCATGGATATATTGTGTATTTTATTGAGTATTGTGACAGGTATATCTGTGCTGCCATGGATGACAACCTATTCCCATGGCTATATAGCATTCTCCATCCTCACTTAGGTGCAGGACTTTCACAGGACAGGAAAACTTCTCACATCAGGATGAATCTTTTGGCAGTACTGGGATTTGAACTCAGGGCCTAGCAGGCAAAATTGATGAATGGGTCAAGGTGAGCATATCAGCCTTTGAGCCACTAAGGTGCTAGGCCGTTTCCAGAACTTGAGCTTGAGCCCCGGAGTGGGGCTGGTGCACGATATTCATCCATTCATATGCTGAAACTTCTGTGCTAATAAATACCTATTTGTACAGAGTAGGAGATGTGGCGAACTGTGTTGGAATCTTATCTACCATGTGAGTACCAATTCTTGGATCTTTCCCAATGCCTCAATTTCCTGAATGTAAGTATTATTGTCACACTTCATGAAGTCTTAATTAAAAATAATCATTGTGCCAAAGATCTTGCATATCATTTCCTATGAGAATTATGCATTAACTTCTCATCTCCTCCCTAGACCTAAATTCAAGCACCAGCCCGAAAAACATAACATTTATAGACATTTTAAATATGATTTATACTTACATCTATATATTCAGTCTATATCATATTTGTTGGAGTGATTCATTATATTTCATTATTGCTAGATCGATTTAGCATTTATTTTATGGACTGTGAGTGCACCTATAACATTTATTATATTTATTCCAATCTATTCCATAGCATGTAGCTTTGCAGATATATTATGTACATCATACCTGACACCCAGTACTTGCACAGAAAAGGAAAACAGGTGTCACACATGGAATATTACACCAGGAAGAAACTTTTGGCAATGATGGGACCTAGACTAAGGGTGAGTGTCATCATGGCAGCCGCTAGCCAGTTCAACTGCCAAGTGGATCCCAGTATCTGGGATTAAGCCCCAGGTTTGGCCAAAATAGCAATAACTCTCTATGCAGATGATGGTATATAAATAAATATAAATTTAGATATTTAGATACTGTCAGAAATGTCTATCTGATATTCAATGATATATACTACATTCCTACGGATTCTCAGGTCTTTAGTGAGGACCCTATTTAATCGATAGTAGTCTTTTAATGCAAAATAAACTATGAATTTTAATCAATCTGTGTCCTGTGATTATTGGGTCTAATTTCATGCTAGACTGATTCATGAACTACTCATCCAACCATGACATTGATCACATTCCTCTGGTGTTCCTAGGGACAGGCAATAATTTTGTAGGCTCTCCAGCCCTTTGTAAGTGGCATAACCGGGATTCAAACTCAGGGCCTAGGTGTCCAGGTTGGCCTATGGCTTCGCTGACAGCCTGACAGCCTTCAGCAATGCCAGGTGAACTACAGGTTGCAGCCGTGTCACTTGGACACGGGAATGGTCACAATGAAAGGAAGGGAAACCTGAGAAACTACTGACCATCTGCAGTTCACAGTTTTTTTTTTCAATGCCATTTTCATTTTGATTTCCTGTCAGGCCCCGAGGCCTAGGATCCCAGGATGGGCTGTGGGTCCAGAGGTTGCACCATCCCAGCCTAGGGTGATGTTAGCTGAGGCAGAGTTTCCACGACCTGAGTTCAAGCCCTGTGATTGGCAAATAAATAAATAAATAAATAAATGAGTGAATGAATAAATAAATAAATAAACCTAAAAATAGTAAAAGGACTAATGAAGCTCCCTGGCATGGAATTTGTGCCCCCCCTTTTTTTTCTGCTAGGCCTGAGATTTGAACTCAGAGTCTGAGTTAATCTGGAGCACTGTGGGGAAAGGGGAAGTTTACCCTCCTAGAAGATAAGAAATTCAGGACAGTTCTCTAGGCCTGAATTCTAGCCCCAATCCTGGAGAACATAACATTTATAGTAATTTTTAGTATATGATTTATACTAACATCCATATGTTCAGTCCATATCGTGTTTGTTGAAGTGTTTAATTATATTTTAGTATTTATTTATGTATTTACCAATTATTTTATTGATCCTGAGTACACCTATAATATTTATTACATTTATTCCAATCTATTCTGTAGCACGTAGCTTTGCAGACATACTATATACATCATACCTGACACCCAGCATTTGCACAGAAAAGGAAAACAGGTGTCACACTTGGAATCTTACTGCAAAATGAAATTTTTGGCAATGCTGGGACCTGAACTGAGGGCCAATGAGGCTCAATTCATGAATGGGTGAGGGTCAGCACAGCAGCCTCCAGACCATTCAGCTGCCAAGTGGATCCCAGGACCTGGGATGGAGACATAGGTTTGGCCAAAACAGCAATACCTTTCTATGCAGACAGTGGTATACAGATAAATATATATTTAGGTATTTAGATACTGTCGAGAGCCCTGCAGGGAGTCTATCTGCATGATAAGCTTGACTATCTCGCTGGAACATCTCTCAAGGTTATTTACAGAATCTGGTCTTTGCATCCTGCCCCAAACAAAGACCAGGTAGCTGCTATTGACCACCTTTTCACATTGCCCTAAGCAAGCATCCTGCAGCTGCTATGCCCAATGAAAAAGCTTCCTTATTCTAAGCATATAAATACCCCTGTGTGAAAAATAAAATTTGGCAGCTTGATCAGAATCCTTGTCTTGCTGTCCTTCTTCGTGTCTCTTGTCCCTTCTTTCCTTCTCGCTTAGGTTCACTGCCCTGGTTGAAGTCCTGCGGGTCAGGACAACTGGCGCCCAACGTGGGGCTTGAGCCTCTGACTAAGGAAGGAACGCCGTCCTCCGGGAAAACTTGGCCAAGTACAGTCCGAGATCGAGAGATCGCCTCGACAGACCCCACCGAGAGACAGATCCAGGAGGAGAGTGGGGACGGCGCAAGGTGAATGACCCACCATGGGACAAGCAATGTCGTCACATGATCTATTTCTGTCAGACCTCAGGGAGGCCTTCAAGACACGGGGAACGCGGGTTAAGAAAAAGGATTTAGAATTATTTTTCTCATTCATAGAGGACTTGTAGGAATCATAGATGCAAAAAGATGGCAAAGAGTAGGAGATTGTTTAAAAGATTATTATGAAAACTTTGGTCCGGAAAAGGTTCCTGTTACCGCCTTTTCCTATTGGAATTTGATTAATGAAGTTTTAAAATGTTCTCTGTTTGATAGTGGAATTTTAAAACTTGAAAAAATGGGAGAGGAGGTTCTCCAACAGGCCTCTCCGCCCCCCGCGGCTTGCCCATTGGTTGTATTAGATCTTGAAACTCCTTCTCAAAAGGTAGATGAATATTATTATCCTGTACCCCAGACTGCCCATTCCCCTCAGAATAATTGAAATCCTGAGGAGGAGGCCACCCTGGAAGAGGAGGCGGCCCAATATCATCAGCCTGATTGGCCCCCCTTACTCAGTCACCCCCTACCTCAGACTAAACCCTCTATCTCAAATATTCCGCATTCCTCCTATGCACCCCCTCCCTTTTGTGACCCGGCCTTTCAAGGGCCCACTGCCCCTCCAGATCCAGATGTTTTTTCTCCCCCCCTTTACCTAACCTGGCACCTTTACGCGAGACTCTTCAACATAGGCGAGAACACCTTCAACTTTTAAAAGAACTGCGGTCCCTTGATTATGAACTCCGCACACTGGCCTTGGCCAATACGCCAAAACAGCCTGATAAAATTAAGGTTAGATCAGGCCATCAATCAGTTCTCGCCTTTCCAGTAACTCGGAGCCAGACAGATAGGACCTCAGAGGGTGAGGAGGACGAATCAGAAGAGGAGGAAAAAGAGGATGAGGAACAGGATACTGGGGATGAAGAGGAACAACCCACCCAGGGAAAAGGCCAACAAGAGTATAAGAGGCTTAGCCTCCGGTATGGCCCGACTGCCCCTTATACGTTAGCCTTATTAGAAAACCAAAGTGCGCGCTGGCTCACCCCTAATGATTGGAAGTTTCTGGCCCGCGCCACCCTTAGTGGGGGTGATTTTGTTTTATGGAATGCGGACTTTAAGGAACAATGTAGAGAGACCGCACAAAAAAATTTGGCTAAAACATCTTCAGAAACCTGGACCTATACTAAACTTTTGGTTAATGCGCCCTTTGATACCAATGCTAAACAGGCGTGCTTTCCTACCGGACTTTTGGCACAAATTCAAAACGCTGGCCTTTATGCTTGGAAGCGTCTCCCTCAAAAGGGATCGGCTACTACTTCCCTGGCAAAGGTTAGACAGGGGCCAGAGGAACCCTACAGTGACTTTGTCTCACGGCTTAACTTGGCTGCAGAAAGGCTTCTTGGGCCTAGTGAAAATGAAAGTGCCTTTGTTAAACATCTTGCCTTTGAAAATGCTAATCCGGCATGGCATGTCAAGATGTCCTCCGTCCACATAAAAACAAGGGTGACCTCTCTGAGTTTGTCTTTGTGCTGGAGTAGGGACTGCTCACATCATAGGCGCTGCTTTTACCAAGGCATTTCAAAGTTCAGTCCCGGGCTTGCTCGCTTACTTGCTTTAATTGTAAACAACCTGGTCACTTTGCACATGAATGTCCCTTCAGCAAACAAAGACAAGGGGCAATTCCCTCCCAAGCTACAGGTAGACCACTCCCTGCCACTCTTTGTCTTTGTCAAGAACAAGCAGCCCCAAGGTTGCTGCCAGAACGCTTGAAAACAGGTTAATGGCTTACCACAACCTAGGGGAAACCTTCCCCCTGAGGATGATTCCTTTTCTCTTGCAGATGCAGCTAGAACTCCAGACATGGACCATCCTGTTTGAATTTATTAAATAACAGATTAATCTCTTGGCTTCTAAGCCCATACAGGTTCATCACTATCGCCTTGATGTGGCAGACCGTGGCATTGAGATCTAGGATTTACCCCAGGCTTTTAATTAGTGTTTTGCCATGAGCTTGTTCCAGTGGGAAACAGCCCACCTTCTTTTTCTTATTTAGAAAACTCTCCTTATTCATACCTCCTGACCATTCAACGGGCAAGACCTATTGCCATAAGGGATAGGTTCACCCCTCCTCCTGTAGGCCCCTCCGCTTGGGGGAGGATGCACCTATGGGAGGAAGAAAAAATGCTCAAATCAAGGGTGCAGGTAAGACTGCAGGGGGATGGATCCGTGAGATCCCAAAACCCAAGACCCCTGAGTGGCAAGCTCTGGTGCATGACAGTTGGCATGCATACCCACAAGCCGTCTCCTCAAAAAACAAGCCAAGGCCTGTAAAATTCCCCTCCCTGAGTGAGGATGCTCGCTTGGGAGCGGAGAAAAACCCTGGCCCCTTAGAGGAACAGAGCCTCTGTCACCCCCTCAAAAAGAGCACCAACAATTGATGGTCAATTTTCTAAATAAGAAAGGGGGAGATGTCGAGAGCCCTGCAGGGAGTCTATCTGCATGATAAGCTTGACTATCTCGCTGGAACATCTCTCAAGGCTATTTACAGAATCTGGTCTTTGCATCCTGCCCCAAACAAAGACCAGGTAGCTGCTATTGACCACCTTTTCACATTGCCCAAAGCAAGCATCCTGCAGCTGCTATGCCCAATGAAAAAGCTTCCTTATTCTAAGCATATAAATACCCCTGTGTGAAAAATAAAATTTGGCAGCTTGATCAGAATCCTTGTCTTGCTGTCCTTCTTCGTGTCTCTTGTCCCTTCATTCCTTCTCGCTTAGGTTCACCACCCTCGTTGAAGTCCTGCGGGTCGGGACAGATACTGCCAGTGATGTCTATCTGGTATTAAATGACATATACTGTGTTCTTACGGATTCTCAGTCTTTAGTGAGGACTCCGTTTAATGAATAGTATTCTTTTAATGCATAATAACTATGAATTAAAATCAATTTGTGTCCTGTGATTATTAGGTTTAATTTTATGCTAGACTTATAGATGAACTACTCATCCAACCATAACATTGATCACATACCTCTGGTGTTCCTAGGGACAGACAATAGTTTCTTAGGCTCTCCAGACCTTTATACTGGCATGACCGGGATTCAAACTCAGGGCCTAGGTGTCCAGGTTGGCCTATGACTTCGCTACCAGCCTGCCAGCCTTCAGCAATGCTAGGTGACCTACAGGTTGCAGCCTTGTCATTTGGGCCCAGAATGGTCACAATGCAAGTAAGGAAAATCAAGAAACCACCATCCATCCACAGTTTGTAATTTTTTTTCAGTGCCATTTTCATTTTGTTTTCCTGTCAGTCCCTGAGGCCTGGGATCCCAGGATGGGCTATGGGTCCAGAGACTCCACCTTCCCAGCCTAGGGTGATATTAGCTAAGGCAGAGTTGCCACGACCTGAGTTCAATCCCCGTGCTTGGCAATAAATAAATAAATAAATAAATGAAATAATTTAAAAATAGTTGGGCACCAAAGGCTCATGCCTGTAACCTTAGCTACTCAGGAGGCTGACATATGAAAATCGCGGTTCAAAGCCAGTCGGAGCAGGAAAGTCCTTGAGACTCTTATCTCCACTAAACCACTAGAAAACGGGAAGTAGCAAAGTAGCGCTGTGGTTCAAGTGGTAGAGTGCTCTCCTTGAGCTGAAGAGCCCAAGGACAGCTCCCAAGGCCAGAGTTCAAGTCCCATGAACAATATATAATGTATATACATACATACATACATATATATGTATATATATATATGTATATATATATGTATATGTATACATATATAAAACTAATGAAGCTCCCTGGCTTGGAATTCATGCCTTTTTTTTTTTTTCTGTCATGCCTGGGAATTAAACTCGGAGCCTGGGTAACTCTAATGCACTGTTGGGGACAGAGAAACTTACCTGCTTTGAAGACAAGGCCTGTTCCCTAGGCCTGAATTCAATCCCCAGCCATGTTAAAGTAATATTCATCCACATTTCAAATAATGATTAATATCTACATGTGTTTATTGCATATTGCTTTGAGTGTATTTATTTTACTTTTTGTATTATTCATTCATTCATTATTTTTATTGACTATTATTATACTTATGTATTAAATTGATTACATCTTTTGAGAACTATACAGATTTATATATGCATTATATATCTTACTTCAGACGCAGGACATTCACAGAAATTCTATAGTAGATCATCCCATGCATAGAAAAACAGAATGAATACACCAACCAAAGTCTAATTTATCCCTAGGTACCCCAGTGGCTCACATCTGTAATCCCAGCTACTCAGAGGTGAGAAGTGGAAGATTAAGTTTTAAAGCCAATCCAAGCAGAAAAGCCTGAGAGATATCGTCTCCAAATAAATTGCCAAAAACCAGGCTACAGGGATGGCTGAATTGGTAGAAAATCAGCTATGAAAAACCAAGCCAAGAAAGAGCAAGCTGAGTTCAAATGCAGGGAAAGGGGGTTTGGGGCAAAAACAGAGAACAATCAACAGTACACCAATCCCACCTAATTTAGGGTACCAACCAAAGTGAAAAAAAAATCAACTTGTGCAGTTGAATAACTTTACATGAGCACATATGTTCTTAGGTACACTTCAAAGCTATGTTTTTAGTAATATATATGTATTTGTTAATAATGTATATATTATGTGTATATATATATAAATAATGTGTATATATATGTGAATAAACTAAGAAACCAGCCAATGAATAAATACTTCTGAATTAGTGTCTTAATCATGGCATTATAAATTATTTGTACTAAAATTATATTCCAAGTTTCCTTCTTCAGAATCAATCTTTAAGACATTTGTTCATGTGCTAGGCGTTGGAGGCCCATCCCTATGATCCTAGTTATTCAGGAGGCAGAGATCTGAGGATGGTGGTTCAAGGCCTGATCTGGCAGGAAAGGCTGTGAAACCCTTATCTCCATTAAACCACTAGAAAACTGGAAGTGGCGCTATGGCTCAATCAGTAGAGTGCACTCCTTGATCTGAAGAGCACAGGAATAATGCCCAAGCCGAAGAAAGAAGTTTGTTCATACAAACTTCTAACATTCTAAGGTTAAGAAACTTTTCTTCCAGGGTCTTATGCTCTTTAGGCAACTACTCCACTGCTGGGCTACATCAAAGTCCCAATGTTTTTGTTTTTCATTTTACAATCCAGTTTATTCCCAAAATGCTTACAAGTACCTACTCTCTTCACAGAAATGAGATTTTATTCACAAACCCAACCTTTTGTGGTATAACACCCCTAGTGTATTTCATGGTAGGCACTGAGGAAAACTCACACAACACAATTGCAGACAGTTTATAATTACAGAAATAACTTTAAATAGAAACAACATCAATTGCCAGGTGCTGATGACTCAGGCCTGTAATCCTAGCTACTCAGGAGGCTAAGATCTGAGAGTCACGGTTAAAAGCCAGCCCAGGCAAGAAAGTCCATGAGGCTCTTTTCTCCAATAAACCACTAGAAAACTGGAAGTGGTGCTGTGGCTCAAAAGGTAGAGTACTCGCCTTGAACAGAAGAGCGTAGGGACAGTGCCCAAGCCCAGAGTTCAAGCCCCAGGACCAACTCCCCCCCTCAAAAAAAGAAATAACATCAACTGTCTCAACCTTCTAGGGAGAAATGATGTCCTTATTTTCATTCTCACTCTTCATGGCAGATGGCCAAAATAGAAACACCAATGTGCTATGCTAAAATGTAAAAGTTTAAACCCCTTTTTTGAAAAAAACTCTCATGTTTTAAAATCAAAATGTATCAAATAAAGGCGAAGTGAACTTTAAAAAAATATTAAAAATGCTAATGAAGCTCCCTGGCTTGGAATGTGTGACATTTTTTGTCTGCAAGACCTGTGATTTGAACTTGGGGTCTGGGTAACTCTGTTGCACTGTGGGGAAACGGGAAGCTCAGTGTGCTTGAAGACCAGAAAGTCAGGCCTGTTCCCTAAGCCTGAATTCAGGCCCCAGCCATGGAAAACGTACTCCTTATATACATTTTAAAGTTAGGATTGAACTTCCATACAGATGTTCATTCTATGTTATGTTTGGTGTGGTTATTCATTGTATTTTTTTGTTTTATTCATTTATTTTCCATATATTTTATTGACTCTGATGACACCTATACCATTTATTACATTGTTTACATCCTATCACATAGCATCTACATTTGCAGATGTGGTCTCCATCACGCCTGACACCCAGGACTCTCCCAGAAAAGGAAAACATTTGTCACACTCAGCTTCTTACTCCAAGATTAAATCTTTGGCAGTGCTGGGATCTGAAGTCAGGGCCTAGCAGACCCAATTCATGAATGGGTGAATGTGAGCACGGCAGCCTCTAGACAATGAAGCTTTCAGGTGGTTCCCACATACTGAGCTCGAGTCCCATGTTTGGCCAAAACAGCAGTACATGGATCACCAGATGGTGGTATACAAATAAATATATATTGGTAAAGAGTGCCAGAGCTGTCTATCTATTACTGAATGACCCTTACTACATTCTGACCAAATCTTTGGTATTTATTATACTGCCATTGAAGGAATATTATTCTTTCCATGCTTAATAAACTATTAATTAAGATCAATTGGGGGCTGGGAAAGTGGCTCAGTGGTAGAGCGTTTGCCTTGCATGCATGAGGCCTGAGTTTGATTCCTCAGCACCACATAAGCAGATAAAAGAAAAAAGCTGGAAGTGGCACTGTGGCACAAGTGGTAGAGCACTAGCCTTGAGCTGAAGAGCTGAAGGACAGTGCCCAGACCCAGATTTCAGGCCCCATGACCTCCTACCTTCCAAAAAAAGATCCATCAGCATCCTAGGATTATTGCATCCAATTTTAGACTTGACTGATGCACAAACTACTCTTTCAATCCAGTCTCTTGTGATCTCCTGCCATTGGTAGGTGTCGGGACTGGGATTTGAAAATGAGGCCTATGTTGACAGGTCGGCCTATAGCTTTCCTGATAGTCCACCAGCCTTCATCAATGGCAGGTCAGGTCCACTTTGCAACCGAGTCATTGCAGACCCAGGATTATCACCATGCAAAGAAAAAAAACGTAAAACCCCCAGCTTTCTGCAGCTTGTGACTTTTTGTGCTGTCCCACTTTTTTTTCGTCCTGTAAGCCCTCTGGTCCTAGGATCCCAGGATCGACTATGGGTCTAGAAGCTACACCTCAGCCTAGGGTGATCACAGCTGGGACAGAGTTTCCACGACCAGAGTTCAAGCCCCATGGTTGTCAAAAATAAAAACAATAAATACAAAATTAATTAATTATTTAACTAAATAAAAAAATAAATCTCCCTGGTTTGAAATATCTGCTAGTTTTCTTTCCTAGCCTTGGATTTGAACTCAGGGTCTTGGTATATCTGTAGCAATGTGAGGGAAGGTTCAGAGTTGCCAATACTTGAGTTCAAACCCCATGCCAAGCCAAAAATAAAAAATTAAGTCACTGACCATGGCGGGGGGAGCAGTTGTGGATATTAGAGGTCAGGGATGGTAGGGGGAAAACAAAGGAGAAGGCAACAATGCTCAATAGGAAATGTACTCATTACCTTGTTCATGTAACTGTAACTCTCAGTACAACATTTTTACAATTAAAAACGTGCAAAAAAAAGAAACAATGTAATGATCAGAGAAGCATTTGGGGGGTAAGGGAAGGATGTCTAAATAGCTGTACAAAATTCTACACTGCTTTGCTTTTAATGCTCAGTATGAAACTGAATAAACATAACTGCTTCCATTAAAAAAAATCAAGTCACTGTCTTGGAACTGGGCCAGTATTTCTGCCATTGCTAGGATTTGATTGCATCGCCCAGTAACTCTTTTGCAACAAGGGTGAAGGTGAAGCTCACTGAACTTGAGGAAAAGAAATTCAGGCTAGAGTTCCCAGGAACTAAATGAAGACGCTGCTGCAATGGAAAAAATACTTCCATACATGTGTAATATATGATATATGCTTACATATGTATGTTTATTACATATTATTATTTTTATTATTGATTTTGTATTTATTATTTGATTCATTTATTGTTTATTGTATTTAGTGTTATTATACACATATTTTTACATGTTGTACATGTATTATAAAAATATACAAAATAAATTAGGACATTGACTCATTTTTCATTAATACTACATTAAGTGTTGAAACATAATACATAATTAAATGGAGGTATTTGTCACAGTCTTAACATGTTTAGAATCTGTTCCCAGTATGAGCCTTGTCTTATTTATCTATGGCCATCTTCCTATACGGATTTCTTTACATGACTTATACTCAGAAGCCTTTTCTTGAGGATAGGCAAATTGAGGGATAAAATTGCAAGGGTGGGGTTAAAATATGGCTTAGTGGTAAAGAGCTCACTCAGCATGCATGAATGCCAAGGTTTGAATTCTCAGAGCCACATACTCAGAAAAAGCCAGAAACTGTGGAGTGGCTCAAGTGGTATAGCGCTAGGCTTGAGAAAAAGAATCTCAGAGACAGTACCCAGGCCCTAAGTTCAAGCCCCAGGACTGTCAAAAACAGTAGGCCAGATGCCAATGGCTCACTCCTGGAAACCTAGCTACTCAGGAGGCTGAGATTTGAACACCACAGTTCAAAGACAGCCTATGCAAGGAAAGCCTGTTAGACTCTTATCTCCAATGAACCACCAAAATACCTCACATGGCATTGTGGCTCAAGTGGTAGACTGTTCACCTTGAACTGAAGTGCTCAGGGACAGTGCCCAGGCTTGATACAAGACACACAACTGGAAAAAAAGTGAGGATTAATTAAAGTACTTTTCCTACTTTCTAATTATGAGAACATTCTGTGGAAAATGAACACAGATGTACACTAGAATTGGAGTCAGAGCTCAAGGCTCAAGTGTCCACATCCATATACCCAGCCTCTCTGACTCTAGCATTATAACTTTGCATACTACAGGGTTCTGAAAGGTCCAATATTGAAGGGATTAATATGATCCCCAAGCCCTTTGTGATAAGCAGTTGACTTGTATTGTCAATTTCATTACAGTTCTGAAGCTAGCAGAGCACCAGTAGCTCACGCCCATCACCCTAGCATAGGAGGCTGAGGTCTCAGTATCACAGGCTGAAGCTAGCCAGAGCAGGAAAGTCTATGACACTCTGACTTCCTCTTCTGAAAGGTTAGATGTTCAAGAGCTTCCTCTGTTTCGCTTGGTGATGAGAAGTTACTCACACTCTAAATATTCTTAGAATTCTTGAGCTATAGAAGCAAGAAAGAAACATCATTGACCCATCCTGGGTTCAAATGAAGTTCTCAGGATCCAAGCCTTAGCCCTGTTGGCAGGAAGAACTCCAATGAAACGCTATATTTGAAGGACAGAAAACAGTTTTAAAAGCTGGACTAGGTGAAGAGACCTAGGACTGCAGGATTAGGAGGCAGAATGTACACACTCAACAGGGAAGTGAGCTGCAAAACGACTTCATTCATTCCAGGCACAGCCAGAAATGGGGGGAAACCTGAAATATTTGTAGACTTACACCAGGGTCAGGCTTTTCTCATCCTCTTCAAACAACAACTAATTAACCTTCCTCTCTCAGGTGAAACGAGCTTCAAGCTATCATTAAGTTCATAATAGTGAGCCAGTTTAGTGGGGGAGAGGGCAGGAACAGAGTAAAAAAAAAAACATGCTCTCTGGTCTTAGGGAGTGAGTTTTTGACTCTCCATCTGATAGATTTGAAGGCCCTTCTTCTACCTCTTCCAGTCCATTCTCCTTCCTTCATTCTCCACATCATTAATTCAAATCCCCAGTCCAAGGAGAGGCAGGGCCCTTTCTCTACTGTCTCCAAGCACCTGAGTTAGAACCTGGCTGTGCCCGCTTGGCTCTGGGGCCTTCGGCTGCCTGAGAAGTGGGACAGAGACAGTCTTCTTGCTCTGTGCTTGTTTGAAGGTGATGCTGGTGTCCTGGCACACTGTAGAAGGCCTCACGACAGAATTGTTGCCTTCTTTCCTTCTAACGACCAAGACCAGCTTCATTTATCATCTATCTATCTATCTATCTATCTATCTATCTATCTATCTATCTATCTATCTATCTATCTATCTATCTATCTATCTATCTATCTATCTATCTATCTATCTATCAATCTATCATCAATCTCCATATCTACCTACCTACCTACCTAGCCAGCTAGGTATCTTTTTGCCAGTTCTTGGGTTGAACTCAAGGCCTGGGCACTGTCTATAGCACTCTACTACTTGAGCCACAGCATCAATTCTGGCTTTTTCTGTGTATGTGCTGTTGAGAAATCAAACCCAGGGCTTCTTGCATGCTAGGCACTCTCTCACTAATCCACACTCCCAGTCCCCTCATCTTTTCTTAATGGTAGTTTTTACTTAAGCATGCTTCCATTTCACGTTTAATTTTACGTTTAATTTTCTGAATGCTGGTTACTACTATGAAACCTGGTCTTCTATTTCCCTGCCTCATTTGTGGCCATTCATGCATTGGCCTCATAATAAAATGTAAATAAAGGCTGCTAAAAGCTTAAGTATGCATCATATAAAGACACAGGCCAGGAACCCTAGAAGAGAAAAGTGATAGGCCTGAAGTGAAGAGAATGATGTAGTATGCAAAATGAACATATCTGAAAAATAAATCAGTAAATAAAAGCAGAAGCATTACATGTGCTCTGTTTGCATTCAGGGAGGTAATTTACACACATAAGTAGGTAGGGCACTGATTCATAAACTTGGCCTCCTCTTTTTGAATTTTCTTTTTGGCCATCCCAGGGCTTAAACTCAGGGCATGATGCGTTCCTGAGCTGTTTTGCTCAAGGCTGTGGCTCTACCACCACCACAGCTCCAGCCATCTGGTTGTTAATTGGACATAAGCACCTCCCAGTCTTTCCTGCCTGGTCTGGGACTGTATCTCCCACTCAGCTTGTTCTCTTAAAGCTCGAGCTCTACCCTCTGGGCCACTGCTCCACTTCTGGTTTTCTGGTGGTTTATTGGAGATAAGAGTCTCACAGACTTTCCTGGTTGGGCTGCCTTTGGATGGCGATCTCCTGAGTGGGTTTCCAGTGGCTTTTCTCAGGGATTCACCGAGGAGCCTCTCCATACAAACCCTTAATCTAAATCTCAGGAGGTACTAGAGAAAACAGAAACATGCAGTTGTTTCTAGTATGCTCCAGATACTTAAGGTTGGAGACACAAAACACTCATAATTATTAGATCATTTTATAGGCAAAAGGAGCAATGCAGACAGTATGAAGATCACTCCAGCTTTGGTCCTCTCATCAATTCAGCTCAATGCTAAGTGATGGAAATGGCATGTCCTGTGGACATATGCTCCCAAATCCTGTGACACTCATTTCTCACTTTTGCCTTCAAATCTGTGACCAGAGAAGATGAGGAGAGAAAATCTTCTCAGAGAAAGCAGCTATAAAGAATATTGGGGTAGTTTACTCATAAATTCAAACTATTGGAATGATCCTGTTAAGAAGTCAGATTGTCCAGATTAAAAAAATGAAGAAGAAAAGTAAGGCAGTGTCTGTGTAATCCCAGCTTCTTAGGAGGCTGAGATGTAGAGAATATTAGTTTGAATCCAGCCAGCATAGGAAAGGAAATGACACTTTTATTTCTAAGAGATCCCAGAAAAATCCAGAAGTGAGCTGTGACTCAAGATTAATGCACTGCCCTTGAGCAAAAGGAGCTCAGGGACAATGTCTAGGCTCAATGTTCAACTCCTGGACCTGCCTGCCCCCAATAGAGCCTATACCTCCATGTCTTTGTGTATGTCTGGATGTATTCCTATAGGCAAAGCTCCAGAGTAGATATGATGAATGGCACCAAGTTAGGAAATTTGTTTTCAATACAATGATTTCATAACACAGAGACTACTTTTATGACAATGTATGTTCCAGGGCTCCCTTCACTGTTCCCAGTGTAGCCTGAGGGTTTCTCTGCATCCCAGGCCTGCTGGAAGAAGTCTCTCTCATTGTCTGGACAGGCAGACAAAAGGCCTCAGTCCTGTACAGCTTTGTAACAACTCCACATCTGGGCCAATTAGTGAGGATAAGTGTGTGTGTGCTCTGAAGGCCAGGAGAAAAAGGCCTCTGTGTACTCCAAGCTATCTCTCTTCCCAGTGCTCTGTTTTGACAAGAAGCCTTCATTTGTGCCACCTCCCATGGCAGGCCAAGTTCCCTGCACTTATCCTGCCTTTGTGAGACTATATTCCAGTGCTCAGATACAGTGCTCAATATAATTCAGAAGTCCTTCTTGCAGACAACTAGGGCACTGAACTTAATGAAATGTTTCATTGCCAGCGATAATGGGCCTATGATACCTCTCCTTGGTTTTCTGGAAGCTTGAGAAATCCAAGAACATGTTGGATATCACAAAGCTTCCTGTCATCTAGGGCTGGTGAAGATCATCTGGTTCTGAAACCTTTGACCTCTCTTAATTGGGCCTTGGATGGTTAGGTTTGGAGGTTGAACACAGGGCCTTGGTGCTGACCATAAGTTCAGTGGAGAAGTCCAGTGCTTTACCATTTTGTGTCACAACTTCACTTCTGGTCTATGTGTGTGTGTGTGTATATGTGTGTGTGCGTCTGTGTGTCTGTGTGTGTATGTCCATGTGTGTGCGTGCATACAGTCGTGGAGCTTGAACTCAGCACTGTACCTAATTTCTGTTGTACAAGGATAGCCTTCTCTCACTTGAGCCACAGAACCACTTCATGCTTTTTCTAGTGATGTTGTCCTGAGTAATCAAGCCCAGGGTTTCATATATGCAAAGCATTCTACCCCTAAGGCACATTCCCAGCTCTGTACTTCAGGTTTGTTAGATTGTTTCTGGTTTTGGGTTTTTTTTTATGTTGTTGGTTGTAGGAGTTGAAGTCTGGGACTGGGTGCTGTCCCTGAGCTTTTCAGCTCAAGTCTTGTGCTCTATCTCTTGAGCCACAGCACCACTTCAGGTTTTCTGGTGGTCCATTGGAGCTAAGTGTCTCAAAGACATTCCTACCCAGGCTAGCTTTGAACCATGATCCTTAGTTCTCATCCTCCTGAGAACCTAGGATGATAGTCATGAGCTGCAAACATCAAGCTTCCACTTAATGTTTCTTAGTGGTGAATTGGAGATAATAGTCTCATGGGACTTTTTGTGTCTGGGATAATTTAGAACTCAGATCCTCAGATCTCAGCTTGCTGAGAAGGCAGGATGACAAACCTCATCTATCGACCCCTAGGCCATGGTAGTCTGCTGCAAGGGGATCCTTGGCTCCACGTGGTGGAGTGCTAGCCTTGAGCCCAAGAGGTAAGGGTCAAAATCTAGGTCCTGAGATCAAGGTTCATGACTGAAAAAACAAACAAACAAAACAATGGTCTGCAGGAGACAACTCACTAGTCTTCAGTTATACTTAATTTTGTTCCTTCCATGGAGATATATCTGAGCCTCAATATTCTTATCTGCTTAAGCATCTCAGTTGTGGAGCTCTTACAAGGACCAGATGAAAGAATGCACCCTGTGAAGGACATAGCACATGACACTGTTTGAAGGACTCAATACACAGCATCATGTGAAAGACACAGCACCCAGAACCCAATTCAGGACTCAGCACACTGCAACCTGTGAAAGACTCAGCACATAGCACCCTGTGCAGTACTGAGCATAGAGCACCTTATGAAGGACTCAGCACATAGCTGTATTCCACAAGCTGTCATTAGAATCAACGTGTTTTCTTCAGTATCACCATTCTTTGAGGAACATTTCACAAACCACACACGTTCACATCTAATGGTTTAGTGGAGTGTTTTTTTGGGGGGGAGGTTACCTATGGGGCTTGAACTGAAATGGGATACTGTTCTAATAACATTTGCTCAAGGCTACAGCTCTACCACTTGGAAGAGTCTCACAGACTTCCTGCTAGGGCTGGGTTTTAATGCCGGTGAGCAGCTAGAATGACTGAGGTAAGCCATCAGCGTCTGGTTCGGTGGAGCTGGGTTGCAGTGATTTACATCTGGATAAGTCAGGTTAGGTGGCAGCTGTCAGCACCAGACTCCTAGCTTGCTCTGTGATGAAGTATTTGAAGTCTTGACCTTCTATAGTTGCAGTTAGAACAGTCTACCTTTTTTGGCAGCAGTCCTGGGCCTTTAGTAAGGGCTTAGCCACTCTCCCCAAGCGTTTGTGCTCCAGGCTAGTACACAATTGATTGAAAGAAAGCGGAACTTCTGGTTTTTCTTTTTATATGGTACTGAGGAATGGAAGCCAGGGCTTCCTGCTTACTAGGCGAGCACTCAACCACCGAGTCCCAGGAGTGCATGAGGTATAAATAGAGATTGCTGTATATAAATATTATATATACAAAAAGAAAGATGTGGGCTGGGAAGGTGGCTCAGTGATAGAGCGCTTCCCTTGCAAGCATGAGGACCTGAGTTCAATTCCTCAGCACCACATAAGCAGGAAAAAAAAAGCCGGAAGTGGTGCTGTGGCTCAAGTGGTAGAGTGCTAGCCTTGAGCTGAAGAGCTGAGGGACAGAGCCCAGGCCCAGACTTCAGGCCCACGACTGGACCCAAAAAAAAAATAGAGAGAGAGATTTATGCATATTATTAAATTATAGCTAATAGTACTACCAATGTTAGGTATTAAATGATGTCTCCATTTAATTATATATCCCAGTTGAACAATTAATAAAACATTAATTATTACTCAATTTACTGTTATTGTTTATCATATATGTACACACATCCATAGATATAATTACATATTTTATAGAATGAGACCTCTATTTATAATTAATTTATGCACCATGTGTTACTACCAATTATTAGGTATTTAACTATGTCTCCATTTACTTTTCATTCTGTTAATGCTTAATAATATATTAATTAAACTTAATCCACATCCTATAATTATTTTGTCTAATATTATCCCAGAATGATTCGCTACTAATTCAATCTGTTTTTCATTTATTGTAGTGACCATTTTTCCACCTATGACAGTTTTACCTTTATGACATTCTATTACATAGTATATAGATTTGCATACGAATTATACATCCTACCTGACACAGAGAAATTTCATAGAAAAGGAAAATATGTGTCACTCTTGACTTCTTACTCCAAGATTGCATTTTTGGCAGGGCTGGGATCTAAACTCAGGGCCTAGAAGGCTCAGCTCATGAATGAGTGACTGTCAGCACAGCAGCCTCTAGCCAATTCAGCTGCTAGGCAGTTCCCAGCCAATGAGAATGAGCCCCGTATGTTGACCCCATATTGTGCTTAGTGAAGTTATGCATTTTATTTGTAGTTTTATTCATTTATTTACCATTTATTTTATTGACTGTTATTACACATGGAATATTTATTACATTTATTACATGGGATATAGATTTGTCTATGTATGAAACTTCATACCTGACACCCAGACGCTCACAGAAAAGGAAAACATGTGTCACCAGTGCTTCTTACTCCACGATTCAATTTTTGTGAGTGCTGGCATCTGAACTCAAAGCCTACAAACCCCAATTCATGAATGGGCGAGTGTCAAAACGGCCAACCTGGGCCATATGGAGCTGACAAGCAGTTACCAGCACCTGAGATCCAGCCCCAGGGGTTGACAAAATAAGACAGATTGACATGCGGATGGTAGTACACAAATGAATATAGATCTTTATAGAGTACCAGAGATGTTTATATATTCTTCAGTTATATAGACTACATTTTTAACAATTCTTGGGTATTTATTATGCCCCCATGTCATTAGTAATATTGTGTTCATTCTTAATGAATTATTAATTTAATCAACCACTGTCACAGAACTATTGCATCCATGTAATTAATAGTATTCTTTTAATGTGTCAAAATATTCATTAAAATCCATCAGCCTCCTAAAATCACTACTTTTATATTAGTATCATTCAGGAACAACTAATTTAATCTTGACATTCATAATCTTCTATCAGTATTCCTATGAATAGGAATGAGACTCTTAGGATCTCCCACCATTATAAGGAGTCAGGACCGGGCCTCGACCACAGGGCCTATGTTGCTGTGTTGACCTATGGCTTGCCTGGTAGCCCACCAGCCTTCAGCAATGTCAGGTTACAAAACTTTTCATCAATGTTATTCAGACCTAAGATGGTCACCTTGCAAAAAAAAAAAAACAAATGTAAAACAGATAGCCATTTGCAAGTTGCCAGATTTTTATCCGTGTCATTTTATTTATCTTTTTCCTGTAAATCTTTGGGGCCCAGGAACCCAGGTTCAGCTGTGGATCCAGTGGTTGCACCCCAGCCTAGAGCGATCAAAGTGGAGGCAGAGTTGCCCCAACCTGAGTTCAAGCCCTGTGCTTGACAAAATAAAAATAAATAAATAAATAAATTCATTAAAAATATTTATAAAATAATGAGGCTTCTTAGCTTGGAATTCATGCCATTTTTCTGCCAGGCCTGGGATTTGAATTCAGACTTTGGGAAAATCTGCAGCATTGTCGGGGAAGGGGAAGCTCACCATGCTGGAAGACAAGAAAGTCAGGCCTGTTCCCAGGGCCTGAATTCAAGTCTTAGCACTCAAAAAATAATATTCATATACATTTTAAATACATGATTTATATTTGCATACACATGTTTAGTTATATTGCAGTTAGTGTAGTTATTCATTTTATTTTATTTTTATGTATTTCTTATGTATTTTAGTGAGTATGATTACACATATAACATTTTTTACATCCTATTACATAGGACATAAATTTGCCTATGTATTATACATCATTCCTGAGACCCAGGAATTTTGACACCCATAAGGAAAACAAGTGGGACAATTGGCTTCTTCCACTAGGATTAAGTTTTTGGCAGTTCTGTGATTTGAACTCAAAACCTAGCAGGCCAACTTCATGAATGGGTCAATGTTAGCACACCAGTCTGATGCAAATGAAGTTTTCAGGCAAATTTCAGGACCTGAGATGAAGCCCTAGGAGTGGCCAATATATAAAAAGATAGATATGTAGATTGCAGTGTGTGTGTATTTACATATGAATATACATCTATAAATAAATGTATACAGAGAGAGACAGACATTTATGTAGAATCTAGTGTATAACTCTATATAAAGTGATGTCTACATCTTATTTTTATATATTCTATTACTACCAATTATATATTCTATTACTACCAATTATTTGGTCTAATATTATGCCTCCATTAATTAATCATAATTATATATCATTTTTTATTTTATTTATATTTATATATTTATGCGTACAATATTATACTAGAAAGACTAGATAAATAGTAATTCAATTTGTACATGTCAAATATTCTATTAATGTTCCTATAGATAGGAACGAGTTTCCTAGGATCTTCAGCTGTGTGTAGGTGGCAGTCCGAGGATAGAACTCACGGCATAGGTATCTGGGTGGGGCTTAGGCTTTACCAACAATCTGTGAGCCTTTGGCCATGCAAGGTCACATACAATTTTCAAGCTGAGTCATTGAGACCCATGGTGGTCACAGTGCAAAGGAAACAAAGGTAAAACGGTTGTGTAATACTTGCTGGTTTTTTCCTCATCTATATTTGTTGGTTTGACGTATTTTTGCCAGTGCTGGGAGTTTAACTGGGGTCCTAGGATGACTAGATCATCTGTGGGTGTAAATGCTGCAAACCAGCGTAGGGTAATCATGGGTTAAGACACAATATGGTGCTTCCTTGAGAAAAAGGAACTCAGGGACAGTGCCTGGGGTCACAGTTCAAGCCTCAGGACCTGCCACAAAAATAGAGCCAGTAACTCTATGTGTCTGTGTATGTATGCATGTATTTCTATCAGTGACCATCTAGAGTTGCTGTGAAGAAAGGTTTGAATGGAATGATTTCACAGCACAGGGAGTGCTTTCAAGACAGTGCATGTTCTGGGGCTCCCTTCACTGTTCCCAGAGTAGCCTGAGGGCTTCTGTGCACCCCAGGCTGCTGGAGGAAGTCTGCCTCATTGTTGGAACAGGTAGACAAAAGGCCTCACTCTTGAACAGCTGTGTAACAAACAATTCATCCGGAACAATTACTGAGGATGAGCAATGAATGAGGATGAGGGCAGACTCTGAAGGCCAGGAGGAAAAGGCCTATTTGTACCCCAAGCTATCTCTCTCCCTAGTGCTTTGTTTTGACAGACATCCTTAATTTGTGCTGCCTCTCGGGGCAGTCCAAGTTCCCTGCACTCTTCCTGTCTTTGTTAGATTATGTTCCAGTGTTGAAACAAACTGCTACAATTAATTTAAGGGTCCTTCTGGCAAAAAACAAGCGAGCTGAACCTAATGAAAAGATTCCTAATTGGCAAAGGTGCCTCCCTAGTTTTCCGGATGCTAACTCTAAGCATTTGTGCAAAATCACAATGCTTCCTGTCATCTAGTGCTGGTGAAACTAATCAGGTTTTGAAACCTTTGCCCTCTCTTAGTTGGGCTCTGGGTGTTTATATTTTGGGGTTGAACACAGGGCCAGAGTGCTGACCATGAGCTCAGAGCAGAAGCTCTTTTCTTTACCATTTAGTGTCACAGCTTCACTTACGGTATCTTTGTGTGTGTGTGTGTGTGTGTGTGTGTGTGTGTGTAAACACCAGTCCTGGAGCTTGAACTCAGTACCTCAGCTCTGTACCTGAGTTTCTCCTGTATAAGGATAGTGCATTACCACTTGAGCCACAGAACCACTTCAGGCTTTTTTTTTCTAGGGATGTAGTACTGAGGATTCAAACCCAGGGTTTCATACATGCAAAGCACTCTACCCCTAAGAAACATCCCCAGCACTCCACTTCAGGTTTCTTTCTCTCCTTGTAGTTGGAGGAGTTGAAGTCTGGGACTGGGTCCTCAAGTCTAGCACTCTACCACTTGAGCTACAGTGCCCCTTCAGGCTTTCTGGTGGTTCACTGGAGATAAGCATCTCAAGGAATCTCCTGCCCAGGCTGGCTTTGGACTGTGATTCTCAGCTCTCAGGATCCTGAGTAGCTAGGATGACAGGCATGAGTCACCAATGCCCAGCTTCCACTTCAAGTTTCTAAGTGGTGAATAGGAGATAATATTCTCATGGGACCTTTTGTGTCTGGGATTGTTTGGAACCCAGAACCTCAGCTTCCTGAGAAGGCAGGATGACAGACTTCAGCTAAAGACACACTTTGCTGCAAAGGTGTCCTTAGCTCACAGGTAGAGCACTAGCCATGAGCCCAAGAGGAAAGTCAGTACCTAGGCTCTAAGTTGAATGTTCATGATGGAGAAAACTAGACCAAACAATTGTCTGCAGGAGACAAGTCAGTAGAGTTCAGTATATACATAAATTTGACCCTGCCTTGGGGACATATCTGAGCTTCAACTTTCTCATCAGCACAATCATCTTACTTGTGGAGCTCTAACAAGGTCCAGATGAAAGAATACACCCCATGAAGGGCTCATAGCATAGCACCCTGTGAAGGACTCGGCATACAGCAACCCATGAAGGACTCAGCACCCAGCATCCCAGGAAGGGCTCATCACATAGCTGTATCCCACAAGCTGTCATTAGAATTCGGGTGCTTTCATCAGTATCACCATTCTTTCAGAAACACGTCACAAACCACACAAGTTCACATCTAACAATACAGATGGGTGGTTAATGGGGGGAGGGTCGTCCGCTTCGGGGATCTCACTCATAGGTTGGGGGTACTGTCCTAAGACCTTTTCCTCAAGGCTAGAGCTCTACCACTTTGAGCCACAGCTCAGAGTCTCACAGACTTCCTGCCAGGGCTGAGTTTTCAACCCACCAGTGTCAGATCTCATCCCCCAAGCAGCTAGGGGTGAGCCAGCAATGTCTGTCTAAATAGAGTTGGTTTGCAGCAGTTGACCTTTGGCTGTCAGGTTAGATGGCAGCCATGAGCTTCAGACCCTCGGCTTGCTCTGTTATGAGGTATTTGAAGTCCTAGCCTTCTATAGTTTCAGTCAGCACGTTCTAACTTGATTTTTTGGTGCTGGAGTGACAGCACCACTTCTGGCTTTTCTGTGCATGTGATAGTGTGGAAACAAACCCAGGGCTTCATACATACTAGGCGAGCACTCTACCACTGAACCCCAGGAGTGACAAGTGGAGACTTAGATATGTAGATTGTTTTATATATACATATATATGCATAAAACAAGAGGGAGATGTCTGTATATATTATATATACTATATTACTATTAATTATCGATAAATTATTTCTTCCTTTATTTAAGTATCATGGTTAAATACATAATGAAATATTTATTGAAAATTAGTCAATGTACTATGATTATTGTGTATAATTTTAATATAATCATACACTAAATACTAATGAAATTGTTACTTTTACAACATTCCATTCATATGGATGACTATTGGAATGTGCTTCTTAGGATCTCCTGCCATTTGTAGGTAGCAGTCCCGGGATCCGAACCCCGGACCTAGGTTGCTGGTTTAGGCTGTGGCTTTCCTGATAGCCCACCAAACTTCAACAATGCAAGGTCATGTACACTTTTCGGGTCCTGTCATTTAGACCCAGGATGGTCACAATGCAAAGGAAAAAAACAATGTAAAATCACCTTCCGGAACTTCCCAGTTTTATACTTCTCCTTTTTTCCCCGTCTTTTTTTTTTTTTTTTTTTTTTGGTCTGTTGTGGGGCCAGAAGTCTGGGTCTGGGTGCTGTCCCTTAAATCTTCAGCTCAAGGCTATCGTTCTACCACTTGAGCCATAGCACCACTTCCGGCTTTTTTCTGCTTATATGGTGCTGAGGAATCCAACCCAAGGCCTTATGCATGCAAGGCAAGCACTCTCCTATTGAGCCACCTTCCCAGCCCTTCACTTTTTTTTTTTGCCAGTCCCGAGATTTAAACTTGGGTCCTGGGATCTCAAGATGGGCTGTGGGTCCAGAGGTTGCACCCCAGCCTAGGATGATCAAAACTGAGGCAGAGTTGCTACTAGCTGAGTTCAAGCCCCGGGCCTGGCCAAAAAAAATAAGGCACTGGTTTGGAATTTGCACCATTTTTTTGCAGGCCTGGGATTTGAACTCAGCGTCTGGGTATCTCTGTGGCACTCTGGGGGACAGGAAGCTCACCATCATTGAAAACAAGAAATTCAGACCAATTTCCAGGACCAAATTCAAGCCACAGCACTGGAAAAAATAATATTCATGTATGAAATCTTTTTACATACATTTATTATCCTTATCTATTTATTCTTTATTTTACTATTATTACATATATAATATTTATTTCATTAATTACATCTTTATCACATGGATATATTTGCACATGGATTTTACATCATACTGAGACCCAGGACTTTTACAGAGAAGGAAAAAAAATATGTCAAAATTCGCTTATTACTCCACCTATAAATTTTTGGCCATGCTGGGATATGAACTCGCAACCCACAATGCCCAATTCATGAAAGTGTCAGTTGTAGACAAAGCCTTTGGCAAATTGAGCTGCCAGCCAGTTCTGAGGATGTGTGATCAAGCCATCATAGTGGCCTAGATTTAGATATAGATATAGATAGATAGATAGATAGATAGATAGATAGATAGATAGATAGATAGATAGATGTGTAGTTTGCTCTCTCTCTCTCTATATATATATATATGAGAGAGAGACAATATGAGGATATTGAATAATATATATTGTGAATTATTAGTTATTAAATTAAGCCTCCATTTAATGAAGTATCATTGTTTAATACTTATTAAAGCATTAATGTAAAAGTAGTCAGTATTCTTTAATTAAGAGAATCATACCATGGTGCTAGAATGAAAGACATAATCCAATACTTTTTGTGTGGCATTCTTTAGGAGAATCATGAACAACTGTGAAATTTAATTGTTACTTTTATGACAGTCCATTAAGCATTCCCATGAATAGGAATGATTTTTTCAAGATCTCCCTCCATTTGTAGGTATCAGTCCTGGCATTTGAACTCCAGGCCTTGGTAGTTTACTTCGAAATGCAAACCATTAGTATGACACTGTGAAGATTTCAGATTGTCATGATAAAACAAAGAACATCAAGAATAAAAGAAAGCCAGGTCTCAGAGGCTCATGCTTGTAATCCTAGCTCTTCAGGAGGCTGAGAGGTAGAGAATGGCAGCTTGAATTCAGTCGGGACAGGAAAGTTCAGGACACTCTTATTTCTAAGGGATCACAGGAATATAAACACCCAGGAGTGGGACTGAAACTCAAGGGCAGAGCACCACTCTTGAACAAAAGGAGCTCTGGGAGAGTGACTAGGCTCATAGTACAAGCCCCGGACCTGCCAAAAAAGAAAAAGTAGTAAATCCATGTCTCCCCATGTATGTATGCATGTATTTCTATTGGTAAAGATCCAGAGTAGCTATGTTGAAAGGCACTCAGCTAGGAAATTTGCTTTGAATAGAATGATTTCATAGCACAGAGAGTGCTTTCAAAACAGTGCATGTTCCGGGGCTCCCGTCACTGTTCCCAGTGTAGCCTGAGGGTTTCTGTGCACTCCAGGCTGCTGGAGGAAGTCTGCCTCCAGGTCTGGACAGACAGATAAAAAGGCCCCCCTCCTGTAGAGCTGTGTAACAAACAACTCCATCTGAGCCAATTAGTGAGGATGAGTGTAGGCAAAATTTGAAGGCCAGGAGAAAAAGGCTTCTTTGTACTCTAAGCTATCTCTCTCCCCAGGAAGCTTTCATTTGTGCCACCTCCTGTGGCAGGCCAAGTTCCCTGCACTTATCCTGTCTTTGTTAGATTATGTTCCAGTATTGAAATAACCTGCTCCAATTAATTCATGGGTCCTTCTGGCAGACAATAAGGGAGCTGAACTTAATGAAAAAATTCCTAATTGGCAATGGTGCCTCCCTAGGATTCCAGAAGCTTGCTAAATCTAAGCACTTGTGCAAAATCCCAAAGTTTCCTATCATCTAAGGCTGGTGAAGTGCATCAGATTTTGAAACCTTTGACCTATCCTAGTTGAGCCCTGGATGGCTAGCTTTTGGGGTTGAACACAGGACCTGGGTGCTGACCATGAGCTCAGAACAGAAGCTCAGTGCTTTACCACCATTTGGTGTCACAGCTTCACTTCTGGTATCTGTGTGTGTGTGTGTGTGTGTGTGTGTGTGTGTGCATACACTTGTCTTGGAACTTGACCTCAGGACCTGAGCATGGTTCCTGAGTTTCTCCTGTACAAGGGTAGCACTCTACCACTTGAGCCACAGGGCCACTTCAGGCTTTTTTCTAGTGATGTGGTACTGAGGATTCAATTCCAGGGATTCATACATGCAAAGCACTCTAACCACTCCTCTTTTGGTTTGTTTGTTTCTTTTCTTTTCTTGTAAGTTGGAAGAGTTGAAGTCTAGGCCTGGGTGCTGTCTATCCTAGAGCTTTTCAGCTAAAACCAAGCACTCTACCACTTGAGCTACAGCACCCCTTCAGGTTTTTGGTGGGTCACTGGAGAGAATTGTCCATCTCAAGGAATTTCCTGCCCAGGCTGGCTTTGGACCATGATCCTCAGCTCTCAGGCTCCTGAGTAGTTAGGATGACAGGCGTTAGTCACTGGTGCCCAGCTTCCATTTCAAGTATCTAAGTGGTGAATAGGAGATAATAGTCTCATGGGAACTTTTGTGTCTGGGATAGTTTAGAACCCAGATCCTCACATCTCAGTTTCTTGAGTAGGCAGGGTGACAGACCTCAGCTACAGACACCTAGATCATAACTCTCTGTTGCAAAGAGCCATGGGGAATGCACTGAAAATTTGGGGGTACTGTTCTAAGGTCTTTTGCTCAAGGCTAGAGCTCTACTACTGTGAACCACAGCTCAGAGTTTCACAGATCAGCCCCCGAGTATCTTGGATGACAGTGGTGAGTGAACCAGCAACTTCTGGTTCTGTGGACCTGGGTTGCAGTGATTTATCTCTGGCTAAGTCAGGTAAGATGGCAGCTGCAAGCACCAGACTCCATGCTTGTTCTGTGATGAGGTATTTGCAGAACTATCCTTATATTGTTGCAGTCAGAACATTCTATTTTATTTTATTTTTTTGGTGCCAGTCCTGGGTCTTGAGAAAGGGTCTAGACACAGTCCCGAAGCTTTTATGCTCAAAGCGAGTGCTCCACTGCCTAAGCGTCAGCACGACTTCTAGATTTTTCTGTGCACAAGGGAGTGAAGAATCGAACTCAGGGCTTTGTACATAGTAGGTGAGCAATCTACAAATGAGCCCGATGACTGACAAGTGTATGAACACATAAATATGTAGATTGATAGATAGATAAATAGATGCATATATATATATATATATAGCAAGAGAGATATATACTAGGAAATTGCATATAAAATATTATTACAAATTATTGGCATTTAAATTATTCCTTCTTTTTTTTAAGTAACATGATTGAATAAATAATAAAGTATTAATTGAAAATTAGTCAATGTAGTTTTATATAATCATACACTAACTACTATTTTAATTGGTACTTATTTTCTTTTATTTTACATTGTGAAAATACTGTACAGAGGGGTTACAATTACATGGGCAAGATAATGACTAAATTTCTTATCAAGCATCGTAGCCTCTTCCTTTTTGTTTCCCCTTCCTATCTTTTCCCATTCTCTCCCCGCCCCTCACCCCCACACACAATCATCGTTCCAAGCACCCCCCCCACCACAGTTGTAAAGATCATATTTTGACATAATGACTTGTACATTTCATTGTTGCAATGGGTCCACCTGTATCCCTATTTAAACAATTTGTTTTTTCCCTTCCCCTCCACAAATTATACCGACATCAAATACAGTGAAAGCAGAGGTTATAAAGTGGGGAGGGACATAGAAAGCAACAAAGAAATAATCTTATAAATGTGTTAGAAACAATCACATGAAAGAAAAACACATTTGAATACATATCTTAGGGTTCACTTCCGGGAAATCAATTTATTTGACCTTTTCTGCTTGACTCAGACATATACTAGATATTGCAAATGAGGGAAACCATGGGACCTATGTTTCTTTGGACATGGATTACTTCACTTAATATAATTTTTCCAAGTCTTTCCATTTCCTAACCAATGGGGCAATGTCATTCTTTCTGATGGAGGCATAGAATTCCATTGTGTATATATACCACATTTTCTTGATCCATTCATCTACTGAGTGGCATCTGAGCTGGTACCATATCTTAGCTATGGTAAATAATGCTGCAATAAACATAGTCGTGCTGGTAGCTTTAGTGTGGTCTTGTTTGTGAACATTTGGGTAAATGCCCAAAAGTGAAATTGCTGGGTCATAGGGGAGCTCTATGTGGAATCTTTCGAGGAACCTGCATACTCCTTTCCAAAGTCATTGAAGAAGTATACACTCCCACCAACAATGCAGTAAGGTCCCCTTCTGTCCACATCCGCTCCAGCACCTGTTGTTATTGTAGTTCTTGATTATAGCCTTTCTAACTGGGGTGAGGTGGTATCTCATGTTCTTTTGATTTGCATTTCTTTAATGGTTAGGAGGTTGAACATTTCTTCAGGTGTCTATTGGCCATCCTTTCCTCTTCAGAGAAGTTTCTCTTAAAGTCTTTAGCCCACTTATTTATTGGGCAGTTGCTTCTTTAAAGATTTGTTTTTGGAGGATTTAACTTTTTGAGTTCTAGGTATACTTTAGATATGAGACGCTTGTCCATTGTATGACTAGTGAAGATTTTCTCCCAATCCGTGGGCTTTGATTGATCTTACTAGCTATGTCCTTTGCCATGCAGAAGCTCTGCAATTTCATGCCATCCCATTTGTCCAACCATTCTTTGATTTGTTGCTTTTCTGGCTCTTTATTAAGAAAATTTCAGCCTGTGCCAAGTAGACCTAGGGTTTCTCCTATTACACCCTATAATGTTTTCAGAGTGTCTGCTTTGACTCTGAGGTTTTTGATCTTTTTGTAGTTGATTCTGGTGCACGGTGATATATAGGGACCTAGCTTATTTTTCTAAAAGTAGTTAACCAATTTTGCCACCACCATTTACTGCAGAGGCTGTCTTTTTTTCATTCTATTTTTTTAGCTCCCTCATCGAAGATTAGATGGCTATAGGTCTGTAAGTTCATTTCTGCGTTTTCAATTCTATTGCATTGGTCCTGAGGTCTGTTCTTGTGCCAGTATCAAGCTGGTTAGATTACTATGGCTTTGTAGTAGAGTTTGAAATTTGGTATTTATATTCCTCCAGCACTGTTCTTTCTGTTGAGGATCATTTTTGCTATTTGGGATCGTTTGTTGTTCCATATAAATTTTTGGAGTGCGTCTTCTATTTCCTTGAAGACTGAGGTTGGAATATTGATAGGTATCTCATTGATAGACAGCCTTGGGAAGTATTGCCATTTTCATGAGGTTGATCTTTCCAATCCAGGAGCATGGGAGTTTTTGCCACTTTCTAAATTCTGTTTTGATTTCCTTTTTCAACTTTTTAAAGTTTTCATCATAGAGCTCCTTCACTTTTTTGGTTAATTCCTAGATATTTTATTTTTTTGTGGGGCTATTACAAATGGAGTTGATTTCCTAATTTCAGCCACACTTTTCTCATTGTTGGCATACAGAAAAGTCAATGATTTTTGAGGGTTAATTTTATATCTTGTTACTTTGCCAAAGTTTTGAATCAGCTTGAGTAATTTTGGAGTGGAGTCTGTGGGATTCTTTAAATACAAGATCATGTCATGTGCAAAGAGGGAGAGTTTTACTTCTTCTTTCCCTATTTGGATCCCATTTATGTTTACATCTTGTCTTATTCCTGTAGCTAGGTATTCTAATACTAGATTCAAAAGAAGTGGAGAGAGTGGACCTCTTTGTCTCGTTCCTGAGTTAAGAGGAAATGGCATTAATTTTTCACCATTAAGAATAATGCTGGCTGTAGGTTTGTCATATATTGCCTTTATTGTATTGAGGAATGTTCCATGGATTCCTAATTTTTCCAACACCTTCATCATAAAGCGGTGTTAGATCTTGGCAATTGCTTTTTGTGCATCTATTGAGATAACCATGTGGTTCTTATCCTTGCTCCTGTTGATGTGATGAATTATATTAATTGATTTGCATATATTGAACCAGCTGTGCATCTCTGAAATGAATCTTGTTTGATCGTGGTATATGATTTTTTGGATGAATTGTTGAAGTTGATTGATCAAAATTTTGCAGAAATATGACATTTATTACCCTTATTTATTTAGCATTATTACACATATAACATTTCTTTTATTACATCATATCACATAGGATATATGTAGATATGGATTATACATCATACTGAGACCATGGACTTTCACAGAAAAGGAAAACAATGTGCTAATATTGGCTTCTTATTCCATGAATAAATTTTTGGCCATGCTGGGATTTCAGCTCACAGCCTAGAATGCCCAGTCCATAAATGGGGTCACAGTCTTAGCAGACCAGCCTCTGGGAAACTGAGCTGCCAGGAAGTTCTGAGGACCTGTGATCAGGCCACAGGAGTGCTTGATATTTAGATAGATAGACAGATAAATAGATAGATAGATAGATATAGATAGAGACATGTGTAGATTGATATACATATATATATATATATATATATACAAAGAGAGGGACTGTGAGGTAATTAAATTATATATATTATTACCAATTATTAGTTATTAAATTATGCCTCCATTTAATGAAATATTACTGTTGAATACTTATAAAAGTATTAATTAAAAATCATTCAATACCCTTAATCATACCATGGTGCTAGAATGGAAGACATAAATCCAATATTTTTTGAGAGGCATTCTAAAATAGAATCATGAATCAACGGCACATTTATCATTTTTATAACATTCCGTTAGCATTCACATGAACAGAAATGAGTTTTTCAGGATCTCCCTCCATTTGTGGGTGGTAGTCCTAGCATTTGAACTCCAGACCTCGGTAGTTTATTTCGAATGACACGGTGAAAATTTCAGACTGTTAAAATTGAAAAAAATAACAAGAAGAAAATAAAGTAAGGTGCCATTGGTTCCTGCCTATAACCCTAGCTCCTCAGGAGGCTGTGATGTAGAAAATACCAATTTAAATTCAGATGGGATGGGAAAGTCTAGGACACTCTTCTTTCCAAGAGATCACCAGAAAAATAAACATGAATGGGGCTGTGACTCAATGGCAGAGCGCTACCCTTGAGCAAAAGGAGCTCAAGAGCAGGGCCTAGGATCATAGTGCAATAGAGTACCTGCCCTCCCCCAAAAAGGAGGCAATAACTACATGGATCTCTGTATGGATGATGGGCATTCAGCAGGTTGCCCGGTCCCCAGCCACCCCAACCTGGTCAAACTGGGACAAGCCCTCATAGAGTACTAAGTGTGAGCAAGCAGCTTGAACAAAGCACCCTCTGCCATTTAATAACTGAAGACCTGAAGGCTTTGCCTGGGCTAGTGTGTGCAACGGGTGCATAATGTTCTGTCTGAGGCATCCCATTGGGACACTTTGCAGCCAGCCACTGCTTCCAGAGAGTCCACAGTCCCTAGGTTGGAGGAGTTGTCCAAGGTTCTCTCTGCATCATCTCTATCCCTGTGTAGGATGTGAGCCTAGACCTCTGGGGCCTGGTGGCTATCACTCATCTATCATTCTTCATTGCCAAGTCAAAAGCTAGTCCCAAATCTTGGCATAGACATGAAATAATCAGCTATTTCTGCGCCAAAAGGGGTAATTCAATAAATCCCACTCTCATAATTCCCATTAGAAGTGGGCTGCAAATGTGGCTTAGTGATAGAGTGCTTACATAGCACAAACGAAGCCCTGAGTTTCATTCTTTAGTACCACAGAAACAGAAAAAGCCAAAAGTGGCACTGTGGCTTAAGTGAGAGAGTGCTAGCCTTGAGCAAAAGAAGCTCATGAACATACCCAGACCCTGAATTCAAGCCCCAAGACTGGCAAAAAGAAAAAAAAAGTGAGTTTGGTGAGACATATTCTTCTGGGACACAGAGGAGGGCCAAGGTTATAGGTAAGAGGTAGAGTAGAAGGCAGGTGCTGCTGGCTCACCCCTGTAATCTTAGTTACTCAGGAGGCTGAGATCTGAGGATCCCAATTACTAACAAAAAGTCTATATGAGACATTTTTCTTCAATTAAACACCCAAAAAGTGAGAAGTAGAGCAGTGATTCTAAGAGTAGAGTGCTAGCCTTGAGCACAAAAGCTCAGGGTTAGGACAACGTCCAGACCATAAATTCAAACATTAGGACTGGCACACACACACACACACACACACACACACACACACACACACACACACACACACACACACACACACGCACACGCGCGCATGCTCGCGCGGGTGCACACATGCACATGCACACACAACACACCAAGATAGAGCATTTGCCAGTCACCCTGCACAACGTTTTGTCTATAGCAACTTAATAATAAAAAAAAAAGGGAGAAGGGAAGGAAAGATTTGCTCCAGGAGGTGATATAACCAGTGCCAAAATTCCACAGGAGTTCTAAGGCATGGAACTGGACAGAGAGCCTCAGGCAGAAGGTCCATCATGGGCAAAGGTCCTTATGTGTCGTATGGAGCAAGTGGTGTAGGTGGAATGAAGGTTCTGTGGCTTCAGACATTCTGGCAGAACATTCAAGGCTGGATCAAGGTTTGTTGAGACACAGGTAGGGCAAATGGTGGGTTCCCAGAATGGGGCCCAGGGGGAAGATTAGCTTGGCTTTTCACCATGGACTCCAGCCATTTCCTGTGGCTGGAAGCCTATTTTTCACACCTCCTGACCCTCAGGCCTCCTTTGCATGGAGGATTCAAGGCAAACACAGGGAAGAATGCTTGCTTAAGAAAAGCTTCTAGCACAATGCCAGAAGTGGCTCAACCCCTGTAAATCCTAGCTACTCAGAAGACTGAGATCAGAGATCATGAGTCAAGCCAGCTCAGGTGAGAAAAGTTAGTGAGACTGTTCTTGCAGATTAACTACAAAAGCCAGAAATGGAGCTGTGGCTCAAGTGGTAGAGTGCCAGCCTTGAGGGAAAAAGTTAAGAGACCAGAGGCCAGACCCTGAGTTCAAGCCCCAGCATTGGCACCTAAAAAAATAAAGAAAAGCTTTCAGGAGCTACTGAAAGGTCAGATCAGCCAGGTGCCAGTGACTCACACCTCTCCTCCTAGCTCCTCAGGAAGCTGAGATATGAGGATTACGGTTCAAAACCAACCCCAGGCAGGAATTCCAGGAGACTCTGATCTAAAAGGAACCTCCTGAATACTGGAATTGGCCCTGTGACACAAGTGGCAAGCTGAAGAGCTAGGGGACAGCATCCAGGCCCAGAGTTCAAGCCCCATGAACAACACCTGACCTTCTTGGACCTCACTCTGTGACTCTAGGCAGAGTACTTTCCAGTGGGCCCCTGAGGATCTCCCAATGTCTTGGTCTTCTACAAGTCTTGAGTGCAGCCTCTTTTGAGGCCTTTTCCTATAGAGCAGGCCACAGTATCAGAGAAGAATCCAGCCCTGGGGTATGGAGGTCATTGGTCGGGTCATCAGAATGGCATCTGTCATGGGTGCATCTGACCAGGCAATCGACGTCTCAGATCATAGTTCTGGGCCAGGAGGGGCAAGGGCTGCAAAATGGCACAGTAGGTAACACCCACTCATACAAGTATCACAACAGTGTTAATCATCAGGCACACCTTGAGCAGGTGTTGAGTTGGGCTCATGATAGACTTGTAGGCTCAGGAATCTAAAGCCGGCTGGCTGCTGCTTGTAGCAGTCGCTATCTCTGGAGTCCCAGGGCTCAGAACCCTGTTTTCCTCACCAGTGCGTGGGGGTATATGAAGGTCTGCAATCGTGGGCCGACTACAAAGGAGCATCCATAGTGTCCTTCCCTGGGTCCTGTGGCCCCATACACGGATGAAGGGGCAGGTTCCATGGTACTAACTGCCATGACCCAGAACCCTCAGCCCAAGAAGGACTTAGAGAAACTACTTGATCCACCTTGAGAGTTTACTATGTCTATGCCTCAGGACTGCCCCCAGTTCCAGCTCAGCTCATCATTACTACCTTCCTCTGTGTGTGTGTGTGTGTGTGTGTGTGTGTGTGTGTGTGTGTGTGTGTGTGTGTGTGTGTGTGTATGTGTGTGTGTGTAAAGAACACTGCTGGTGGAATATCAATACTAAATTTCAAACTCTACTATAAAGCCATAGTAATCAAAACAGCTTGGTACTGGCATAAGAACAGACCTCAGAACCAATGGAATAGAATTGAAAACCCAGAAATGAACCTACAGACCTATAGCCAACTAATCTTTGATAAGGGAATGAAAATAATAGAATGGAAGAAAGACAGCCTCTTCAGTATATGGTGCTGGCAAAATTGGTTAACTACTTGTAGAAAACTAAAACTAGATCCTTATATATCACCCTGCACCAGAATCAACTCCAAATGGATCAAAGATCTCGGAGTCAAAGCAGACACTCTGAAAACATTACAGGATGGAATAGGAGAAACCCTAGGCCTCCTTGGCTCAGGCCGAAATTTTCTTAATAGAGACCCAGAAACACAACAAATCAAAGAAAGGTTGGAGAAATGGGATTGCATGAAGTTGCAGAGCTTCTGCATGGCAAAGGACATAGCTAGCAAGATCAATAGAAAGCCCACAGATTGGGAGAAAATCTTCACTAGCCATACAACGGACAAGGGTCTCATATCTAAAATATAGTTGGCATCCACATTCTTTGGCAAGACCAGCCCCAGGGCTCAGCCCCATAGCTCACCTGCCAGTGGGGTGCTTGGGGCGGTTTCTGCCATGGGGCTCTCTAGCAGGAGCGCCTTGGGCGGTACCCGAATTAGGGCCCCATCCCATCGGTTTGCCCATCAGTACCTGCACCTTGAGCAGGACTCGCCCTTTAGGTCTCCCTCCATCCCCTGGATTCAGGGCAGAACAGATGCAGGGGCCTGACTGGGCCCACCCACTTCCTTCTGCTCCCACCTGCATCACAGGGACAGACTCGCGACAAGGCCCTGCCCTTTCAGGCTTGCTGGCATCTGTTTCCTGAGCCTGGTCCCGCCCCATTTTTCCTGCTGTTGCTTGTATCCCAGTGCCTTGTTCCCAGTAGGCCTTTTGCAGCCCCGGTACCCCAGGCAAGACCCTCAGGCTGAGGCCCCAGCAACTCTTCCTCTGCCCAGCATCAGCCCATGGGATCAGGACAGCTCCAGAAGTCATTTCCTGGAAAGCAGAGAATGGCCCTGGCCTGGAAGGGATGAGGTTGGAGCAAGCTCCAAGACTGGTAACTGACTCTTAATGGCCCATGGAGCCTATGCCATTCTGAGAGGGCCGGGCTGCCAAGGAGGGGTGGGATAAGTGGAAGTGGCATGAAACTTAGGACAGTGGCAGGCCAGGAATGGAGGAGGTAGGGCTGATGGGGGAAATGGAGGAGCAAGGATGGAGCAGATGGAGATGGGGTCTCGGTGTTGTGCCTGCTGGGCCCCTAGGCCCCTATGGTTAGGAGAAGCAGGAGAGGGACTGGCGGGGCAGGAGAGGCAGGAGCAGTTAGTGGGAAAGGGCCAGCCAAGCGGGGAAGAGGAAGGCAGGATTTCTGGGCTTCCTCAATGAGAACCAACCCGGGCTGCCAGGGAGGGGCAGCAAATGGGGAGCAGGCCAACCCAGCAGTGTGGGTGGACTTAGTAGGCAGAGCCCTCAGAGACCAGTAGGGGAGAAGGGGTGGGCCTCCATCTGGGAAATCTTGAAGTTGGCCTTCAGGGAAGGGAGAAAGTAGGAAGGGAGAATTTGGGGCTGCTGCCATATGCCTGCAGGGGGGAGGGGGGCTAGGCCTCCCTTGGGCTTTGCTACAACACATCCGACCATACCAGTGGGGCCACGGGGCACCAGCACCTCCTCCCAGACTAATATCCTGGGATGAGGGAATGTAGGAGATAGGAAAGGCTGCCCTCAACCTGTGGGTCCCCTCTGGCTCCTGAGGCCTCTCTAATTCAGACCCACTGTGGCTGACATGGCCCAGGTGCCAACAGAGAGCCTTGGCTCTGTGTGTGGCTGTGGCATTGAGAGGTCATTTCCCAGGGAAATGGGTGAGCATGGGGGAGGGAACTCAAGACACATCCGAGAGCAGTGGAGGAGAGAGCCTCCCACAGGAATGCAAGCCAGCTTCTGGATTTCCCACACAGATCAGACTTGGTTGCATAGGGCTGGACAGCCAAGAGGGATCCAAGAAGGAGCTGGGGATGGGAGTGGGGTGAGGGGGTGGGGAATCAGCTGGTGACCTCTCCAGGTGGGGTGAGAAAAGGCATCTCCAGAGGAAAGGGGTTGGGGGAGGCCGTGTGCACCTGCAGAGCCCACAGCAGAAACAGTCCAGGAAGGAAGAGGGGGAAACATGAGCCAGGCGCTTGGGCCTACTCCTGCCCCACCAGGGAGCCCATCTCTCCCAGTGAGTTGTCTCCCTGGAGTCGGGGGAGTGGTGGTATTGCGCCTTTGGCTCCCTAGGTGGGGCAGGGGGCAGGGGCATGTCTCACAAGCCTTATCCAGACATGGAGAGGTCCTTCCTGCATGGGGAAGGTGGAGAGGGAAAGCACAGTGCAGAATCAAGTCCAGGAAGGAGCACTGGAGGATGCACGGTGTACAGGGAGCACCCTCTGGCTCAACAGTGGGTGGAGCAGTGAAGGGCTGGCAGGGGGGAGGGGGAGAGTGGGTGGTCGGTTCAGATGCGGCATCTGGTACTCTGTGTATGTGGGGGGGGGGGTTCTCCTAAAATCTATTCCCAACAGATGGAGAGACCCGCACTCAGGAAGTGAAGAAGCCTGAGAGATCTTGGTGGTCATGAGTGGCCAGGGATAGAACAAGGTAGGAGGGAGGAGGAGGGAAGATGGCCCCCTTTGGGGTGGTGCAGGACCTACTCAGGAACTTGGGCTTCTGGGGGCATTCTGGTGCAGATCTGATCTGTTTGTGTGGGGGGCAACTTTGGCACATGTGGTGGGCAGGGCTTCTAAAAGCTATTTCTGCTGGGAGTGTGGGTAGGAGGGGTTTCTAAGAGCAGGAAGTTTTAAGAAGCAAAAATAAAGACATTAGACCATGAAAATTATGTAAAATTGGAAAGGGTGTGGAGGATTTGACAGGAGAGTGCTGGGGTGAAGAGGGGCTGCATGTGGTCGAAATTAAGGAGATGTGGCTCCACCTGCTCAGCTAATCGGCAGCTCTGGCCCCATACAGCCCAGGGATGGGGGTCTCATCCAGAGGGACACTTCCAGTACACAGATCGGGGTAGAAAGAGGGGGGAAGGAGGTTGAGTCAGATACCTTCTAAGAAGTCACCCAGACTTCCATTTTCCATTGGTCTCTGTAGGTTCCAAGGTAGAAGGTGGCTCTGAGGCTTTGTGTAGAATCAGGGTCAGTATGTGAAGATCCACGTTCAGACCCCCTTGCAGAGACCAGGGACTCGGGAAGGAGCTGGACTCGGAGCCGCAGGTCTCGAGCAGAAGAGTGCCTGCCAAGTGGGAGAAAGACATGCCGGATTATACAGGCCTGTAGAACCAGAGTCTGGGCTCTGGTGTACACACACACACACACACACACACACACACACACACACACACACACACACACACACACACACACCGGCCTTGCCTAGAATACCTATCTATAGGTAATGGTGAGAGAAAGATATCCTACACAGGGAATATACACATAAGGTGTCTTCAACCTAAGCCAACACGGCTTAGGGCCAGTGCAGACAGCATAGCCAATTAGATGTAGGTGGGAGTTCATCAGTAGCATTTTTTTAAATTGCAAAAAATTTGGACAGGGAACAAATATACACATTTTTCAACCATCATATTCCACATCCTTCTTCTTCCTTCCTAGGAAACACACCCAATCAACAAAAAGGCTTAGATATGGCTCTTGACCATGAAAGTGGAAGCAGAATATTTTGGATGTCTGAGCTGTTAATAGTGTTTTCAATAATAATGTCACATGCAACAGCCCTATGAGTCCTGCAGGTCAACACTGTACTTCCTTAGTGATGTGATAGGAATGTAAACCTTACTGGACTTAGTATTGGTTTCCACTTCCTTTTCTACCACCTGGCCCAAATTATAATACAAAGTAATGGAAAGAAAAAGTAATGTCATCTTAAGAAAGTCATTTAGGGTTCTGAGAATTTGGCTTCATGGTACAGTGATTGCTTAGCATGCATGAAACCCTAGGCTCAATTCCTCAGTACCACATGAACAGAAAAAGAAACACTGGAAGTGGTGCTATGCCTCAAGTGGTAGAGTGCTAGCCTTGAGCAAAAAAAAAAAAAAAAAAAACACCGAAAAGCTCAGGAACATTTCCTTGGCCCTGAGTTCAAGCCCCAGGACTGGCAAAAATGTCACTTAGCTAGTAAATGCCGAATAGAGAATCCATACTTGGAATATATAATTGCTCCTTCCAACTATTACCTAACAGTAGTCCTTAATTCATGTTTTTTTTTTAACCTATATTAGGATACTGTGTTTAAAAAAAAAAAACCCTTTTGTTAACAGGTCACAGCAATTAGTGCCAGGAATGTGCTTAGATATCAGGTGAAGATTAATCCTGGAAATTCAAAGATTCCATGCTTTTGAATTGTCACTTCTAATCACAATGAGAAGGGTAGTCTAATTGAGATTTGGAAATCTTTTTTGGTCAGTTATGGCACCAAAAAGGCAGAGGCTAATTAATAGTTTTAACAGAAGTGAAGGAATAACCCCAGCTCGAAGAAATAAATGATAATAATAACTAAATTATACCAGAAACTGTTCTAGGGAACTATTTTGGGTTATTGAAGAACTAGTTATCAACTAGGCTCATTCCACATTGCCTTTAGCATTCTAAATCACTTTGGCTAGTTCTTAATCTCTGTGTGATAAGTTGTATCTCCTTTTATGTTGTTCTTTCATTCCTGATATCCTTTGCTTTCTAAAAATCTGTCTTTCTCTATTTCTCTATGAACAATTCCTAATATTAAATAACACCTACACAGATGGCAGAGGATGCTAATGTAAGAGTCCCATAGTTCATGAGTCATTAGTATAACAACATGGAAAAACGAGGACATAGTTATTCCTACCTCAATTTTTCTGAAAAGCTGCAATGTCATCATTTGATTCAAATTTCCATTCTTTGCATACATAGTGTCATTAAATGCAGTAAATTCAAACATGAGCCAGGTGCTGGTGGCTCATGCCAGTAATCCTAGCTACTCTGGAGGTTGAGACCAGAGGATTGTGGTTCAAAGCCAGACTGGTCAGGAAAGTCCATGAAACTTTTCTCTTCAATTAACCACCAGAAACCCGGAAGTGGTTCTGTAGCTACAGTGGTAGAGTGCTCAACTTGAGCTGAAGAGCTGAGGGACAGTGCCCAGGAGCAGAATTCAAGCCCCACGACAAACAAAACAAGTGCAAATATGACTTTCAGTTTCCCCAAAAGGAACTACGAAGTCAATATTAATCTTCCTATGCATAAAAAATAATTCCAAAATGATTCAGTGCACCTACTTTAGTTGAGTTATTTAAGTTATGGCTTCTTTGATGGATATATTTTCTTATTTTAAAAATCACTAAATATTAGCTTTATAAATAAACTTCTTCTAATACTTCTTGTTTCAAAAGAGAAGTCCATACAGTTGATGTCACTTGGTTTTCTCAGTTCAAAGCCAACCCAGGCAGGGGAGTCTGTCACATTGTTATCTCTAATTAAACACCAAAAAAGCCAGACGTGGGGTTTTAGCTCAAGTAGTAGTATACTAGATTTGAGGGCAGGTAGACAAGAAAGACAACTGTTCAGGGACAGGGTCCAGCCTCTGAGTTCCAGCCCCACATCCAGAAAAAACTGAACAAATGAAGAAGCAAACAAAAAACCCACATATTTCTTTGGGACCATCCTTACAGCACTGGTTTGAGAAGAGGCTCCTTTTGCTTATCATATTCACTGGAACCTGCTTTTTGGAATCCTCATTGCTATGGTGAACTCAGGACCAGATTAAAGGAATGGATAACTGACTTTTGCAACAAGAGAATCATCTCAGGAGTTAAATACCCATGCATAAGACATTTTAAAACCTCATGTCTTTGTTTCTTTGAAGTAGAATACTTTAAAACAAAGTTATTTTCTTTTTCTATGCTGGCCTTCAAATGGTAGATTGTTTCCTTTTGTAATACTCTCAATTTTAGAAGTTTACAGAAAAGTTTTATATGAGTAAAGAACACAATCGAACAAGTCAGGGACAGATTTTCCTTCAAGCCTTGGATTATTTTCTTGTACAGTAAAAAGGACAGCACAAATTAACTTGAACTTGGTCATTGCCCTATGTTCAATTCCTCTCTTGGAATCAGTATCCACTTCCCATAACAGTTCCTTCCACTTACTTCCAGGAACAATCTATGGTGCTACTCCCGATAAAATGAATGTTTTCTGGCTTCATTGAAATAGCACAAGTACATCTTTGGACATGAGGTAACACGTGTTTCAGAGACAACTTAGTAATGAGAAAATATGGAATTGTCATGGTTTATAAAACATTATCCATGTACATATGGCCATATAAGATGATGTTAAGTAAAATGAACCTCAAGATAGGAACACAACTTGTTTTTTTCTTTTTTGTTATTGTTTTTAATGTACTAAATGTACTATGTGATTTTTTGTTTCTCTTCTATTTTCTTCCTCCATAGTGTAACCCCTGTTTTCACTGTATTTGATGTCGTTAATCTGCACCTTACATATACATTTTTCTAATGTGGGGAGGGGAAGGGAAAAAAAAAACGCTGAAACAAGGAAACAGTATGACCCATTGTAACAACAAGATGAACAAGACACTATGTTGAAAACGAACTTTAAAACTTGGGGATGGGAGGGGGAGTTTGGATGGTGGAGAGAAAAAAAGATGACGGGGAAAAACAAAGAGGATGTAACAATGCTCATTAGATAATGCACTTATTAACTTACTTATGTAACTATAACCCCTCTGTACATCATTTTCAAAATAAAAAACATGACAGAAATTATCCTGGAGTACATTAAGTTGAAATTTCCTATGCTCTGTAAATTAAGACCAATTTTAAGTGGGAAGAAGATTCTCAGAAACATTTTTTAGTAAGTGTGTGTGTTCATTAGTTCCCTAGTGTACGTAAGTTAACAGTAGGAGATACAATGAGAATAATAGGAGAAAGAGAAGTTCTGTGTTTAAATATAATGGTCCAATACACTATAGAAGACTCTGCAAAACACAACTTTGAAACAATAAAGCCAAAACCAGTATTTAGATCTATGGGAGTGATATAGAGAAAGCATTACTATTAATGAAACATGAAGGATAAGGCCACTCTCTTTCATCTACTAACTCTAAATCATGGTAGCTAATCATGCAAATTTGTAAAAAGTAGAATGGAAGAATAATTCTGGTTCCAAGTAAGTCAGATATAAGAGCATGGACTTAATTGGAAAAAAAAAAGGCCATGTTGATAAAGCAGGAATTATATTAGCAATGAACTGGTGGCTAAGATCACATTTCTTTTTCCATTTTTCTTTCTTTTTTTTTTTTTTTGGATGGTTGTGGGCTTGAAGTCTGGGCCTCCACTCTTCAGTCCAAAGCTAGTGTTCTACCTCTTGAGACACAGTGCTACTTCCAGTTTTCTGCTGGGTAATTGGAGATAAGGGCCTCAGAAACTTTCCTACGCATGCTGGATTTGAACTGCAATCCTCAGATCTTAGCCTCGTGAATAGCTAGCATTATACGCATGAGCCACCAGTATCCCTCTTAACATCACATTTCTAACAGTGTATACTCAGTATATGTAATGTGTATGTTTCTCTATCTTTATATGAACTCGAGTTAAAAATCTGGGCTACAGCTTTTGCACTCACAAAAATGTTTCTAGTTTAAAAGTTGATACTCCTGGAAAAATAGAACCTAAGAATGTAAAGGAGTCTGGGAAGTTCAGCTTGCATCCAGCCTGGGAGAACAGTTTTTGAGACACTATTTATAATTACCAGCCAAAAGCTGCACTGGAAGAATGGCTCATGTGATGGAATACTAGTTATAAGCAAGATTGCTGAATAAGAGCTTGAGGTTATCATATATATATATAATATATATATATATATATATATTATATATATATATATGTATATATATACCTACAAACATGCACATACACACAAAGGCACTTATATGTGCAAACACACATATGAAACAACTCTCAGAATGTGCAGAAATGTTAGAAAATAATAAAAAAAATATGTCCTAAGACTAGAATCAAGTGATAATTTTTTAATTTTAGAAAGTCCTCAAGTGAAATTTCCCCCCAAAACGCTTGAGAATATTACATAGTTAGGGACCAGAGATAGTAAGAAAGTCAAGTAATCGTTATTGAAGGGGTTGGATCCATGGAGGAATGAATCAGAGACCCCTGCAGGTGCATCTGAAAACGTTCATATCCTGTGTCAAATGTTAGAAAATAGTACATAAACATTCTGAGCCATCAGTCTTTTGAAAAATATTATCGGAGAAGTTCAGAAATGCTAGTCTATATCAAGATTAAATAAACCAACAAAGTATGGTAGGACAATGAGATACAAGCCTGGAATTCTAGCACTCAGACTAAGACAGGAGATCAGAGAGTGGAATTACATAGTGGTACCTTCCCTGGACTAGGTAATATAATTTTGTCTCAATAAAACAAAACCAGAAAGGAATAAAAAAAAACAAGAAAGAAATATACAGTTGCAAGTTTTGGCTAATTTTGTCATTATGTTTTAAGAAGTCAAGTTTCCTATTGAAATGCAACTCATATGTAATCCTCAGTTGTGTTTTAAATGCTGTCATCATTACAGAACATTCCTAGATGCTAAAGAGCTCAAGATTCCCAAACAAAAAATTGAAAAAGTAAGCATCATTCTGTTGGATTCCAAAGAAATGATGAAGGATTACCAAAGCTTAAGCCTGGGGAAATAGCGAAGTTCATCTAATGTAGGACTTTGTAGACCTGTCTAAATTAGAATTTAGATTTAAAATAAATATTTTTGTTTGTAATTTTTTTTGTAATTTCATATTCTATTTCATATTGTATTTCATATTCTATAGGATAGAAGATTTAATTCACAAATTCACAAATGATTCTGGCATTCTATTTGCCTAAAATATTCTGTCAAGTGAGGTATAATTAGAACTTAGTTAATAGATAATTGAAACAGTTCCTGTGTAACATGATAATGTGAATAATCTAGAAAAAGTTGCCAACAAATTTATGACATTAATTTATAAATTTAGAAAAAGAGGAATTTTGTGAGACTTTGGTGCACCATGGTATGTATAGAGTAATTGTGTGACATCCTTTTTCTTCTACCTATATATAACACAGAAAGAAATTTCCTTAATTACATACCTCTGTATATGATGAGAAAAATGCTAGGTTTGGGGTTTGTTTTTATTTTTGTTTTTTTGTTTGCTTTATCCTTGGGCTTAAATTCTGGGCTTGGGTACTGTCCCTGAGCCTGTTTTTGCTCAAGGCTACTGCTCTTCAATTGAACAACAGTACCACTTGTGTCTGGCTTTTCGTGAGCAGTTTATTGGAGATAAGAATCTAAGGAACCTTCCTGCCTGTGTGGGCTTTGAACCATAAGCTTCAGATCTTCATATTCAGGTATTCAGATCTCCTGAATATCTGTGATAGATAAAAATATAGCTATAAATAATATTTGCAAGTGTTTTGATCTCAAGAATACCACTGGGGGGAAAATGATGCAGCAAAGTTTAGTGTAATGTTCTTTCCCCAATAGGAAGAGCATCACATTAGCAGAAGTGTAGTATTTTTTCACAATAATGATAAGCTAGTCCTGATGTGAATTTAGGGAATTTTAAGGTCCACCTTACAAGTTGGAAACTGTTGGGCTAGGATGAATTTACAGCATAAAAACTTAGGATTGATGGTCATAGAAATAATAGCTTACTCTGATGAACATATGTTTACACTTGAGGAATTTATTATAGATACTTCACAGTTTTATCTTCTACCAGAATGTGGCTATTTTTTCTGTTGACTTTTAAATATGTACCCCCCACACTGGAAACTGCATCAGTTGCAGAATAAAATGCAAACAGGTACTGTTTTGAATGTCTCTGGTTCGGCAATTTCAGAATTTGAAAATGAGTAGTTAGTAGTTACAGGAATGTTGAAAAATACATATATTCTGTCCTCTTAACAATTAGTCAGTTTTAAAAGTTAGGAGTTTCCATAGAATTGAACTGTTTTCTGTTTTAGTATGACAATACTAAAATAATGTGTTTTTTCCAAAATAATGGCAAGTATATTCTGAAAAATTTGTATAGTTTGATAACATTCAAGTTGATGACCATCTGATAAAGAAAGGGGTAATTAATACAAATTAGAAGACAAATAGCGTTCATTTTTTAAAAAGGTAATCCACATAGAATATTTACTATACCAATATAGTGAAATTATATTTTATGTGGCTTATTTTTTAATTTAATTTTATTGTCAAAGTGATATATAGAAGTGGTTGCAGTAATTGTAAGGTAGTAAATATATAGCATGTTGAACTTTTTACCTCCTCCCTCATTTTTCTCATACTTTTCCTTCACCCTAATACCCCTTACAAGTTGTAATGTAAATTTCCAACAAGTCTTGTGCGTATTGCTATTGCACTGGTTTGTCTTTTTTTTTTTTTTTTTTTGGTCCAGTCGTGGGGCCTGAACTCTGGGCCTGGGCGCTGTCCCTCAGCTCTTCAGCTCAAGGCTAGCGCTCTACCACTTGAGCCACAGCACCACTTCTGGCTTTTTTCTTTTTGCTTATGTGGTGCTGAGGAATCAAACTCAGGGCCTCATGCATGCAAGGCAAGCACTCTACCACTGAGGCACCTTCCCAGCCCTGCACTGGTTTGTCTTTTGCCCTTTGTCTCGCCATTTTGTTGTTCCTCTTCTCTTGCCAAATTAAGATATATGTATATACAATACACAGGATCCCAAAATCAAATATAGCAGGGGATAAACCATAGGGGTAAACACAAAGAAAAAGAAATTACATTGTACATCAAAAACAACAACCTCAAAGAAAAACCTCTGTTTCCATATCTAGGAGTTTATTTTGCTCAGCATTATCTTATATGGTCATATATACATAACTATTGAGACATTCGGCTCATCTGCTAGGACTATCCTAGACATTTCCTACTTATTACAAATGAGAGAAACCATGGAATCTCTTTGTGTCTTGCTTATTTTACTTAGTAGGATATTTCCAAGTCTTTCCATTTCCTTATGACTTAGAAGCATAGAATTCCACCGTGTGTGTGTGTGTGTGTGTGCATGTGTGTGTGTGTGTGTGTGTGTGTGTGTGTATACCACATTTTGTCAATTCGTTCATCAACTGAGTGGCATATTGGTTTAAAACATGATTGCATGTAAGTATCACTTTGGGTCATTCAAAAATGACAGATGCCACTTCCCCAGACATTCTAAAATCATGATTTCTATGTCAGGATTTCATGGTGGCAGGTGTTGAGATATCTGAATTAGTCTATCTATATCTTGCACTGAATTAGGCAGGAAGATATCCAATATCATATAGGATAAAAATGGTAGTGATAAAATATTCCCTTGAGAAAGACATAGGAGGTTGCCAGAAGTATGAAGTAGTTGAGATAATTTTGAAGAATTTAGAAATGCAAGCTCAGGTATGTCTCTTTAAATAATAATTATGTAAGTGGAAGGGCAAAAGAAGGGGAAGAGAAGAAAATAACTGACAGCAGATCATTGTCCCAAATTAGAGTATAAAAGACATAATCTATAACTTCCAAGTTAAAAAGAGACCAATATAATACGTCGCACTTAATTTAGGTACATGCAAAATGTTTACTTGGCTTTTTCCTACTCTAATGCTCCTAAATAAATGAAGACATAAGAAAAGGTATGTGATTGCCATTATTTCAACCTGAACACTAACTGTGATGAGCCCTCTTTTTCTCACTTTGCACTTGGAAAATAGTACCTAAGTTGATGATGTTGTGGCTGATTAGAGGTAGACTAAGGAGCTTCTAATTGTACAATTATCCCAGAATAGTTTAAAGTAGTTTTTTCTCCCAAGATATCCAACTACATTTTCTGAAGTTGTGCTTTGAACACACCCTCACACATGAGCAGATTATTTGAAATTATACTTCAGCATTTCCTTGGCACATTCTACTTTGTGCCTTTGTCTTTTTTTGCACATTCCTTTTGAGTTCATGGTTGCTCTATTTCCATTTCATCTGTAAAAACTGCTAAGAACATTGTTCAACTACCACTTCTTGTTTGCACATGCCCAGTCTATGTATGAAGGTACTTTGTACATGCTAAGCAATAGGGTAGTACTCACTCTCTGAGGAGAATAGTTCCACATTATAACCTTATGCTCACATTAGAGGGCGTAGAATTTAAAGCATTTTGAGACAGTGATATTAGAATTGAAAGGCTCCTTAGGGACATTTTCTTGGAGCTATTAGTTTACCCAGGAGAAATATAAATATCCACAAAACCTGGAGCTTATTAGTAAGTATCCGAATTAACACTAGATCTTAGATGCTGTGTTAATACAAGTCACCATTGTATTATTGTTACATCAGAATCCTTCCCTATTGCAAATATGGATGAGAAAATGAAAGAAAGGCATTACAAAATGTCTTATCTTTTTAGGCATTTAATCCTAGTGGCGAGGGTAATGTCTGAACTCTCCCATTCAATAAACATTTAAAGTTTATAAGAGTACTTCCTACATATAAGAAGTTGTGGCATGTTGATTGACAGGGTTATTTCAGCATGGAGATATCCCTAACAAGAACTAGATTTAAATAGAATATATGTCAGTTATGATGTGTCAATCAGGCATTTTCTATTCTAAAGAAGAATCAATTCAAGGACTGTTCAGTAACATCAGTAACATCAGTGTTACTTGTCCTACATTTATAATGAATAGGCTGATAAAATATCCAAACATATCTGAAGATATTTCAATAAAATCCCAAACTGAATGGATACATGGCTCACTCATTGAAACTGTAGACAAATTAGTCTTATCTGTGCTGTAGATCAATCTATAATCACCTGGCTAAACAAACTCTTCAAAAATATTCACAGAATTCCTCTAAGTAAAGATCATGACAGTTATATCTGTATAATTCTTCTAAGGTCAGGATAAAAGAATTTGTTCTCAATATTTTAAATCAACAGGATCTGTTGAATTCATGGATCCAGAATTTTATGGCTTCACATTCATATCTCAAAATTTTATTAATATGACTTTCACCAAAACACTGTTCTTATTGAACTTGTCTATGTCCTTTTAGTTTTCAAATCCAAATAGCATATTTCCTTCAGTATCTTCCTGACAATTTGTTCCCTCGTTTACCTCTCCAAATCTGTTTTTGGTCGTGGATATTTTAATGATGTCTAAAAAGACGTATCTATGCATCTGTTTAACATAAATTTTAGAACTATCAGAGAGTTTTTTCCTCTAAATCCATCATTTCCACCTGTAATCCTTATCACCAAGAATATTACTAACATGGTTGCCAGCCAGAGACGTGGGAACACTTTAGATTTCTTCTTACCCTTCTTACTTCCGTCTGTTAGATAAGATGAATGATCAAGATTTTCTGTTTCTGTCACTAATATAATTTCTATGTACTCCTTTTTATGCAACTGAAACTGGCCTGTTTTAAATACTCATCATTGGTCACTTTGTCCTAAAACAACTGCTTACATAGTATGCTTTTTCCCCATAGACTTTTCATATTGTTCTTCTCCATCACCAAATTACTGCTCCATGTAAGCACACAGAGTGAATATCTCAGACACAAATTCTAGTATCATTAATTACTCACTACATTGACTGTTGGCATTACACTTCTCATCTGTAAATGGATATAGTCTACCAGAAATATTGAAGAATGAATTTGTTGAATTCTAGAGCAAGAAAAAAGAAAAGTGAAGAGTCCTTACATTTTCCACCTTACCTTACAAATAAGAAAAGAGTCAAATTCAGTTTGTTGGTTTAAAATCACAATTTTTTTCATGCAGAAATAAAAATAAGTCATCATCAGGCTACACTGTGGTCATCATCCTCACCAAAATTATTATTAGCATCATAAGTGCTAATTATTGAAAGCCTGGTATGTGTCTATGACGTTGCTATTATTTGTCTTTTGATTAATAATTTTAATGTTACCACTGTGCATGCATCCATATTAAAATTTTGAACAAATAAAGAAACTAAAAAAACTAAACTATATCAGGTAGCTTGACTATGTGCTTTTAACAAATTATGGAATAGATTTTTGAAGCATTACAAATTCCTAACCAGTATGAATTAACTTCCTCTCTCTCCGTCACTACACACAAATATTTAAGAGTTTGAACAGAACTTTTTTCAAGTGATATACTCTAAATGTTACTACAATATCATGTGTATATCTAAAATTTCCTTTAAAGTAATAAAGTCTACTTTCAAATCAAGTATTAGTTATTTTATTCTCAGGAACTTTTAGATAAAGACTGTATATCTTTGAAATGAAAAAGGTCAAAATAATAGCATAAAAATTTTAGAGGGAGTCTGTCTTCAGAAATACATATACATATATATCTATATATATGTTATGTGCAGAAAGATATAGATTTTTAGAGATTATTTGTCATCAGAAATATGTACATATATTTAAATTTCTGTGTAGAATGATGTACATTATAGTGAAAGATACATCTTAAAACATAATTAAAATTTAAAAAAATACATCAAACCAAGTGCCAGTGACACGCTTATAATTCGAGCTATTCTGGGTGCTGAGATCGTAGAATTGTGTTTGAAACTAGCCCAGACAGAAAAGTACTTGTTAGAGTCTTATCCCCAATTAATCACTAAAAACAGGAATTAGCTCTGTGCTTCCAGTTGTGGAGTGCTGTCCTTGAGCATAAAAACATTGGGGACAATGCCAAAGTCTTGCAAACAACAACAACAACAAAATGTATCACATTAATTTCACAAAAGCAAATTTTAACTGCTGTGAACATTTCTTAGAAACATGAATACATGCCCCTGGAAAATGTTAAGTAAAAGTATAGAATATTTACGTCTATGTTAAAGACAAGACTATTTAGATTGTTTAAGATATTTAGGTAATGATTAGGAATTAAGAATAATGATAGTTAGGTAATAGATTGGGATTGGACTTTAATTCTAGTTTACAGTAGTAATAAAATGATATTTGTAATGATTATATAAAATTATTCTTGCTTGGTATATGAATTATAATAAGTGATAAGCATTTTAAAATGATTTCCAATGCAAAGGATTATCAATTCTTTTGTACTTTCAAAACAATTAAGAAATGTATTCCAAGGCTAGTTTGCTCTAAGACTATATTTGTTTTCTAAAATTAATTTAGGAATGAGTTAAGATTTAGATAACGATGCACAGCAGAAGAGAGTGAGAGGGGATAGAATGATGGACCACATAGGAGCTGTATGTCATTTGTACTGTGTTTCAACAAACAGAAACACTTCAGAGAAGAGAAACAGGAATATAAGGTGTCCTGAATCAAGTTTCATTTTAATCCACCTAATAGTTTTGACTGAGAATCAGAGAACATGGGAAAAATAGAAAATAAAGCATTGTGTAAACCTGTTACAATGTAAAGAAATTGTAATAGGAAGATGATATTTTCCAAAGAAATAAAAGAAAGGACAGGTAAACTCTAAAGGGAAAAAGAATGAAGAGAGAAAAGAAGCAAAATAAACCTTTATCAATAACAAACACAGGAGTTTGGAAGTGCAAAGCCAGTAGAAATATTGTAAATAACAATAAAATAACAATAAAAATTGCTAACGTGGATAGAAGATGGATCATATTTTATCATATATGATTTTGAAGTAATAGGAAATGAAAATTTAAAAGTCATAATTTAAAACACTATAGCCCAATGGTAAAACATTGCCATAGCATGTGTGAAGCAATGGTGTGATCGCCCAAACATTACAAAGTACACCCAAAGCACACACACACAAAAACCCACATTAACACACACACACACACACAACATACACACATTTGGAATATTGATATTATCATATTAAACAGAGATAATTATCACAAATAGTAAAAATATGTTAATATGAAATCATATTATTGCTCATACTATTTAAAAGTTTACTAGAAATAAAATACTCACAATATACTTAGATTCTTATAGATCAACTAAATTGAAAATTAAGAAATAGAAGACATGAGAACCTTTGCAAACAAGTTTTAAATAATAAACATTTTGAAACATGTATACTTTTATTTTGACAAAAGATTGATGTTACTGGTATTTTAACTCAAGATTTAGAATATGATAACCAGATGCTCTATATCTCGCTAGAGATGGCTATATTTCTAATCATTTCACTCTGGATACTTTTATAATAAAGGTCTCATCATTTCAAAGCCTCTCCCGAATCACAAACCCTGCTTATATTTCCCACCATAGCTAGAAAATGGAAGCCACAAATCACCATTCCCTGCTCAAACATTTTTTTAATTCAAGTACAAATATTTCCAAAAAGTGACCAGGTAATGAAGCCTTCTTAATAAAGTATGTGCTTCTTGGAAACACAGTAAGGACAAATATGTTTAGAACTATAAGAAATTAAAATTATTTAAATTCACCAACCATATAAAAATTAAGAAAATAATTTTTAAATATTCATGTTAAATATTTTAAAAGCAAAATATATGTGTCTAAATAATTTACATTGTAAAACTCATGCAAAATTAAATTAATCCTTCGACTCTGAAAAAAGAATTATTCTAAAGAAACAAAAAAAAATAATTAAGTTCAAAATTTGAAATTTAGAAAATGAAATGAATTGCATTCTTTAGTTGACTGAAGAAACTGTAAACCCTCTGTATATCAATTTTATAATAAAAAATGCATGACCAAAGAAAGCAAAAGTACCCATTGATCAATAGCACCAGCTAAAGTATCAGTATTTCTTTTTTTGAGTGTACAAGAAAATCGATGGAGGGGATAACAATGTTCTTTCCATTAAAAAATGTACTCATTACCTTACTTATGTTACTGTAACCACTTTGTACATTACCTTTACAATAAAATTAAATTGAAATTAAAAATAAACTAAATAATATACCAATTAAGAATTCTTAGAAGCCATTGGTTAAAAACTTTGTAAAAAACTGTCTTAGGAACCCAAGAAATATACTTTGATGATACTATTTAAATACTCAAACTTCAGCAGAGAAGCAAAAAGTTTATAAATGTTACAAGTAAAGTAATAAATCAGAATATATTACTATTAATAAAAATCATAAGATGAATTTATAGTGGTAGTCAAATATGTAACAAATGAGACGAATTGCCATTCGTTTGCACTTAATAAGTGAGAAAGAACTTTCTAGGTCTTTTAAAATATATATTAAGATAATGAAGAAACTATTCTGTCACATCATATGATAATCAGATAAAGATGATATTAAAACAAAGAACAGATTGTACTAAGTTGTGGGATGTTAATGTATTTACCTATTTTGGTTGTGGGTAACTGTGGGGATTTCAACTTGGAGTATTGTTCTTGCTAGGCTGGCGTCATATCAGTGGTTAATTATAGGATAGGGGTTCCCTTTCCACAAGAACATGCACCTGATCTGTCCTTTTAGCCTTCCCATCATCAATGGCATCAGAGTTGCACACCAACTTGTCTAGCTGCCTACCTTGGCTGGCCTGGATTCTGCAGTCCTTCCAATCTTTGCCTCTAGATAGTGCAGGATCGTGGAAATGATCCAGTTCACCCAGCTATAGAGTGAGAAGGAAGTCCACTAAACTTTTGGCTTGGGTTCTGTACTCAAGCCTCCTAAGTAGTTAAGAGTAAAGATGGGAGCCCCTGGTGCCAAGCAGTAGCAGTATTTTTAAAAAACTTGACATATATATGAGTTAGGCTTGTGATTACCTCAGGAAAAGAATAAAAGAGCAGTGAAGCATAAAGGACAGTCAGAACTTTAACTAGCTACTCAGAGGCTGAATCAGCTTAGCTAGCTACTCAGGAGGCTGAGATCTGAAGACCACTGTTCAAAGCCAGTCCAATCACGAAAATACATGTGATTATTTCCAAAAAATCAGAAGTGCAGCAGTGGCTCGAGTGGTAGACTACTATCCTTGGGCACAGAAGCTTAGGGATAGTGCCCAGGCACTAACAAGCTTCAGGAATGATGAATACATGCATGAGCTCCTGCAAATGTGCATGTGCATACACACGTGTGCATGAACACACAAACACACCAATGAGTATTTCAATGCTACCTTCTTTAATTTTTTTTACCTTGTTGTACCCTATTGCCATGTATTGGTTCACAAATTAACAAAATCAGCTAAGCAGCTATTTACATACAACTGATCATGTTTCTCTAAAGTCTGTTCTCTTTTTGCAAGCCTGCTTTTATATGACCCAAAAGTAAATTATTCAGGAGGGCAATTCATCTCCCTCAACTCTGTAGTATTAGATGATTGTTTAGGTTCTTCCTAGCTATATGATTTTGTGAAATCCTGCATCAAACAAAGTATTTCTTTCACGAGAAGGGAAGCCTTTGTCAAACAATTAATAATAGGATTTTCTCCTCCTGGCAAGCATGTATAGTTTTATTATCTTCATATATTTCATGATCTGTCTGTGTATGCCAAAGACTGCTGTGAAAATAAAAAGACCATTCTCAGCACTTAGCATTCGTATAACATTCATATGTATGAAGGTATTTAAATATTACTGAAATTGCTTTGGAATAAATAATGTTCACCTTGACTATTTTGAGAAAGAAGAATTGGTTTCTCAGCACTTAGGTAAGAACGTGAGTGAAAGAAACAAAAGGAAAGTTTGGAACAACTCAACACATACATTCAAATGAAACAAAACAACCCAAGAAAACACAAATTAATTCAGTACTTAAAAACCTGCAGGAAATCCTCCTGAGTAACCATGATTCCAGGCATAAGCTGTCTATTTTTTAAATAGTTTAGTAAATCATGTAGTTACAGAAGTTATAAATTATCATTACAACCTGTGTAATAGATGTGTGTATGTATATATCAATGCATACAGACAGAAATATTTTATCGTATCTTTGTATCTACAGTAGATTTATGAAATAGCCTTCGTTGTAAAATAAAATGGAAACAAAAGTTATTAAGGAGCAAAACAAAGGGAATTCTCACAAGTTTCTTGTTGAATGGAATATGAATTGCGAGAATCAGTTTGGGAAAACCATCTTAATTTAACATAATGGATAATGGGTATTAATTCCAATCTATCTATTTGCCCATATTGTGCATCCTCACACATGAGTATCAAAATCAAACCACAATTTTTGCTTTTGTATTTAATGCACCTGTTATAATTTAGGGGATTGATGAAGTACTCAAATAAAGATTAAAACAATAGTAAGTGAGGCGATGAGTTAGAGCTGAAAATGTTTTTAAATATTATAATAGCTAATTAAATTGAAATTTTCTTACTTTTACTCTATTGTCATGTCTCTCATTCCCACATTAGAAAAGTACATAGAAGGTTCTCAGTAAATTATGTGTATAATCATGAAAAAAAATGTATTGAAAGAATATGGGCCCAGTGTGGTTTTAGCTTATTGAGACCTGTAGGGGGTAGTGTGTTTTTGAGGCCTTGCAAAACGTTGTGATGGAGATGAAAGGAGGGATGTGCTTATTCTTGAAAATTGTCTAGAGGATTGCTCCCAGAAAGATAGTGACGAATAATTCCAAAAGATACAGCAAAATCACTTCCACAACCATGTTCACTGCTGCACTATTTACCATAGCCATGTTATGAAAACAGCCCAGATGTCTTATGGTAGAAGGATGGTTGGAGAAAGTGGGGCACATATACACAATTGGATTGCACCCATCCATTATGAAGACTGTTACATAATTTGCAAAGAAATAGATAGATCTAAAAATATGTTAAGTAAACTAAGTCAGAGCCAGACACACAAAGAACCCATGTTCTGTCGCGTATTTGGAACATAGGACTTTATGCAAGTTTGCACAACAGTATTAACCAAAGCATGCTCTTTGCAGACGAGTATTTAAAAGGTGTAATTTCTTATAAAATTGAACTTTTATTCCAACAAAATGAATACCAAGAAACTATCATTTGGAAGATATGAGCGGAAGTCAAAGGGAAGGAATAAAGAGAGTTATGGATGAAGAGAGGGAAGGTATAATATTCAATGCAGAAACTAGAAGAAATGAAAGTGGGGTGAGGTTTGGAAGGGTATTGGAAAGTTACGTAAAGATCCATTGTACTTATAAACTAATTTGTTGAATGGAAATTCCTTCATACAACTATTTAATAAAAATATAATTAAAAACAATGGAGACGGGGCTGGGAAGGTGGCTCAGTGGTAGAGAACTTGCCTTGCAGGCCTGAGGCCCTGGGTTCGATTCCTCAGCACCACATAAGCAAAAATAAAAAGCTGGAAGTGGCGCTGTGTTTCAAGTGGTAGAGAGCTAGCCTTGAGCTGAACAGCTGAGGGACATCACCCAGGCCCAGTGTTCAGGCCCCACGACCTGACCCCCCCCCCAAAAAAAAAAAACAATGGAGACATCTGAACCTTAAACTGTGTTCTCTTCAATCATGAGTCAAAATAATAGTTTCCTTCTCAGAAATTTTCTTTGCAGTTATTTTCCTCAAAATGACAGAAAAGTGACCAACAAAATGAATGTCAATACATCACATTGCATATCCTAAAGAGAAACAATATAAAAATCACAGTAAAAATGTTAGAATTCATCACATGATAAAATAACAGGTAGAAAGGATCAAATGCTGATTGTTTTTCCAAGTACGTTACCTATGGTATCTAATTTAATCCTCACAATAATCCCATAAAGTAGAACTACTTCTATTTCTAATTCTCAGATGATGATATTGAAGTCTTCAGAGTTGGAATTACTAGTACAACATTTCACAAATGGTAAATCTTAGCCTGCGGCCCATTCCCACCGTACCAAATAACTTCATTCTATTTTGTGACTAAAATACCAGCACTTAGTCCACTAATTCTAGGAAAATTTCCCAGAATTATTGTCCACACTCTAATAATATTTCACTTTATCTTTGTTAGAAAATAGGAAACTAAGCGGGATGTCGGTGGCTACACCTGTAATCGTAGCTACTCAGGAGGCTGAGATCTGAGGAATGCGGTTCAAAGCCAGCCCAGTCAGGAAAGTCCGAGAGATTCTTATCTATAATAAACCGCTAATAAACCAGAAGTGGCACTGTAGCTCAAGCGGTACAGTGCTTGACTTGAGTGGAAGAGTGCAGGGACAGTACCCAAGCCCAGAGTTCAAGTGCCAAGACCAACTAAAAAAAAAAAAAAGGAAATAGGTAACTGCAATATGAAAACTCCAAGTTCATAATCAATTTATACCTCCCTGGTGAAAGGAACTGCTAAACTATAACATTCTTGATTTCTAGCTCAAAATTGTAGAAATTATATTCTATCCCATGACAACACTGCATCGCAGTCATACTGAAAGAATAATCGCCCCAATTCCTGATGGAAACAGATTGCAGGTCTTATAGACCAATCATTTCCACATTGTAGCTCACATAAGTTGTTTACCATTAGAGGTATTTTGATTGCTTTTTATACCCAACATTTTGAGAGAAATGTATTACTTTAAAATGTTATTAAAGCAAGACTGATATAAAACTCACCTTTGACCCCAGATAAATATTTACCTTTCATATACCCAAAAATGCAGTCTTACCTATCATTAATGTTAGGAACGAGAGGTTAAAAATTATGGACACCAAGACCTAAGCATGAATTAAAGACTCTCCAACTTGTGAATACAATTGGTTAAAAAAGACATCAATACTACTGCATGTTTTTCAAAATTTCTTGTGATATTGAAGATTCAATGATAAAATATTAACACTTGAAAATAACTCATTTTCTTGGGAGTAGAACAGAAAACACAAGATTAATCCATCATTTTCAAATACCTTTATTTTTCTACAAATTCACTCTTATAATTATCAAGATTATAAAACTAACTGAAGTACAGAGCCACAAAGGAAATAATTTAACTGCATCATCTACATTCAAAAAACTGTTACTGGGGCTGGGAAGGTGGCTCAGTGGTAGAGTGCTTGCCTTGCATGCATGAGGCCCTGGGTTCAATTCCTCAGCACCACATAAGCAAAAAGGAAAAAGCTGGAAGTGGCGCTGTGGCTCAAGCGGTAGAGCACTAGCCTTGAGCTGAAGAGCTGAGGGACAGTGCCCAGGCCCAGAGTTCAAGGACCCACGACTGGACCCCAAAAAAAGAAAAAAAAACTGTTACTAGAAAACAAAGTTATTCTAATAATTAGCTTACCAAATTCACTTATATCCTTTTATTCTATTTCATAATATTTCATAATATTCTATTGCATAAAAAGCCTATATACCCACTTACATGTTCAGATCTTAATATTTATTTCAGAAATGTCTATAGTTCTATAGTCAATGAACTGAAATAATACTAAAAATATTCAAAGGCTTTTCAGAAATTGCAAGATGCTCTCGGGGTTGTTATTTATATTGGAAAAGATATTTGAAAAGCCTTGTTTGTTAAAGTTGTGATAGTTACTTTCACAAAAGAGCCATTAGTGAGGATCCCATTGCATGTACAAAAGAACTTCAAATGCATCCACAATCTGGAGGTGACACATGCTTTTTGTTTGTTTGTTTTGAAAGGTATATCTAGCAAGCATATCCACAATACTGGTTTTCAGTCAATATGATGGGATATTCAAACCTAATAAATACAGGGTTGATTATCTTAGTAAGAATAGATATGATGTTACAAAGAAAGTTATTTTCAACAGAAATCCAGAAAGAGTTTATTCACCTTGTGTTTCACAGGAATAACCAGAGAGTAATACCTGTTTGGTCAAGTCAGTCAAACTCACTACATGAGTATATCTTAAAATCATAACCAATTTAAGAGGTCAAATACATATTTTGTACTGACAGTCATCTTACAGCAATAACTTACTACCTAATTATATCTGTATCTTCTTACCTAACATATAATAAGAGCTGAAAGTGGTCTCTTTTATCTAACTTAATGTTGTATATGCTTTGATTATGATGATGTTATTATTTGACAAATAAAATGTACAGAAGGGTGGCTTCACAGAAATGACATGACAGAACACTGATAAATAAAAACATTGCAACACAGTTAGCTCTTTTGAGCCTCACCTTGTCCACATTGGCAAGCAACATTGCAAGAGCACACGCACACATATAAACATACACACATGTGTGCATATGTACACACATATACTTGCATGCTAAATTCAGGGTTTAGTACAAAAAAGTACAAATAAAATTTTAGTGATTAAGACAAATGTTAATTTGCCTTATTACAAAATAATACACAATCCAGTCACCATGGGTGTTACATTTTACTTGCCTCACCACATGTGACCACTTAATTTATTTTAATTAATTAATTCATTCATTTGTTTGGTGTTAATACTAGGCTTGAACTCATGGCCTGGCTCTGTCCCAGGATTTGTTGTTTTTTTGTTGTAGTTTTCTCAAGCCTAGAATTTTACTGCTTGTCCCACAGCTCCTTTTCTAGCTTTTGCTGGTTACTTTCAAATCAGAATTTAATGGACTTTTTTTTGCTTGGGTTGGTTTCAAACCACAATCCTCAGATTTCATCTTTCTGATTAGCTAGGATAAACACATGAGCCACAAGTGTGGCTTCTAGTTTTTCCTCTATAGCTATCTAATACACATATTAGATAGTAATTTAAAACTTAGAGTATAGAAGCAAGTTGTACAGTGATGATATTGTCTTGTCAGAAATTTAAGCTAGTAAATTTCTTCTTAAAACCATAAACAAAAATACCATGGTATAATATAAGAGAACTCACTATTGAACATATGAGCTTTAAGAGCTTTCTAATAGATCCATTATTTGTTACCCAACATTAGAAAAAACTATATAATGCAGTAGTAAAATAGAAGTCCTTTGTAGGAATACTTAATTACCTTGTTTTTAAAGATACTTGTTTTCATCCAAAAAAGTAGGCCTCTCTATAAGGTGCTTAATGAGAAGTCAAAGTGTATTACTAATCCTTTGCTATCAATTAAATCTCACCTTTTCTTCTTGGAACTTATAATTATTAAAGAAATAGTTCAGAATCAGCAAGCAATAGTTCAGATTCACACTTCCAGTGCAAGTGGATCACCAGTAATTAATCCTTGATACCATTTTCCACAAAGTTTTGTCACAGATACAATCGGTCTGCCTTCTCTAGCTGTTTTCCTAACCTGGACCTATTCCTTCACTCTACAGGAAAAGTGTGATTCAACTGATTTCAGTCAGATCTGTTACTAGAATTATCAAAGATTTAGATTTTTGTCTGTAATTTGGTCAAAGCTATGTCTCTTTATGTAGGCTAATAAAAATGTATTTACTAATTTCAAGTAAATTCATAAATTCCATTTCCACCTCTTTTAAAAAATAAAATTGTTTGCTCTATAAATTGATCAGAGGCATGGATTTTGTGGCTAGCTAGGTCATTGTACATCTGTCTCTCTCTTCCTCTCTCCCTTTCATGGTTCTCATAGATAATGTAACTGCTCCATAATTATCCTAATTTATTTTGCTTTTATATTTTTGGTTGCATCATTTCACTTTCTGCTCTGCCATTTCCCAAATCATTTACTTAGAAGGCATTATTTCATATTTTCTCATTCCTATAATAAGCTGCACATGAAGACACCACTGGTCCCATTTTCAGTCTGTACCTTTGAATATGGAGGAAAACCTTTCCTTTGCTCTCTATGAATTCCCTACTCTCCAGTTAGAATAATTTCCAATAGTAAAATTGGAAAAAGAGAAAGAAAATCATGGTGAAATAACAGATGTAGAAAATTCACTGGATTTTTCTGACCAGTTCAACCAACGTGAACTATTAGGGAATACATGTGCACCCCATTCCCACTGGTACTCACTGTCTCTGGTTAGGCAATTCTGATGAAGACAAGGAACAAGATGAAAAAGTGAGGAATGTCATCATTTGCAAAAAAAAAAATGGAGAAGTATTAAAGCAAATTTTTGTTTGGGCTGCTGAAAATAATTGGCTTACTACAGTGCAGACACTGCTTTCCTAAAAGGCCACTCATGTGAATACTAGGGATGATGATGAATATACCTCTCTTCATCGGGAAGCCTGCAGTGGGCACTTAGACATTGTCCATGAGTTGGTGGCTCAAGGCAGATATTCATGCAATTACTGTGAATGGCTAGACACCCCTGCACAGTGCTTATATATTGAATAATACCAGAGTGGCTGCTTTCTTAGTTCACATTGAGGCAGATACCAATGCCCAAACTAAAGTCCTCTTGACTCCCTTGCATCTTGCTGCTTGGAATAGAAATAGCGAAGATATGCTGGATCGCCTTCTATTGAAGCATTATATCAAACCAGGTCTGAAGAACAACTTGGAAGAAACTGCATTTAATATTGCCAAAAGGATAAATATGTATCACTACTTCTTTTAAATTGTGGAAGGCTGTAAAAATTGTTCTCCTAACTCATAATGGTTTGGTTAAGATTCTTAAATTTCAAAAATGCCAATCCATCTTTGTGTCTGTACAAAATATTTTCACAATACAAAGCAACAGCAATATCTTACTTTAAAAATTCATGGATTCCATAGTATTCTTCAAGTGAATTGCCTGACTGATGTCAAAATGTATTCAAGAGTTGTTTGTATACATCTATAATGATTTCTGCAGGGTTTGTGATTTTTAAATCAGAAATCACTTTAACTTATCTGTTGAAATGAGTAGTACAGAAACTAAAAATATTTCTGGTGCTTGTATGAAAAAAGTATATTTTAAAATACTCTGTATTTTATTTGTATAATGTCCATAATCTATTTAATTCTCTCCTAGATATAATACTTTGAATTATACATTGTTTTATAATATATAGGTTCGTTAATAAATGTGTTATTTCAGATAGCATTCCATATAGAAAAAGTTTAAGATTCCTTTTTTTTCCTAGGTCCTTATAGTATTTTATTTCTTTGGGATAAAATGACAATGTTATCCAATTTCAAATGTTTTGTAAAGATTATGCTATGTAAAGGCCATTCTAAGGTGAGGATTTAACGCACTGATGTCAAACTAACTTTCAGTTCAATGAATTACGTATATTGTTACATTTGCCTTTTTAAATTTTTTATTGTGAAAATACTGTACAGAGGGGTTACAATTACATGGGCAAGATAATGAGTACATTTCTTATCAAGCATTGTAGCCTCCTCCTGTATTTACCCTTCCCTTCCATTCCCATCCTTCACCTGCTCCCCCACTCAATCCTCCCTGCTACCCCTCCACCCGCACAAAGTTGTAAAGTTCATTTTTCGACATAACGACTTGTATTTTTGTAATCAATTTTTAATAACTGTTTTTCATTTCTTGCATCTCAAGAATGAAAAATATGGAGTATTTCACAAATTTTCATATCATCCTTGTGCAAGTGCCATGATAATCTCTATATTGTAGTAATTTGGGTAAACGTCCTGCTGAAGCATGTAGTAGCCTGTAAATTTAAGTAGTTATTGATGCAATCTTTATACAGGCATATATCCTTGGTTGACTGTTTGTAACTAGGAAACCTTATTGTTCCTAAAAATGTTATTGATCTTACTTCTCTAAAATTCTGTGTATATTGGGAAAAGCTTATATTGTTTGGTCGATTGCTCACATTTGCAATTTTTTTTGTCTATGACTATTTTAAGTCTTTTTCATTTTAAATTTGATCATACTTTGAAGCCTTTATAGCTAGGTCCAAAGGTGATTGTTTTTCAAGTACTTATTTATAAACTGAGTTAGCTTTGTGGAGCTAATGGATTCAAAGTAAGTCTTGCTTAAGAGCTACTTCTAAACTTCTGCAGCTTAAAAATTCCTAAATGATGTCTTACTGGTACAAATGTCTACCTGACCCTTTACTCTTCTTCCCTGTAGCAACAGACCAACCAGAATATCTTACCCTGACAGCATAAATTTTCTTATTGGAACAAAACTAATATTAGTTAAAAGGGATCATAGAGAGATAAACAGTTAAGACAGAATCATTTAGGCTAGAAGGTATTTTATCAAAATATAATTGTTTTTTATACCTAACATTTCAATAGTAGCTAAAGCCAAGAAGGTGAAAAAAATTTTCACATGCATGATTACCAAATGTCCTGGCCTGTCTACCATCCATCCAGGCAGGAATTTACACTACTGCCTTTCTTTCATCAAATATTTTCATAGTTACAAGAGAAGTCTATATGTTTCTCCTCGATATTAGGCCTTAAATTAGTAATGTTTTAATCACAGTGTTTCCTCTTGTTTCTAGGCTGTAAATCTCCAAATGGTAAAGCTTTAGGTCCAACTCTACCAAACACTGAGGTAGAAATAATGGAATAATATTTTAAAACACAGTTGCCTTTGATACCCTAACCACAACAGAACATTGCAAAACATGTGCCTTTTTTCTTATATTTTATAGTTATATATTTTATGTTTATACGTGCTGATATTTTATTTCACACAGTGAAACTTACTAGAATTAATTGATAATTTGACAAATAAATAGATATTTATTACAATAAATAGATTGGAATATAAATAATAAGGTTTAGAATGTACATTAGAATATAAAAAGTATCAATGCAATGTCTTTGGTATAAACTTGTGATATGTTCTAAGTATTCTTGGTCTCCTGAATTCACATTGTAAAAAAAAAACAATTGTTTTCCTCTAATCTATAAGGGATTTTACTCTGCTGCTCTGTTTATTGTTTTAACTCACTGGTTGCAAAATGTTTTTCTCTATATTTCTGAAGCATTTCTACTGATTGTACCCAAATTTTGCTGATATGATATCTAAAAGGTATTATTCTTCTGCAGGACCCATGGGTCCTAGGATCCCAGCTCTTAGTTATCCTCTTCATCTGATAACAAGGGGAAGATTTCTCACCTAGGCTCATGAAACATGCTAACAGAAAGTAATTGAAAATCCATCTCAATTCCTTATGACCCCGGAATTAGTGGTAAGCAATTGTGTAATGCAATGCAACTTAAAATGAAAGATGAGATCACAAAATCTGAGAGACAGTACAGCAATTCAAACTTTCAGTTTACAAATGACCAGCCCATATGAGTGACCAAGATCACAAATGTCACAAAAAAAAAATTATTTTTAATACCCCTCTTCTAATGATTACTCAAAGATTTCAGTTCAGGATAAGTAGGCAAAAATAAATAGTTCCTAGAACGATAGATCCATAATTGGTCTACCAAGGCTAGGAAAACTTGACTTACAGGTCAAATATAATTCACAAAAACATTAATTGAGAAGATCGTTAATGCTTCAAAATACTGGTACTTCAGTAAAACTTGTTTCTGTAGAATAAAAATGTTATCATTCTCAAACCAATGATAACCTACACTTAATCTCCTGAAAACAGATTCCTTTTCAAATAATCTTTTAAAAATCACATACACCAAAATAACATTTGACAAGTAGACAATATTGACATTACAAAGTTTTCAAGTTTAGGGTGCAAGTTACAATAGAGTTGTTTTATTTACCCAGCACTAATGCCAAACAGGTTCAACCATTCATTAAAGTGTAGAAATAGTACCACCCACCATTTGTGTTTTTCAGTAGGTGCCTTACAGAGATGTGTCAAATAGAAAAACCTCCCATAATTCAAACCCAAACACTAGCTAATAAAGTAAGTTTAATCACTTACTAAGGTACATTTTAAAAAGTCACAAATAGTTGCTTTATCATATGTTGTTTTATGTTTTACCTATCAGTCTAACATAGTAAGAAATATGACTTAAAGTCATGAATATGGGTACTCATCAGAGATGTGACAAACATAAAATCTGTCTTCTATTTCTACCATATTCCTGTATAGTAGTAAATTGTAGTCGTCTTCTTTTTCCAAAACTTATAGGTAGTAGAAAATATTATCCCATGTAAAATAAAATAATCACAAACCTTTTTTCAAAGCCATTTATAAAATTTGGTAGTTAGGAATATATTCTAAGCCATTTTTAAACTTTCTTGTTGACTAAAGATTAATCTTACAAATGGATGAGAATAAAATCATGTCTAGGTGCTTCACGTCTCCAGTCTTGCAAATTGTTATTGCAGATGAATGAACTATGGAAATATAAGCTGACATCAGTTCAAGTGTACGCAGGATTGAAACTCCATGGATATTATATAAACCTTTCAAAATATTAACAGTTTAACAGAATGACTATCAGGAAGTTGAAACCAGAGGGGAATAATAGTAAAGACAGAATGAATGAAAAATGGAACAAGGGGCAAGTACAGCTAGAATACTCAATGTACACATGTGATAAAGGAAGTGATAAATCTGAAATACATCTTGGAGAAGGGGTTGGTTGAGAATGATAGAAGGAGTCACTCTGATCCAGGAGCATTGGACAATTAGATGGACATATTTATTGTAATACACTTGCACAACCTTTTGAAATTTAATTAAAAAACACAACAAAAAACAAAAACACACAAAAATCACAACCAAACAGCAATCTCTAGAGAGGATGTATATGACCTCTCAAAATTTTAAATAGTTCATGAAGGGTAGTCTTGGGAATAGTAAAACAAAGCTGTTCAAAGAGGGCAGTTTGGGGTAGCAGAGAATTTTGAACAGATTTAAGTAGATTGTCTAAGGTTGTGAATCACCTACATCTGCTGCAAATATTTTCTTCTGTGAGTTCTCTTTGTCTGCAATGGATACTCCAGTCCTCAGCCACACTTGATAGCTTGTGAAGATAGAATGGAAGAAACAAGATAAAGAATCCATTACTCCACTGGAGACAGAAGAGTCCTCTATGTTTTCTCTCATCTCTCTTCACTACTCTTTCTTCATACTTTTAAGTCAAGTGATTTTGAATTATATCTTTCATTCTTTGTTCTGGCAAAGTAATTAGCCAAACTAATTTCCTAAATATTATTTGCCATTTTTTTCTACCATGCTGTTTACTTGTCCAAGGGAGTCCATTAAGCTTCACCCTTGCATTTGGTTGCCATGAAAATCCATCTATGTTAATGAGGACAAACTCTAATGTAAAACTTTGTCTCCAAAAAATGGATCCAAGAAGCTGTGATCACAAATATTTAGCTATACTTTTTTTCTTTTACCTTGAAAGTTTTCTTCTGTCTAAAGTTCCACAAAAATAAGTACTCCACTACTTTTTGGTTCAATCACTTCTAACCTCAAAGATATATTTTGCTAACAAGATGCTTAGAGGAAACCGAAGTATACTCCACTTTTATGTTCTCTCTTAAGACTCTCCTTAGATACCATATCAGGATCAGTGAAGTTATTCTTTGCAAAATTATTTCAATAGATTATTTTTTCTTAGTCTTGCATTTGCTCAGCAAGATGTATGGAATAGAATAGAGTTAAATCATCCATACCTTGGCTAACAGTGTCTATTACAAAGGACAATACTTCTATGTCCTAATTCTATGTCCTCCTCTTAGCTCTTCCCTGATTTCCAATTAAGCACAGCTTCTTGACTTCAAGTCCAGTGAAGCTGAAAGACTATAAGATCTCCTCCCTACCCCACCCCGCTACATCTTCATGGTTTCTCTTTTAAAACTCTTTTAAGTTGCCTCATTTGGACGTAGAATTTATTTTCCTGTCCTCATTCAAACTGTTCTACATTGTAGTGAGCCAAATAGGCTCTGTAAAATCACTTTAGGTAGCAAAAATATTAAGACAATCTATATCAAAATTTTTGGCCTCCCTCCACTGCTGAACTCAGTATGCTTAGATAGGGCTTCTAAGAACATTGTTTTCTTCCCCTTTCAATTTTCTCAATTCTTTTCTGATCCCAAACATTTTGGCTTATGTAATAAGAGAAGTCTTCACTACCTCATGTTAATAAGGATATTATTTTTTGTGAGCTACTTAGAAATGTGTAATCATTGGCGTAACCAATCAGATTTTTTTCTGTGTTTCAGTGCTTCACGTGCAAAGACATTGTGGAAAGTGTTACAAACAGAAAAGTGTGAACCCAATACCTTCTTTCATTTTGAAGGGCCCTTTCTCCCTAAGTATTTTGACCCAAATTATCTTTTTCAAAGAATAATTTGGGTAATTAAAGGTCAATTCACAAAATTTGATGTCTTAGTTTTCTTAAGAACTTTGAATTTCACACAGTGAGAGTATATTTCCTGGGTAAGGACAATTCTCAAGGGAACCTACAGGATTTACAGTAAGGTTTCTGAAGTTTGTTTAGTGTGAAAATGAGCTATCTTTACCCACATTGCTCCCTCTCAACTAGGTCTCCATAGCTTTCTTTGCATGAAAGCCTATTTTCCCAGGCAATTTTCTTAATAGGCTAATTTGTTAAAAATTTGAACAATTAAAATATACCTGTCATAATTTTTAAACTCTTTTGAAATTCCTTTATCAGAATCACGTTTTCCCCAATCCTAATTCAACCTTTTCCATCAAAAACAGTAACATGTTGTTTATATGATATAGTGTCCATGCAACTATTATTTTCCAGTGGCTTTATGTGTATATATGAACATATAAGCTGATGCTGAGCAAAATGAACTCCAAGGTATGGAAACAGAGATTTTTTTGCAGTTGTTTTTAATGTACTATGTGATTTCTATTTTCTTTGGGTTTTCCACCTATGGTTTGGCATTGGCTGTATTTGATTTTGTGCCCTGTGTATTGTGTATACATTTACCTTAATTAGGGAAGGGAAGAGAACAACAAAATGGCAAGACAAAGGACAAAGGGCAAGCCAATGCAATAACAATACTCACAAGACAATATGTTGGAAATGTATATTAAAACTTGTGAGGAGTATTGAGGTGAAAGAAAACTGTAAGAAAAATGAAAGAGGGGGTAAAAAGTTTGAAAAGTTATGTTTTCACTACCTTACAATTACTGTAACCCATTGTTCACCAATTTGACAATAAAATTAAATTAAAAACTAAGCTACATAAAAAATAATTTCACTGTATTGTTATAGTAAATATTATTTTATGTAGTAACTTTTTAAAAATCAATATTATTTGGCATCTAATTTGAATTGATTACTCCTTTTTTATCAGAGAGTCATCAACTTGAATGTTATACAACTAGACAATATTTTCACAATAAACTTGACAATATTTTGAAAAAAGGAAAAATTTAGTACTTTCTCATAATAAAACTGAATGTAGTTTAATTCTATGGAAACCCATAACTTTTAAAAGTAAATGAGTTGTTAAGAGGACAGAATATATGTGTTCCTCAAAATTCCTATGACTAATAACTACTCATTTTCAAATTCTGAACATTCCATACCTGAGCGATTCAAAACAGTACCTGTTTGCATGTTATGTAATTTTGCAATAGATGCAGTTTCCAATGGAGTGTTACAGATTGAGAAGTCAACAGAAAAATAGCCACATTCTGGTAGAGGATAAAATTATGAAGCATCTGTAATTAATTCTTCAAGAGTAAGCAAATTTTATCAGAGAAAGCTATAATTTCTATGAACCATCAATCCAAAGATTTATGCCATAAAGTCATCCTAGTCCAATAATTTCCAACTTGTAAAGTGCACCTTAATATTCCCTTAATTCACATCATGAATAGCTTATCTCTATTGTGAAAAAAATACTACACCTCTGATAATGTGATTCTCTCCTTCTTCTGGAAAGAATACTACAATTAACTGGGTTGCATCACTTTTCCCCCAGTAAGATTCTTGAGATCAGAACACTTGCAAATGTTATTTATATTTATACTTTTTTAAACTATCACAGATATTTAGGATGCTAAGGTCAGAAGATTATGGTTCAAATATACAATAAACTCAGAAAAAGTCAGACACAAGTGGCACTGAGATTGAAGTGGTAGCACACGAGCCTTGAGCATAAACAGGCTCAGAGACAGTTCCCAGGCCCAGATTTCAAGCCCTAGGACAAACCAATAAAACAAAAACAAACCCCAAATGTAGCATTTTTCTCATTGTATACAGAGGCACGTAATTAAGGAAATTGCTTCCTGTGTTACATATAGGTAGAAGAAAGAAGATGTCACACAATTATTCTCTTCATACAATGTTATACAAAACCCTCAAAAATTGCAATTTTTCTATATTTATAAATTAATATCGATTTGTTGGCAACTCTGTCTTGATTATTTACATTATCATTTTATACATGAATTGTTGGAATTTTCTATTAACTAAGATCTAATTATAACTCTCTTGAAAGCATATTCTAGGCAAATAAAATGCCAGAATCATTTGTGAATTTGTCAATTAAACCCTCTACTCAAAAAGAATTTTGTATTATCCTATAAAATATGAAATTAGAAGCAAAACTAAACTATTTATGTTAATTCTAAATTCTATTTTAGATTCTAGCTAACAGAATCCAGAAACACATAAAAAAAATAATTCACTATGACCAGGTAGGCTTCATCCCAGAGACACAGGGATGGTTTAACATACGTAAGTCAATAAATGTAATCCAACATATCAACAGAGCCAAGGTCAAGAATCACATGATTATCGCTACAGATGCAGAAAAGGCCTTTGACAAAATTCAACATTCATTCATGCTAAAAGCTCTGGAGAAAATAGGAATAGAAGGAACATTTCTAAAAACAATAAAAGCCATTTATGACAGACCAATAGCCAATATTATACTTAATGGGGAAAAGCTACAACCAATTCTCCTAAAATCAGGAACTAGGCAAGGATGCCCACTGTCTCCACTCCTCTTCAATATAGTCCTAGAACCCTTAGCCAGGGCAATAAGGCAAGAAAAAGACATTAAAGGGATCCGCATAGGGAAAGAAGAAGTTAAACTATCCCTTTTTGCAGACGACATGATACTATACCTCCACGATCCCAAAAACTCCATCCCCAAACTCTTAGAAATCATAAATCACTTCGGCAAAATAGCAGGATACAAAATAAACCCACAAAAATCAGTTGCCTTCCTATACACTGATAATGTACAGGAAGAGAGGGAAATAAAGGGAGCAACCCCATTCACAATAACCTCCCGAAAAATAAAATATTTAGGAATTAACCTAACCAAAGATGTAAAAGAACTATTTAATGAGAACTATAAAAAGTTAAAGAAAGAAATTGCAGAAGACACTAGGAAATGGAAAGACCTCCCATGCTCCTGGATAGGCCGACTTAATATAGTAAAGATGGTAATACTTCCAAAACTAATATACAAATTCAATGCAATTCCTATTAAAATCCCAATGACGTACATCTCTGAAATACAGAAAACAGTCCAAAAATTCATATGGAACAACAAAAGACCTAGAATAGCCAAAACAATTCTAGGGGATAAAGACAATATGGGAGGGCTATCCATGCCGAACTTCAAACTCTACTACAGAGCTATAATAACAAAGACAGCATGGTACTGGCACAAAAACAGACCCGAAGACCAATGGAACAGAATAGAAGATCCAGAAATAAATCCACAGGCCTACAGCCAGCTGATATTCGACAAAGGAGCCAAAGACATACAATGGAAGAAACACAGCCTCTTCAACCGCTGGTGCTGGGAAAACTGGGCAGCCACATGCAGAAAACTAAAAGTGGACCCCAGCCTATCACCATGCACCAACATCAACTCAAAATGGATTAAAGACCTTAACATTAAACCTGAATCTCTGAAACTACTGCAGGACAGAGTAGGAGAGACACTTGAACTAATAGGCACAGGAAGGAACTTCCTGAACAGAGTCCCAGGGTCACAACAAATTGGAGAGAGACTCGACAAATGGGACTACCTTAAAATAAAAAGCTTCTGCACAGATAAAGCTATCGCAACCAAGCTAGAAAGACAACCAACTAATTGGGAAAAAATATTTACCAGCAATATATCAGACAAGGGGTTAACATCCTGTATATACAGGGAACTCAAGAAACTAATCCCTCCCAAACCCAACAAACCAATTACTAAATGGGCAAGGGAACTAAAGAGGGACTTCTCAAATGAAGAAATAAAAATGGCAAAGAAACACATGAGGAAATGTTCATCATCCCTGGTGGTGAAGGAAATGCAAATAAGGACAACCCTGAGATACCACCTTACCCCAGTCAGAATGTCCCACATCCACAAATCAGCCAACGACAAATGCTGGAGGGGATGTGGAGAACGAGGAACGCTATTACACTGCTGGTGGGAATGTACACTCATACCACCACTTTGGAAAGCAGTCTGGAGGGTCCTTAGAAAGCTAAAGATTGACCTCCCTTACGACCCAGTCATACCACTTCTAGGCATCTACCCTGAACAACAGGAACCAATATACAAGGACACGCGCACCTCCATGTTTATTGCAGCACTGTTCGCAATAGCTAGGATATGGAAACAACCTAGATGCCCCACCACAGATGAATGGATCCAAAAATTGTGGTATCTATACACAATGGAATACTATGCAGCCATTAGAAATGACAAAATAATGGCATTTGCAGGGAAATGGATGGAGCTAGAAGGAATCATGTTGAGCGAGGTAAGCCAAGAACGAAGAGTCAAACAGTACATGGTCTCCCTGATAAGTGGATGATGAATCCAAAATGTTAGGTGATATGACAAAACTAACAGGACTTAAGAAACAAAGAACTCCCACTCATCTGGTTGAACCACTACTAAATATCCCCATGCTGCTGATCACATATATGGTATATAACATATGAGCACCGTTATATATTACAGACTGTGATAGACAATTTGCTCCAGGAAAGTTAGAATGAACTTGTGACTTTAAATGAGCATCATTATTCCACAATACTGTGAATTTCCAGAAATTAAGTAATCACTTAATCACAATAAAAAAAAAAAGAACCTTGGGGAAGGGAGGGAGGGAGGGGATGGTAGGGGGAAAACAATGGAGGGGGTAACAATGTTCAAGAGGAAGCGGAAGTGTACTCATTGCCTCACTCATGTAACTGTAACCCTCTGTATAGTATCTTTACAATAAAAAAAATTAAAAAAAAATAAATTCTATTTTAGCAAGATCTACAAAGTCCTGCTTTAGATGAACTTTGAAATTTCTCTAGGCTTAAGATTTTGTAATCCTTCCTCATTTCTTTGGAATCCAACAGAATGATGCTTACTTACTTTTTCAAATTTTGGGTGGGAATCATGAGCCATTTTTAATCTAGGAATGTTCTGTAATGAAGAGAGCATTTAAAACAAAACTGAAGATTATATACGAGTTGCATTTCAATAGGAAACTTGACTTCTCAAAACATAATAACAAAATTAGCCCAAACTTCCAACTGTGTATTCCTTTCTTGTTGTTTGGTTTGTTTTATTAGACAAAATTATACTACCTGGTCCAGGAAATGTATCACCATTTAATTCCACTCTCTAATCTCCTGCCTTAGTCTGAGTGCTAGAATTCCAGGTTTGTATCACATTGCCCTGCCATGTTTGTTGGTTTATTTAATCTAGACATAGACTAGCAATTCTGAACTTCTCCAATGATATTATCCACTAGACAGACTGCTCAGAGTGTTTATGTACTATTTTAGAAGATCTTCTAACATTTGACACAGGATACGATCATTTTCAGATGCACCTGCTGGGATCTCTGATTCATTCGATCCCTTTAATAGTAATTACGTGACTCTCTTACTATCTCTCGTCCCTACCTATGTAATAGTCTCAAACTTTTTTGAAGAAAGTTCATGAGGACTTTCTAATATTAAAATTCATCTCTTAATTCTTACTCAGGACATATTTTCTATTGCTATTTTTAAACTTTTCTACATATTCTAAGAGTTGTTTCATTTGTGTATTTGTGTGTGCACATATAAGTGCCTCTGTGTGTATGTGTATGTTTGTATGTATGTATGCAAACGCCTCAAGCTCTTATTCATCAATCTTGCTCATGCCTGGTATTCCATCACCTGAGACATTCTTCCAATTCAGGTTTTGGCTGGTAGTGTGGAAAAGACTGTTCTGCCCAGGCTGCATGCAAACTGAACTTCCCAGACTGCTTTACATTCTTAGGTTTTATATCTCCAGAAGTATCAACTTTTAAACTATGAACATTTTTGTGATTGAAAAGTCTAAGCTGTATCCCACATTTTTAACTCAAAAATTCATATAAAGATAGATGAACATACACATTGCATATGCTGAGTGTACACTGTTAGAAATGTGATCTTAAGCTGCGTGGTGGAGAGATCTGGGGATTGGGGTTCAAAGCCAGCCCAGCTAGGAAAGTCCCAGAGACTTTTTTCTCCAATTAACTACAAGAAAACTGGAAGTGGCACTGTGGCTCAAGTGGTAGAGCAGTAGCCTTGAGCTGAATAGCAGATGGACAGTGCCCAGGCCCAAAGTTCAAGTGCCAAGACCAACAACAACAACAAAATGCAAGTAAAGGAAAGAAAAAGAAATGTGATTTAGCCACTAGTATAATCCCTGCTCTCTCGAGATGGACTTGTTTTTCCAGTTAAGTCCATGCCCTTATATCTGACTTTCATTGGAACCAGAATTATTCTTCCATTCTATTTTTAAAAATTTGTGCGATTAGCAAACATGATTGAGAAAGGGAAAGGCCTCATACTTCATATTCCACTTAGGAACATTCCCATAAATCTACATATTGGACTTGGCTTTATTGTTTCGATGTTGTCTTATTTGTAGTCTTCTATATTGTATTGAACCCTTATACTTAAACACAGAACTTCTCTTTCTCCTATTGTTGCAAATGTTTCTCTTACTGTTAATTCATGTGCACTAGGGAAATAACACACAGCAAATACACTCACAAAAAGAATGATCTGAGGACCTTCTTCCCATTTAAAATTTGGCTTAATTGCAGAGCAATTATGAAGTTTGAACTAAATGTACTCATGGATAACATATTTATAAGCAATATAAATTTTATATTTTCTCTTTTACTAAGTTTTCTCTGAAACACCTATTACCTCATGTCCAAAAGTGTCCTTGTGTTATTTCAATGAAGACAGAAAACATTCATTAGACCTCAAGAAGCACCAATGATTGTTACTGGACTTTGTGGAAACTGAACCCAGGAGAGGAATTGAACACAGAGAAATAATAAAGTTCAAATTAACTTGTGCTTTCCTTTTTACTGTACAAGAAAAGAATCCCAAGGATTGAAGGAAACTCTGTCCCTTACTTTTTCCAGTGTGTTTTTTATTCATATAAACTTGTCTGTAAACTTCTACTTGAGAGTATTACAAAAGATAATAATGTGCCATGTGAAGGCCAGCATAGAATAAAAGGAATTAACGTTGTTGTTTTTTAGTTAGTTTGTATTTGTTTTTGCCAATTGTGGGGCCTAAAGTCTGGGCCTGGGCGCTCTCCCTCAGATCTTCATCTCAAGGATAGTGCTCTACCACTTGAACCACAGTGCCATTTCTGACTTTTTCTGTTTATGTGGTACTGAGAAATCAGGGCCTCATGCATGCAAGGCAAGCACTGTACCACTGAACCACATTCCCAGCCCCTAATAACATTGTTTTAAAGTTGTTCTACTGCAAAGAAACAAAGACATGGAGGTTTAAAAGTGTCTTATGTATGGATATTTCATCCCTGAGAAGATTCTCTTTTGGCAGGAGTCAGTTATCAATTCCTTTAGTCTGGTCCTGAGTTCTCCATAGCAATAAGGATTCCAAAAAAGCAGGATCTTGTGAATATGTTCAGCACAAGCAGCCTCTTCTCAGAGCAGTACTCCTTTAAGGACAGTCCCAAAGACATATCTGGGGGTTGTTTTTGTTTGCTTGTTTGTTTAGTTTGTCCTGGTTCTGGGACATGAACCCAGGGGCTGGACCCTGTCCCTGAACAGTTGTCTTTCTTGCTCACCTATCCTCAAAGCTAGTACTCTACTGCTTGAGCCAAAACTCCACTTCTGGCTTTTTTTTAGTGTTTATTTAGAGATAATAGTTTGACAGACTTTCCTGCCTGGATTAGCTTTGAAATAGGATAGTAAGAAAGCCAAGTGATATTGACAGTATGGACTTCTCCTTTGAAAAAAAAATATTAGATGAAGTTTATTATAAAGCTAATATTTGACAATTTTTAAAAGAAGAGAATATGCCCAGCAAAGAAGCCATAACTTAAATAACTCAGTGAAAGTAGGTGCACTGAATCATTTTGTAATTATTTTTTATGCTTGGAAAGATTACTATTGACCTTGTCATTCCTTTTGGGGAAACTGAAAGTCATATTTGCACTTTTTTTGTGGGCGCTGTCCCTCACCTCTTCATCTCAAGTTGAGCACTCTACCACTTTAGCTACAGCACCAATTCCGGGTTTCCTGTGATTAATTGAAGATAAGGGTCTCATGGACTTTCCTGACAAGGCTTGCTTTGAACCACAATCCTCTGGTCTCATCCTTCTGAGTAGCTAGGATTACAGGCTTGAGCTACCAGCACCTGGCTCATATTTGCATTTATGTGTACTTAATGACACTATGTAGACAAAGAATGGAAATTTGAACCAAATGATGACATTGCAGCTTTTCAGAAAAATTGGGGTAGGAATAAATATGTCCTCATTTTTCCATGTTGTTATATTAATGACTCATGAGCTATGGGACTCTTACATTAGCATCCTCTGCCATCTGTGTAGGTGTTATTTAGTACTAGGCAATATTCATAGAGTAATATAGAAAGACTGAGGTTTTTAGAAAGCAAAGGAGATCAGGTATGAAAGAACAGCATAGAAGGAGATACATTTATCACACAGAGATTAAAAACTAGCCTAAGAGATTTACAATGTTAAAGGCAATGAGGTATAAACCTAGTTGATAACTAGTTCTTCAATAACCAAAAATATTTCCCTAGAACAGTTTCTGGTATATGTTAGTTACTATCATTTATTCCTTCCATCTGGAGTTATTCCTTCTCTTCTATCACAACTATTAGTCTCTGCCTTTTTAGTGCCATGACTGACCAAAAAGATTTCCAAATCTCACTTAGACTAGCCTTCTCTGTGATTACCAGTGACTACTCAAAAGCCTGGAATCTTTTAATTTCCAGAATTTATCTTCCCTTGACATCTAAGTACATTCCTGGCATTAACTGCAGTGATCTAATGAACAAAACATTTTTTTTCAACACAGTATCCTAATATAGGCAAAATGCATGAATTAGGGACTATTGTCAGGTATCAGTATGGAAGGAGCAATTATATATTCCAAGTATGTGTTCTTTATTTTGCATTTACTAACTGTTTTCTTTTGTTTTTGACAGTCCAGGGGGCTTAAACTCAGGACTAGGGAATTATTCCTGAGCTTGCTTTTTTTTCCTCAAGGCTACCACTCTACCACTTGGGGCACAGCATCTCTTTCAGTGTTTTTCTGTGAGGAATTGAACCCAGGCATTCAGGCAGGCTAGGCAATCACCACACCATGAAGTCACATTTCCAGAGCCCTAAATGACTTTCTTAAGATGGCATTATATTTTCATTCCATAACTATGTATCATAATTTTGGCTAGGTGCTAGAAAATAACATACAAAAAATACTAAGTCCAGTAAGGCTGGATGGACAATGAATAACTGTTATAGTTTAGCCAGGGCACAGAGGGGCTTACCTCATGAAGCTGGTTCAACAGGCTGAGCAAGACAGCTCCTAACCCACAGTTTACTTCCAGAATGAGAGGGCCACCTTGGGTTCCAACCACATGAGGATGCTGGGCCACCTCCTCCAGCACACATTCAACCAGTTCCTGTGAGAGAGAGAAAAAAAGTCAGAATTAAACTTAAGCCGGGTGCCCATGGCTCAGACCTCTAATCCTAACTACACAGGGGGCTGAGATATGAGGATCATGGTTCACAGCCAGCCCGGGCAGGAACGTCTGTGAGACTCTTATCTCCAAAGAAGCACAAAAAACTGTAAGCGGCGCTGTGGCTTAAGTAGTAGAGTGCTAGCCTTGATCTGAGGAGCTCGGGGACAGTGCCCAGGACCAGAGTTCAAGCCCCACGACTGACAAGAATTGGACTTCTCACCACAAGAAGTGGACTGAATAGCACCCATTGTCCTAGGGAGTATGGCAGAGAAGTCAGGCAGAGCTTCCTGTGAACTGGAGGTCATGAGTATGTCACCTGGCTTCTCCTTGCCTCAGTATCCCCAGCTGCAAAACTAAACACAGTGAAGGATCCCCTTCCTCATGGGGACAAGGTAAGGATGAAAGAGAGACATGTTTTGTTTCATAATCCCTCACCTGTTCCATGATTAATAACAAGCTCCACGTGAGCCTTTTCCAGGTATCTTCCTTTCATTTGCTCACAGAATTGCCAGGAACCGTATCTAATGGCCGCTCCCTCTGTGCCCTGTGCGAGAGATCCCTCTGTGTAAATCCCTTGTTTCCTCACAACTGTTCCAAGAGGAGACTGAGGTCCAAAAGTTGAAACCTAACCCAGGGCTTACCCTGTGGTCAAGAATTGACTGCTGTGCACTAAGAGTTTGAGATAATCCATCTAAACTGATGACTGAACATGGTGCTACATGTCTACTATCCCAACTACAGAGGACCAGGCCTGGTGGAGCATGCCTGTCACAGATAGGAGTATCATGATCCAGCCCAGCCTGACCATATATTTAGTCTCTATTTTGGAAATGCCCAAGACAGAAAGGCTTGGCTCACATGGTGGAATACCTGACTGGCAAGCCTAAGGCCTTGAGTTCAAACCCTAATATACCAAAAAGAATCAGAGGCCCAGTGCCAGAGGATCATGCCTGCAATCCCAGCTACTCAGGAGTCTGAGATCTGAAGATCATAGGTCAAGATTTAAAATAGGGTTGGCCTCAACCATCAGACATCATGATGAGAAGACCCGGAGTCTGACTTATGCTGGTGCACTCCATACTCGCAGGGTGCATATCCTTACTAAGTACTGGCCACACACTCTGTCCCCCTGGGAAACCACCCCCTGTGAGACGCACCCCCAGGTCCTACCAAACTGCCACTGCCACCAACCAGGCCCAAGGGAGTAGAGAGCTCCAGGGCACACAAATCCCTTGGTCTTGTAATTTAAAGGTGATCAGTCCCCTTCAAGCACCTTACCCTTCCAGGCCCCTGGACCTCAGCTATGAAGCCCATGCACCCCCCCCCTCCCCTCGCGAAGATAGCAGGAAAAGTTACCAAAAGGTTCGACCATCTTTGTTGTAACCCACTTCTACACACACACAAATCCAGACTGGTGACAGAAGACTTATCCATGCAGCACCTGAAATTTGCCAATTGATCACTCACCTGAGCACTGTCAGGATGTACAAGTAGAAAGATGTCGAGAGCCCTGAAGGGAGTCTCTCTGCATGATAAGCTTGACTATCTCGCTGGAACATCTCTCAAGGTTATTTACAGAATCTGGTCTTTGCATCCTGCCCCAAACAAAGACCAGGTAGCTGCTATTGACCACCTTTTCACATTGCCCTAAGCAAACATCTTGCAGCTGCTACGGCCAATGAAAAAGCTTCCTTATTCTAAGCATATAAATACCCCTGTGTGAAAAATAAAAATTGGCAGCTTGATCAGAATCCTTGTCTTGCTGTCCTTCTTCGTGTCTCTTGTCCCTTCACTCCTTCTCACTTAGGTTCATTGCCCTGGTTGAAGTCCTGCAGGTCGGGACAACTGGCACCCAACGTGGGGCATGAGCCTCTGACTAAGGAAGGAACGCCATCCTCCGGGAAAACTTGGCCAAGTACAGTCCGAGATCATGAGATCGCCTCGACAGACCCCGCCAAGAGACAGATCCAGGAGGAGAGTGGGGATGCCCCATGGTGAGTGACCCACTATGGGACAAGCAACATCATCACATGATCTATTTCTGTCAGACCTCAAGGAGGCCCTCAAGACATGGGAAACGTGGGTTAAGAAAAAGGATTTAGAATTATTTTTCTCATTCATAGAGGACTTGTAGGAATCATAGATGCAAAAAGATGGCAAAGAGTAGGAGATTGTTTAAAAGATTATTATGAAACCTTTGGTCCGGAAAAGGTTCCTGCTACCCCTTTTCCTATTGGAATTTGATTAATGAAGTTTTGAAATGGTCTCTATTTGATAGTGGAATTTTAAAACTTGTAAAAGCAGGAGAGGAGGTTCTCCAAAATGCCTCTCGGCCCCCCACGGCTTGCCCATCAGTTGTATTAGATATGACTGCTGGTCAATTTATTGAAAATCCCTCCCTTTTGTGACCTGGCCTTTCAAGGGCCCACTGCCCCTCCAGATCCAGATTTTTTTCTTCCAGCCCTTTAGCTAACCTGGCACCTTTATGCGAGACTCTTCAACATAAGCGAGAACACCTTCAACTTTTAAAAGAACTGTGGTCCCTTGATTATGAACTCCGCATACTGGCCTTGGCCGATAAGCCAAAAACGCCTGATAAAATTAAGGCTAGATCAGGCCATCAATCAGTTCTCGCCTTTCCAGTAACTTGGAGCCAGACAGATAGGACCTCAGAGGGTGGGGAGGATGAATCAGAAGAAGAGGAAAAGGAGGATGAGGAACAGGATACTGGGGATGAAGGGGAACAACCCACCCAGGGAAAAGGCCAACAAGAGTATAAGAGGCTTAGGCTTCGGTTTGTTGAAAAGCTTAAAAATGCATGTGCCCAATATGGCCTGACTGCCCCTTACACGTTAGCCTTGTTAGAAAACCAAAGTGCGTGCTGGCTCACCCCTAATGATTGGAAGTTTCTGGCCCGTGCTTTCCTGCCGGACTTTTGGCACAAATTCAAAATGCTGGCCTTTATGCTTGGAAGCGTCTCCTTCAAAAGGGATCGGCTACCGCCATAGGTGCTGCCTTTACCAAGCCCTTTCAAGGTTCAGTCCCCAGCTCACATACTTGCTTTAATTGTAAACAACCTGGTCACTTTGCACATGAATGTCCCTTCAGCAAACAAAGCCAAGGGTAAATGCCCTCCCAAGCTACAGGTAGACCACTCCCTGCCACTCTTTGTCTTTTAGATCAAGAACAAGCAGCCCCAAGGTGGCTGCCAGAATGCTTGATAAAACAGGTTAATGGCTTACCACAACCTAGGGGAAACCTTCCCCCTGAGGATGATTCCTTTTCTCTTGCAGATGCAGCTAGAACTCCAGACATGGACCATCCTGTTTGAATTTATTAAATAACAGATTAATCTCTTGGCTTCTAAGCCCATACAGGTTCATCACCATCACCTTGATATGGCAGACTGCGGCATTGAGATCTAGGATTTACCCCAGGCTTTTAATTAGTGTTTTGCCATGAGCTTGTTCCAGTGGGAAACAGCCCCCCTTTCTTTTCTTATTTAGAAAATCCTTCTCCTTATTCATACCTCCTGACCATTCAACGGGCAAGACCTATTGCCATAAGGGATAGGTTCGCCCTCCTCCTATAGGCCCCTGCGCTTGGGGGAGGATGCACCTATGGGAGGAAGAAAAAATGCTCAAATCAAGGGTGCAGTTAAGACTGCAGGGGGATGGATCCGCGAGATCCCAAAACCCAAGTGGCAAGCTCTGGTGCATGACGGTTGGCATGCATATCCACATGCCATCTCCTCAAAAAACATGCCAAGGCCTGTAAAACTCCCCACCCCGAGTGAGGATGCTTGCTCAGAGCAGAGAAAAACCCTGGGCCCTTAGAGGAACAGAGCCTCTGTCACCCCCTCAAAAAGAGCAGCCAACAATTGATGGTCAATTTTCTAAATAAGAAAGGGGGAGATGTTGGGAGCCCTGCAGGGAGTCTCTCTGCATGATAAGCTTGACTATCTTGCTGGACCATATCTCGAGGTTATTTACAGAATCTGGTCTTTGCATCCTGCCCCAAACAAAGACCAGGTAGCTGCTATGGACCACCTTTTCACATTGCCCTAAGCAAACATCTTGCAGCTACTATGGCCAATGAAAAAGCTTCCTTATTCTAAGCATATAAATACCCCTGTGTGAAAAATAAAATTTGGCAGCTTGATCAGAATCCTTGTCTTGCTGTCCTTCTTCGTGTCTCTTGTCCCTTCATTCCTTCTCGCTTAGGTTCATTGCCCTGGTTGAAGTCCTGCGGGTCGGGACAGAAAGATGATCTCTCTCTCTTTCCCTCTCTCTCTCTCTCTCTCTCTCTCTCTCTCTCTCTCTCTCTCTCTCTCTCTCTCTCTCTCTCTCTCTGTCTCTCTCTCTCTCTGTCTCTCTCTCTCTCTCCCTCTTTCTCTGTCCCTCTTTCTCTAATGCACACACACACACACACACACACACACACACACACACACACACACACACACACACATGACTCAGAGCAGTGCCTCTGTTCGTTCCTCATCTGGGACAATGTACAAGCTGGAGCATGGAGGTTCCCTTGAGACAATCAGGGGCTCCCACCCAAGGGGAGCACCACTCAAATGATGCAACACCACCCCGCCTCTCCGTTTCTCCAGGGTCAGATCCTTCCCCTTGGGAACAACCAGCCTTGACTCTACATTCACCAAAACCCTAGGCCAGGATGCTGGGTGAAGGAGTCCTGAGACAGGTGTCTCCTCAGAGCCTGGGAAAGGAAACTAGCAGAGGGTCATGTTGACCTCAGAAGGGTGTCTGACCAGGGGTGGGGCACTGTTGGTGAAATGGATGGAGTCCTGAGGCTACATACATCGACATACTCCTTCCTTCTGGCCTACATGCTTCTGGGCTAATTGGTGGATTCTTGGGGAGGATGAGGAGACCAAATGGACCAAGCATCAGAACATGCTGGCAGAGCTGGGAAAGGTGATGACCCTGTGAGAACTGTTGACAGCTGAGGGGTAGGGGAACAGGCCGGGTGTATGTGTGTGGGGGGGGTTGGGGTTATTCCTCCCAGATATTCACCTTCTGCTTTGACCGCCTGCGCCCTTCACCTCCCTTCTGGGCTTTTCTGGGACCCTCTTCAGGTGAAAGGATGACCAAGCACAGAAGACAAGAGCTCACACAGCAAGGGGGGGGTCTATCTTCTGCATCCAACAACCCCCATGCCCAGAAAAAAGGAAAAGACCTGAGAAGGCAGGTGTGGAGGTACTGTTCCCCACCTTTGACTAAAGCCACCAAGTTCCCACTAGGGAGAGAAAGGGTGCAGATGCATGGCTCTGTAGCTCCCACTGCTCCAGGCCAGGGACGATGTGGTGCTCCCGGTAAGGTCCGCTCCTGGATGGCGAGCAGACTCCACCCTCCTCGCAGCAAAGTCTCCACCCAGTACCTGCGTTACCTAGGCAACTGGGACACCTGGAAGAGGTCACATCTGAATTTGATGTGGCCACACCTTTCCCCACCCATACCCTACATAAGGGCTAGCCCAGGCCCAGACTCTCTCCTTTTTCTCTCTCTGTTCGTTTCTAGCTCTTGCTGCTCTTTTCTTGCTCTCTTGCTCTCTCTCTTTCCCAGCCACGTGGAGTGCCAACCTTGCCTGGTCCCAGCAGATCTACCCCTTACCTGAATACCACGTGAGTGCTACTGTTCTTACCCCTCTCTCTGCTCTTTTCTCTCTCTTTCCTCTCTTCCCAGCTCTCTCTCATTCCCAGGCCTTTCCCAGCCATGTGGAGTGCCACCCTTGCCTGGTCCAAGCAGGTCTACTGAATAAACCTACCCCTTATCTGAATACCACGCGCGTGCTGGTGCTGTTCTTACTCGGTTACCTCTTTTTAAAAAACCTAACACTCCCTTTTCACCCATCACTGCATCTGCCCTTTTCCTGGGACATTGATCACTAGGGATGGGAGTGGGATCCCCGGGTTAACACCCACCCCCTACCCTTGGGGCGCATTAGTGGCAGAACCCTGGCTGGACTGTGGGGTGTGAGGGAGGTGCAAGTCCGTGACCTGGGGGGGTGTCACCAGGTACGGGTGTTGCAGGGTGCAGGCCCACTGGGCGACCACTCACCTGTGCTGCTGGGAGAAGTTGTTGGTGGATGCTCCTGGTGGGGTGAGCAGCAATGGAGGGGGCATTGCAGACACTCAGGTCCAGAGCAAAGGACTAGGGGCCGGGACCAAGTCAGGGCTGCAAGCCTGCCAGCAGCTTGCCACCACCTGAGGTTTGAAATGCAGTGCCTTGGAGGAAGCAGGGGAGGGGGCTGGGAAGCAGGAGGCCACATCAATTTCCTACTCCAAAGTAGCTTCAAGACTCTTGCTCACTACTCAGCCATCTCTACCTTCTTCAACTGCTGGTAGTGGTGACAACCAACCTAGGGAATCCCAGGGGGTACGAGGCAGCATGGAATGTGGGCGTGGCCACCATTCTTGTATTCCATTGGTCTGAAAGAAACATGAAAGAATGGTGGTGTGGCCAGAATCATGTGATGCAGGCAGCATGGGCAGAGTCAAGATGACAGCAACTCCCCCAGCCACTTTCCCAGGGAACTATGTCCAATTCAGTTGGGGACAAGAGGGTAACCTGCTTTAGCCAGATGGCTGCACAGAATCTTGTGTGTGCCTATTTGTTGCCAGTCCCAAAACTTGAAATCAGGATCTGAGCACAGTCCATGAGCTGCTTTTGCTCAAGGCTAGCCCTCTACCACAAGAGCTACACGACTCTTCTTCTGGCTTTGTTGGCACTGAAGTTGGACAGGGGTCTCAAGGACTTTCCTACTTAGGATAACTTTGATCCTCCCATCACAGCCTTGTAAGTAACAAGGAGGATTGCTGAGAGCCACTGGGCCTGCCTAATCACTGGTCTTGTTTATGTTCTTGGACAGACTGGTGAGTTCCCTCTCCTCAGGTTGAAGTGGTGGGAGCTGGAGCCCACTATTCGAATCCAGGTCCTGCCATCTCTAAATGGTAGGAGATCCTAAGAAACTTGTTCCTATCCATATGATTACCAATGTAATGTGATGTAAGTCATGATTGAACAGTTCTTGAATAATTCTAGGATAAAATGATACACAATTATATTATAAGACACTGATTGATTTTAATTAATACTTTATTAAGCATTTAAACAATCACATTCATAAAATGGAGGCATAATGAAATACCTAAGAAATGGACCTTATATACTATAAAGGTGCCATTTTTTCTGCCAAGACTGGGATTGGAACTCATGGTCTGGGTAACTCTCTTGCACTGTGTGGGAAGGGGAAGATTTCCTCCTTGAAGTCAAGAAAATCAAGTCTTCCTTAAGCCTGAAATTGATCCCCACCACTAGAAAATATCCTACTCATGTACAATTTACATATATGATTTATATTTATATACATATGTTGACTCTATATTGCATTCAGTGGAGTTATTCATTTTATTTTTTGTTTTAATCATGTATTGACCGTTTATTTTATTGACTATTATGACACATAGAACATTGATTACATTGATTACATAGGACATAGGTCTGCATATGTATTCCACTTCATACCTGACACCCAGAAGATTCACAGTAAAGGAAAACATGTCACCATCAGATTCTTACTCCACGATTCATTGTTTGGGAGTGCTGGCATCTGAACTCATGGCCTACAAGGCCAAATTCATGAATGGGTGAGTGTCCACATGCCATCCTGGGGCAAATTGAGCTGACAGGCAGTTCCTACGACCTAAGATTGAGCCCCAGGGATTGACAAAATAAGAACAGATTGACACACAGGTGGCAGTATACTAATAAATATATATCTTTATACCATTCCAGAGATGTCTGTCCATTATTCACTTATATAGACTACATTTGTACCAATTCTTGGATATTTATTATACCTCCATGTAATTATTGTTATTGTTTTCATCTTTAAACTATTAATGAACTCTGTGTCTTGAAATTATTGTGTTCCTGTAATAGTATTCTTTTAATGCTTCATAATATTAAATAAAATCAATCAGCCTCCTGAAATTATGCTGTCTAATTTTATAGAAGCATCATTCACAATCAACTCATTCAACCGTGACATTGATAACATTCCATTGTTATTCCTATTGATGAGAATAAGTCTCTTAGTATCTCCTGCCATTGGTTGTGTCAGGACAGGGATTCAAAATCAGGGCCTACATTGCCACGTGGGCCTATGGTTTTCCCGGTATTCTGCCAGTCTTCAGCAATGCAAGGTGAAGTACCCTTTGCAACAGTGTCATTTAGACCCAGGAGGTCACCATGCAAAGGAAGAAAACATAAAAAGCTGTCTCACAGCATTTTTCTGTGCATTTTTCCCTGCAAGGCCTGGGGGTTTAGGATCCCAGGAGCAGCTATGGGTCCAGTGGCTCCATCCCAGCCTTGAGTGATCAAAGATGAGGCAGAGTTGCCACGAACTGAGTTCAAGTGCCGTGCTGAGCATAAAATAAAATAAAATAAAAAATAAATTAGCTCTCTGGTTTGCAATTTGCACTGTTTATTCTGCACAGTTTTCGATTTGAACTCATGGTCTGGGTACACGTGCAGCACTGTGGATGAAGCGGAATCTTACCATACTTGAAGATAAGAAAGTTAGGCCTGTTCATTAGGCACGAATTCAAGCCCCAGCCCTGGAAAACATACTATTTATATACATTGTAAAGATAGGATTTATACTTACCTATAGATGTTCAGTCCATACATGTTTGGTGTGGTTGTTCCTTGTATTTTTTTATTCATTTATTTACCATTGATTTTATTTACTACGATGACACCCACTCCATTTATTACCTTGATGATATACTATCACATAGCATCTAGATTTGTAGACATGTTCTCCATCATGCCTAACACCCAGGACTCTAGAGAAAAGAAAAATAATTTTCACACTCAGTTTCTTACTTCATGATCCACTTGGTAATGCTGGGATCTGTCTCAGGGCCTAGCAGGACCAATTGGTGAATAGGTCAAGGTGAACAAACCAGCCTGTGAGTAACTAAGGAGCTAGGCCATTCCCAGGACCTGACAATGATCCTCAGGGTGCCCCACTATAGTCATAAATTCATTATTTAAACATAGGATCTATATTTACATACATGTGTGGACAGCATTTTGCATTCAGTGTACTTCTTATTTTGTGACTAATTCATGGAGGTATTGTGTATTTTATTGAGTTTGGTGACAGGTATAACTGTGCTGACATGGATAACAACCTGTTCATATGGTTATAGGGTTGCCTATGCATTCTCCATCCTTGTTGAGACCCCGCATTTCACAGGAGAGGAAAACATGTGCAACGATTGCTTTCTGACATAAGGATGAATTTTTGTCAGTGCTGGGATTTTAACACAAGTCTGGGTAACTCTGTGGCACAGTGGGGGAAGGGGAAGCTCACCATCCTTAAAGACTAGAATGTCAGTCCCAGTCCAGAGCCTAATTTGAAGCCCCAGCACTGGACAAAATAATAAACCCATCTTTTTTAAACATAGGATCTCTCTTTACCTACAGGTGTCGTATGCATCTTGCATTCAGTGTAGATTTTTTTTATTTTTTATTTATTCATGGATATATTGTGTATATTATTGAGTATGGTGACAGATATAACTGTGCTGACCTGGACAACCTATTTCTATGGCTATAGAAATAGAGTTGCCTATATAGCATTCTCCATCCTCTCTGAGACCCAGGACTTTCACAGGAAAGGAAAACAGGTAGATCGATTGGATTCTCACATCAGGATGAAACTTTTGGCTGTGCTAAGATTTGAAGTCAAGGCCTAGCAGACCCAATTGGTGAAAGGGTCATCGTGAGCACACCAGCCTGTGACCCACTAAGGCACTAGGTCATTCCCTAGACCTGAGATCGAGCCCTGGTGGGGGACAATATAGTCATAAATTCATAATTAAACCAAGGATCTATATTTCCATACATGGGTGGGCAGCATCTTGCATTTGGTGTAGTCATTCTCTTTATTTTGTCTCTTATTCATTGATATATTGTGTATTTTTTTGAGTATAAGATGACAGATATAACTGTGGTGACCTGGATGACAACCTAGTCCCATGAGTATAGAGTTGCTTATACATTCTCCATTCTACTTGAGACCCAGAACTTGCAAAGCACAGGAAAACAGGTGCAATGACTGGCTTCTCACATCAGGGTGAATTTTTGGCAGTGCTGGGATTCACACTCGGGGCCTAGGAGACCCAACTGCCCAATGAGTCTACGTGAGCACACCAGCCTGTGAACCACTAAGGAGCTGGTCTGTTCCCAGGAACTGAGATCGAGCCCTAGGGAGGCCACAAGAGTCCTCAATTCATCATTGAAACATGGGATGTATATTCACATCTGTGTTTAGACTGCATCGTGCCTTTAGTGTAGTTATTCTCTATTTTGTATGCTATTCATGGATATATTGTGTATTTTCTTGAGTATATGATGACAGGTATAACTCGGCTGACGTGGATGATACCCTATTCCCATGGCCACAGGGTGGCCCATGCATTCTCCATCCTAGCTGAGACCCAGGACTTAAACAGGAAAGGAAAACAGGTGCAACAATTGGCTTCTGACATCAGTATGAATATTTTGGCAGGCTGGGATCTGAACTCGGGGCCTAGCAAGCCCAATTGGCAAATGGGTCCATATGAGCACAGCAGCCTGTGAACCACCAAGGAGCTAGGCCATTCCCAGGACCTGAGTTTGAGTCCCTGGGGAGGGAGAAGGAGAGCACAATAGTCATCCATTCATAAGCTGAATTTAGTATGCAAATAAGTACATATTTGTATAGAGTAGGAGAGAAGGCGACCTGTGATGGAATCCAATCTACCGTGTGACTTCCGATTTTTGGATCTTTTTTTTTTATTTTTTTATTATATAGAAGAATTTTTTATTTTATTTTATTTTATTTGTGAACATACTGTACAGAGGGGTTACAATTACATGGGCAGAGCATTACAAAGAATTCTAAGAGGGGGGACACAACCTGAAGAAAGCAACCAGGAACTGGGGCCTGCCCCAAACAGGCGTTACTCAAAGTCTAACTGAGCAAGCACAGGAAGAAAGGAAAGAAGAAAAACTTAGGAAAACGGAATGACAGGGACAACAATGCATCTCTCTATACTTTCTCTTAATATAAATGGGCTGAATTCGCCAATTAAAAGAAAATGAACTGAGGACTGGATCAGAAAACAAGACCCATCCATCTGTTGCCTTCCTGGAGACCCACCTCTCAGCCAAACATACAAACAAACTCAGAGTGAAGGGGTGGAAAAGGATCTACCAATCAAACGCCCCCAGTAAGAAAGCAGGTGTAGCTATCCTGATATCTGACAAAATAAACTTAAAGACAAGGACGGACAGTACATATTAATAAAGGGAACAATCCAAGAGGAGGATATAACCATCATCAACTTATATGCCCCAAATATTGGTGCACCCAGATATGTCAAACAAATGCTCTCAAACTTACAGAATAAAATAGATCCCAATACGATAATACTAGGAGACTTTAACACACCACTCTCGCCAAAGGACAGGTCTACCAACCAGAGGATTGGCAAAGAAGCTACCAAATTAAGAGAGGCCATACTTCAAGCGGAATTAACTGACATCTACCAAGTATTTCACCCTAAAACAACACAGTACACATTCTTCTCAGCAGCTCACGGAACTTTCTCCAAAATAGACCATATCATAGTTCATGCAAGGAACTTAAGCAAATACAAAGAGATCGACATAATCCCCTGTATCCTATCTGACCACAGTGGAATCAAGCTAGCTCTCAATAACAAAGCATACCGCAGAAATTTCTCTAATACATGGAAATTGAACAGCACACTCCTTAACCATGCCTGGATAACAGAAGAGATCAGAGAAGAAATAAAGCATTTCCTACAACTCAATGAAAACGAAAACACCTCACAAAGAAACTTGTGGGACACAGCAAAAGCAGTCCTGAGGGGCAAATTTATTGCCCTCAGTGCCCAGATCAAGAGAATGGAGACAGACCAAGTAAATAATCTCATGTTGTAATTAAAACAGCTAGAAAAACAAGAAAAAATGGGACCTAAAGCTAGTAGACGAAGCCAGATAACGAAATTAAAAGCAGAGATTAACAATTAGAAAATCAGAAAACCATAACCAAAATAAACCAAACAAAAAGCTGGTTCTTTCAAAAAATAAACAAAATTGATGGCCCATTGGCTAGATTAATTTAAAAAAGAAGAGAGGAAACCCATATTAATAGGATTAGGGATGCCACGGGAAACATCACAACACGTACTCAAGATATCCAAACAATTCTAACAGACTACTTTCAAAAGCTATACTCTCTAAAGGAAGAAAATCGGGCAGAAATGGATGCATTTTTAGAGAAATACAAGTTGCCCAAACTGAGCAAAGAAGAAGTTAACCAATTAAATAAGCCAATATCCTATAATGAGATACAGGAAGCTATCAAAAGTCTTCCAACAAAAACAAGCCCAGGACCAGATGGATTCACAGCAGAATTCTATAAGACCTTTAAACAAGAACTAATACCCATACTCCTCAAGCTCTTCAGAGAAACAGAGAAGGAGGGAGCTATCCCAAACTCATTCTACGAAGCCAATATCACACTCATCCCCAAACCAGGCAAAGACCCAACCAAAAAGGAGAATTACAGGCCAATCTCCTTGATGAACACAGATGCAAAGATCCTTAACAAGACTCTAGCTAACAGAATCCAGAAACACATAAAAAAAATAATTCACTATGACCAGGTAGGCTTCATCCCAGAGACACAGGGATGGTTTAACATACGTAAGTCAATAAATATAATCCAACATATCAACAGAGCCAAGGTCAAGAATCACATGATTATCGCCACAGATGCAGAAAAGGCCTTTGACAAAATTCAACATTCATTCATGCTAAAAGCTCTGGAGAAAATAGGAATAGAAGGAACATTTCTAAAAACAATAAAAGCCATTTATGACAGACCAATAGCCAATATTATACTTAATGGGGAAAAGCTACAACCAATTCTCCTAAAATCAGGAACAAGGCAAGGATGCCCACTGTCTCCACTCCTCTTCAATATAGTCCTAGAACCTTTAGCCAGGGCAATAAGGCAAGAAAAAGACATTAAAGGGATCCGCATAGGGAAAGAAGAAGTTAAGCTATCCCTTTTTGCAGACGACATGATACTATACCTCCACGATCCCAAAAACTCCATCCCCAAACTCTTAGAAATCAGAAATCACTTCGGCAAAATAGCAGGATACAAAATAAACCCACAAAAATCAGTTGCCTTCCTATACACTGATAATGTACAGGAAGAGAGGGAAATAAAGGGAGCAACCCCATTCACAATAACCTCCCGAAAAATAAAATATTTAGGAATTAACCTAACCAAAGATGTAAAAGAACTATTTAATGAGAACTATAAAAAGTTAAAGAAAGAAATTGCAGAAGACACTAGGAAATGGAAAGACCTCCCATGCTCTTGGATAGGCCGACTTTATATAGTAAAGATGGTAATATAGTAAATATAGTAAAGATGGTAATATAGTAAAGATGGTCATGGAGCTTGAATTCTGGGCCTTGGTGCTATCACTCAGCTCTTCAATTCAAGACTAGCATTCTACCATTTGAGCCACACTGCCACTTTCAGTTTTCTGCTAGTTTATTGGAGATAAGAGTCTCATGGACTTTCCTTGCAGAGCTGGCTTTCAACCGTGATCCTCAGATCTCAGCCTCCTTAGTGAGCCACGGGTGCCCAGCAAGAGTTGGCTTTTTGGAGTATGTGAAGAAGTAAAGAATTTTGAAAGTCAAGGTAAAGAAAAGCAGTCAATGTCTATGTGGATTGTAATTCCTCTGCATTTGTCTCTTATAGTAAATTCACTGATGTCTTTCATTTGAAAAGCCTTATTAGTCCCTCTCCAGCTATGTTCCCAGGCACCTGCTCAGGAGGCCTGGGAGAGTAGAGGTAGAAACAGGCCCCTCCCTGTACAGGACAGAAATCCAGGCCTGGGGCATAGGAGTTGTTTTACAGATTTTCACACAAATATATTTGCCCATTTCTTATATTGTTCTTATATTCTTGATGCTGGTTTGCACACATATTTAAAAATAGACCTCCATTTCTGTTCTATTGGAGGTGAGGAGGTGCCAAAGGGAACGGAAAAATGAATGTGTGTGTGTGTGTATAATATATATATTATATAATATATATATTATATATATATTACACCTGCCCCCATGTATATATATAATATATATTATATATAATATATATTTGTATGTATATAATATATTATATATAATATTATATATAATATATTATAATATATTAAATTAATATTCTATATTATTATATATTATATATAAAATATATATTATATATAATATAGAGTATTATATAATATATAATATTTATAATATATTATATATATATACATCGGGGGCAGGAGTAGTATATGGGCATGCCCTTCCTAACCAATGCCTCCTGCTTAAGTTTTTGAGGTTCTGTCCTCCCACGTAAAATGAAGGCAGTAACACTCACATTTTAGAGAGGGTTGATATAAAGATTAAAATGTATTTAATGAAATAAATGAACATTAAATAGTTGGAATGATGCCTTGTACAGAGCAAGACAATCATTATCAATGCACATTAACATGGTATCTTAAAGCTTAAGTTCAAAATGTATTTGAAGGCAAGATAGACGTTTATTTGGAGGAATATTGGAAATGCTCCAAGAATGCAATCTCTGGTTGTGTATGTGTATGTGTGTTTTTGTGTGTCTCATTTCCTCTCTCTCTTTCCCCTCTGTCTTTCCATTTCTTTCCCTCTCTCTTCTGAACCCCAGACACAAGCTTACGTAGTTTCTCATTCTCTTCATTTTTCCTCCAGGCTTGATTGCTCCACTCATTGAACGCACTGTGGCTGAAAATAGACTTAAGCTCTATCACAGACTCCTATCTGCTGCCTCATTTTCAGGTCCTCAATTCTATTTTCTGAGGCAAGATTGGCATATTAAACTTGGTTGGCAGAGTTCTTCTCTCCTGTCATGTTGTCCTGGTGCCGACCTTTCCAGCTGCAGGGTTAGAGTGCCATGAAGTGATTGAGACTGATTCTAATCTCTTGCAAACAGAAAAGAACAAGTGTTGAGGGAGGAGAGAGAAGGAGAATATGTGAGTAGATGTGTGTATACATGCACACACTGTTGAGGGAGTATTGAGTTAAATGAATAATGTATATTATTCATTTAACTTAGCACCTAGAGTGGTGATTCACATCTGTTACTTGCAGGAAGAACAAATCATAGATTTCAATCCAGTTTGGACAAAGGGAATGAGATAGTATCTCAAAAACCAAATAAAAATCAAAGGCTGAAGTGTTGTAGAACACTTGCCTAAAGTACATACAATTAGATTTAATCCTCAGTATCAAAATAAAAAGAGTATTTAGCATAGACTCTGCCACGAGAAAATTCATAAATGTTTTTAGTGAAATAAACAGAAAAATGCTAGAGGAAATTCACTAAGACAGTAACTGTTCGGGCTGTTTACAGATGATTATTTCTCATTGTTCTCAAGATATTGTACTTAAAATAATTTTTTACAATAAATGTGCATTTCTTACTTATCAATACAGGACAGAAATGTATAAATTAAAGAGTGACAGTTTATTTTAATTTATATTCAACTACTGAATCCCCTATATATTCGACTGCAGGAACACCATTTTTAGCCATGCAATGGACAAAGATCTCATATCTAAAATATACATGGACCTCAAAAAAAATAAATCCCCCAACAACAAATCTTCAAAGAAACAACTGCCCAATAAATAAGTGGGCTAAAGGCTTAAAGAGAAACTTCTCCGAAGAGGAAAGAAGGATGGCCAATAGACACAATCAATCTACCTAGCCATAAAAGAAATGCAAATCAAAACAACATTGAGATACCACCTCACCCCTGTTAGAATGGCTATGATCAAGAACTCTAATAAAAGCAGATGCTGGAGGAGATGTGGACAAAAAAGGAACCTTACTTCATTGTTGGTGGGAGCGTAAAGTTGTTCAACCACTTTGGAAAGGAGTATGGAGTTTCCTCAAAAGACTCCACATAGAGCTCCCCTATGACCCAGCAATTCCCCATTTGGCATTTACCCAAATGTTTACAAACAAGACCACACTAAAGCTACCAGCACGACTATGTTTATTGCACCCCTATTTACTACAGCTAAGATATGGAACCAACCCAGACACCACTCAATAGATGAATGGATCAAGAAAATGTGGTATATGTACACAATAGAATTCTATGCCTCCATCAGAAACAATGACATTGCCCCATTTGTTAGGAAATGGAAAGACTTGGAAAAAGTTATATTAAGTGAAGTAAGCCAGGCCCAAAGAAACATAGGTCCCATGGTTTCCCTCATTTGCAATATCTAGTATATGTCTGAGTCAAGCAGAAAAGGTCAGATAAGGTGATGTTAGGGAAATGAACCCTAAGATATGTACTCAAATGTTTTTTTTTAAATTTCTTGAGATTGTTTCTAACACATTTATAAGATTATTTCTTTGTTGCTTTGTATGTCCCTCCCCCACAGTATGACCCTTGCTTTCACTGTATTTGATGTTATAATTTGTGGAGGGGAAGGGGAAAAATACATCGTTGAAATAGGGATACAGATGGACCCATTGCAACAATGAGATGTACAAGTCGTTATGTCAAAAACGAACTTTACAACTTTGGTGCGGGTGGGGGGGAGATCGGGGAGGATTGGGTGGGGGGGGGCGGGGAAAGGATAGGAAGTGATGGAAAGGGGAAACAAAGGAGGAGGCTACAATGCTTGATAAGGAATGTACTCATATTGTCCATGTAATTGTAACCCCTCTGTGCAGTATTTTCACAATAAAAAATGTAAAAATAATAAAAAACAATAAATGTGCATTTCTTACTTATCAATACAGGACAGAAATGTATAAATTAAAGAGTGACAGTTTATCTATTTTATATTCAACTACTGAATCCCCTATATATTCGACTGCAAGAACATCATTTTTTGATGGTACTGTCCTTTTAATATTCTTATTTCTCCAGTTTTTTTTCAGGGTAGTGGGAGAGGTTAAGTGTTGAGAGGTACCTAACTGCATGTGCTTTGTGATATGTGATGGTTTCAGCAGTTGAAATTTTGCGGTACGTATACTGGATAGTTTCCAAGTTGGTAAAGTAGAGAGAAAGCATTCAAGAAATTAAAAAAATGCAATGTACACTTAAAATCTTCAAACCAAAATTAGTTATTTAATCACAAGATGGACATGTTGTTGCCTTTGATGATTGTTTGGTATCCATCAATAGCACCCAGATAATTCCTATCATCCTAAATGTTGTTTTCCTTTTTAAAGATATCCTGCCTTGTTTATCTGATTGCTGAGTATAATTGCTTTGTCTTTGATTTCAAAATCAGAACTTTTCAGCAAAAAACAAAATGTAAACAAAAAGTTTTCTTATCTTGGATAATAAAAGTAGGAATAAGCAATGGTATCACACAGAAAGACATACTTTTATATTTTAGCTTGATGCCCTATCTGCTGTGAGAATCTAGTACTTCTTGGTATTTTGTTAATCATAGATAACTTTTCAGATTGTTACCTGGATTTCACTTAGAATGTTTACCCTTAGAAAGTCTAAAGTCACGGGTGATCTCTCTCATGTGGCACCTTCAAATTGCCAAGGTAGATTCTTAGTCTGAAGACTAATAACCATTCAAGTCACAACATTTTAATGAAGAAAGGGGAATATGGGCTTAGACTGTCCAAGTTGTATCTTTCTTGGGAAACAAAGCAAATTCTTTGCCCCTTTGAAATTGCCACTGAGTCATTGTTCATGTTTCCTTTTGTTCTGGGCCTTCCAAGAAACTCAGAAACACATCATAATCAAATTGTGACAATGATCCCTTAGAATTGTTTTGTGTAATAACATTCCATTATACTTTTCTTTTCTTTTGTTTTTCCTGTAAATCTATTTCCTTAACTATATCATTTTTACCGAGATTGCTCCATAAACTAACTCAAAACTTTACTTACATAAAAAATTGCTTACGTAAAAAGGGAATTTTATAAGCCTTATCCCAATGTAGCTGCTGGTATAGACCCAGGACACTTTAAAAAGCCTGTTACACTTTTTTTAAGAAGGGAATTCATTCCTATGGTTTAGTCAGTGTCCACTACACAAAACTCTGTAGCACCACTGTGAACTTGTGACAAGTTAAAGAATTACTCTGAAGATTTAGAAAGTTCCTTTGCTGCATACATCAGCACTGTCCTTAAATCTCTTTTTCAGTTCAATTTTATCCATAAAGTATTTCTATCTACGGGATTTTTTTTAGCAGATATTTATAATTTAGAATAAAACTTATATGCATATTTTTTCATGGTCCTTTTGTGTATCTCTATATAATGGTAAGAAATCCTCAAAAGCTCTGCAACAGCTTCATAATGGCAGCTCTATTTCAAATGTGTGGAGACAGAAGATCACATTCCAGTAAGCAGCAGGGATGGGAATGAAAGGCAGGTTCTTTTATTTCTAGGCCAGTCTGTTCCGAACTCTAAACCATGACAGTATTCAAGCTTCTAAAAATTAATGGTCCTTTCCCCAGAGGACACGGAGGTTCTCAGGAAGCTGACCTCATCCTACTCTGCCCTGTTATCACTGAATATCAGAGGCTGAGTGGACTGAGGGAGCTCTTACTAACACTGTCTCTGCATTTATGACTCTCTTTTCAGATTTCAAATCTAAATTCACTTGGAGGTTTTTCAGCCTTGTATATTTTAAATCATGCATAGATACTTAGTATAAACACAAGCTTTTCTACAAAACTCCCTTTGCAAATCAATTACAAAATGGTTTTATGTGTGATGTTAAAGAACGCAAATTTTGGGGAGGGGGATAAGTTAGATTTAAAGTAAAATAATACATACAAAGTCCTTGCATTCAGAAAAGAAAAAAAAAAACAGCACAATGTTAATAGAACTGACATTGTTTAAATTGATGCATTTAAAACAGAGATAAAATATCTTTATTATTTGAACTTTATATTTGTAATCTAGCATGTCAAACACAAATTAGACTTCTTTTTCTTTCTTTCAAGTGAACATATACCTTAAAATTGTATTATCTTTAAGTAGTTATACAAATGGGTTTTCTTTCAAGGTGTCAGGTTCTGACATGACATCTTGATTAATGTATCCCCTTTCAACATTCTCTGTTCTCTACCCTCTGCCCCCGAATACTAGGATTTGAACTGAAAGCCTTGTGCTTATTAGACAAGCAAGCACAAACCTCCAGCCCTTTTTTCTGTTTACTTTATTTTCTCAGATAGGGTCTCTCTTTTTAATCTCTGTTTCTCTGCCTCTCTGTCTCTTGTCTCTGTCTCTGTCTCTGTCTATGTCTATGTCTATGACTCTCTTGAATTTTAGGCCTATTTTATTTCCATTACAGCATTTAAAAAGTCTTGTGAGGAATAAATGATGATGTGCCCTATGTTTTATACCACAATTCAGATAGCATTTTAGCATTTAAAAGAATTTTTAGACCTATAGATTTATCCAGAGTGAATTAATGAGGCACAGGCCTAATGGAGGACCAAGTGTTATTTATTATCTTTTGGCCCAGGGAAACCTCAGACTGTAATCTTCCTACCTAGCTGAAATCACAGGTGGGAAATATCATGCCCAGCTTACTGAATGAGATAGGATCTCACTAGCTTTCAGTTATGATTAGCCTTGCATCCCAATCCTCCTGATCTCCACCACCCACGAAACTAGGATTACAGGTATACACCACCTTGATGAGCTCTATTTAGAACTCCTGAATTTCTTTTCCACCCACCATACAAAGCAGTTATGTGCACCCATACACCAAGTTTCCAAAAATTATTATTGGCCTCTCCATTCTCCTTTTGCCTCAAACTGAGCAATCATTTTTGCCTCTTTTTTTTCCTTCACATATTACAGCAAAATATCCCTGGAATCACAACATTATTGACACACTACTGAGTTCTCCAGAGGTCTTGCTCTAGTGGTCACCTACCTGCATTCCCTACATTTCCACTGTTTCTCGTTGCCCCCTACATACCCTAGCAATAGCTGGAGTTGTTGTTTAGTGTGTAATTCATTTGGTTCTTCCTATCCATTGCCTTCTTGATTTTTTTGAGATCAGACCCTAATCACCTCTTTCTCTCTTTCTTCTTTCCTTCTTTCCTTCTTTCTCTTTTTCTCTTTCTCCTATCTCCCTGCCTACCTCCCTGCCTCCCTCCCTCCCTTTCTTTCTTTCTTTCTTTCTTTCTTTCTTTCTTTCTTTCTTTCTTTCTTTCTTTCTTTCTTTCTTCCTTCCTTTCTTTCTTTCTTTCTTTCTTTCTTCTTTCCATCCCTCCCCCTTCCTTCCTCCATTCTTTCCTCCTCCCTCCTCCTCCTCCTCTTCTCTGTATATGTGTGTGTGTGTATACATGTGTGTGCATGGGTACACATGCATGCCAGTATTTGGGCTTGAATTCATGGCCTTGTACTCTCTCTTAGCATTTTTGTCTCAAAACTCTACCACTTGAGCCACATCTTTGCATCTTTTTTGCTGGCTAATTGGTTACAGAGTTTTTTTACCCAGGCTGGCTGAGACTCATGATCCTCAGAGCAGATCTCAGCCTACATTTCCAGCCTTCTACCCTTGGACTACCCTTGGGATTCCTTAAACTCCAATCTGCAGGAGAGGTGGCATTCTTGTTTGTCTTTGAAATGCCCTGGCTTGGCCTTCACCTCAGGCTTTGTGTTCTTCACATCTTTCTGCCTGAACACACTTTCTTCTGAACTCTGTGTTGTCTACTCCTTCAATTCAGTGTCCAGTCTTCAGAGTAGCTCTTCACTCTACCAAAGTGTGGCTCCTTCATCTCTACTGCTGTTTCCTCGCCCTGCTGCTTTATCTTCACAGCAAGTTAACTACCTGGTTGCTGCTGAATGCACATTCATTTCTAATCTGCCTCTCCCTTGGGAGCATTGGCAACAGAGGTCCCTGTCCACTACAGCCCTCATGCTTACAGCAGTTCATATGTGAATGATGCTTTGCTTTAACTTACAATCTATAATCAGAAATGAAGTACATGCTTTTTCCTAAGCATGAGTAAAGACCCATTTATACCCTCAGAATATTTTTCAAAATGCAGCCATAACAAAGAAAAAAATGAACTCTCAGGAGAATTGAAGTTCAATGAAGAAAGTGAAAGTTGAGCTGAGTATGACCTGAAACCTGGCATTACAGAGACTGAGAAAGATAATAATGGAAGAAAGAAAATGAGACTGAAATTAAATATAGGAAGGTCAATGAAAGCCAGCTTCTGGGTCATGGATGGTGGAGCAGCAGAGGGAACCAAAATCTGTAATGCGCTATCTGTAATGCCCTGGGAAAAGAGCTGCCAAGGGCTACACTCTGTGTCAAATCTTGGGGAACCTTTTAATGAAGATGACTGACACAGTCGTGTAAGGTTAGTTGCAGAGTGCATCTGAGATGACAAGAGTGAGACCACATAGCTCATGTAAAGTAATTGTACTACAGGTAGTCAGAAATGTTGCTCGTACAGAAACCACACACAGAACAGGCCATGTGCAAGAGGAGTACAAACTGTTTTCAAGATCAGGATTCCTAGAATCATGTCTAATACTATACATGGCTAATTCTATAAACTATCCACTTGCATAAAAGAAAAAATCTAATATACTAGATGAAAAGGCAGACAAGACAGTGGTTCAAAACAGCAGTTAAACATGGATGTGAAACAGAGTTGAGCATCCCATACAAATAAGGCTGAAGAAATCTGGAGAGTCTAAATCATTGCACACATGCACAAACATGAACATGCTTATGCTTTACATACAGAATAACATAGGAGAATATTTCTGCATGTACTTGATTAAAGATACCTCCTGGTAATAATTTGACAACACTGAATTCAAAGCCAGAATCCCTGGGATTCGAGAACAGATCAGATTGCAAATTAGTTGAGCCATCTTCTCAGTCATTCACTCCTTGAAGCCTCACTTTTTCTCATGGCTAAAGGAAGAGCTCTAACAATTTATGTGCTATAATATTTATGACTAATTTGAGCTAGAAGAAGTATTACAAGTAGAACAAAGCTCATGAAGAATAGGCCCATTCCTATGAATGGCTTGAAGTCAACTACCCTTTGTTCACCATTTATCTGCCCTTCATGCAGCAAATATATACTTAGTAATTACTGTATACCAAGCACCACTTTAAGAGATTCAACAGGCATAGATTATATTCTTTCCCATAGAGAATTCAACAAGAAGCCAAGTGTTGGTGGCTCATGGCTATAATCCTAGCTACTGAGGATCTGAGAATTGTGGTTCAAGGCCGACCCAGTCAGGAAAGTCCATGATATTCTTATTTCCAATTAATCACAGAAAAAGCCAGAAGTGGCATTGTGGCTCAAATCAAGTGCTATTCTCAGGAACAATGCATAGGCCCAGAGTTCAAGACTTATAACCAATAGCAACAAAAATTTAACAAGGTCAATTGCAGTAGCTTAAATTTATAATCCCAGTTATTGGAGAGGCAAAGTCAAAGACAATCTTGTTTAGAAAATTGGAAAGATCGGGGCTGGGAAGGTGGCTCAGTGGTAGAGTGCTTGCCTTGCATGCATGAAGCCCTGGGTTTGATTCCTCATCACCACATAAGCAAAAAGGAAAAAGCTGGAAGTGGTGCTGTGGCTCAAGTGGTAGAGCACTATCCTTGAGCTGAAGAGCTGAGGGACAGAGCCCAGGCCCAGAGTTCAGGCCCCATGACCGGACCCCCCCCCCCCCAAAGAAAATAAAAGAAAATTGGAAAGATCACTTCTGAATCAATAGCTGACAGTGGTGCTGTGTGTCATCCCAACTATATTAGAAGTATAAATAGGAGAATCATGGTTCAGGCCACCTGGGAATAACCATAAGGTGAGACCTTTTCTGAAAAATAAAGCAAAAATGGCTGGAAGCCTGGCTCAGGTGGTAGAATGCCTGCCTAACAAGCTAAAACACCACTAACATAAAGATGGAGGAAGAGGAAGAGAGGGAAAAGAACAGGAGGAGATTAATGAAGGAGGAGGCTAATTAAAGGTGAATTTGGCTTCAGGATCTGGCTAAGATTCTCTTACTGGTAGTAGACATGAATTTATTTAGCAACATGAAATTTGCATGCCCATGTTTATATCTGTATTTTCTTGTAAATCATATTAGAATTGTTGCTACAAAGATTACATATAGCCATATACACATATGCACACTTCCATGTTCTGCATTCTGTCAGCCTTATTAATATTGCTAAGCATAGTTTTTGTTTAGTTCACTTCTCCAAGTTGGTTCACAGGACTATCCTCAATAGATTCCACACCTGGGTTTGGCCAAAGCGATACTACTACTTGTACAGCAACTATGGGAAGAAGTGCCATGTATACCTTGACTCCCCTAGGTGGTGCAATGAAGCACAGAGTTCCCCTAGGGCATTCAGTGGTCTCACTTCATCATATGTCTCATTCTCTTTTCCATGCCCATTTCCTGGAGGATGAAATCATTTATCTTTCCTTTTTCCTCTTCAGGATGGTCTCTGGCAATTTTTCTTCTTATTTTGACTTGCCAGCCATTCCTAACATCCCCGCAATTTTGCCAGAACCAGGGTTGATATTCACTTGGAAACTTTTATTAAAATAAAATATCTAAGCAAGATGACCTTGGTTATGAATTTGTGCATCCATTGTGTGTGTGTGTGTGTGTGTGTGTGTGTGTGTGTGTGTGTGTGTGTGTGTGTGTTGGAGCTGGGGCTTGAACTCAGGGCTTATGGTTTTGTCCATGAGCTTTATTAGCTCAAAGATAGCACCCTATCACTTGAGCCATAGCCACTTTCAGCTTTTGGGTGGCTAATTGATGATAAAAATATCATGCACTTTCTTGCCCAGGCTGGCTTCAAACTATTGGCTATACATGTTTAGAGAATTGAAGTTAGATACTTACATATCATCCTGCATCAGACTCAACTGCATATAGATCACAGACCTTGAAGTAAGAGCAGATCCTCTGAAAATATGAGAGGAAAGGATAGGAGATACACTAGGACTCCTTGGCACAGGTTGAAACTTCCTAAATAAAGATCCAGAAACACAACAAATAAAAGAAAAGTTGGATAAAGTGGGATTGCATTAAACTGTGGAGCTTCTGCATGTCAAAGGACATAGCTAGCAAGATAAATGAATGATATAAAATACTAAAGTAGCCCTCTCTGACTGCCTGTAAGTGGGAAAAAAAGCCCAAACACACAAAACCTTCAATAGCCTTTGAGAGTTTGGATGGTACTTACCCCATAGTGAAATACACAAAAGAAGCTATCATTGGTTTGCAAAATTTAATATTTTTAATCTTTATTTACCATTGATCATTTACTTTAGGCCATGAACCATACATTCCTTTACTTCCCCAGTGTATGACCTGTGAGAAAGAGAAGGGTTATTTATACGTATAGTGTGACTAACAGACATCACAAATGAATCCCCATGAATTATCATGGCATCATGCAGCTTGGTCTCCAGCTTCTCCACTTGCATAATGGAATCTCTCAAGGCTCTGTAGCAAGTCCGAAAATTGCTGGGCTGGTGGTCATTAGCTGTAATCCTACCTACCTAGAAGGCTGAGGATTATGACTCAAAACCAGCCCAAGCAGACAAATCCAAGAGATTCTTATTGCCAGTTAACCAGAAAGAATAAAGTATCGGGGTAGCTGGGGTTGGGGGGGGGGTTGTTGAAGTGTAAATGTGGCTCAAGTTATAGAGCTCCAGCCCCGAATGAAAGAGTTAAATGCGAGAGTGAGACCCCCTCAGTTAAGCTCTAGTACCAGCAAACACACACACACACACACACACGCATACACACACACACACACACACACACACACACACACACGTCCTAGAATTATGGTCACATGGTCATATGTTTCTCCTAGCTTTTTAAAAGTAAGATAGTTCAATTGAAATCAGGCTAACTTTTGTCATCACTTTCCTCTAATGACAGTGGAGATGTTAGTAGCAAATGAAGACACATTTCGGGGGATAGTGACATACCTATGTTTAGCTATTGACAGTCATCACAACGTAGGATATGTCTATAATAATACTGCCAAATTATGACACATAATACAGGAGCAGAGGTTGGGTCACCACATCAACTTGACACCTCTTTCACTACTAATTTTACTTTTATATTTTCTATTTTTCCTAAAAGAAGGCTTCTAAAATTGGATTTATACCTGAAGGGTGTGAGGTGTAATCAAAATTTAAATTCAGGTCTGTTTTATTTCAAAACCAGCCCTTGTTATGGTTTAGAATTAAACAATTAATTAAAAATTAATCATTAATTTCTATTATATTTTTATTTTCTTTAGGTAGTTACAATACAACACAGCACATTAGAAATACATTGCCATTCCCTGCCCCCCTTTTTTTGTCAGTTGTAGAGCTTGAACTCTGGGCCTAGGTGCTGTCACTCAGCTCTTCAGCTCAAGGCTAGCACTCTACCACTTGAGCCTCAGTGCCACTTCTGATTTTCTGGTGGTTTATTGAAAATAAGAATCTCATGGACTTTTGTGCCTGGGCTGGCTTTAAACCATGATCCTCAGATCTCAGCCTCCTCACTAATTAGGATTACAGGCATGAGCCACCAGGGCCTGGCAAGTGAAGCATCCTTTACTCATAATGGCTGTGAACCAGTGACTGCAAGCAGACTCATACCCCCCAAAAACTTGCAGTGCCTAATGCAGCTAGCGCAAAGTTTTTGAAGGCAAAAGCCACATCAAGGCAGATGTCACATGGTATGGGAACTAGCAAAGTGTATTTTACAGAAGCAAAGCAAGCTATCCAGGGGTAACAATCAGGGTCAATCAAGGGCCAGTTATCTAAGGGGAACAATAAAGGATATGCAAGGGCAAGTATTCTCTGGAACACATTTTTTTCTGGAGCTAAACAACCCATGATACATCTGCAATTTAACCACTCACAACACAGCTGTAGTTCAAAGAGAGTCCTATGTCACCTCTATAGTTCTTGGAACTGGGTGAAAATTTCCTAACACCTATTAAGACACCAGGATGGTGCTGAGGACAGATAGTATTATTTAGACAAAGTATCCATATTTCACCATCTGAGGCTGTTTTTCATTTTTCTCTGATTGTTCTTGAAATATGGATACTGGTTCTAACTGGCAGCATCTTTGACATGTTGATGGATGAGAGACTTTCTAAAAACTCTTATAGGTGAATCCTAACCCCTACCCCTGGGTGATAGGCATGCCTGAATTGTTAGAGGCAGGAGCACAGACTTGGACAATAGGTTACTGGACCACCAGACCTGTACCATGAACTCATGAGACTCTTTGAACTCTCAAGTTCCTCATGACCCTTTCCCTGACCATGACCGTATTTAGGTCCCAACACCTCAGCATCATTTTGTGCCATGCCTCACGTCTCATGGCCCTCCTCAAGTCACCATGGCATCCCTCTCAACTCTCCATTAGAGTTTATCTGGTTTGTTTTTCTGCTCTTTCTTTCCTATCTACATGCCTCAGTGTTTTAAAACAGTTCTAAGTATATTTGAGGCTGTGAGTTTCTTGGGAACATGTATCCCTCACAGTTGTTGGCTTTCTAATAAAGACTCCTGATTGGAACTTTCAGACTGTGACTTCTCTCTATCTTGTGATCAAATTCCTGTATAACATTCTGAGGCTACTATTTACTTTCCTAAGGAAGGGCTTTAAGTTGGTTCTTTTTGTTCCTAAGTAGGTTTTGGTTATCTCAAATGTATTAAATCTTAAACATTTTTGGCATTTTAAAAAATTCACCCACATTTGTCATTTTTTTTTGAAAATATGTATTTTTATTGTAAAGATATTGTACAGAGGAATTACAGTTACGTGAGTAAGGTAATGAGTACATTTCTTATCGAACATTGTTACCTCCTCCTTTGTTTTTTCCCCTACTGTCTCTTCCCTCCCCATGTCCCCAACTCTCCCCCACCATAGTTGTAAAGTTCATTTTCACCATAGTGTCTTGTACATCTCATTGTTACAATGGGCCAAAATGTATCCTTATTTCTGCTTTTTGTTATTTTCCTTCCCCTTCCCAAATTAGAAAAATGTATGTACAAGATGCAGGGCACCAGAATCAAATGCAGTGAAAACAGGGGTTATACCATGGAAGAAGAATATACAAGAGAAATAAAAAAAATCACATAGTACATTATAAGTACATTAAAAACAACAGCAAGAAAGATAAAACCTCTTGTGTCCCTATCTTGGGATTCATTTCACTTAGCATCATCTTATATGCACATAGATTTTAAATAGGGATACAGGTGGACCCATTGCAACGATAAGATGTACAAGTTGTTATGTTGAAAAATGAACTTTACAACTTTGGTGCGGGGAGGGGGACGGGTAGCGGGGATGATTGGGTGGGGACAGGGAGGAGGATGGGAAGGGATTTGAAGGGGAAACTAAGGAGGAGGCTACAATGTTTGATAAGAAATGTACTCATTATCTTGCCCATATAATTTTAATCCCTCTTTACAGTATTTTCACAATAAAAAATAAAAAAAGAAATAAAAAATGAAAAAAAGAGGTTGGTATAATTTGTGGAGGGGAAGGGAAAAACAAATCGTTTAAATAGGGATATAGGTGGATCCATTGCAACAATGAGATGTAACAAGTCGTTATGTGGAAAAATGAACTTTAACTTTGGTGTGCGGGGAAGAAGATTGGGTGAGGGGTGGGGGGAGGATGGGAAGGAATGGGAAGGGGAAACAAAGGAAGAGGCTACAATGCTTGATAAGAAATGTACTCATTATCTTGCCCATGTAATTGTAACCCCTCTGTAAAGTATTTTCACAAGAAAAAACAAAAAAAAGAAAAAAAGAAAGAAAAATTTCCAAGGCATCTCTGATGCCATCTCTCCCTTTCTGACACCTTACCCTTTAATTTTGCATTTTCTATTGCTCTTTCTATTGCTTGCATTTCTCTCTTCTGCCTAGATTGTACTTTCTATCACTCATCTGAAATAATTAAGCAACTATCAATGCCATCCACTAGAATGGAAGGTATAACTTGGACATGAAAGATGTCTATCTTTCTGATTCTAAATAGAGATTGAGGATTATTTGGGGAACTTCAAAAAAAGTTGCAAGTAACAATTTTCAGGTAACCTACCTGAAATATGTTTTAGTATCCCTGCCTTTTTTAAGTTTACATTTCAATGACATAATCTAAATAATTAGAGGAGGAATGGGGCTGGTGTGCAACTTCTTCTTTGAGGGAGATTGTTGATGACAATTCAGCTAAAGCACCGAAAGCCCTTAGGGGAGGAAGCAGGGGTGACAATGGGAGCAACACTATCAGACATCCCATTCTCCAAAGGATAATTTTGTGTCTGCATCAATTTTGAGAGAGTTAATAACTGCAAGGCTATTCAAGATTCATCTGGTCTAGGGGTGACAACTTGTTTTCTGCTAATGCTGATGAGTTTTCTTTGGTCTATATCATGGTCTTCATAAAAATTATGCCAGCACATAAAAATTCTGAAGATCTATACTAATGCAAGCTGTGAGTCTTAAGAACCATTAGGAGATTTGACAATTCAAATTTCATTATGGCAAATGTTGGCTCAATCTGATCATTTATATTTGTTTGTTTGTTTATGCCAGTACTAGGGTTTGAACTGAGAGCCCGAGCTTTTTTGCTTAAGGCTCATGCTCTACCATTTGAGCCACAGCTACGATTTTGGGTTTTGGTGGTTAATTGGAGATAAGAATCTCACAGAATTTCCTACTTGGGCTAGATCTTAGCCTGTTTATTTTTTGAAATTAATTTAATTTATTGTTATAGAGTTGAGATACAGAGGGATTACAATTCTTTTTTTGGGGGGGGGGTCCGGTTTTGGGGCCTGAACTCTGGGCCTCAGCTCTTCAGCTCAAGGCTAGTGTTCTACCACTTGAGCCACAGCAGCACTTCCGACTTTTTTCCTTTTGCTTATGTGGTCCTGAGGAATCTAACCCAGGGCCTCATGCAAGCAAGGCAAGCACTCTACTGCTGAGTCACCTTCCCAGCCCGGGGTTACAATTTCTTAAGTCACCTATTCAGTACATTTCCCTTTTATCTGTTTTTTTTTTTAATTTAATTTTATTGTCAAGGTGATATACAGAGGGGTTACAGTTACATACACAAGATAGTGAGTACATTTCTTGTGGAACATTGTTACTCTCTCCCTCATTTTTCTCCCACTTTTCCCTTCTCCACAAGGTCCCCTCCCCAGGTTGTAAAGTTTCTTTCCAACATACTGTCTTTTGAGTATCACTGTTGCATTGGCTCTCATTTTGAGTAGCTAGGATTACAGATGTGATCCACCAGCACCTAGCTTTAGCTGCCCCTTTAAATGCAGGTATTCAGTAGATATTGATGTCTAACCTTACAATTGCTCGTTTACTTTTTTTTTATTACAAATGTGATCTCCTAATCTCACAAGTGTTAAAATTGATGTTCCAAATTCATGTAGATAGGCATGTCATATTTTCATTTGTAGAGCTCTTTCTACATCCCACATTGTTTCCCAACACTACTTGAATCTAATCATTTGTAATATGCAGAAGCAATGACCTGAATACTATTAGAGACACAAAATTCAGGTAACACCTTACCTTAGCACCTCCTTTTTAGTACAATGCAGTTTGCTCAGGAATTATTGTCACTGGGCCAATCAACAGCTCTAACCTACTTGATTACCTAACTTGCAGTTGTGTTCCTACTATAAAACTCATTGTCTATTGAAGCAAGCACACAATCTTCATTTGTATTTCTTACAATCTTGCTCAAACCACATGTGCTGAGGGTCAAGCCTTCTTCCTAGAGTTGTAACCACTTTTCTTTTAGTTTCTAATCAGCTAGGGGAAAATAAGAAACTAAAACTGATTGTATAGTTTGTTGTCATATTAGAAATTCCTTTTCTCTGTATCTTTAAATATTATTGGTTGCAAACTCCTTATTATCATTACACAAGAAAATTCCAAGTGAACAGAGATTGCAAAAGTTCAAAAGCAGATGAATAAGCACATCAGTGAGGACACTCCCAGTGAGCCACACACACACAAGTCACTGCCATTGTTCCATCTCTATTCTCTCTAGCAGGCTGACTGTCAAAGGAAGCACTGGAATTATTGTTGGGTTGCCTTCAGCCTTGAAAAGTCACTTTGCCTATGAACACTACAAGCAAAGCAGTATTGTTTGTTAAAGAGTACAGGTACAAGTACAGGAATATACCATAGCTAAAGACTTGTGCAGAAAAAGCACATAACCAATAGCTAATCCTTAGAGGGATATAAAAGTGTGATTCCTTCAGTCTGGATAATCCTGACAAGTAAGTTTCCACATAGTTTTCCAGAGTTTGGCTGTAGTATAGCAGTGATCAATTATCTACGACAATAGTTGACTTGATAACTAACAAATCACTTGGCGGTGGCCCTCCCTCTTCTGAGTGCTTTCTTCCTTACCTACCCATGTTCTTTGCATCTGTAAGAAGTCTATTTGACTCAGAGATCTTTGGCTCAGAGTTTGATTTGAAGGATACTTCAACTAAGATAGAATCACTTAAGATTTCCAGAATGTCTCTTATAATAGAGAATATATATGTAAATAGTTACAAGAGTAAAGTCACAGAGGAACTTCAGGGAAAACAATTCCATTTGCTCAAATTAGACATGGTGTCAAATTACAATGTGTCATTTGAAGTAAGTGGAGAATAGTCCTGATTAGATAAAATAGTACCAGCAGCTCAACTATTTCTGCCTTTGATTCTCATGAAAGTTGTATAAGTGTTTTTAAACATTTTATAGGGTGCTTTCTTATGTTCTAATTTTTATAAATGAAGAAATGGGCATTTGGAGAAATAATTCAATCTGTATAAAGTTGTTCTGCCTGCAAATGGCAGGTTTAAGATTTAAACCTAGTAAATACCTCCTGATAGTCAGAGTTCTTTATGGCATTAAAAGAAAATAGCCTTTCAAGGCAGAGCGAGGTAAGCTTGAATTTTCTCATGTATTAGCTGAACAGAAATTAACAGCTAAGTCTATTATCTCAACTGAAATGGAGATAATTAGTCTGAAGGTCTTGGTATAAGGTTTTACTAAAATGTAACATGTAATATATTTTGTCCAATGCTTGTCATTAAGTATGAATTAAAAAATAAGCAACCCTTTTGTGACAATAACAACGATCATCGGGGGCATGTGAAAACTTCATGTGTTACATCTAAAAATCAGTCTTCTCAGCCTCTGATGGGGTAGTTTAGTTCTGGAGTATAATTTTAAATGATGGAAAATGAGGTTGCCATACAAACTTAGAAACGAGTATTTAGACATTTATGTCAGTTTCAAGTAGTTGACTATGTTCTGCAGAAACAAACCATCAAGGATTTTAAGCAGGGATGAAGAAAGCATGTTAGTCATGCATTTTGGGATTAAGTATACTGGGGGTCACATAAGATGGCAACCTAGAAACTCTAAGAATGAAAGATTAGAGGCCTGCAGACTTTTCTGGAAGGCTTTGGGTTCTGATGTAGAATTTTACCCATTCTTATTGTTTTCTAACACTTGTAGTTATACACAAAAATGATTAAATGTGAGTGAAATCAGAGGTGGGTGTGTGTGAGGGATAGAGAGATTAGAAGAGAAAGTGGGAGGTAAAGATGGAGAAAGACAGAAAGAGAGAGAAAAGGGAAGGAAGGAGGGAGAAAGGAAGAAAGAGAAAGAAAAAGAGGGAAAGAGAGAAAGTGAGAGAGAGGGAGGGAGGGAGGGAGAAAGGGAGGCAGGAAGGAAGGAAGGAAGGAAAGAAGGAAGGAAGGATGGAAGGGAGGGAGGGAGGGAGGGAGGGAAGGCAGGAGGGAGGGGTAAAAGAGAGGAAGAAAGAAGGAAAGAGAAAGGAAGGAAGGAAGCAAAACAGGAAATAGTTGGGCTGAACTATCATAAAAATGAATAAATAATCACCAAAAACATTGAAAGCATTCCAGGAATTCTAGTCAAGTCAAATTATTTCCTCTGAGGGAATCCGTGTCTATGACAGCCAGTCTCCAAGATGCAATCTGATGATCAACATCTCCTGGAACTCATAATCTTAGGTAGCCAGCCCCTCTCCCACATCAAATCAGTACTATAGATATGTGACTAACAAAATACCAATGGAAAAGGTAGTCTGTAAACAGTTTTCATCTTGATTCCCTAAATCACTCAAACATGTGTACAACCAAGCAGCTCCATGCAAAAGTCATAATAGAGAGAAACAGGTTTCAAGTAGACAGTCCAAGCCAGCTTGTCCTTCCTTCAGATGATTAATCCAGGTTGACTTCAGACTGCACTGCATGAAAGACTGAGAAAGGACAGACGAACCTAGCCCTTTGGACTTCTTGATCCACAGAAACTATGAGAATGTATAAGGTAATGATTGCTGTTTTAAGCTATAAAGTTTGGGCATCAATTATATGCAGCAAAAACTAAAGTACTAATATTTTTCGAGTCTATCCTATATGCCAGAAATTCTATAGGTAATTTTATACTGTCCTAGAAATTCTAAGATTTTTCAATACTAGGTATTGAAATGTTGTTCATTTCTATGCCTACTCTTTTGATGCAGAGAAAGAGAGGGGGGGGGAGAGAGAGAGAGAGAAAAAGAAAGAAAGAAAGAAAGAAAGAAAGAAAGAAAGAAAGAAAGAAAGAAAGAAAGAAAGAAAGAAAGAAAGAAGGAAGGAAGGAAGGAAAGAAAGAAGGAAGGAAGGAAAGAAAGAAAGAAAGAGAGATATGAACACTTAACAGAATTTTGAAACGTTAAGGAGAGTCCATTATAAGTGACAACAGTCTTTAAGCTATTTTATTCTAGTCTAGGGTTTCTTTAAACTTTGGTTAAAGAAACAGCTTGGGTAGACTCCGGGATGCAGAAATAGATGGATAAAATGCAATAGCAAAGATGCCACAAAATACTATCCTCTCTTATAGCGTGAGCTAGGATGAAAAGAATGGGCTAAATCTAGGAGAAGAGGAAAAGATTTGAGCAAAAAGAAAGAAAGAAAGAAAAGGACAAATGAGAATTAATGAGAAATGTGAAGCAAAATGGATTGTCTCTGAAAGGCACCTGAGACTTAGTGCCAACCAGTAATTCACTACTGATAGTAATCAAATGTCCAGCTCCATTTTGTAAAGCTTTGGAATACTCAGGAGTCACTGCTTTGGTGGGTACATTAAGCAAGAAAGAAAGCAAGATACCAATGAATCAGTTAATACCTTGACAAGAACTAAAGTTTATATGTCTGTTCCAAAGGAAATTTAGCACATTTAGGAGTCGAGCTTTTCTTCAAATTTTAGGTAAAATTATCTTCCCAGCCTTTTTTTTACCAAAAATTCTCATTCATGTTACTTATAAACCTCCAGGGGTTCATAAATATTCACATATACAAATTGAGTGCTGATAGAGTGATAGAATTTCATGCATGAGTGAACACCTTAGAATTTATTTTCATAATCTTCAATTTGTAAAGCCCAGAGCAGTTTGTTTTCTCATTTGCAGAGTGTGACTTTGGAACTGTGATTGATTAATTCCTTATATGAGAATCTTTGTTTAGAACCAGTAACAAAAGTATTCGTAGCATTAAAATGGAAATTATAGGATTGAAAAATAAAACTTTCTTGTATAGAGAATTATACTGTGACCTATGATTGTGTCTCTGAATAACACCTTTGTTTAAAAGGGGTGGGGGAGATTGTCTGTCTTTAGTCAGTAGGCATGTAAGATAAAGCTATCATCTGACAATGTGTTTATGAGAGAACACCAAGGTGATATATTTTGTCTTTTTTGAAGACTGGTCATTATTCATTTTTCAAAGAGCTATCTTTATGCCACCAGAATAAAAATGATAATTTGTGTCCTGATTTCCAAACAATTTATTTGAAAGGTGTTTATTTTGGGATACCTTTTGGAAAAAAATGATTGTGAACCTTGGAATTAACATAATGAATGTACTTTATCTTCATTTTCCTTTTAATTAATGCCCACAGTTTTAAATTTCATTGTTAACTAACCTAAAAAAAGTTTTCAGTACACAAATCCCTGGCTCTGATGAAACATTCAGTCAGGGCAGTTATGGAAGATATAATACCAGTGGAAACAAAATTTTCCCAATGGGGAATTATTGTTGAAACTGTACATATAGAGTGAGAAAAATATAAAACTATGAAGTTTAAAATTCTCACCACAATGAAAAGCTGGTTACAGAACTAATAGGAACTTTAATTTCTAATCATTCTAACCTGCTGTATTTGGTAAGGTGATGTAGTTAATAAAAGAAATTCCCATATCTGGGAAAGTGGCTTAGTGATAGCATTCTTGCCTTGCATGCATGAAGCCCTGGGTTTGATTCCTCAGTATCACATAAACAGAAAAATTCAGAAGTGGCACTGTGGCTCAAGTGATAGAGCACTAGCCTTGAGCAGAAGGAGCTCAGAGACAGTGCCCAGACCCTGAGTTCCAGCCCCAGGTCTGGCAAAAAATAAACACTACAATAAAATAAAATAAATTCCCATATCTCAGAGGGTCCATTTGAGAGAAATTTTCCTTCACTGAGGTCAAAGACTGATTGAAAAATAACTTCCTACAAAATGATTCAAAGATTCATATTCTTTCATCCTGTGGCTTTAACAACTTCATTAAGTTGTTTTCAAGAACATTACTTTCATTTTTGTCAAACCTGAAGGGAAAATGACAGAGACAACTACACAAGGTACCTGTTATGGACTGGCCCTAAAGGAGTATGCATTTTCTTTGCTGTCATTCTATTGAGTGGAGTCACTTTGCAGTAACTTTAAGATACTGTCAGCAATAAATTCAGTCTAGCTGGATGCCTAGAAAGAACAGAAAAATTCGATGTCAACAGCTAGAATTGTCTACCATAATAGCCAAATGCTTTGTACGTTTTATTGTCATTGTGATATCTAAAAGAAAATGAAAAATTTCAATATTTAGGAAGAATAAACTAAAATATAACTTTTCATTTCCTTTTTTTTCAGTACTGCATTTTGAGCTCATGGTTTTGCCCTGCAAGTGTTGTACCAATTAAGCCATTCCCCAAGTTGTTTTTGTTTCAGTTATTTTTCTAAAGAGATCTTCTGGTCTATGCCTGGACTATTCTAGACCCTCTTGTTTACCTTTCCCACTTAACCTTGGCATAGGCCATTACACCCAGTTTTTATTGGTTGAGATGGAGTCTCCAACTTTTTACCCAGGCTGACCTTGAACCACAACCCTCCCAATATTTACCTCCTCAGTAGATTGGATTACAGGCATGAGACACCAGGCTTCTCCTCCATCATTAATTTTTCTAAGATCTCAAATTTGTCATTTTACAGTTCAGGGAAACAAAATAAACATGTTGCTTAGCCTTTGTGCTATATGAGCAATTCAAAATATATATTTATTTTTGTTTAATTTTGGTTTTGACATATGAACCTGAAATCTTTACCTTTAAACAGTTCACATATTCTATTTTGTCATTATTGACCTAAGTAGAAATCTAAAAGGGTTTATGTTGCCAAATTATCACACCATGTGGCCTAGAGCTCTCCTCACATTTTCTTGTCCCTGTCCTAAAAATTATTCTTGTAGTTTCTCTTCCTCTCAAATATCTCAAAATAAATCTCTGTGCTATAATTAAAAGAAGCAGTATACTCTGGTAATGGGAATAATGGGCGTGTTCTTGATTCAATTTGTTTCTCAGCTCAAGTTTACCATAAGAGCTCTTTTTGGTACAGGGATTCTCAAGGGAAATCAAGAGAATGTAAGAAACTTGCTGAGAATTTCCAGGACAAGTGCAAGGTGGAGGCTATGACATGTCTATGACACCTGCAATTTCCAGAGCAGCTTTTGTCCCCTAAACTAGGAACATCTGTCGATAACACCCCTGCGCTTTTCATCTAATTTCAACTCAGTCATCAAATATATTAAACTTGAAATGCTCTATTTCATGAAGGTGTTAGTATTGCTGTAATTTGTTGAGAAATGAAAGAATATTCATTATATATTATGTTAAATGGTTCTTTGTCTACTGAGTGACTTGAATAATAGAAGGTTGTCTTTGAATTCACCCTGGTTATAAGATTTTTTTTTCCTTAAGATTGCTGCTGGGCATTTTATCCCAGTAAACATATAGCAATTTGCTTTACATTAGGAAATTTTTGTATTTCTTTAAATACCCCACATTTTATTGGCAATAAAGGAATTTTCAAAAAAGGAGTAAGGTAGAAATATCATATTAATCAGTTTTCTAATTTTCCAAGTTCAATTCTTATTCTTACCTATAAAAGATAGTTGATGTTTACCTATTGATATTGATATTGCATACACAAGGTAATGAATACATTTCTTTTTTTTTTTTTTTTTTTGGGTCCAGTTGTGGGCCTGAACTCTGGGCCTGGGCACTGTCCCTTAGCTCTTCAGCTCAAGGCTAGCACTCTACCATTTGAGCCACAGCGCCACTTCCGTCTTTTTTTCTTTTTGCTTATGTGGTGCTGAGGAATCGAACCCAGGGCCTCATGCATGCAAGGCAAGCGCTCTACCACTGAGCCACCTTCCCAGCCCATAAATACATTTCTTATCAAGAATTGTTGCCTCCTCCTTTGTTTCCCCTTACCGTCCCTGCCCTCCCATCCCCCACAACTTGTAAAGTTCATTTTTTGATATAACCTCTTGTACATCTTATTGAGTGTTCATTTTAAAGAGTAATCAATAAATGTTTATTAACAAATATTTATTTTTGTGCTGCTATATGCTAGCTTTGGTCTTAAGATCTAGATGACAATCAAAAGAAGCCATAAACTCTACTTTAAGAAGCTTACATTCTAAGATGGAGAAAGACAGTAAGATGTGAAAATATAGAGAAGGAGATAATTGTGGAGAGTTAAGACTTTGAACTATGGATGGGGACTGGGGGCTAATGCCTGTAATCCTAGCTATTCAAAAGGCTGAGATCTGAGGAACATGGTTTGAAGCCAACACAGGCAGGAGAATCCATGGAACTCCTATCTCTAATTGAACACCAAAAAACTGGAAGTGCCACTGTAGCTCAAGTGGTAGCAAGCTAGTTTTGAGTACAAAAGCTCCCATGCCCTGAGTTCTAATCCCAGTACCCACAAAAAATAAACTACTGTAAATTCACAACTGGTTGAAGACCCAGGAAAACTACGATTACAAAGACTGAACGTTTTGTTTGTTGGTGGAATGTCACAAAGGTGACTATGACCAAAACAAGGTGAGGGAATGGGAAGCTGAAACAATAAGGTTAGAGAAGTCAATAGAGAACACAGGAAGATAACAAAAAAAGGCCTAGTTATAAGCATTATGCTCACGTTTGGTCCTCAACTCAGCCCAGACCTGAGCTGCTCCCAGGCCTAGAGTTCTCGCCGTACACCTGGCCTCTCCCTCTCTCTGCCAGGCCCACCTGAGCTCCCACCTACCTCACTTCCTGCCCCAGACCCTCCTGCTACCTGCTTATGGACAGGTGCCATGTGCTCCCTCTTGAGGGAAATATGACTTCTCTAATAAACCTTGTAATAACCTTTCTCCTGTGCCTGCTTGCCTCCATGTGGTCCCCTGGGACGTATGTGAAGCTCTTTCATTGATGGCCTTTCAATAGTGAAAGGTGCTGTGGCACCTTAAAAGTCAAGAAGAACAAAGTGAGGGGTGGTGTTAAAAGCTGCTGAGATTCAAGGTATATTTGAAGGTAGGAGTTAAAGGGCAGAGGTTAAAATGTGGAATCTAGGGCAACTCCAAAGCACGCAGAGTACTATGGTATCATTTGTTGTATTAGAGATGATTTGATGATATTTATTCATTCAAACATTTATTAAGTGATTATTTTGTGTCAGACACTATATTCAACCTGGAGTCAGAGATAACCCTCCAAAGAATTCTAATCTAAGCAAGGAATTCTGAGGGCTGGCATTAGTCAGAGGTAGAATGATGTAGAGTAAATGACAAATTTAAGAAGTATGTGGGAGTCGGAGTTGGCAGGGTGTGGTGCCTCATGTTGAGAGTAAGAGGACTCTAGGAGCACTTTAAAATTTCTGATGCAAGTGATAGATGGAATTGCTATTAATAAAGACATGGAATGTGTAACAGTAAATTAGTTTGTGGAGAGATGTTAATATAGACCTCTAGATTTGCGTGATGTCAGTGCCATCGATTTACCAACTTTAAAGTTTCCTCATAAACATCTCTCTTAATGGCACATGCAAATCTCAAAGACAGTGACTAGAGACATTATTTCATTTGGAGTTAATAAATCGTGACTTTCGAATTCTTAAAAAGAAAGAAAGAAATCGGTTTGTGGAGAAAGTTATCATAACATCAGCAATGGCAGATCCTGAGTGAGTACTTACTGCTTCCGGTGTAATAGGCACTCCTCTTACTACTTAACATAAACAACCTCATTTCATAATTAAGACATTTATATTGATGGCACTGTTATTGTCCCTGTTCTTGCATAAGCATTGCCTGGAACTTGGAGAAGTAACTTACTCAATGTCAACATATTCAGGGATTAGGAGTGCTAGGTCTTGAATGTTTTCCTTATGCCAATGTTTGTAGCAGTTGGGTTTCAGAAGATTTGTGAACTTGGACTCTGAAGTTGAGATACAAGCTGGAGACAAATATTTGGAAATCATCAGCATAAAAATGATGCTCTGACTGCATACCATCAATGGATGCCTTCTTCCTATCTCACTGTTGTGCCTCTCCTATTGTATGACCCAGGATCATTTTCCATGTAAGCTATTTGCATTTGAATCCATGTCCCACAGTCTGCTTCTAAGGAGCTAGATCTCAGAGAGAAACTGATGAAAAGGTAATAGAGGACGAGGAATAAAGGACACTAAAAGTTTTCTTAGGACTTAGTTAAGAAAGTAGGGAAATAAACAGGAAAATAATATCACAACAGAATTCAGGACTACTTTTTTTAATTTATTTTATTTGAGAACATGATGTACAGAGGGGTTACAATTACATGGGCAGGATAATGCATACATTTCTTACCAAGCATTGCAGCTTCCTCCTTTGTTTACCCTTCACCTCCCTTCCCAGCCTCCCCCTCCCCCCCAACCAATCATACCCCCCTCCCCCCACACACACCGACATTGTAAAGTTGGTTTTGACATGACATTTTGTACTTCTCATTGTTGCAACAGGTCCACCTGAATCCTTAAACGACTTGTTTGTCCCCATCTCCTCCACATGTTATACTGACATCAAATATAGTGAAAGCGGGGGTTACACTGTGGGGGAGGGATGTACAAAGTAACAAAGAAATAATCTTATAAATGCGTTAGAAACACATGCATGAAAGAAACGAAAACATTAAAATACATATTTAAGGGTTCATTTTCCTAACATCACATTATCTGACCTTTTCCGCTTGACTCATACCTATACTAGATATTGCAAATAAGGGAAACCATGGGACCTATGTTTCTTTGGGCCTGGCTTACTTCACTTAACATAATTTTTTCCAAACCTTTCCATTTCCTAACAAATGGGGCAATGTCATTCTTTCTGATGGAGGCATAGAATTAAATTGTGTATATATACCACATTTTCTTGATCCATTCATCTACTGAGGGGCATCTGGGTTGGTTCCATATCTTAGCTATGGTAAATAATGCTGCAATAAACATAGTCGTGCTGGTAGCTTTAGTGTGGTCTTGTTTGTAAACATATGGGTAAATGCCCAAAAGTGGGATTGCTGGATCATAGGGGAGATCTATGTGAAGTCTTTTGAGGAACCTCCATACTGCTTTCCAAAGTGGTTGAACAAGTTTACATTCCCACCAACAATGAAGTAAGGTTCCTTTCTGTCCACATCCCCTCCAGCATCTGTTGTTGTTAGAGTTCTTGATTTTTGCTGTTCTAACTGGAGTGAGGTGATATCTCAATGTTGTTTTGATTTGCATTTCTTTTATGGCTAGGGATGTTGAACATTTCTTCATGTGTCTATTGGCCATTCTTCTTTCTTCTTCAGAGAAGCTTCTCTTTAAGTCTTTCGCCCACTTATTTATTGGGCAGTTGTTTCTTTGAGGATTTGTTGTTGGGAAGTGATGCTGTAGCTCAAGTGGTAGAGCGCTCTCCTTGAGCTGAAGAGCTGAAGGACAGCGCCCAGGCCCAGAGTTCAAGCCCCACAACCAACAACAACAACAAAAAAAGTGAAAAGGACTACTTTTTAAGAAGGGAAAGAATTAGCAGGAAGGGAAACACTGAAGAAGTCCTGGAAAAGAATTTTCTCAAGAGGTTAGCAAACCAAAGGCAGCAGTAGACAACAAAAATAGAACTAACATAGAGGGGGAAAATCCAAGAGTCTAGGGAAGGAAAATAGTGGCCAGAAAGGCATGAACAGGTCAGACAGTCTTAATTCATCTAAGGTTTTGCTGACTTGATCAAAGATCACTTGAATAAGATTAGACCTCCTATCTCTGATTTACCTTTTCAAATTCTCTACACTTAATTTGATATACCACTGCTTTAATCTTGAGACTTCACCAATAACCTTTCTGTCTTCCTTTTCATTAAAATTAAGGAAATTATGAAGTTACTCACTTGAAGAATCTTTACAACTAGAAATATACTTTATACAAAGAAACTGAGTCCCTGATCCTCAGCACCACATAAGCAAAAAGAAAAAAGCCGGAAGTGTCTCTGTGGCTCAAGTGGTAGAGCACTAGCCTTGAAAATAGGAGCTGAGGGACAGTGCCAAGGCTCAGAGTTCAAGCCCTTCGACTGGACCCCCCCAAAAAAAAGAAACTGATTCCCTGAGGAGATCTCACTTTTCATGTTTGTGAAATCATGGTAGGAAACCGAGACGGTCTTTTCTACATTTAGGAACAAGCAAAAGCAAAGAGATTATCTGTAAAAAGAAAGTGTGTGGGTTGATATCAGAAACCCATTTTGAACTCATAACCATTGTGACATCATAATCACTTTGTGACATCACATTGTCATTGTGATATTACTAAACTATTGTGGCATCAAAAACTTGTCCTGTACTCATAAATTTTGCAACATGCATCTGTTTTGGCATCTTAGGCCCTTTATGAGCTAATATTCTGGTATTAGCCTCATAATATTTCAAATATGACATGTGATATTAAAAATCCGCTGTGACATCTTGAACATTATGACATCACAGTGCCAGATATCATGACCATTGTGTTATATTATGAAAATACAAACCAGTTAGGACTTGAGAACATTTGAGACAACACATGCCTTTGGAGACACCACGGTACCTTTGTGAACACATATACTCATTGTGAATTAAAGAAAATTGAGACCCATCATGCCATTGTGACAGTACCAACCCTTTGTGACATTACAAACCTATTATGACCAGTATGGCCTCACCAATTAATTGTGACATCAAATCATGACATGATATTTTGACATCACACTGCCATTGTGATATCACTGTTCAATTGTGTTTTTACATAGTTTGACCTCATAATATATATACAATGGAATTCTATACCTCCATCAGAAAGAATGACTCGGCCCCATTTGTTATGAAATGGAAAGGCTTGGAATAATTTATATTAAGGGAACTAAGACAGGCCTAAATAACCAGAGATCCCATGGTTTCCCTTATTTGCAATTACTAGTATTTGTCTAGAACAAGCAGAAAAGGTAAAAAAAACTATGTACATATGACCATGTAAGATGAAACTAGCGAAGTGAACCCCAAGATAAGGACACAAGTGGTTTTATCTTCCTTGCTATTGTTTTTAATGTATTTATAATGTGCTGATAGTTTCTTATGAATATTTTACCCCATGGAATATCTGCTGTTTTCAATGTTTCTGGTGCCCTGCATCTTGTGTATACATTTTTCTAATTTAGGGAGGGAAAGGGAAATAACATAATGCATAAATAAGGATACAAGTTGACCCATTGTAGCAATGATATGTACAAGACACTATGTAGAAAAGGAACTTAGGGGAGATGAAAGAGTGGAGGAGGTGGGGAGGGAAGGGATGGTAGGATAACAACAAAGGAGGGGGTAACAATGTTCAATAAGAAATGTATTCATTACCTTACTCATGTAATTATAATCCCTCTATAGAGTATCTTTACAATAAAAATATATACAATAAAAGAAAATACAAAACAATAATTTATATAATTTCTTACTCTATTAAAATGATATAAAAATCCCACAACGTTATCTCTCAGGGAAAGGGGTAGGGGCTGATCATTGCTGCCTTTACTACATGGGATTAGTAAAAGGTCACCTGAGACAATAGCCAGCACTTCTCACTTCCTCTTACCTGGTAAGATGGGGACTTGCCTGTCCCCTTATTGGCAGTAAACCTTTCCTTTGTTCTTCCAAAAAAAATGAGATTCCACCTCACCCCTGTTAGAATGGCTACAATCAAGAAATCTGGTGGCTGGGAAGGTGGCTCAGTGGTAGAGTGTTTGCCTTGCATGCATGAGGCCCTGAGTTCAATTCCTCAGCACCACATAAGCAGAAAAAGTTGGAAGTGGTTCTGTGGTTCAAACGGTAGAGCGCTAGCCTTCAGCTGAAGACCTGAGGGACAGCACCCAGTCCAATGGTTCAGGCCACATGACCAACAAAATAAAAAAAAAAAAATCTAATAATAACGATGCTGTTGGGAATGTGTCCAAAAGGGAACTTTACTGCATTGTTGCTGGGAGTGGAAACTTCATATTGGAAAGCAGTATGAAGATCCCTCCACAGATCCACATAGAGCTCCCCTTTGACCCAGCATCCCACTTTTGAGCATTTACCCAAAGAATCAGAAACAAGGCCATAAGAAATCTACCAACACAACTATGTTTTATTGCAGCATTATTCACCATAATTAATATATACAACCAACCCAGCTGCCCCTCTGTAGATGAATTGTTAAATAAAATGTCACAAAACTACAATTATATCTGTATTTTGACATCACATTGTCATTGTGACATCCTAGAAACATTGTGAATGCCTATTCTGTGATTCCATTCTATCTCAAATGTGGCATGTTGGTTGATGTCAGAAACCCATTGTGACTCCATTAGCTTTGTGACATCACAATCCCTTTGTCATATCACATTGTTATTGTGATTTCAATAACCCACTCTCACATAACAAATCTGTCCTATCCTCATAATTTTTGTGTCATGCATTCATTGTGGTATCAGGAATTTTGTGTACTCATAATCTGTGTTTGAAATCATGATACTTCAAGTATGAAATGTGATATCAGAAATCAACAGTGACCTCAGACCACGGAGACATCACACTGCCAGAGGTCCTGAACTTTGTATCACATTGTGACATCACAAAACTTTTAGGACGTCACATTTGTCATAACATATGCCTTTGGAGACATCACAGTCCCTTTGCAAACTCATATACTCATTGTGAGTTAAAGACAATTGAGATCCAGAATTTAATTGTGACAATGCCAGAAAATTGTGATATACACCTATTTTAACCTCATCAATATTATGGCACCACCAACTAAATGTGACATCAAAACATTATTATGTATTGATATAGTGACATCACATTGTATTGTAATACTACTGTCCTATCATTTTTCAAAAACGTATAATAGGACCTCATAACATTTTAGTAAATTCATGACCCTTGGGACCTGAAGCGCATACAGTGTATACTCATTGTGAACTAGCAGCAATTGAATTTTGATCTGTGAGTGTGATATTACAATCATTGTGACATCACAAACCAAAGGTAACCTCATCACTATTGTGACATAACAAACCAATTGGGACATGACATTGCCATTGTGACATCAAGATCACATTGTGAAATGACAAATCTATTATGACTTGTTAGAATCTTTAAAAAAATAAACACATGATCTTTGTGATATCCCACTTCCTTTGTGTACCCGTATCCTCATTGTGAACTAACAGTTGAGATGTGCACATGAAAATGTAACATCACACACCCCTTGGGACATCAGGTCGATTGTCATCCCATTGTCTTTATGACACAAACTCATTGTGACATCACCAATCTACAATGACGATCATAGCCATTTGACATCACTTTGTCATGGTGATGTCCTAGACACATTGTGAATTCCTATTCTGTGACTTCAATCTATTTCAAAAGTGGCATGAATTTTGACATCAGAAACCCATTGTCACTTTATATCCAGTGTGACATCACATTGCCATTGTGATATCACTAACCCACTGTGACATCACAAATCTATCCTGTCCTCATATACTTTTGACCTGCTGCCATTGTTATATCTTAAACCTTTGTGATCTCATAATCTGTTTTTTGACCTCATTGTATATCAAGTATGACATGATATCAGAAACTGTGACTTCATGACTGTTGTAACATCACACTGCTAGGTGTCCTGAGTATAGTGTCAAATTGTGACATCCCACACCTGTAAGGACTTCATCACTTTTATGATAACACATGCCATTGGAGACTTCAAAGTCTCTTTTTGAACTCATATACTCATTGTAAATGAGGTCGGCCATTCCATTGTTATATTACCAACTGATTGTGATTTCACAAACATATTGTTACACCACCAGTATGGCATAACCAATTGTGATATCAAAACATTATTATGGCATGATATTGTGACATCATATTGCCATTGTGATATCGCTGTCCCATTGGGTTTTCACAAATCAGTTGTGACTTCACAATAATTTAGAAAATGTATAGCCTTTGGGATTTCAAGCTTTAGCTGTGTACTCCTATCCTCATTGTGAACTACTAGCATTTGAATTTGGGTGTGATTTGGATATTACAAACTCATTGTGACATCAATATTCCATTGTGACTTCATAACCACTGTGAAATCACAAACCCATTGTGATATCACGTTGCCATTGTTATATCACTAAAGTATTGTGACATCACAAACCTGTTAGGCCTGAAGAACATTTGTGACAACACATGCCTTTGGAGGTATAACAGTCCCCTTGTGATTTCATATACTCATTAAAAAAATGAAAATTGAGATCCGGCATTCTATAGTGACATAACCAACCCATTGTGACATCTCAAAACCATTGTGTCCTCATCACCAGTATGGCATCACCACCCAATTGTGACATCAGTACATTGTTAAGACATGATATTTTTACATCACATTGCCATTGTGATATCATTGTCCCATTGAGTTTTCACAATCTGATTAAGACTTCATAACATTTTAGAAAATTCATGACCTTTGGGATTTCAAGTTCCTCGTTAACTCGTATCCTCATAGTGAAATAGTAGCAATTGATATTGGACATATTCTGATATTAAAAACTCTTTTTGATGTCACAAACCCAAGTTACCTCATTACCTCTGTGACGTCACATTGCTATTGTGACATCATGATTACATTGTGACAACCCAAACTTATTTTGACCTCTTAACACCTTTGAAAAAACACATGGCATTTGTAACATCACAATTGCTTTGTGTACCCATATCATCATGAACTCAGGACAATTGAGAACAGACATGCCATTGTAACATCACAAACCCTCCATCACATTATCACCAGTATGATATGACACTGTCATTATGACACCATCAGCTCATTGTGATGTCACCAAACTACAATTACATCGTAGCATTATGACATCAGATTGACATTGTGATGCCATAGATACATTGGCAGTGCCTATTCTGTGATTTCATTCTAATTCAAATGCGGCATGTGTGTTGATAGCAGAAACCTATTGTGAACTCATAACCCTTGTCACAACACAATCCCCTTATGACATCACATTGCCATGGTGATATCACTAACCCACTTTGAGATCACCAACCTGTCCTGCCTCTGTAATTTTTTGGCATGCAGCCATTGTTATATCGGTGGCTCTTTGTGAGCTCATAATCTTTTTTTATTTCAAAATATTTCAGGTGTGATGTGATATTACAAATCCACTGTGACATCATGACCACTGTGATATGATACTGCCAGACATGACTATTGTGCACATTGTGAAATCTAATATCGCTTAGGAATTCAGAACATTTGTGACACATGCTGTTGTAGATATCATAGTCCTTTTCTGATCTCATATATTCATTGTGAGTTAATGACAATTGTGATTTGGCATGCCATTTTGACATTACCAACCCATTGTGACATCACAAAGCTATTATTACCTCATTACTATTATTGAATCACCAAATAACTGTGACAAAAACATTATTATGATATGATAGTGTGACATCACATTGCCATTGTGATATAGTTGTCCCATTGTGTTTTAAAAAACCTCGTATGAACTCATAACATTTTACAAAACTCAATGGATTTGGAGCTTCAACCTCCTTTGTGAACTCGTATTCTCATTTTGTACTAGAAGCAATTGAAATTGCAATTTTATTGTGATACTAGAAACTAGTTGTGACATCACAATTCCATTCTGACTTCATCAACACTGTGACAGTCCAAAACTATTATGACATCTGAGCACCTTTAAAAAAAATGGCCTTTGTGACATCACAGTTCCTTTCAATACACATATCCTCATTGTGAACTCATGAAAATTGAGATCAGAGATGCAATTGCAACACCACATACCCTTTGAGAAATCATCACCAGTGGTTCATCCCCTCATTGTGGTTTCAGAAAATATAATGACATCATAGCACTAAGACCTCACATTGTCATTGTGACATCATAGTTATGTCATGATCATTGATGTCACAATTAGTTGGTGATGCCATACTGGTCATGAGGTCACAATAGGTTTGTGATGTCACAATGGTTTGGTGAGTCATAATGGCATTCTAGATCCCAAATTGTTTTGTGATGTCACAGTGGTGATGAGGTCACAACGGGTTTCTGATGTCACAATGAGTTTGTAATATCCCAATATGTCCAAATTTACCAATGGAATAGAATTGAAAACCAAGAAATGAACCTACAGACCTATAGCCATCTAATCTTCGATAAGGAAGCTAAAACAATAGAATGGAAGAAAGACAGCCTCTTCAGTAAATGGTGCTGGCAAAATTGGTTAACTACATGTAGAAAACTAAAGCTAGATCCTTATATATCACCCTGCACCAGAATCAACTCCAAATGGATCAAAGACCTTGAACTCAAAGCAGACACTCTGAAAACATTACAGGATGGAATAGGAGAAACCCTAGGTCTCCTTGGCTCAGGCCAAAATTTTCTGAATAGAGACCGGAAACACAACAAATCAAAGAAAGGTTGGACAAATGGGATTGCATAAGGTTGCAGAGCTTCTGCAGGGCAAATGACATAGCTAGCAAGATCAATAGAAAGGCCACCGATTGGGAGAAGATTGTTACTAGCCATACAATGGACAAGGGTCTCATATCTAAAATATACTTGGAACTCAAAAACTTAAACCACCCAACAACAAATCCTCAAAGAAACAACTGCCCAATAAATAAGTGGGCGAAAGACTTAAAGAGAAGCTTCTCTGAAGAAGAAAGAAGGATGGCCAATAGACACATGAAGAAATGTTCAACATCCCTAGCCATAAAAGAAATGCAAATCAAAACAACATTGAGATATCACCTCACTCCAGTTAGAACAGCAAAAATCAAGAACTCTAACAACAACAGATGCTGGAGGGGATGTGGACAGAAAGGAACCTTACTTCATTGTTGGTGGGAATGTAAACTTGTTCAACCACTTTGGAAAGCAGTATGGAGGTTCCTCAAAAGACTTCACATAGATCTCCCCTATGATCCAGCAATCCCACTTTTGGGCATTTACCCAAATGTTTACAAACAAGACCACACTAAAGCTACCAGCACAACTATGGTTATTGCAGCATTATTTACCATAGCTAAGATATGGAACCAACCCAGGTGCCTCTCAGTAGATGAATGGATCAAGAAAATGTGGTATATATACACAATGGAATTCTATGCCTCCATCAGAAAGAATGACATTTCCCCATTTGTTAGGAAATGGAAAGGTTTGGAAAAAATTATGTTAAGTGAAGTAAGCCAGGCCCAAAGAAGCATAGGTCCCATGGTTTCCCTTATTTGCAATATCTAGTACAGGTATGAGTCAAGTGGAAAAGGTCAGATAATGTGATGTTAGGAAAATGAACCCTTAAATATGTATTTTAATGTTTTCGTTTCTTTCATGCATGTGTTTCTAACGCATTTATAAGATTATTTCTTTGTTGCTTTGTATGTCCCTCCCCCACAGTGTAACCCCCGCTTTCACTATATTTGATGTCAGTATAACATGTGGAGGAGATGGGGACAAACAAGTCGTTTAAGGATTCAGGTGGACCTGTTGCAACAATGAGAAGTACAAAATGTCATGTCAAAACCAGCTTTACAATGTCGGTGTGTGTGGGGGGAGGGGGGTATGATTGGTTGGGGGGGAGGGGGGAGGATGGGAAGGGAGGTGAAGGGTAAACAAAGAAAGAGGCTGCAATGCTTGGTAAGAAATGTATGCATTATCCTGCCCATGTAATTGTAACCCCTCTGTACAGTATGTTCTCAAATAAAATTAAATTAAATTAAATTAAATTAAATTAAAAAAATAGGTCCAAATTTAATTGATAGTAGTTTACAGTAAAAATAGACATTCACAGAAGGAGCTTGAAGTCCCAAACAGCAAGAATTTTCTAAAATGTTATGAGCTCATACTAGATTTTTGAAAACACAATGGGACAGTGATATCATGATGGCATAGTGATGTCACAATATCATTTCAAAATAATGTTTGATGTCACAATTATTTCAGAATGCCATACTAGTGTTAATGTCACAATACTTTGTGTTGTCTCAGTGGGTTGGTGATGTCAAAATGGAATGCTGGAACTCAATTCTCATTTGTTCAAAATGAGTATATGAGTTCACACAGGGACTGTGATGTCTCCAAAGTTATTTGTTGTCACAACATTGATGAAGTACTAAGAGGTTGGTGGTGTCAAAATGTGATATTACGGTCATGACGTCTGGCAGTATAATGACACAAGGGTCATGTCACAGTGGATTTCTGATATCACATGTCATACCTTAAAAATTATGAGGTTGAAAACAATTTGTGTGCTCACAAAGTGCCTCAGATATCAAAATGGTGACATGTTACAAAATTTATGAGGACAAAACATTTTTGTGAAGTCACAGTATGTTAGTAATATCATAATGGCAATGTGATGTGACAAATGGATTGTGATCTCACAATGGCTATGAGGTCACAATGGGTTTCTGTTATCAACCCATATGACATATTTGAAATAGAAATCAATCCCAGAATAGGCATTCACAATTTGTATATGATGCCACAGTGACAATGTCATGTCATAATGCTATGATGTCATTGTCATATTGTGATGTCAAATTGAGCTTATGGTGTCATAATGACAATGATATGTCACACTGGAGAGTTTGTGATGTCACAATGGAATGTCTGGTCTAAACTGTCTTCAGCATCCAACATTCTTTCTTCAGCCTCCTCCATTTTTCTTTGAAGACATTTTACTTCACTTTCTATCACCCTTCTTATTGCTGTTCTTTCTTAATGGTGGCCAACTCCTTATTAAAGTTTTCTTTTAAGTCTTGAATAGATTGCCTTACCTTCTGGCAGGGGTTGCCAGACTTTTCTTTCCACTCCTTAATCTGGGTCCTTATCTTTTCATTAGCTTCTTTATTCCTCTGCTGGAGTTCCTTTATCTTTTTATTTCTGGAGGCTATGAAGTCATCTATTAGCTTCTGGTTGGCCTCATCACACTCTCAGAATAACCTATTCAGGGTATCCAATTTTTCATTCAGCAGGTTTACTAGCCTTGCAGTTAATCTATCATGAACATTATCCTCTAGGTTATTCTGGGACTGTTCTGTAGCTTGTTTGTGTGGAGATAGTTTTGAGGTTTTTGATTGGCCATATTCCTTGTGTTTCTGCAGTTGGTTCTACCCATTTGGAGACAAGAATCACATTGGTATGACAGTAGGACAGTCTTTTTATGGGGGAGGGGGAGCGGAGCCAACCCAGTGTCATGTACATATATAGATCTTAAGGTTTCAAAGTTATGTGTAAGTGTTTTCCTATTTAGCTCTCTTTTTCTTTGCTTGGAGAGGGATATTGTGGCTTCAGGGTCAAGATTATGTATAGTTGTAACTTGTGACATCCTGGGTTTGGGTGATAAGTACTCTGCTCCTTAGAGTTAACAAGATGGTCCCCTTGTACTCAAAATAGTCAAATGGAACCAATTTTGTGGTCAAATATAGAACCAAATGTAAGTTGGTTCATATATTAACCGTTAGGAATCAGTGGGCTGGAGCAGATGGAGAATTGAAGGGTTAGGATTGGAGAGATATGATTTCAAGTTCAGAAAAGAACTTGGGTATAATGATAGTAGAGGGATAAGAACAGCTTGGGGGAGGGGTATATGTATGTAGTACAATGAGAATAAAGACCTTGTTATCAAGTGTCAGAGGTGGAAAAGAATTTGAAGAAACGTTATGTAGGGAGTAGCTTAGAGATCGAGATGAAGGTAAGAAAAAGAAGTGTATTTGGAAAGTTGCTGAGATTAGAGAAAGATTTTTCAAATATTATTAGAGAGTCGCTTAATCTAAGTTAACTCCTGTAATTATTGTTTACACACGTAGAAGGAGGCCTTACTTTGTGTATAGAACTAGGCAGGGTAGCTCTGATGGAGTATTAGTATAATGTGGAGAGAGAGGAGAAAGGGAGAGTTAGAAGAAAATAAAGAATAAAAATCTGACAAATTAGATCAGAAAGTGGAAGAAGAAACCAAATAATAATGAAAAATAGAAGCTTTAAGAGAAATAGCAAATCCTAAATCACAATACACTTAAATCGTACACTTAAATAATACATAGAAATAAAAACAATCAACAAAAGATCAGACATAAAGCCTAACAAAACAACAAAAACAAGAATAAAAACTGAAGAATTGTTTTTTGGGGAGTTCTTTAGGGGAGCTTTAGTCTCCCCATAGATCTCAGAGCAGATTCCTGATAGAACATTGTATGTCTTGCTGTAGTCAACTTTCCTTGTGGCTTGGTTGGGAGTAGATGGCCTTTTGATAGGAGAGGGTGCCTGTTATCTAGAGTCACACTCTCAGGTCTGGTGGCAGGGAGTTTTGGGGGTTTCAGGTTTGTAGACTGCTATCATAGGCCTGCAGCTGTGTCCCAGGCTTTTCCAGGTAGCCACACCAGCCTTAGGAACAAAGCTTATGGCCGTGTTTTGTGCTGGTATGATCCCTTCTTTTGGAAGTGGATTTGGGTCAGAGGGCTTTGGGATTCCACATGGAATTGCCACCCCCAGAGACTAGACCCAGTTGGGTTACTCACGAGGTCTGTAGCTAGTGGTGTGCTGTGGCAGGAAAGACTTGGAAAAAATTATATTAAGTGAAGAAAGCCAGGCCCAAAAAAACACAGGGCCCATGATTTCCCTTGTTTGCAATAACTAGTATATGTCTGAGACAAGCAGGAAAGGTCAGATAAATTGATGTTAGGTGAAAGGAACTCCAAGATAAGGATTCAAATATTTTTGCTTTCATGCAATTGTTTCTAACATATTTATAAGGTGATTTGTTTGTTGCTTGGTATGGCCTTCCCTCATGGTATAACACCTGGTTTCACTGTATTTGATGGTTTAATTTGTGAAGGAGAAAGGAGAAAATTGTATTTAATGGTGAAAAAAAAAGCCATTCCCTCTTAACTCAGGAACAAGACAAGGATGTCCACTCTCTCCACTTCTCTTCAATCTAGTATTAGAATGCCTAGCTACAGCAATAAGACAAGATGCAAACATAAAGGGGATCCAAATAGGAAAGGAAGAAATAAAAGTATCTCTCTTTGTAGATGACATAATCTTGTACATAAAGAATCCCATACACTCCACTCCCAAATTACTCAAGCTGATTCAAAACTTTGGCAAAGTAGCAGGGTATAAAATTAACCCCCAAAAATCAATGGCTTTTCTGTATGCCAACAATAAGAAAAGTGTGGCTGAAATTAGGAAAGCAACTCTATTTGTAATAGCGCCACAAAAAGTAAAATACCTAGGAATTAACTTAACCAAAGAAGTGAAAGACCTCGATGATGAAAACTTTAAAAGCTTGAAAAAGGAAATCAAAACAGAACTTTTAAAAATGGGAAAATCTCCCATGCTCCTGGATTGGAAAGATTAACATCGTAAAAATGGCAATACTTCCCAAGGCTATCTACAAATTCAATGCGATACCTATCAAAATTCCAACCTCATTCTTCAAGGAAATAGAAGAGGCAATCCAAAAATTCATATGGAACAATAAAAAACCCCCAATAGCAAAAATGCTCCTCAACGGAAAGAACACTGCTGGAGGAATATCAATACCAAACTTCAAACTCTACTATAAAGCCATAGTAATCAAAACAGCTTGGTATTGGCACAAGAAAAGACCTCAGGACCAATGGAATAGTATTGAAAACCCAGAAATTAACTTACAGACCTATAGCCATCTAATCTTTGATAAGGGAGCTAAAAAAATAGAATGGAAGAAAGACAGCCTCTTCAGTAAATGGTGCTGGCAAAATTGGTTAACTACTTGTACAAAGTTAAGCTAGATCCTTATATATCACCCTGCACCAGAATCAACTCCAAATGGATCAAAGACCTTGAAGTCAAAGCAGACACTCTGAAAACATTACAGGATGGAATAGGAGAAACCCTAGGTTTCCTTGGCGCAGGCCGAAATTTTGTTAATAGAGACCCGGAAACAAAATGAATCAAAGAAAGGTTGGACAAATGGGATTGCATGAAGTTGCAGAGCTTCTGCATGGCAAAGGACATAGCTAGCAAGATCAATAGAAAGCCTAAGGATTGGGAGAAGATCTTTACTAGCCATACAACGGACAAGGGTCTCATATCTAAAATATACTTGGGACTCAAAAAATTAAATCCCCCTACAACAAATCCTCAAAGAAACAAACGCCCTATAAATAAGTGGGCTAAAGACTTAAAGAGAAACTTCTCTGAAGAAGAAAGAAGGATGGCCAATAGACACATGAAGAAATGTTCAACATCCCTAGCCATAAAAGAAATGCAAATCAAAACTACATTAAGATACCACCTCAAACCAGTTAGAATGGCAAAAATCAAGAACTCTAATAACAATCGATGTTGGAGTGGATGTGGACAGAAGGGAACCTTACTTTGTTGTTGGTGAGCTAAGATATGGAACCAACCCAGATGCCCCTCAGTAGATGAATGGATCAAGAAAATATGGTATATATACACAATGGAATTCTATACCTCCATCAGAAAGAATGGCATTGCCCCATTTTTTAGGAAATGGAAAGACTTGGAAAAAATTATATTAAGTGAAGTAAGCCAAGACCAAAGAAACAGGTCCCATGGTTTCCCTAATTTGCAATATCTCGTATATGTATGAATCAAGCAGAAAATTTCAGATAAGGTGATGTTAGGAAAATGAACCCTAAGATATGTATTTAAATGTTTTTTTCTTTCATGCATTTTGTTTCTAACGCATTTATGAGATTATTTCTTTGTTGCTTTGTATGTCCCTCCCCCACAGTATAACCCCTGCTTTCACTATGTGGTGTCGATATAATTTGTGCAGTGGAAGGGGAAGCACAACTCCCTTAAATAAGGATACAGGTGGACCCGTTGCAACAATGAGAAGTACAAGTTGTCATGTCGAAAATGAACTTTTCAACTTCGGTGGGGGGTGAGGATTGGGTGGGAGAGATGCTGGGAAGGGATGGGAAAGGGACACACAAGACTATCTGCTAGTAGCAGATGGTGTGTACCCAATCCCAGAGATAGACAAGTGCTTGAGGGGCAAGGGCAGAATTTCCTTCCATGGCCTATAGTCACATCACCTCCCTGTGTTAGGATCAAGATTAAGGAATGAATATTATGTTGTCCCTTTCCTATTTACATTTCCTTCTGGGCTACTCTGGTGCTGATTGCACTCTCTAATGGAAATAGTTTTGACCATGGAGGCTCGATCAGTGGTGATAAAAGAGTTTTTATTGGAATGCTAGTGTTGTACAGGTGGCTAATTTCAAAGACCTGCAGCCAGCAAATACACAACACAGGAAACAGACCACAGAGGAAACAAAGGACAAAAACAATATAACAAACCAATTCAGCTCCAATGGATTGCTGAATGAATTTGGATGCCATGTTGACCAGAGAACAGCCAGGAGACAGGAGACAGGACATGAACATGGAGACATATGACATGGTGTAATGGCACCTGAGCTGGTCCACACAAGAATCGGGTCAGTACATGGGGAGAGTCAAGGAAACTCCCAGTCCCAGGCACTGAAATGACAGAGTTAAAAACCTACCAGCCAGATGTCCACCCAGAATTTAAAATTCTGCCATTACCAGTCTATTGTCATACTAGAAACTTTTATACATTCTGTGTATTTTTCTTGTTCGATAATGTTTGTATTTTTTGGACTAAAACTTTTCAGTAGTTTTGTCGGATATGTATGGTGGAGGTTTATTCTTTTAATTGCACCACTCTGGAAGTATTTTCGTGCATTTGTCCTTTATCATTCACTTGTGAAAAATACCTTAGCAAGGTACAGTAATCTTGGTGGATAAAATGCATTTTTTCAGTACTGTAAGGACTTCTACCATGCCCTGCTGGTATGTATGTATTATATTTAGGAGTCAACTGTTAGAGGAACAGAGGCACACTTAAGTGTTATGAGTTCCATTTCTCTCCTATTCTAGAGAATCTTCCATACAAAATTCACTTTTGACAGCTTGATCATACAATAGCTTGCTATAGATGTGTAGATGTCATTGACAAAAATTTGATTAGCATTTTATTTTTTTGTATCTTAGTATATATTTTTATCCTTGTGTACATAGAATTTTAAATACTGTCATTACTTATTAGAACAAGCATTTTAACTTGTTGGCATCCTCAACCATTTATTGAATCCACAAAACACTAATATTTACTATTATATATACTGTTGTCAACTTTTGACAAAACTTCTTTCACATGTCCTTATCCTTGCTTTCAGTTTAGTCAACCATATTTACATGTTTGATTAGACTTCCTTCAAGGTAACTATTTTCTTCTGTATAGAAGATATCACTAACCTAACTGCAATAAGTTGAGAAATTTTAAATGTACATATATATTTATATACATATAAATATATATACACTATATATTGAAAAAGTTCATATTCTCATTTGAATTTTGATGTTCCCACTATTGTTTCTTTCTTTGAACAATTCATCTTTACTTCCTCATATTAATTTCCTTAAAATGTGCACACATACATACATAGGAATGAATGCACAAACATGACAGAATAGAAACAAATGTACTTTAATACTTTTTAGTCCTGTTTTCTTTTCTAACCACTATCTCAATCTAAAAATATTGTGAAGGTAATAGTTATTACTGCCTTTTATCATAGTGGCCTTGGAACTGGGATTAAATGTAGAGTTTGCTCACAATTCTTTCCTCATCCCTCAGGTTGGATGTCCCTCTGTTAAGAATGAATTACTTAGAGTTGAATGTATCCCTTTGTCTGTGTTACATGAATGAAAATACATTTCCCCCACCTAATATTTAAACTCTTGTTCTGGTTGATATTTCAGGAAGTGTTGTTCACTATTTTGGGTGTGTGAGCAGAGCTTGCTATAGAATCATATCTAAATGACAGTTTGCTCCTGAAAGATGTTCTTAAATTGAAAATTTGTTAGCCTGACCTCCCATACAACCACATACCCTAAACTGATTGACTCAAACCCAAGTTTTAATTTTATTTTTTTTAATTCCCTGGCTTGAACACAGGACTTGAGTGTTGTCCTTGAGCCTCTTTGTACTCAAAGCTAGCATTCTACTACTTGAAACAAGGCATCTCTTCTGGCTTTGAGTGGTAAATTGGAGGTTAATATCCCACGGGGACTTTCCTACTTGTGCTGACTTTGAACCATGATAGATAGATCTCAGACTTCTGAGTAGTTAGGATTACAAGCGTGAAACACTGGTGCCCAGCAAAACAAAAGTTTTTTCACACACATGGAAATTGTTACTCTGAGATAAAGACAACTGAATACTTGATGTCTCATGAAAGTCTATTCCATATTTAAGGGACAGGTTTGTACTGTGGTGCATGTGGAAGTGGGGATAAAGCAAGCTCTCTCATGGCTTAAGTAAGTTTCTGAATCTCATTGATAACAAATTCCCTTCATGTCCTTACTTATTCCTATTTACAAACATAAGTACAATATTTGCATTCCATCCTGATTAGGGTAATATTTTAACATATTCATTGGCAGAGAAATAAGCATTCAGTCCATCAAAATCTTAAGTTTTTAAAAACTCCTCAAAATTCTATGCTTATTATGTAGGCTTATTTTCAAGAACTACAATTTGTTTTGGGCTTGGATTTTACTATTGAGATTTTTTTAAAAACATGATCTTTTACATAACTTGATTCTGGGATTTGATATATATGAGGTTCAATATGGAAGTTGGACCGCATTTACAGATCCCTTCATTTGCCTCTTTAGGAAGTTCGAGATCCCAAACTACTCTTGTATGAAAGACTAAGTCTATAGCGTTTACAGATTCATCAGGATTAAAATCTTCCCAGACTTGGACACTACTGGACTTCTACAAGATTCAATAGGTGAAAGTAGGACAAGTGAGGAGATACTTTAAAATGTCTAACTCGGTGCCCTTTCAGGTATTAGAAAAGAATGAAAGGAGGCTGAGAAAACGCCATCGCCACTAAGATGCAGCCTGCAACAACAGCAGTTAAGCTGGGAAAGTTTGACTTAGAATGTTTATCAGACCTGAGCCTTTGCTCCTCTCCCCCAGTTTGCCTGACAGCTAACCATACACGTCTGCATGATGCCTCAGGTTGACCACCTCCACAGCCCTTGCAGGCTGGATGCTGGCCTACAGCCAGGATTACAAGGAAAGCTAGCTGAACAGATATTTCAAGGAATTATTCTTTTTTCTGGAGTAGTTGGATTTATCTATGTGTACATGGCTGAACAGTTTAGATGGAATATATAACTATAAACTATATAGTTGGCCGGATTGGCTTTTCTGTGTTTGCTGACATTTCTTCCATGGCCCATCTACAAATGACATCCCCTCACAACTAAGGAACAGAAGACAAGAAAAATGGGATAGAAAAATTAAGAGGCATGCTAAAATAATTGATTGGGGTTTTCATGAGAACACATACTTTTGTTTTCTCTGAGGTGATCTAAATTGATATCATAACCAAATTATGAGATTAAAACTTCCTATGCTCATAAACAAAGTTGCATGTAGATATAGTTTTCTTTATATTTCAAAGACAGTTAGAAATAACTCAGTTGTGTTTGACTAATACATATTTTAAACCAACTCTTCATTATCTTGTTATGAAATGGAAAACTAAACACAAGTATACAATGTTTCTTCCAGGTATAAATAATAAATGCCTCATAAATGACAGCAAAAAAAAAAAAGAAAAAAGATGAAAGGGAAAGGTATTTAGGAACTTATCAAATTTTGTGATATCCAAGAGTGCATTCAGCCAAGCTCTGGTGGCTCACTCTTGTAATCCTAGCTACTCAGGAGGCTGAGACCTGAGGATCACAGTTAAATGCCAGCCCGGGGAAGACAGACCATGAGACTCTTAGCTCCAATAAATCACAAGAAAAACAAAAGTGGCACTGTGGCTCAAGCAGGAGAGTGCTAGCATGGAGCTAAAAAGCACAGGGACAGCCCAGTGTTCAAGCCCCACAACTGACAAAAAAAGTATGCATTCAAAGATAATGGGATATCTATAATCTAATTAGCTTGGAAAAGGGAAAGGAAAAGTTACTGCAGATTTCAGGTTTATTTAGAGTTTTAAGCCTTATCAATAATTTCCTTTAAGAACTGGGAAGTTGAAAACGACTTTAGAATAAGAAAATATGTTAAGCTGGGTGGTTCACATGTGTTAATCCTAGCTACTCAGCAAAATTATCTATAATTAACAATGAAAATGCAGGAAATAATTTGTATTTCAAGGAGTAAATGCTAGCCTTGAAGCAAAAACAAAAAAAAATGAATGAGGCTCTCAGGTTGTGAAACTGAACTAGCACACGCACACGCACACACACATTCACACACACACACAAACATGCATGCTCATGTGCAAGGTATGTTGAAGTAAATCAGTCTCAGAAAGAGAAATGGGGTCTGTGTCCCCAAAAGAAAAAAGTAAAACACACATATCCATTGTCATGTATATCTGATCAAGCTGCCTAAAGTAGAGTACACATAGAAGTAAAATTTTATGGTGTGACCTCTTTGACCAACTAACAGTATCAAATGTGAACAGTACAAAGATGAATCATATATTGTCTCAGTGGGGTAGGTGTTAAAGAAGAATTGAAAAGTGGCAAAGGAATAGGGAGTCGATGGTTGAGAAAATACTATGTTAAGATTCAACGTACATATGTGAAAATGGAACTAGGAAAGAAAAGGGATGGGTGGTGTTTTTATAGATTGGAGCAGTTGAAGGAAACTGTAACAAAGTCCAAGAGATATTGTCCAAACCAATTGATACATTGTACAACTGTTTAAGAAATTTATCCATGGGGCCTATAATCCTAATTACTCAGTTGGTTAAGAACTGAGGATTGTGGTTTGAAGGCAGTCATGGCAGAAAAGTTCATGAGACTCTTATCTCCAACAAACTACTGAGAATAGGCTAGAAATGGTGCTGTGGCTTAAGTTTTACAGGACTAACCTTCATCACAGAGAGATTCTGAAACAGCACTCAGATCTTGAATTAAAGTGACAGGACAGGCACAAAAAAAGAAAAAAATAAACAAACAAAAAACAAAAAAATCTTAATTTTTATATTTTTGAAAATTACAAAAAAAATCAATGTTCCACCTACTTCAAGTAGTTATATAATATACATTATTACAGCGATTATGGTGGATAGAAATTTTCTCATTTATGTAGCATCCAATGTTCATTCCCTTTAGCTTATTTTGGAGCTTTTGATTACACCCTGAACAACAATAAGTTTCCTGTTCTCTATCGGATTGCTTGAGAGGACACACCAATAGCCACTGCTCTGGTATCGTTATTGCTTCACTTCAGCTGATTGGGACTGTTAATAATACAAGATGAGAATGGTTTGAGGATTCTTCATGAATTGAAAGAAGAGATGACTAAGAAATGAATTTGTGTAGCCTTTGCAATAGAAAGAACTCCTAAACAATGCCATTTCATAAATATTCAAAATTATGGAATGTTATATCCAGATTAATACATCTTCAGCAAATATCCTCATTATATATGGGAATAATGAATCCCTGTTGGACTAAACAGTGTGTTTTGAGCAATTTTTAATAAAAGGCAAAGTTTGCATTGTGAACTCACATTGGGATTTAATGATGAGAAGGAAGTATTTCATGCTAGATTGATTTCATGTACCTCATTTTTTGCACCATCACCCAGATATTTCTGGATTCAGAGATTTTCTTAAAACAGTTATTCCTTCCAAATACCCAGAAATTGTTTTTCCTTCCTGGGCTATGGTTTCTCTTTTTTGATTGTTCAGATTCTAAGTCTGACTAATGTTTGAGAAATGTCCTCCTGATAACTCCTTTGACTGGTTACCTAGGCATATTTTTGACATGACTATGTGTGGACACAGTTACAATATATACAATGCTGTTCATGCTGTGGCGTAGGCTCTCCATGAGATGATTATTTATCAAACAATACAAACAATGGGAAACAGAAAAGGGAGAGTTCCTTTCCCTGCAAATATAAGGCCTTCTTTTTTGGATGGTACACACTTACAGAAAAGTCACTTCCTAGAGAGGTTTCTTAGTGTGTAAAATTAAAAACTTAAGGTATTTTTCCAAAACCTAACAAATTATAATTATTTAAATTTCTGTGAGGTACTCTAGATATGGGTTCACGTGCTTAAGTAAAAACAGAACAGTTACAAGGACAAAATGTATTCGACCTTTCCATAATTCCTTTTAGTTACAATAAGCTCAACATGCCCATAGGTTATGTTTTGAAAAGTAAAAATTCACCCTTTTCCTATGAGTTTCATAAGTATAAACCAAGCACAACCTGCTAAAACTAATTATCTATACTTTTCAAAAGTGATCTAGATTTGTTCTATGTATTAAAATTTTTACAAATCTCACACTGTATACATTAGTTATTGTAGAAAAATACAGCTGTGAATAGTCTCATTCATGATTCTTTACATGGAATTGGCTTTTCTTGAAGAGAACCTTTTTTACTTCTTTGCTGAGTGACCAGGAATTCAAAGGTTTATTTTGATTATTCTCCCTAGAATTTCTTCTTTTTTTATTAATATGTCTTTTTGATTGTTAAAATATCATACACAGGGGTTACAACTACATGAGCAAGGAAATGAATACATTTCTTATCAAGTATTGTTGACTCCTGCTTAGTTTCCCCTTACCATCCCTGTCCCCCATTTCCCCCCACCTCCCCGCTAAAGTTGTAAAGATATTTTTCCACAGAACATCTTGTACATCTCATTGTTGCAATGGGTCCACCTCTATCCCTATCTAAACAATTTGTTTTTTCACTTCCCATCCACAAATTATACCTACATCAAATCCAGTAAAAACAGGGGTTTGTGTACCGTGAGGGAGGGACATAAAAAGCAACAAAGAAATCATATTATAAACACATTAGAAATAATAGCAAGAAAGAAAAACTGACTGAGATGCCCCTCAGTAGATGAATGGATCAAGAAAATATTATACACACACACACACACACAAATACACACACACACACACACACACACACACACACACACACACACACACACACACACACAATGGATTTCTATGCCTCCATCAGAAAGATGACATTGCCTTATTTGTTAGGAAATGGAAAGACTTGGAAAAAAATATTTTAAGTGAATTAAGCCAGGCCCAAAGAAACATAAGTCCCATGGTTTCCCTTATTTACAATAACTAATATATGTCTGAGAATAGTTGAAACAGTCAGACATGTTGATGTTAGGTAAAATGAACCCCAAGATAAGGACTCCTAGAATTTCTTACATAACAATTCATCACCGATCTGTGCTATTTTCAAATTATGAATCTGAAATTAAACACAATCAGATTTTCTGTTTTAACTCTGGGATGTACTTCAACATAAGATGGTGTAATTCTTTTAGCGGTACCCTTTCTGATGAACATACAATTTGACAATCCTGCTGGATATCAAGTGATTTTGCATGAGAGAAGTAAGTTAGAGGCAGAGTGTGACATTGTGAACCTTTGGAATTTTCCAGGTCTTCAACTTCAGGTAAAAGTAGGAAAGTTTTCTCTGCATACACTCCGTGGCATTAACTGTCTTTATCTGAAGATATGATATAGTGGGCCATTGGAACTAGAAAATGTGTTGGATCTAACTCTAATGATGCAAAATTCACCCTTAGAAGTTATACTTGTTTGTTTCTAGTAAATTACTCCTGTAATACAAGCAATTTAGATCACTGAGATAGTGATATGACTTAAAATCATTCCTAGCAGGGAAGCCTGTGAGATTCTATTTGCCAATTAATCACCAGAATCATGGAAATGGAGCTGTGGATCAAGTAAAACTCAATTACAAAGCCCAGTTCAAGCCTTAGTTTTGGCACACACACACACACACACACACACACACACACACACACATACACACACACAAACATACACACACACAACCTTTATGCCCTATGTACTTAGAAACAACCTAGTATTGCACATTTAAGTATTTTTAACTTAAGAAAATGTATTAATTGACTACTAGATAGAAGATGAAGTAAATAAATTAACAGGGGTAGACACTGGTGGCTCGTGTTAGTTTAAAGCCCAAATGGACAGAAAGTTCTGTGAAACTCTTATCTCTATTAACTACCCCAAAGCTCAAGTAGGATTGGAGCTCAAGTGGTAGAGTGCTAACCTTGAGCAAAAAAAGCTCAAGGAGAGTGTCCAGACAGTGATTTTAAGCCCGAGGATCACTAACCAACACCCTCCAATACAAAGTTAGTTTGTTTCTGAATGTTTGTTTAGAATGTTATCATAAAATATAAACTGCTTTTTCCCTAGCAGGTTTCTATGCTGTAACAAAGCATCAGAGGATCAGTTTATGTGTATTAAATATTTATTTTGCTGGCTTCTGTATATGTTCCATTCACTGCTATTTGGGCATATTTGGTGAGAAGAATCAGTGAAGAACACTGTATGAGAATATTCTCACAGCATGGCCACTGCATAAATACGAAGAAAATGAGATTAGACTGGGGCTTCATGTAATTGTCTAAAAACAGAGACATGTGATTTACCCTACACTCTACTTTTAAAGCTTCAAATAGAATTCTTCCTTGGTCCTCATCATGTCTCTGATGAGTAGGATACTGTGAATAATGACATGAATTCAGGAAAAGTGCATAGGGCTGGAGACTAGGATTTGTTTTCTCAGCACTAATCTCTACCATTTAAAAGTCTCTCACTTGTCAATAGTTCTTTGGTCTCGTTAGAGATCAAGGTTGTTATATGATGTGGAATCTATAACAGCATTGATGTAACTGTCTAGATTTATGCTTATAGAAATACTATGCTTATGGGAATGTGACTCAGTGGTAGAGTGCTTGCCTGGCATGCATGAGGCCCTGGGTTCACTCCTCAGTGCCACATAAACAAAAAAAATTAAAAACATTTAAAAAAATAAATACTATGCTTAATAATGCTATTCTTTGAAACATTGGAATTTTTGGGTAAAACGCTGAATATTAACTGGCACATACCAGATATTTCTAAGCTTCCTCATTTTGTCTGCAGTGCAAGTTTTGATCCTGTATTTGGGGAATCACATCAGGAGGAAAAGGCTGTCTGTTAATTTGATTGTACCCCTTGCTGAGAGTATAAGATGGCTAGTCTGACAGGTAATTGCATGATTTAGGTAGAAATACATTCTCTCTCCCCAAAAATCCCTGCTCCTTTCAATGCAAAAGTTATGTATTAGAATTGTAGCATCAGTATTTCTTTCCTCACTTATTAATTTAATTGTAACTATAGATGATACTGCTCCATGAAAAAGAATCACACAGTTTGAATTACTTGTAGGGTTATTTTTTCTACTCTGTTTTCTGTATGTTTATTCAACTACTCAGTAATATAAGTACCTTTGATTGTATTAAATTCAAGTCCTTTTTATGGACAAGGTCTCCATCTTCTTCAAAATTACCATTAGACTATAAAGAAAACAGACATCTTTCACATGTCAATTTCCTAGTGCTTAGAAATGTTCTTGAACAGAGCAAGTGCTTTGTGTTGGTTTTAGCATAAGGAGCAGTCAAAAGTGTTCTGTATAGTATGACTTTGGAGCCTCAGAGTGTGATTTGATTCTCTGTCCCAATGCATTACAGGTGACAAGGAGTGACAAATTCAACAACTGAAAGCATGGGCTACATAACTAATTAATATTGAACAGAAGCATACGGGAATTTTAATTTCAGCTGCATAATTTTGGATGAATGGTTTGAATAATACACACAACGCTGAGAATTATTATGGCAGTGCTTTGCATTCAGAAAAATTATGGATTATGGATACTTTTGTATATTCATTTATTTTGTCATTCTTATACATCACTATGCTTCTTAATACTCAAATATATTTCATTAATATTTTCTACTTAACAACGTTCCATATTTCATACACTTATTAGTGTGTTTTCTATAATAGTTGTAGAGTTCTATTCATATATCTGCTTTTTGCCACATCTGTAAGTTTGTTTTGTTGGATCAGTCTCTCCCCATCCTCTCTGTTTCCTTTCCTCCTTCATTCTCTTTTTTTAATTAATAAGCTTTTTTTTATTTTGAAAATACTGTACAGAGGGGTTACAATTACATGAGCAAGGTAATGAGTACATTTCTTATCAAGCATTGTTGCCTCCTCCTTAATTTCCCCTTACCATCCCTGCCCTCCCAGCTCCTCCCTGACCCCAACTCCCGCCAAAGTTGCAAAGTTCGTTTTCTGACATAACGTCTTGTACATCTCATTGTTGCAGTGGGTCCACCTGTATCCCTATTTAAACAATTTGTTTTTTCCCTTCCCCTCCCCAAATTATACCAACATCAAATACAGTGAAAACAGGGGTTATACCGTGGGGGAGGGAAATGCAAACCAACAAAAAGGGGAGGGACATGCAAAGCAACAAAAAACATCTTATAAATATGTTAGAAACAATAGCAAGAAAGAAAAACAATTTGAGTCCTTAGCTTGGGTTCATTTCACCTAACATCAACTCTTTTTCCTCTACTTTCTCTAAATTGCTTTAGAATTTCAAGAATTGATTTATATCATTAAAATACACTTTAAATGTGTATCATGATGCATTGGATGTGTGGAGTTCTGTTTCACGAAAATATAGATTTACAATTGTTTGCTTATCCATGGTTGTATTTATTTTAAACATATTCTTGTTTAATACCTTTAAAATATTATACATACAAAATTATAGATGTATACTTTGTATGATACCAATAGATTCTACATCTCTTGATATTAAGTAAATATTCAATGTCCAATATTTTAATTGTATAAGAAATGCATTGTTCATTATTTAATGGACTAAATTTTCGGATTCTGTTCAAGATTTGACTATTTAAAACACATGGTCACCTAATGGCAGGTCTTCCTACCATCATCTATTGCTCATTGTGCATTTCCTCTGACAGTATTATTTATAATAAGTGAGTGATTGTGGGCTAACAATGGACTTCTATTGCTTTACTATTTTGTCGGTTGTGGGACTGGAACTCTGGGCCTGGGTACTCTCCATGAACTTTTCAGATCATGGCTAGCATTCTACTACTTGAGCCACAGTGCCACTTTGGTTTTTTGGTGGTTTATTGGAGATTAGATTTTCCGGAATTTTCCTGTGTGTGCTGGCTTTGAACCGCAATTCTCAGATCTTAGCCTCCTGAGTAGCCAGTTTTGCCAGCAGCACCTGGCTGTTTTGAATTGGAATTGGCAATTGAATTGAAAATATAACTATGTATTGAATTGGAAATATAACTATATTGGCAAAAATCTTTATATTTCTTTTCCTTTGAAATGGAATATTACCTAGCAAATATTTCTATATCATTAGTAATTGTATAAAAAGATGGTTAAAATACTTCAGTTTCTATTGAAGTTCAGGTTTGTCTTCTCTGGATTTTAATAATTGCATCAATAGATTGGATTAATGTTGCTATGTAAAACATTAATTACTCATTCAGTAGCAAACAATTAACTCTCATCCAAAAATGAGTTCCCCACATGAATTCCACTATGCAAAATTCAGAGTACATTTTGTCAATCAGGAAAAGAGCAGATTATCAAATCTGAGTTAGAAAAAAGAGACTAGCGATGATGATTAAGACATTCTGTCAATATTGTGCAAATATTATAGTCAATTGTAGAGAAGACATTGGTGTTGACATTGGTGATAGCAAGGCAATGAAAGAAGATATTCAAATGCTTGCTACCCACTTAAATGAGGGGTAATGAGATGAACAGAGCATTCAAATTGGTAGCAAGTATCCCAGGGAAGTACATATTAAATATACACATAATAATTTATGCATGTATAGTTAGTATTCACTAGTGGGGCAGAGGTTTGGGTGGCATGAGTTCCTAAGAGCTCCACAGAATGATGTCTTCAGGCATTTGCTCTATTTAACTTCAGGTTAGGCACAAAAAGAGTATATACTGTTACTATCATAGTACAATGGTGTCACCTAGTTTGACTATTCAGTTTCTCCAGGAAAGATACAGAAATCCATCCTTTCATGGACACACACACACACACACACACACACACACACACACACACACACACACAAATAGGAACACAAATGTGCACACTCACATACACACAAATGTAAAGGAACTAAAAACTAGTCATTTTTTTAGAGGCAGAGAATTAAGATCAAATGATATATATATATACAATTCAGGCTGATAATAGAACTATAATTTTTCATGTGCACTAGTGGCTCACATGTAATCCTAGCTGTTCAGGAAGCTGAGATCTAAGAATCATGGTTCAAAGCCAGCCCTGGCAGGATATCCATGAGACACTTACCTACAATAGACCAATAGAGAATCAGAAGTGGAGCTGTTTCTGAAGGTGGTAGAGTGCTAGCCTTGACCAAAAAAGAGCACAGGACAGTGTATCTGTCCTGAGTTAAAGACTCACCACAGAGAAGCAGTGTGTTTCTTCAGCTTAAATCTCTTTAAATAATCATAGATAAATCTAATGTGTCTTGAACTGCTGAATGCAGAGAGAAAACAAATTTGAAAATACCAAGAAGGTTTGGTAGTATATTTATTAGACACTAAAAACAACAAAATATATACCAAAGGATAGTGGTGCTGGAGGTTTGCCCTGGCTTTGAGCTGCACAACTTCTGATATTATTACTTATAGATCCTTAATCTACTTGCTTGTTATTAGTTGATGTCAAAGAAAAACTCTGTTAGGACCACTGAATGACTACAACTCTGTTAGCCAAGGTGTGTTGTCACATTGGTTGCTTCTCAACCATTTATTTTATTTATTTTTTTTTTAAATTGTATTTTATTTTATTTGGGAACATACTGTACAGAGGGGCTACAATTACATGGGCAGAATAATGCATACTTTTCTTACCAAGCATTGCAGCCTCCTCCTTTGTTTACCCTTCACTTCCCTTCCCGCCCTCCCCCCTCCCCCCACCCAATTTTACCCCCCTCCCCCCACCCAATCATACCCCCCTCCCCCCCCACACCGACATTGTAAAGCTGGTTTTGACATGACATTTTGTACTTCTCATTGTTGCAACAGGTCCACCTGAATCCTTAAACGACTTGTTTGTCCCCATCTCCTCCACATGTTATACTGACATCAAATATAGTGAAAGCGGGGGTTACACTGTGGGGGAGGGACATACAAAGCAACAAAGAAATAATCTTATAAATGCGTTAGAAACACATGCATGAAAGAAACGAAAACATTAAAATACATATTTAAGGGTTCATTTTCCTAACATCACAGTATCTGACCTTTTCTGCTTGACTCATACCTGTACTAGATATTGCAAATAAGGGAAACCATGGGACCTATGCTTCTTTGGGCCTGGCTTACTTCACTTAATATAATTTTTTCCAAACCTTTCCATTTCCTAACAAATGGGGAAATGTCATTCTTTCTGATGGAGGCATAGAATTCCATTGTGTATATATACCACATTTTCTTGATCCATTCATCTACTGAGGGGCATCTGGGTTGGTTCCATATCTTAGCTATGGTAAATAATGCTGCAATAACCATAGTTGTGCTGGTAGCTTTAGTGTGGTCTTGTTTGTAAACATTTGGGTAAATGCCCAAAAGTGGGATTGCTGGATCATAGGGGAGATCTATGTGAAGTCTTTTGAGGAACCTCCATACTGCTTTCCAAAGTGGTTGAACAAGTTTACATTCCCACCAACAATGAAGTAAGGTTCCTTTCTGTCCACATCCCCTCCAGCATCTGCTGTTGTTAGAGTTCTTGATTTTTGCTGTTCTAACTGGAGTGAGGTGATATCTCAATGTTGTTTTGATTTGCATTTCTTTTATGGCTAGGGATGTTGAACATTTCTTCATGTGTCTATTGGCCATCCTTCTTTCTTCTTCAGAGAAGCTTCTCTTTAAGTCTTTCGCCCACTTATTTATTGGGCAGTTGTTTCTTTGAGGATTTGTTGTTGGGTGGTTTAATTTTTTGAGTTCCAAGTATATTTTAGATATGAGACCCTTGTCCGTTGTATGGCTAGTAAAGATCTTCTCCCAATCGGTGGGCTTTCTATTGATCTTGCCAGCTATGTCATTTGCCCTGCAGAAGCTCTGCAATCTTATGCAATCCCATTTGTCCAACCTTTCTTTGATTTGTTGTGCTTCCGGGTCTCTAGTCAGAAAATTTCGACCTGAGCCAAGGAGACCTAGGGTTTCTCCTATTCCATCCTGTAATGTTTTCAGAGTGTCTGCTTTGAGTTCAAGGTCTTTGATCCATTTGGAGTTGATTCTGGTGCAGGGTGATATATAAGGATCTAGCTTTAGTTTTCTACATGAAGTTAACCAATTTTGCCAAAACCATTTACTGAAGAGGCTGTCTTTCTTCCATTCTATTGTTTTAGCTTCCTTATCGAAGATTAGATGGCTATAGGTCTGTAGGTTCATTTCTGGGTTTTTCAATTCTATTCCATTGGTCCTGAGGTCTGTTCTTATGCCAATACCAAGCTGTTTTGATTACTATGGCTTTATAGTAGAGTTTGAAATTTGGTATTGATATTCCTCCAGCAGTGTTCTTTCCGTTGAGGAGCGTTTTTGCTATTCGGGGTCTTTTATTGTTCCATATGAATTTTTGAATTGCCTCCTCTATTTCCTTGAAGAATGAGGGTGGAATTTTGATAGGTATCGCGTTGAATTTGTAGATAGCCTTGGGAAGTATTGCCATTTTCACGATGTTAATCTTGCCAATCCAGGAGCATGGGAGGTTTTGCCATTTTTTAAGTTCTGTGTTGATTTCCTTTTTCAAGATTTTAAAGTTTTCATCATAGAGGTCCTTCACTTCTTTGGTTAAGTTAATTCCTAGGTATTTTATTTTTTGTGGGGCTATTACAAATGGAGTTGCTTTCCTAATTTCAGCCACACTTTTCTCATTGTTGGCATATAGAAAAGCCATTGATTTGGGGGGGTTAATTTTATAACCTGCTACTTTGCCAAAGTTTTGAATCAGCTTGAGTAATTTGGGAGTGGAGTCTATGGGATTCTTTAAATACAAGATCATGTCATCTGCAAAGAGGGAGAGTTTTATTTCTTCTTTCCATATTTGGATTCCCTTTATGTCTGCATCTTGTCTTATTGCTGTAGCTAGGCATTCTAATACTAGATTGAAGAGAAGTGGAGAGAGTGGGCATCCTTGTCTTGTTCCTGAGTTAAGAGGAAATGGCTTTAGTTTTTCACCATTGAGTATAATGCTGGCTGTAGGTTTGTCATATACAGCCTTTATTGTATTGAGGAATGTTCCATGGATTCCTAATTTTTCCAGAACCTTCATCATAAAGGGGTGTTGGATCTTGTCAAATGCTTTTTCTGCATCTATTGAGATAACCATGTGGTTCTTATTCTTGCTCCTGTTGATGTGATGAATAATATTAATTGATTTGCGTATATTGAACCAGCTTTGCATCCCTGAAATGAATCCTGTTTGATCATGGTGTATGATTTTTTGGATGAATTGTTGAAGTCGATTGGCCAAAATTTTGTTGAGAAGTTTTGCATCAATGTTCATCAAAGAAATGGGTCTGTAGTTCTCTTTCTTTGATGAGTCCCTGCCTGGTTTTGGGATGAGGGTTATGATGGCTTCATAGAATGTGTTCGGTAGTGAGCTTTCTCTTTCAATTTCATTGAGGAGTTGGAGGAGTATTAGTGTGAGCTCTGCTTTGAAGGCCTTGTAAAATTCCGCTGTAAAACCATCTGGTCCTGGACTTTTCTTAGCTGGGAGGTCTCTTATTGCTGTTTCTATTTCAATGCTTGATATGGGCCTGTTAAGCTGGTTTAACTCATCTTGATTTAGTTTTGGCATGTCAATATTTGCTAGGAAAAGGTCCATTTCTGTCACGTTCTCAAACTTATTAGCATAAAGTTTTGAGAAGTATTCCCTTATAATGTTCTGAATCTTGGTTGTTTCCGTGGTGATGTTTCCATTCTCATCTCTGAGTTTATTAATTTGGGTGTGTTCTCTCCTTTTTCTGATAAGGTTTGCTAAGGGTCTGTCAATTTTGTTAAGTTTTTCAAAGAACCAACTCTTTGTTTTGTTGATTCTTTCTATAGTTTTTTTGGATTCTAATTCATTTAATTCTGATTTAATTTTGATTATTTCTTTCCGTCTACTGGATTGGGGTTTATCTTGCTGGTCTTTTTCAAGGAGGTTTAGATGTGTCATTAAATTGTTAGTTTCCGATCTCTCCAATTTGTTGATGTAGGAGCTCAGAGCTATAAACTTGCCTCTGAGTACTGCCTTTGCTGTGTCCCAGAGGAGCTGGTAATTTGTGTGTTCATTTTTGTTGAATAGCATGAACATTTGAATTTCCTTTCTAATCTCTTCCATGACCCACTCATGATTCAGCAGTGTGTTGTTCAGCCTCCATGTGATACCAGACTTTCTTTGGTGGCTTTTGGTGTTGAGATCTAATTTTATTCCCTTGTGGTCAGAGAGAATGCAAGGTATAACTTCAATGTTTTTGAATTTAGACAAGTTTGCTTTGTGGCCTAAAATGTGGTCTATTTTAGAAAACGTTCCATGTGCTGCTGAGAAGAACGTGTATTCTGTTGCTGCTGGGTGAAATGTTCGGTAAATGTCTGTTAAGTCTAGTTGATCTATGCAGCTGTTTAGATCTGCGGTTTCTCTGTTGAGTTTTTGCCGGGTTGATCTATCTAGTGGGGAGAGTGGTGTGTTAAAATCCCCAACAATTAATGTCTTTGGATCTATATGGGATTTGAGGGAAAGTAGTGTTTCTTTGATAAATTTGGGTGCTCCATTGTTTGGCGAATAGATATTTAGAATTGTAATATCTTCCTGAAGGAGAGATCCTTTAATTAGTATGTAGCGACCTTCTTTATCTCTTCTCACGAATTTTAGTTTGAAGTCTATTTTATCTGATATTAGGATTGCAACTCCCGCCTGTTTATGAGGGCCGTTTGCTTGGTAGATTTTGTTCCAGCCTTTAACCTTGAAAATATGTTTGTTTTTACGGGCAAGATGTGACTCCTGCAGGCAGCAGATAGAAGGGTCTTGTTTTTTAATCCAACTAGATAGTCTATGTCGCTTAATTGGAGAGTTCCGTCCGTTAACGTTAAGAGATAGGACTGAGAGGTATTTGGGGGTTCCTGCCATGTTATCCACCTTCTTGGGGGCTGTGAAAACTGGGTTCTTCCTAAGGTTCTTGGATTCTCAGTTTGGGTGCAGTTTCTTGGCCTTTGTTGCGTTCTTGTTGGTTTTCTATGTGTAGGACATCTTTAAGAATCTTTTGCAGGGCTGGTTTGGTGGAGATGTATTGTTTCAATTTTTCTTTGCTATGGAAGGTTTTTATTTGGCCTTCAGTTATGAAGGAGAGTTTAGCTGGGTACAGTATTCTTGGTTGATAGTTGTTTGTTTTTAGGGCATGGCATACCTCATTCCAGGCTCTTCTTGCTTTGATTGTCTCTGCTGAGAAATCTGAGGTAATTCTAATTGGTTTCCCTTTATTGATTAACCTTTTCTCCTTGACAGCTTTAAGGATCTTTTCCTTGGTCTGGGTTGATCCTGTGTGGATTATAATGTGACGGTGGGATGTCCTATTCTGGTCTGGTCTATTTGGGGTTCTAAAAGCTTCTTGTATCTGAATAGGCCTATCTTTTTGTATGTTTGGGAAGTTCTCTGCTAGGATCCTGTTAAACAAATTTCCTAGACCATTAACTTCTGTTTCTAGGTGCTCCTCTACACCCATTATCCTTAGATTGGGCCTTCTGATGGTGTCTTCCAGGTGTTGGATAGACCTATCATATTTCTTGGACTTGTCTTGGATGGTTGTATGTTCTTTCTCTATAATATCTAGGCTGTCTTCAATCCCTGAGATTCGATCTTCTGCATGGTCTAACCTGCTGTCAAGACTCTCTACTTTGTTTTTTATCTCTTTTCCTTCTAATTGGTCAGCTTTGATGGCTTCAAGTTCTTTGTTGAAGCTCTGTTTTAGGTCTTGTATGAATTTCCTTACTTCCTTAATTTGGTGTTCAGTGTTTGTTCTCAAATCACTTAGTTGATTGGTTATGGTTTCTTTGGACTCCCATTCCTTCTGTTGGGTTCCATTCAGCATTCCCTTTGTGGTCTCCCTGACTTCCTTCAGCTCTTTGTTAATGGATTCCATGAATGCCTTTAGTGATCTTTGTGTATTCTCTACCTGGTCTCTTAATTCGTGAATTACTCTTTGATTAGTTTCCTCCCTTCTGTGAGATTCCTGCAGTTCTCTTTGAGTGTTCTCTGCCTGCTCACGCCATTCCTCCCTTTCTCTTTGAGTATTCTCAAGTTGTTCACGCAAATCCTGTATCAGTTTTTGAGAAGCTTCCTCACGCTTATGATATTCCTGTATAAACTTCTGGGATGCCTCCTCTCTCTCCCTATCACGCTCATACAGAGTCCTTTGTACATTGTCAAACTTCTCATTTATCATGTTTGCTATTAGTGTTTGTAGAGCTATTTGGGAACTCTCCTCTGGATTATTCTTTATCTGTTCTAATCCCTGATTATCAAGGTTGGGAATTGAGATACCCGAATTTGCCATTTTTCTTGTGTTTTTCCGGCTTACTCGGCCCATTTGAGATAAAGATTGCACCAGTTTTGTGCTAGAACACTATCTTAAGGCAACCATCAACCAAAGTTTGCATTTGTACAGTCAATAGTCTACAGATACAATCTAGTTCAACAGATACATCTATTCAACATCAAACGATCATATGTTAAAGGACTTCGAACCACAGAAAAGAATTTGGAAAACCAGAAATTATTAGGATTAGGGAGAGATGTGGGTAAAAAATAGGAATAGATTGGTGTGGGGAGGCACAGGGAGAGTTAACTATGTCCTAATCACAGTGCAGGAAATGGGTTGGGTAGGATGCAAGTAGAGAGAGAGAGAAAAAGAAGAGACGGAAAGGGGAATAAAGAGAGACCAGAAAAAGAATAGAAACGTAAAAATTAATGTTATTATAGAGGTTAAAAGACCGTCTATTTAGAGAGGAATGTGAATATGTTCAGAGAAGGGGAGGGACATAGAGGAGATGTGAAAAGCTTTAAGGATGGGAACGGGAGAAGAAAAGATCAGAAGTTCAGTAGAGCTAGATAAAAAACAAAAAGATAATTAAGAAAGAAAGAAAAAGAGAAAGAAGACAAGAAAAGAAAGGAAAACTCTCATTCACGTATTCCTAAAATAAAAATTATAAGATGAGAAAAAAAAGTTACTGGAAAACAATTATTTTTTCAGAAGAGGCAAAAATTAAAGATTAATAAAAGTTTTAGAAGGGAAAAAAATTTATATATATATATATATATATATATGGTAACAAAAAACAAAAAACAAGCAAAAAAAAGAAAAGAAGAAGAAGAAGAAAAAAAAAAAAGAAAAAAAAAAGAAAAAAAAATGTCTTTTGATTTTTTTTTGGGGGGGGGGGGAGGAGTGGGAAGAATCCTGTATCTCCCTTTTGTCTGCAACCAGTCTCTTGTTGGAGTCTCTGGTCATCTTGAGGTCCTGTGGCTTTATTGGTTTCTTAAGTCGGTTGGTTGGAAGAGGCAGAAAAATGCTCTGCTTTACCCAAGATTTTGAGATCCCCCTCCCAGGTTAGTTTTCTGGGAGGGTGGTCTGCTTTGAGAGTCACAAAAGAGGGGGATGTGGTGATGAGGCTAGGTTCTGGGTAGAGTTGAGGCCTTTCAACAAACAGTAGCTTTTCCCTGGGGCTATTTTGTGATAAAGCTCACAGCGCCCAGCCTGGAGCCATTCTCCGGGTTTCTGTTTTTCAATTGATTGTGGTGGCTGCTAGAGGGAGGGGCAGCCTCTGGCTCTGGTTACCCAGTGAGGGAAGGCACTCCGATGGCTGGCGCCTGATCTGGGTGACTTTTCCCTGGATGGAGCTGAGTCTGGCAGGTCACTTTGCCGTTAAGTTCTTGTGACCTGCTAAATGATTCATTTTATTCCAAGGCCTGAGCTGGAGCTAGCACTCCTCCGAGCTTTGTCGGTATCCAAGATGGAGATCACTGGTGCTGGGGGGGGAGGGGTGGCCTTCCCTCCTCTGCTCCCTGAGGAGTGAGGATGTCGGGCTTGTACTCACGCCGAGTCTTGGATCCTGGGTCGTCTCTGGTCTGCAAACAGCAGGATGAAGATGTTTGCTCCTTGTCGGTTCTTGTTGGTGTTGAGTAGAATCCGCTCGTCCGCTGCGTCTGGCTCCTTTGTCCCCGACTCTCTGTGTCTCAGGTATGACTCCGCGGTCGCCGCCGCGGCCCCGCCGCCGCCGGAGCGGCAGCTGGTGCGGTTCCTTGGTTTCCCCTCTCTTGTCTAACTCTCTGTCCTGTGATGACACACTTGGTGTGATTCTCTGGCTTAGGACTGTTCACTGGAACTCTAAATCTCCTTTCTATGCGAGAGCTTGTTCAGATTCCAGCTTCTCCTCCGCCATCTTCCCGGAACTCCTCATCCATTTATTTTAGATTCAAAGTATTTCAATTCAATGAAAAGTATTTCCTATCAGATCAGTATCACATACTTCAGAACCAGGAATTTTAAGCCAGGCACACAGTTGTTAAGAGAACTTGTACCTCTGTACAAAATCTGCTGTTCAAATGAAGACTACAACACATAAATATGTTTCATAGAGGATGGTTGGTGAAAGTGAATGGTACCATTATGGATTAGCCACTTATTCTTCAAGCAAAGAGATCAATGATGTCTACATTTAAGTTGTGTTACCCAATTATGAAGAAAAACACAACAGAAGTTTTATTGACAAAATAAAAATACCAAGAAGCAATGAAAAGTTGAATTAATGCCACAGCAGATAATTCATGAGGACTGAAAGTAAAAAGTGACATCTTTCCTGGCATAAATCATTAATGCCTTAAAATGGAAGAACACCTCTGGGCACCAGTATATCATGCCTACTACTTATTAGGTCGAGATCTGAGGATCATAGCTCAAAGTTAGCTTGGGCAAGAAATTCCATGAGATTCTGCCCTCCAGTTAACCCACACACACAAAAAAAGAGCCAGAAGTGCTGTTGTGGCTCAGGTGTTAAAACACTAGACTTGAGCACAAAAGCTTAAGGACAGTGCCCAGGTCCTAAATTCAAGGCCTGTAACCTTCACAAATACACACACATACACACACACACACACACACACACACACACACACACACACAAACTAGTAAAAGTGAAACCCACTCCCACAATCAGCAGGAAGGGGCTAATCTTTCCCTTAGTCTTCCCTTTTGATTCATGTAATAAGCCTTGTTTCCCATTAGGTTGCTAGTTATTTTTTCTGGTCTTCTTTTGATTAATAAAAGTGACACATATGGATGATTTTCTGCTTGAAAAGATACAAAACTCTTTGAAACAAGTAGCCAAGAAAAAGATCTTTACCCATCATACTTACAATCTAGAAGTAAATACGGTATGCTTACTTCTATTTGAGGACCATGGCACACTCTACTGGTGTTTCTTAATCAAGCTGTTTGGTGTAACACCTGAAAAATCTAGTTTCACCTCTTCTGCCTCAGTCCTTCTCCTTTAGTTGAAGGAAAAAGATAGAGTGGATTTTCTCTTCTTTCTCCAATGTGATAACCTGCCCCTCTAAAAGTATAACTGTAACACTGTCTTCTCAGATGCATGAGGTGAAAAGGCTTTGTAAAATGCAAAGAACTTTGGGAAGAAATTTGTTATACTGCACTGATAGATACCATCTTGAAAATACATCGCACTTCCTTATCTCCCACATTTTAGTTATGGTCAATTTTCAGAAAGACTTTTCTAAGAACATTGCTTTTAGAGGTACTAATACCTTGGAATGTAAGAAAGAGTTGCATCACATTTGTACTAGAAAAAACAGTTTATTGACCAAGATCACTTCATTTGCTTGACTTTCTAATATATACTCTTTCAATTGTATATTCTTAAAGGTTGCAACACAGAGACTTAAACAACCCTATTTTTAAATAAAAAGCTGTACCATGTACTCACACTGATATACAGAGAAAATTCCTTGAATTCTGACACTGTGGAAAAGACAGTAAAGAGACCAGATTGAAACTGTAGAGTTTTGCCTATGTTCTGCTATAAAACAAACAGATTTCCCAAATGCCTAACCAACTCAGAAATTTCTAAAACAAAAGATTACTACACTTGAAAATAGTGAATCTGATATCTAAACTTTTGCCATTTTGTTATCCAAAACTCTATTCTAAAATGAAAATGATGGAATAAAATATGAAAATGCAATGTAAAGATAATTTCAGACACAACACTGATTAGACAAACCTTTTTCTCAACTGTCGGAAGTGTAATGAAAGGGATTATATGAACCATAGCACGCAAATAATCCTTAAAACCAAGGGGAAAGAATGTAAGTATTTACATATCAACAAATAATTAGAGATCATCAAAAAGACCACAGAGAAATTATGTCTGTATAAAAATCACTTAATGAAGTCATGACTATAGTTGCTGAATGGGGCAGTAGAGAAAGAGGCAATAAAATCACTCATGCAGATTGAAAAACAACTATAAAAAGTTCTTTCACATAAAAAGAGTGGAATTAAACAGTTTAGAGAAAAACATAAAATGATTAGACTATATTTCCAGATGTCACATTATAAGAATGGTTAAAGGGAATTATCTAGAGAATAGGACAAAACATGTTAAGAACTCTGATTACACAAATATGCAGTGTTAAGAATAATTACACAAATTTGGAACAAAAATTCAACTTTCTATGTTCAAATTTGGTCTCCCAGAAAATATTTTTGATATTATGGATATATCACCAATGTAGTTAAGAGTTTATAGATAATGGTACTATAAAGTGAGTGATTTCAATTGTTTATATTATGGATACCTTGAGTTGGGAACATGCTAAGATATGTGCACTGCTAATGAACAGTAAAATGTAATCGGAAGACTATTTAGATGAGTTTAAATATATTTCAGTAAGTGGGAAATCACAAAAATGCACAAAAATATACTTTATTTCCTAAGGGGGCAGAGAAAACCTATAAAGCACCAAATTAAATGAGTAGACAAAAAGCTTAAGAAGTTTATTTGCAAGGACCACACAAATAGAAAACTTACAGATATGCATACATTTATCAGTAGATAAATGATCAGTTTTAGTAGCAATTATCAAATGCAATAATTAAAACACAGCCACAGTGAATTGGATGACCAGGACCAACTTTTGTGGCTATACAAGAAAGTACATTTGAATAAAAAGGTACAAGATTTGGAATAGAAAATAATTTCTACAACTCCTAGAATCTTAGCTATTCATGAATAGCTCAGGGTCACAATTAAAATACAAAGGGGACAAATATGTCCATGAGACTTTCTAGGATTCTTTAGCTAGGGTTGTGACTAAATAGAACAATGGCTTTGACAAAAAGCAGCTCATTTATGGAGCCCAGGCCTTGAGTTCAAGTCCAGGAACAGCACAAAATGAAAAAGAAAGGTATGGAGGAAGGGAAGGAGGAAGAAAATAGAAGGAAGAAAGGAATGAAGGAAGGAAGAAAGGAAGCAGGGAGGGAAGAAAAGATAGATCATTTCCAGATATCTATGTGGATGTTCAAAATTTGGGCTGGCTGCTATTCTTGGATGCTTTGCAGGCTCAGGGAATGGGCCATCTGTGGGAATGACTTGCAGAATTAAGGTAAAAAGGTGCGGAATCCATTGAGTTGTTTGCCAACCATTTGAATGAGGAACAGGACTGTGGGAATCAGGCCTATGATCCTATCACCTTCGAGTTTCTTCAGAAGGTGCTCGGGTGCTGGGTGTGGGTCAGTAATCCCAGCAGAAGCTGCTGTCTGATTGAAAGGTATGTGTTGGACAGTGGGGTCAGGTTAAATTCATGCCAAGGGACCAGAAATTAGTACCAGAATCTTGAAGCTTGCAGTCAGTGCCTGGCTCTGATGAGATTCAGAGAGTCCTGCACACAAGGTCCATGTCTGGTACACCAGGATGAGCATCAGGACCCCATCCATGCTCTAGCATCTAACCTTGCAAAGCCTACTGAGCAACCACTCCTTTGTCATTTCAGCCCTGGAGAATCTACCATTGCTATTATTCCCTACTCTTTATGGAGGGCTGTGTCCAGGGCCACTCAGAGGTGCTGAAGGCCACGGTGTAGGCCTGGCCCTTCCTCTTCTTTCCCTTGAGGGATCTGGCAGAATCACCAAACCTGGAGGCCTTCAAAGGGCTTGATCTCCTAGTGTCCTCAATGGGTTCCATCTCCTAATTGTCAAGAAGGAGCACCCCATTGGGTGGAAACAGCAAGTGCTGTTTGTGGCAATTTGTGGCAATTGCAACTTGAGATAAGGATTTAGAATTATCATTCCATGGCACGAATATCTTCTCTGGAAGTCCTGACTGAAAGGTCAACAGAGAGTCACCTTTCAGCTGGGACTGAAGAACAGCCTTTGATCCTCTCCATTAACCTGACTTATCGAAGATGGCACCCAGGATGAATTCCAAACCTATCTCCGCTAGTGGGCCAGGAAGTGGAAAGAAGGAGTCCAACTGTGCTCAACCAAGCTTCAGATTCTGTCTGGCTCCTCTACAAAATCCGGAAGGCTCTGCATGAGGTGAGCCTTGACTCCATCACTGAACTTGTGTTGAACAATTTCTGGTGTCCAGAAACCATGAGAAAATTTTCTCCTTCCCGGGGTCAGACAAAGAACCTTTGCCTATTCTTCTCCAAGATAAGTGGCAACTTCTACACTTCCAGCTTCAGTAATCTCTCATATTTCTGCAAATACATGGCGCATCTGGGGCAGCCTCAGCATCTCCAGGAGTTTCCTGTGCAGGATATCTTTGTCCTGTATGGATGGCTACCCTCCATCCTCAGGAACCCGACGACTTTGAACACCTTTACTTTGAGTTCATGTTCACTGAAGGAAGCCAATGTGAAGTCCTTGTGCCAGTGTCCCTGTGCCAGGCAGCTCAAGCACCTGTATATGAGGAGTTTGTGCATGGGCTGTTTCAATCCTGAGTCCCTGTGAGCCCTGCTGGAGCAAGTGACCGGCACCATGGAGATCCTGGCCTTGGAGCACTGTGACATCACTGAACCCCAGCTCTTGACAATCCTGCCCTCCCTAAGCCAATGCTCCCAGCTGCATTTCCTCAGCTTCTATGGAAATTGCATCTCCACAGCCACCCTGAACAACCTACTGTACCACACAGCCAGGCGAGGCCATTTAAGCGAGGGCCCCACCTTACCCCACTGGAGAGCTACTGCCCTCCACAGTGGGGCCTAGGGAACCTTGACCCCTACAGATTTGCCCAGGTTCAGGCTCAGTTGGCACAGGTCTTGAGAGAGAGGGGGCCAAACCAGAAGGTCCAGATCTGTACCAATTTCTGTCATCACTGGCCAAAATGCCAATTATATAGCCTGGAGCCCCATGGCTACTAGCAGCTCACCCCCTAGGGTCTTCCTAGCCTTCTGCTCTGCTTATGTAGTCACATGCATCTTCTAGAATCTCTTGTCGGCATCACAGAGGAAACCGAAGACACAAGTTCATTTTCCATGGAGCACACCCTGCATTCTTCTGTGTGGGTGGAAGAGACTGGGTGTCTTTTCCTGAACTTCCTAGCTATCAAACCCCTGGACTTCTCATCCCAGTAGGCATCTATGTGTCCTGTGTACACAATATTAGGAAGCTGGAGTGGTCTCTGCCTGGTAAGAACTGGAACATGATCCTGTTCCTAAATGTTTGTAAGCAAACCTACAAGTGCTGCGGCAATCCCTCAAGATCTTTCATTTACTGTATCACTCCCTTAATAAAACAAAAATAAAGGAAAAGCATGAATAGAATTGTGTCATTTCTAAGCACCAATGAATGAAACTATTTTTGGTGTTGAGAATCCTAGCTACTCTACTAGTCTGAGATCTGAGCATCATAGTTCAAAGCTAGCCTGGGCAAGAAAGTGTCTGAGATTCTCATTTCTAGTGAATCACCAAAAAATGCTGAAGTGGAGCTGTGGTTTAAGTAGTGGCATGCTGGTATTGTGCATTAATGCTCAAGGACAACTCCCAGGAAGTCAAGTTCAAGACCCAGAATTGGTACAACCCAACTACCATCAAATATACCTATGATCAAGATATGGATCCAATTTTAGAGAAAATGGAGTGGGTGGGGAAATTCAATATCAAATACCAAACGACATCCATGAAAACAAGAGAACTTTTTTCCAAAGTGTTTTGTGATGAGCGTCCTAGTTACTCAGCTAGTCTAGGGTCTGAGGATCACAATTGAAATCCAGGCTGGGAAGGAAGGTCTGTGAGACTCTCTTCTCTATTCAATCACCAGATACACTCTTAGTTGTCCTATAGCTTAAATGTTAGAGTGCTTGCTTTGTACATAAAAGCTCATGGACACAATAATGGAATATAAGGTGTATGAACCCTACAAACATGTTTGTGAGAATAAGTATCAGTATCCCACAGTGATGTAAAACGTTTGAAATTTATGTATTCACTTAATCTATATAAAGAAAAAAAAACTAAAGGGTATCACTACAGACCCTGAATTTAAGCCCCAATGTTGACACAAAAACAAAAGCAAAATAATGCCATGATCACACTCAAATATAAATATATCCAATCTTAGAGAAATTTATAAGTAATTTTCAAAGTCAAATGTTATAAGACATTATATGTAACAAAAGTATTTCTGCTTCTACAGCATATTTTTGGATGATAATTTTCAGTATGTAAATGTGGTTTGTGGTTGATCAGACATGTCTTAAAACTTCAGGCTCACTTCAATTTGTTTTTCTATAAGGAGTATTAACTCTGTGTCCACCCAGGCATGCCAAAAATAAAGAATGAAAATATATGACCTTCGGTATCCTTCCATGAAGAACTATAAAGTATGTGACATCACCTTCCTATGATGGTAACAGAGTTTCACTGTTGTTTTTTTTGTTTTTTTTTTTTGCTTCAAATCAAAATAAACTAATCAAAGCATGGGGACATCTTTATGGAGCTGTGAGGGAACTGAGACCACCCACACTTTGACCCATCATTGAATACCCATTATATGTACATAAAGTATTATATGTGTATATTTAATATGTATTACTCTGGGATATTTACTATCAGTTATGTGTGACCTGCTTAGCTCATGACTCCTTATTGAAGTGGGTATTTATCCATTGAATGTCATTTTTGGGGGGGGCGGTCGTGAGGCCTGAACTCTGGGCCTGGGTGCTGTCCCTCAGCTCTTCAGCTCAAGGATAGTGCACTACCACTTGAGCCAAAGCGCCTCTTCCGGCTTTTTCTCTTATGTGGTGCTGAGGAATTGAACCCAGGGCCTCATGCATTCAAGGCAAGTGCTCTACCACTGAGCCACCTTCCCAGCCCCTGAATGTCATATTTTTATTATTACTAATGTCAATACCAGAACTTCATCTCTACAATTGGCCATACTATTTGCATAACCTTGTCAGTTTGTGTAAAGAATTATCTCTTCTCTTTTTTTCCCAGATTTATAACTTTTTTTTCCTTCCTGATGGCCTAAATGCACTTAGTTCTGCATAATGGATAGTTGGGGACCTCATGTGTCGCGATGAGTGTTAATGTGCAATCAGTGTTTAATTCACCAATAATAATCCAATTGTATTGAAGAAATTATTAAAATAAAGAAGAAAGATAATGTGAACTTTCTAGAAACTAATGTATTTTGACCATCTCTTGATAAAATACTAATAATTTAGAAATATTTGCAAAGTAGTATGCCTTATGAAAGGATAATAAAGAGTAATGTGGAATTTTGCCAATACTTCCAATTCAAAACTAAAGTCCATTGTTAGTATATAATCATTCTCTTAGTAGAAATTAAATATCATTGGACTCATTAATTGCATGTTGAAGGAAAACATTTATAGTACTCAGATATACTAAAAAATAGATTTTCACATAAAGCAATACAAATGCCAGAAGACAGAAAGGTGCAATAAACCAAAGGACAGGGCAGAAAGGCATGCCATTATGTGACCATTTGTCAGAAATAGTCATGTCTTTCTTTAAACATAGTATAAAACCCAATAGTTCAATCTGTTTCGAGTAATGCATTTCTTATAAAATTAAAATAATAGAAATGTAAAAATTATTTGTTATCACATCAATTGGAAACATAAAAAGAAAAAGTATTTATAGACAGATAAAATGTATATAATTTTAAGTCAGGTGACAGTTGCTCACCCATGTAATCCTAGCTACTCAGGAGACTGAGATCTGAAGATCACTTTCAAAGCCAGCCCAGGCAGGAAAGTCTGTGACTCTTATCTCCAATAAACCACTTGAAAACCAGAAGTGGTGCTCTGGCTTAAGTGGTAGAGTGCTTGCCTTGAGCTGAAGAGTGCAGGGACAGGATTCAGGCCCAGACTTCAAGCCCAACAGACCGACAATAAAAGCATATAATTTTTTTTTAATTGTATTTTATTTTATTTGAGAACATACTGTACAGGGGGGCTACAATTACATGGGCAGGATAATGCATACATTTCTTACCAAGCATTGCAGCCTCCTCCTTTGTTTACCCTTCACTTCCCTTCCCCGCCTCCCCCCTCCCCCCACCCAATTTTACCCCCCTCCCCTCACCCAATTATACCCCCCTCCCCCCCACACACACCGACATTGTAAAGCTGGTTTTGACATGACATTTTGTACTTCTCATTGTTGCAACAGGTCCACCTGAATCCTTAAACGACTTGTTTGTCCCCATCTCCTCCACATGTTATACTGACATCAAATATAGTGAAAGCGGGGGTTACACTGTGGGGGAGGGACATACAAAGCAACAAAGAAATAATCTTATAAATGCGTTAGAAACACATGCATGAAAGAAACGAAAACATTAAAATACATATTTAAGGGTTCATTTTCCTAACATCACATTATCTGACCTTTTCCGCTTGACTCATACCTATACTAGATATTGCAAATAAGGGAAACCATGGGACCTATGCTTCTTTGGGCCTGGCTTACTTCACTTAATATAATTTTTTCCAAACCTTTCCATTTCCTAACAAATGGGGAAATGTCATTCTTTCTGATGGAGGCATAGAATTCCATTGTGTATATATACCACATTTTCTTGATCCATTCATCTACTGAGGGGCATCTGGATTGGTTCCATATCTTAGCTATGGTAAATAATGCTGCAATAAACATAGTTGTGCTGGTAGCTTTAGTGTGGTCTTGTTTGTAAACATTTGGGTAAATGCCCAAAAGTGGGATTGCTGGATCATAGGGGAGATCTATGTGAAGTCTTCTGAGGAACCTCCATACTGCTTTCCAAAGTGGTTGAACAAGTTTACATTCCCACCAACAATGAAGTAAGGTTCCTTTCTGTCCACATCCCCTCCAGCATCTGTTGTTGTTAGAGTTCTTGATTTTTGCTGTTCTAACTGGAGTGAGGTGATATCTCAATGTTGTTTTGATTTGCATTTCTTTTATGGCTAGGGATGTTGAACATTTCTTCATGTGTCTATTGGCCATCCTTGTTTCTTCTTCAGAGAAGCTTCTCTTTAAGTCTTTCGCCCACTTATTTATTGGGCAGTTGATTCTTTGAGGATTTGTTGTTGGGAAAAGCATATAATTTTGTATATATAATATTTTTAAGGCTATAAAAAAAAGAATTACTTGAAAAATACATCCAGCCATGGGTAAACAACCTACTATGAATCTTTACTTTTTAGCTATTACTTCATAAAGCTAATACATTATGGTATACAATTGAAGTGTATTTTTGTAGCTTATAAAATCCATTTTTGAAATTCTGAAACAACACAGAGAAAGCAGAGACAGAAGAGGAAGAAGAAAAGGAATAAAAGGAAAGACAGTGGGAATGAAATTGGACATGGGGAAGATGGATCTGACAAAATAGATTGAGGAATATGGAAAAAGGCAGATGTGTGAATGGAAATATATAACAATGAACCAAAATACATTCAACTAAGTATATGAAACCATGCACTTTTAAAAGTGCATAATATGAATGAATTGTGACTAAGAAGAATAGTGATATAAAGGCAGGCAGAAACTATATTTCAAAAATTAGGAAAATATGTATAAACTAAGCTACATAGAAAGTTTTGATCTGGTGGTCAAGGTTAAAAGCTAAATTGGACAGGAAATCAAAAAGAATATTAATTCCAGTTAACTATCACAGAGCAAAAATTAGAGTTCAATTGGTGAAACATTATCCTTATGCAATAAATAAATAAATAAATAAATAAATAAATAAATAAATAAATAAATAAATAAATAAATGGACTGTACCAGGCTTTAAGATCAATTCCCAGACAGACTAGCAGCAAAAAAACAAATTTAGGCAAATGCTTAAGAAAGCATAATTTGTAAACTAGAATCAATGAAAATACACTAGTGGAGATGATTAGATAAGTACTCAGTAAATAGAAATAAAAAAATAGAATGATATTCAAATTTACCTGGCTTTGGTTACAACTTGTGACTCAACCATTACTAGAAAAATGAGTGCGAATCACTTATTCATGGAATTCATTACAACAATATAAACTAATATCTGATGGAAAAAAGAATGTAGACCATCTACACATTTGGTCATCCATGTAAGTTCAATCATAAGAGGACTTATTTTTCATAATATGTGTTTTGTCCCAGAAGCCATGCAGAAAATTTCTATCTGGCCTTAACAAAATGATGTAGCAGTTGGGGGCAAAGATGCCACCCAGCAACTCTTACTGGAATCCAAGATGGAGAAAACCTCTGTAGCCACCCTGACTTTCCTTTTGTCACTGAGGTAGACAGGCAGGAATATGAACCGGATACTACAGAACACCAGCATGCTGAAGGTTAGGAACTTGGCTTCATTGAAGGTGCCAGGCCAGAAAAAACATAATGAAGCTGGCCAGGGCCAGGGGAGCCCAAGTATCCCAAGACACAGTAAAAAGTGGTGAGGGAACCCTTGTTACACAGGATGAGCACATGGCCACATTTAGAGTGTATATCTGTGTAAGAGTAGGAAGGTGAAGTCTCCAGTCAGAGTACAAAGAGAGGTACCTAGATCAGAGTACAGATAGGAATGGTGACGTTAGGAGCCCCTGATAGCAGCAGCCACCTCATGTTTCTCCCTAGAGAAGTGACCTTGAAGGCCAGATCCACATTTACAGTTTTGGCCAAGACAGCAGAAATAGATACTGTGAATGCAACTCCAAACGTGGTTTGCTGTGGAATGCAGGTGATTGTGTTGGAACAGCCATTAAAGAGCAAAGGAAAGTGAGAACAGAAGATGAGGGAGATGAGCAGGATGTACCTGAGAGCCTGGCTACTAGCTTTTTTTTTTAATTGTGAAAATGCTGTACAGAGGGGTTGCAATTACATGGGCAAGATAATGAGAGATTACTAGCTTTGACAGTGGAGGTGTTCTGATGTTCACAAAGACTCCAAGGACAATTCCCTGTTAGTGTACATAAATAAATGGCCATGCAGGTCAAGGCCATTCCCAAGAGCTCTCCATTAGCCAGGAAACTTTCATCTCTTTAAGTCACTGGTTACTCTCTGCATTGGCATACTGGTGATCAGGACACTTTACACATTGCTCCATATCTAGTGAGAAAGTCAAATAACCAATAGTCACTTTTCACTACTTAAAAGAATATTGGGAATCCCTACATAGGGATAATACTAACATGTCAACACTTACTAGCAACAAAAGAAAATATTATCAATTATTCCTTGATATGTTCAGTACTATTTCTATTTCTTCTTCATGTTCCCACACTCTTGCCTACATTTTCCTTTTTCAGTTTGAATCTTTTTTTTTTACATACTGTGACTATCACCCATAATATTTATTTCCATTTGTAAAAGCCTATGAAAAAATTTTTGCACATACTGGAGCATGTGGCTAATGATATCTGAAGAGTATGGTTCGAAGCCATCCCAGGCAGGAAAGTCCATGAGACCCTTATTTTTTTTTTTGTGGGGGGGGGCGGTCATGGGGCCTATACTCTGGACCTGGGCGCTGTCCCTCAGCTCTTCAGCTCAAGGCTAGTGCTCTACCACTTGAGCCATAGCACCACTTCCAGCTTTTTTCTTTTTTCTTATGTGGTGCTGAGGAATAGAACCCAGGGCCTCATGCATGCAAGGCAAGCACTCTACCATTGAGCCATCTTCCTAGCCCATGAGATTCTTATTTCCAGTTAACCACCAGAAAACCAGAAGTGGTGATTTAGCTCAAGTTGTAGAGTGTTTGCCATTAGCTGAAGCTTAGAGACAGCAGCCAGGCTCAGAGTTCAAGCCCCTTGACAGACCAAAATAAAAAGAATGTTTCTGCATGTTAAATGCTGCCATACTAATTCTCAGTCTTTTGTGTACTACTCAAACCACTAATCCAAAATTCTGGACAGAAATGTTTGGAATTCCTTGAATGTCTCTATGCAATATAAATAAGAACCCATTAGCTATTCCTTGCAGACATTATATTTGTCCATCTGACTCATCAATAAAGTGGTGGAGAACAAAAGCTGTACAATCATCCTCTGCAAAACACTGTTGCCTGCTTCTTCGACCAAACCCAACACAGAGTGCACACTCTGTTGAAAGAACATTTCTGGTCACTAGGAAATAAAGGTGTACAAGATGTCTGTTTTTTTTTGCACCCTAAAGTGAACTTGAAGAAGATAGAGACCATGTACTTAAAAAGGCTTCGCACTTCATATGATAGACATTAAACTTACATTGCTAAGGAGTGGAATAATCATGTGTAAAATGAGTAGAAAAAAATAATCTTACAAGTAATTCAGAGCCTGTATTTTTATTTCAAGGAGCAGTGTCATCCAGTGTCACAATTAATTTACAAGGTGAAAGAAGGAAGTCTTTGAGTATGCAATTATTATACAACATTTGTGTTTCAGGGATTGGGTAACACAAGGGAGTAATCATAAATTTGTTCCTAAGTCATGCACTTACCTATTAGCTATCTCTTTCTCTGAGCAAAGGGTACAATCAAAGCAACAGGTAATCTTTCCTTCCTGAGGGGATTTCCTGAATCCAGGACATATCTCACTGCAGACAGAGTGAGGAGCCTGAGAACAATAAGATATTTGTCAGTAAATGTATAGAATTTTACATAATACTAAAAAGTCCATTGATTTAAAGAATAGGATTATTAAGGATATAATTGTATGAACATAACTCTAATAATGCAGTTATAGATTCCACATCATATATCAAAAGTATTATGTAGTATATACTTAGTCTCTATCTAGCCTGAACTACTGAGAAGTGTCTGTCCTTTAAAAGAAAGAGGATAATGATGGGAAAGTAGGTCCTGGTTGACAGCCTTCTGGAATTTCCTTGAATTCATAATATCCTATGTAGTCTCCTTCTCATCTGTGACATGTTGAGGGACAAGGAGAAAGAATCCTCTTGATGCTTTAAAAGTATGCTATAAGATAAAGCACAGGCCTCATCTTTATAGGGTTATATGAAGCCCAGGCCCTTCCAATCTTCTTTTCATCTATCCAGTGCCATGCATTGAAAATCTGCTCACACAAGCTCTTTCACTGTTTGCTCTCTCCACAGATCATTAAAGTAGCAAGACAACAAACCATTGAATGGATTCTCCACAGAAGGGAGCAAAATAACTCTTTAAAAAAATTAAATGTTTCCTCTGATACTTTCTCTCAGCATAGAAACCAGCTAAGAAAAATACAATTTACATTCTATGATAACATTCTAAATAAATATTGAACAACACACTTTTAACTTTTTATTTTTTGGGTGCTTAACCTAGAGATAAAAATCTGTATCTGGCCACTGTCCTTGAGGCTGTTTTGCTCAAGGTTACCACTCTACCACTGGAGCCATAGCTCCACTTGATCTTCTTGGTAGTTAATCAAGATAAGAGTCTCACAAAATTTTCTTCCTATTTTAGCTTTAAACTGATATGTAATCTTAGATCTGGAAGGATAGGATTACAGTCATGAGTCCCCAGTGCTCAGCTCCATTAATTTATTCTGTTTCTTTTCTATCCAAGAGTCAATCAATAAAATTTCTTAAGTTTGATATACTTAAATGTTAGTAAGCACAGAGAGTATAAAGTCTGTGTGTTTTTTTTTTTCTGTGTGTGAGAGTATATGTGTGAGCCAGAACTATTGTTGAATTCAGTGCCTGGGCTTTGTATCTAAGCTTTGCTGCTTAAGGTTAGCACTGTATCACTTGATCCACTGCTCTACTTCCAGTTTTTTGGGTGTTTAAATAAAGATAACAGTCTCACAGGCTTTTCTGCTAGGACTGATTTGAAACCATGATACTAAAATCTCTGACTTCTAAACATCTAGTATTATAGGAGTGACTTTTCTGGCCCCAGCCAGGAATACATTTTAAGGGTGAAATCTGCTTATTTATATGAAATTACAATTAGATCCCACCCACCTTTGTAGTTCCTATGGCCCACTCTACCATATTTTATTATTCAAACGCTTGTGAACATGTAGTTTATGTGGAGAAAAATGGCCTACTTCCACTTGAGGTCAGACCTTCTGGAAAATTCCAAATGTTCACAATGTCATACTCTTCTTCTAATTTCCTTTTCTCAATCAAAATCTCTTGGTCTCAAAGAGGATTATGAAATTGTATTTTATTCACAAAATGGGTACACCTAAAAAAAGATACATCATCTTATGATGAAGTACATCTCAGACTTAAAACAAAAAATCTGAAATGAGTAAAGCTCCTGATTAAAATTTCAGATTCAGCATTCCAAAAGAGCAGAAAAACCTAATGAAGAAATAAAAAATTCTATGGGACAAAAAATCATCAAAATAATCTTTGGACATCCTGGTCACTCAGCAAAGAAATAGAAGTCTTTGTTTCAAGAGAAACCAGATCCATACAAATACTCATAAATGAGACAATTCCCAATTTCCTCACTACAGTTTCACATAATTAAGTTTGTAAAAATCTATAGTTTGAGAATGGTAAAATTTTCATGCATAAAGTTGAATGAATTTAATTTACTTATAAAAATATGGATAATTCTGTTTAGCAGATTATCTTTACTAGTATTAAGAAACACATCAGGAAAAGGTGAATTTTTAATTTTCAAAACATTAGCTATGAGCATGTTGAGGTTATTTGAAACTAAATGAATTTATGGAAAAATGGAATATATTTTGCACTTTTTACTGACCTGCTTTAAATTAACAGCACAAGCACACATGTGTAAGAGACCTCAATTACAAACTGTTATATACAGTAAGAGACCTGTCTAGGAAATGACTTTCCTCACTGTACCATCCAAAACTTTAAGTCCTTACCTGTGCAGGTGAAGGCACTGAACCTTTTCTATTTTCCGTTGTTTATAATACTGCTTGATGAAGAAGCATGTCATGGAGAGCCTGGGCCACAGAATATACAGCATTCTATATACTGTAACTGTCTCCAGACATAGTCATGTCAAAAATGTGCCTAGGCAACCAAGCCAAAGAGGCATCATGAGGATAGTTCTCCCCATTACCAAATCAGAATCAGAACCTGAGCAATTAAAGGAGAAACCACAGCCCACCAAGGAAAATGTCTCCTGGGTATTTGGAACGGTTAACTACTTTGACAAAATTTGTGAATCCAAAAACATCTGGGTGATGATGTTAAAAAAAATGACAGGTACATGTAATGAACTAAGCAGAAAATATTTTTCTTATGGTTAAATGCCATTCTACAACTTTTCCTTTTATTAAAATTTACTCAACACACACCATTAAATATAGTAGGAATTCATCATGGACATATAGGATGAGGACATATGCTGATGATTTACTTATATGGTTATAGGGTGCCATGATTTTTAAAATATACATCACTGGTTTGTTATTGCCAGATCAAATTATTCTTGGCCATCTCTTCTTTCAATGCAGGAAGAATCCGCAAACATTTTCATCTTGTAATGTTAACAGTCCTACCCAATTCCAGCCGAAGTGAAGTAGTAATAAGACCATGGCAGTTGCTACTGATGTGTTCTTTGGGGACATCTAATAGAGAGAAGGAAACTTTTTATGGTCACTCAGTACATGATCAAAAGTCCCAAAGGTAAACTAAAGATAAGGAATAGAAGATGCTCCATGAATGAGAACATTTCTATCTATGACAATCCCAGTCATCATATATGTTATATAACCATGTGAAGAAAATGGAAGGCATGTTTTTTTTTTCTTTTTTCTTTTTTTTTGCCTCTTCTTTTTTTCTTTTTTTCTTGCCCATGAAATTGTAACCCCTCTTTATGGTATTTTCAAAATAAAAAATAATAAAAAACAACATTGAGATATCACCTCTTTTTATTACTTTTTTTTATTTTGAAAATACCATACAGAGGGGTTACAATTACATGGGTAAGATAGTGAGTACATTTCCTATCAAACATTGCTGCCTCCTCCTTAGTTTCCCCATACCATCCCTTCTCCTCCCCACCCACTCACCCCCACACCCCCATACCACAACCACCCTACCCCCTCCCCACCTCCTCACCCCGCCAAAGTTGTAAAGTTCGTTTTTTGGCATAACGTCTTGTACATCTCGTAGTTGTAATGGGTCTACCTCTAACCCTGTTTAAACAGTTTGTTTTTTCCCTTCCCCTCCACAAATTATATCAACATCAAATACAGTGAAAGCAGGGCTTATAAAGCATTGTTGCCTCCTCCTTTGTTTCCCCTTCCCATCCCTTCCCCTCTCCAACTCCCCATTCCCCCCTCAATCCCACCACCACCACCACCACCTCCATTTGATAGGAAATTGAAAGACTTGGAAAAAATTATATTAAGTGAAGTAAGCCAGGCCAAACGAAACATAGGTCCTATGGTTTTCTTATTTGCAATAACTAGTATATGTCTGAGACAAACAGAAACTCTTAAACAAGTTGATGTTAGACAAAATAAACCCCAAGATAAGGATTCATCTGGGTTTTTTTTTCTTTCTCACGATTATTTCCATCATATTTATAAGATGCTTTCTTTGTTGCTGTGTATGTACCTCCCCCATGGTATAACCCCTGCTTTCACTGTATTTTATTTAGACATGTTTTTCTTTTAGTTTTTGAAAAGAAAAAATAAAACTTTTTAATTAAGTGTAAAACAAATCAATTTGTACAATGTCTTTTGGTCTTTGTCACTGTCTTTGTCTTTGTCACATCAACTCTTTTGGTCTTTGTCACATCAACTCCTCTCATTTGTATCTACCACAGGTATTCCCTGACTTTAATAGTTCCATTTTCACATATGTACATTGAATATTATGTTGTATTTGCCCAACCATATTCTTCTTTTACCTTTACACCTTTCCACATCCCCTTAAAACGCCCCAAGAAGATATGCTTCTGGGGCTCATTTTTTATATAGTCTGTTAATTTTTCAGAAAGGTTAGATTGATATGTACTATAATTTATTCAGATTGATCATGTATATATGTAAGTGAATATATGTGGGCTCCATAACTTTATAATATTTCATGAGCATAATTTTTATCTAATATTACATATGAGAGAACACATACCTACTTTTACTTTCTTTTTTTCCTGCCAATTGTGGGGCCTGAACTTTGGGCCTGGGCACTGTCTCTCAGCTCTTCAGCTCAAGTCTACCACTCTACCACTTGAGCCATGGCACCATTTCCAGATCTTTCTGCTGAGCAATGGAATCCAGGGTCTCATGCTTGCAAAGCAAGCACTCTACCACTGAGCCACCTTTCCACCCCCTACTTTCACTTTCTGAGCCTGACTTTCTTCATTCAATATATCTTACACAGAAGCATATGTATATGTGTGGTAATACAGGGATATAAACTCAGGGACTCATGTACTACTCCTTTCAAAGCTACCAATCAACAACTTGAACCACACATTAATTCCTGTTTAATTCTTGTTGATTCAGAATGTTTTCTGATTACTTGCACACTCTGCTTAACATATCTCTACACTTTCAAGTCATTTCCTGATTTTTTAAAGAAAATTAGTAAGGGTAAAACTTTAAAAAAACCCTCTTTGATGTGAAGGGTAAACAAAGGAGGAGGCTGCAATGCTTGGTAAGAAATGTACGCATTATTCTGCCCATGCAATTGTAACCCCTCTGTACAGTATGTTCACAAATAAAATAAAATAAAATTTAAAAAACCCTCTTGTCATATCTAACTTTTCTCTTTTCAAACCAAAGGGACTATCCTATTCCATTATATTTGAGTACTTACTCTTTGATATTACAAAATTTGATAGGTTCATAAATCCAATCTCCTCCTATCATACTCTCTTAACAGCTGAAATGGCCCCAAATTTGATATTTTTACTATCGCCTACCATTCCTATTCTTATCTGTGGACCTGTAAAGATTCAGAAATGTAACAATCTGGGCAGATATTCTTCCTGATGGTCCTGTAAATGCTGCTATGGACTTTTTTCCCTCATATGATTGTGGTTTGGAATATTATAATTTCTCAAGATGCAAATGAAGGGATCTTTAAATGCTGTTGAATTTCCATATTGAACATTATATACATACATACATCTATATCTATATCTATATCTATATCTATATAATCCCAGAGTCAAGTTATGTAAAAGACTAGGATATTTGTTGTGCTCTTTAATAGCAACTACCACAAAAAACACACTAGTAGTTCATGAATGTCAACCTGAATAATGAACATAGAATTTCAAGACTAGTATTTCAAACTTAGGATGTTGAAGTATAGAATGCTTACTTTCTTGCCCATATATATGTTAAAATATTACCCTAAATTGGGATATAATGTGAATATAGTTTCATGTGTGAAAGACATAAAGGAAATTTGTCATGAATGAAATTTAAAAAGTTAGTTAAGGCACAAGATAGTTTGCTTTATCTCTACTACCACATAAACCACAGCAATCATTTTCCATTAAATGTGGGGCTGGCTTTCATGAGACAACAAATATTCTATTGTTTTCATGTTTGGTAACTATCTCCACATATGAGAAAAGTTTTATTTCAAGCCACCTAGTTTGTGTAATGTGGTTATATTGCAGGTCAGAGTAACTAACAAATCTTCCATGTAAGAATGTCTTTCAGAAGCTAAGTGTCATTTAAGGAAGATTCTATAGCAAGTTATGTTCACAGACCCAACATAGTAAAAAAAAAAAAAAAAAAAACACTTGATGCAATATCAAGCAAAACAAGAGCTTAACCATCAGGTGATGGAATTTTATTTCTTATTCATATAACAATAGTAAAGGGAGTCATCCAACTCCCAGGTGCTTATTATGGAGAGAGTAACCTCCAACATGGGGATGAGAATGTCAGCAAGCTTTACATTGAAATCCAATTTCCAAGGCCACCGTAGCACAATGCAGTAATCACTTCCCAATATATTTAGATTGAGATATTGAAAAGAATGACTATAAAAAAGTAAAGAGGATCAAAGTACTTTTCATTCTCTTTTGTCATGTTTATGTGTATAAAGTTATTCATGTGTGCACATTCTAAAGAAATTAATGCAATGAAATCAACAAACCTTTAAAGTTAACAATTGAGGCAATATTAAAATATAAGTAATTAAGAATTACTTATAGAATCCATAGAAGAACAGGAAACTGGCAATTAAAGTTTCATAAAAGTATAACCAAGCAATAGGGCAGATAATCAAGATACAGAAGAAAGGTGAGTAACATGTTAGGAGTTACTAAATAATTCTCAGTCCTAAATATCAATTTTATTGGACTTGACCCTACAATTAAATGACATAGATTGAGTAATTGGATCAAGATATAAAACACATCCACCTGCTGTCCCAACCAAAAAAATTATCAAATAGAAAGCAAACCCACAAAAAATAGGGTGGAGTAGCAATCCTAATATCAGATGAAATAGACATCAAATTAAATTAATGAGAATAAACACAGAAGGACATTACATACTAATAAAGGGAACTCTTTCTCAGAGTAATATACCAATTCTAAATATCTATTCACCAAATGCTGGAGTACCCAATTTTATTAAACAATGCATTTTAATCTAACAATGCACATAGATCTAAACACATTGATAATTGGTAACATCAACACATCATTGTCATCTCTGGATCATCCAGGAAAAGCTCTGCAAAGAAAACTCATACATATATGATTGTATGGACCACCTAGTTTTTCCAGATATCTAGTGAATATTTAAACAGGAGCATCAGAATATAAATTCCTCTCAACAACTTAATGAACACTCTAGCAAGTAGATCATATTTTAAGTCGCAAAACAAATCTTGCAAATTAAAAAAATATGATATTATTCCCCTGCATCCTGACATATCAAAATGGAATAAAATTACAGCTCAACACATAATGCTATGACAGAAAATTCTGTAAAGTGTGGATAATGAATAATATATCACAGAATGAAGAGATTAGAATGGGAATTCAAATATTTATTAAACAACATATATGAACCCATAAAATACAGATCCTCTAGGACTCAATGAAGACAGTACTCAGAGGAATATTTATAACTCTGTGCTTACAAAAACAAGTTGGGGAAATCTCAAATCAGTAGTTTAATGATGAAAATCAAGGTTCTTGAAGAACAGGAATAAACCAAAAGCCAAAGTAAAAGGTTGAAACACTAAAAATTAAATCAAATAAAGTAGAGAAGAAAATACCATAAAACATTAACAAATATTGGTTCTTTTAAGAAAATTAATAAAACTGGCATACTCTTAGCAAATCTGATCCCCAAAAGAAGAGTATGTACACACATAAAGAAAATTATAGGCAAAAATCGGAAAATCAAGAGAGATACAATCAAGCTTTAGAACATTAGAAGGGAATAATTTGTAAACATTTATCATGACAAATTGGAGAATTGGGAGGAATGGTGAAATTTCCAGAGAATGTTGATCTATTCCAACAAACAAAATACATTGGAACCAAGACAATAGACCCATAACAAGTAATGAAATTGAACTGGCAATATAAGACCTCCCATCTAAGGAACGCCCAGGACCTGATGAATATATAGCTGAATTCTATAAGGCCTTCAAAGAGAACTCACTCCATTATTTCTTAAAAATCTTCAATGAAACAGAAAGGGAAAGATCACTACCAAAGTTCTTTTTTGAAACCAGCAAAACGCTCATCCAAAAACCACATACACTCATCATGAAAGAGATCTGTAGATCCATTTCTTGGATGAACATCAATGCAAAACTTCTAAATAAAATTCCAGCCAACCTAATTTAACAACTATCCAAAGAAGTTGTATTCTATGATCAAATTAGATTCAACACATCAACAGAAACAAGGACAGCAACTACAAAATCTTATAAACAAAGTATTTGACAAGATTCAACACCTCTTTATGAAAAATGCTCTGGAGAAGCTAAGAAGCCATGGACTACAGCAACTATAAGGTAATGGAATAACCTTCCATGGTCCTGATTGGGAAGGATTATCATCATGAAAATGGTAGTAGTGCCTCAAGCTATCTACAAATTCAATGCAATACTAAGAAAAATCTTAAAAACATTCTTCAATGATATAGAAGAAGCAATCTGAAAATTCTTGTGGAATAGTCAAAGACCAGAGCAACCAGAACAGTCCTCAGCATGAACACTGGTACTAGAAAAATATCAATACCCAACTTCAAACTCTGTGATAAAGTCATAGTAATAAACAGTTTGATAATAGTACAAGAATAAGGCAGAAAGCAGAGCAACAGCAGCTCATGCCTGTAATCCTAGCTACAGAGGAGGCTGAGATCTGAGGATCATGGTTCAAATCCAGCCCAGTCAGGAAAGTCTGTGAGACTCTTATCTCCAGTAAACCACTAGAATACTGGAAGTGGCACTGTGGCTCCAGGGTGCTCGCCTTGAGCTGAAGAGCACAGGAACAGCACCCAGGCAAAGAGTTCAAGCCCCACAACTGCCAAAAAAAGAGCAGAGGTGAGGACCAATGGAATAGAAGACCATGAAATGAACCCACATACTTATAGCCACATAATATATCAGGAGAGAAAAAAATAGGATAGAAGGAAGACAGTATCTTCAACAAGTTGTCAAAAGAGAATTGTGTAAACATGTGCTGAAAACTTCAAAGAGATTAGAACAGATATTATAGAACCTTATATATCACCCTTCACCTAAATCAATTATACAAGAAACTAAGACCTCAGTGTAAGACCTGATACCCTGAAGAGGTGGGGAAACACCAACGATCCTTGACACAATTCAAAATGTCTGAAGTCAATATGCAGAATCACAACAAATCAAAGAAAGTCTGGATGCATGGGATTGCCTCAAAATGAAGAGTTTCTGCAATGCAAATGGCATAGCTAGCAAGATAAATTGAAAGCCCACAGATTGGGGGAAGATCTTTATTAAGTATGCATCAGACAAAGGCCTCGTATCTAAAATATACTCAATGGTCAAAACATTAAACCTTTCCAAAATCAAGTCCTCAAAGAAACAATAACCCAATTAATAAATGAGTTAAAGAGTGAAAGAGAGCTATCTCTGCAGAAGATGTAGAATGGTAAATTTATCCATCAAGAGAGAGAGATTTGACATTTCTCTATATGAAAGAAATATAAATCAAAACAAGATTGAGATTCCACCTCACCCCAGTTAGAATGCCCAATATAAAGAAAACTAACAATACCAGATTTTGCCAAGGATATGGCCAAAAAAGAATGCTTACTAAACTTTTGATGCAAATGTAAAGTTTTCAACCACTCATAAAAGAATTATGGACATTCCTCAAAAGAGTAAACATAGAGCTTCCCTATGACCCAGCAATTACATTCTTATTCATTCATCCAATAGAACACAAAAAAGACCACAGTGAAGACACCAGCCCAATGATGTTCATTGCAACATTGTTTACCATAGCCACGGTATGGAATCAACCCAGATGGCCCTCAGTGGATGGATTAAGAATGTGTGGTTTACATAGCTAATGGCATTGTATGCTCCCATCTGAAAAAATGATATTGCTAGTTTCATAAGGAAATGGAAAGACTTTGTCACTGTTCTTGATTTCTGATTTTATATAAGTTTATCTGTTTTGGTAAGGATAAGGGAGAACACAGAAATGGTGGAACAAAGTGTGAACAAATGCAGCAGTGATACTAGACACTAGGCAGAAACTGAAATATACAACTTGTGTGGAAGGGGCTTAGGAGGGAAAATCTGAGAGAAAAGGACAGAGGTTGCACCATTCCAAAAGAAAAGTACTCATCCAACATGTAACTCTAATCCCTCTGTATATCACCTTTAAAATAATAACAAAAACTTGAAAAAAGTGGAATAAAACATTACATGCAAATGAAATACAAAAAACTATGCGCAAGCATGTATAACATCATCACATCAAATAGACTTTAATGAAAGGATCAAAAAGTAACAAGATTTTAATGTCATGATAAAGGAATTAAATCAACAAAGTGAAATAGTAACTGTAGGTGTTTATTTTCACACTTCTAAGCAATTAACTATACTAACTGACTTTGAGATAGTCCTTAATACAATAATAGGTGAAGATTTTATGGAGAGATTTGCCATTCAGAATCAACAGGCAGGCATTAGAATTTAATTTCACCCTTGATCACGTGAGCCCTATATATGCCAAAGAACATTTTAACCAACTTCTATTGAATAAAGCATTGTTCATCAATGTAATGAATTTTCTCCAGGAGAAATGATGGGGTAGGGCCAAATACCAGCCATGTTTTAACATTTTACAACTATCTTGAGCACACATGTAGATTACACTGTAGTAATGCTAGAAATTAGCAAGGAATATGGGCACATAATATGAAAATCAAATGAATTATTTTTTAACCATTATTACTTAAATAATAATTGCATTAAAATTATTCATTGAAAAAATTGCTTCATGATAAAGTGAATTGTTTTTCAGGGCACATTTCATGAAATAATCTGGTCCTAGGAACAAATGAAAATGAAAAGAACATCAGAAACACATAGTTATAGAAAACAGGACTTAAAGGAACTATCAAATTTTGCTTAAACCAAGAGAAGGAATAATGAACTAAATAACTTGCACTGCATGTCAATGAACAAGAGAAACTCAAGAATAGTAGAAAGAATGAAGGAAACGATGTCAGGAGCAAAAGCATAGTGGCAATCAGCAATGAATCAAAAGGAGTTTGTGCAAAACAGAAGGGTTATAAGGCTGAAGTAAAAATCCTAAAGCAGCAATCAACAGAATGACATACATTAATCCATATCTCCATGATTCTGCATGGGCTGAATCAGTATGGTGAAAATAGCCATATTACTGAAAACCATATACAAGTTCAGTTCAATCTCCATCAAAATTTCTATCCCTTCCTAGACAAAAACAGAACAGGCAGACTAAATTTTCTGAAAAAGGAAATCCTTTATTCAGAATGATGTTAAGACATAAGAACAGTACTGAAAAATCACTGCCTTTCTCTTATGCTATGGGGCCAAATAACAAAAAACCACATAAATCAATGAAAAATAAGACAGAAATACTTGTAACATCTACAGATATCTGATTTTTGGAGAATTGACAAAAAATACATGGCCTAGAGATGGCACCCAAAATAAGGCATGGAGCTGTTAAATTGGTTATCCATGTGGCAAACATTGAAACTAAAGCCTATCCTTGAATACACAATTTTTTCAAATGAAAGTTGATTAGTTTTCAAATAGATACTGGAACATTGAAAGTAGTAGTGAAAATGAGGGTCAATATAAAATAACGATAACCTTAATAGATCTCACACCTGTCATAAAATAATAGAAAGATTTAAGTGTGGGGCTCGGAAGGTGGGTCAGTGGTAGAGCGCTTGCCTTGCATGCATGAGGCCCTAGGTTCAATTCCTCAGCACCACATAAGCAGACAAAAAAGACCAGAAGTGGCTCTGTGGCTCTAGTGGTAGAGAATTAGCCTTGAGCTGAAGAGCTGAGGGACAGCGCCCAGGCCCAGAGTTCAGGCCCCACTTCTGGACCAAAAAAAGAAAAAAAGAAAAAGAAAGATTTAAGTGTGAACTCAACTAGGTGGTAGAATATTTTTCTTATTTACAAGGCCCTAAATTCTACCCAAGAATGGAAATTTATAGCAGCTTTGTTTGCATCAAATTGAAAAGGTTCAGCACACTGAAAGAAACAGTGGGACAGCCAAATATTTGGTTGAAACTCATTAAATCATTTTAGCAATCAATACAATAAAAATAAAAACTACATCAAGCCACACAAAATTTTGCAGTGTTATTGTAACTGAATATTGGATGTGGGCGATGAGTAAATGGCAAACCTCAAGATAATCTTTAGGGCAAGAGACATTTAAGTTAAAGGAGAGCATAGCAGTGTGGGCAGAAGAAATGTATTTTTAAATGATGATATCATGCATACCAAAGCTCAGGGATGAGGTCTGAGATGCATGCTAGGATCACAGTATTGTAATAATATATATGAAGTAGCTTCATATATATTAACTAATTTGCTAATTGTTTAAATGCCTGCAAGGTACAGTTTTACTTCTGTAATTCAGGGAGGGGAAGGGAAAAAACAAAATACTTAAATAAGGATACAGGTTGACCCACTATAACAATGACATGTACAAAACACTATGTGGAAAATGAACTTTACAACTTTGGTGGGAGGGGGTAATTGTGGCGGTAGGAGGGGAGGGATGGTAGGGGAAAAACAAAGGAAAAGGCAACAATGCTCAATAGGAAATGTACTCATTACCTTGTCACCCCTCTGTACAGTATTCTTACAATAAAAATGTACAAAAAATTAAAAATAACATTCAATGATGGAAACCAATGTCTCATGTCTGTAATGTTAGTCATTCAGGAGGCTGAGATCTGAGGATAACAGTTCAGAGCCAGCATAGGCAACAAAGTCCATGAAACCCTCCTCTCCAACTTAACCAGCAAAAAGCTGAAAGAGCTGTGCCTCAAGTAGTAAAGCCTTACCTTGAGCAAAAAACTCAGGGACAGCACCTGAGTTTAATCTCCGGACTGGTATGAACACGCACACAAACACACACACACACACACACACACACACACACACACACACACACACACACACTCCATGCAAACACAGTAGTAGATCACATACCTGTAATATTTTCACCTTATTTCCTAGTGATCGCATTTAATTTTAATTTGTTTCATTTTTTCTGCTAATAATTATTACTTTAGTTGTACACACTTGTGGAGGTACAATGTGACTAATACATGTATTAATAATTAATATAATGTAATTATAATGATCAAATTAAGGTAGTTAGCATTTCCATCTCTTTAAACTTGATCTGCATGTTTTTTACTAGGATGGAATAAATAAAATTTTGACCAAAAAAGATACAGTTTTAAAAATACCATGCAAACAAAGAACCTGCAGATTATTGCCTTAAAGGGTCCCACTGATAGAGAACGGCATTACATTTTCATTGTTTATTTCTGTCTTGGTAAAGTTTCTCAAATGCCATGGGAACTAGAGGATTCTCATTTCAATTATGACTTTTAATTATATTCATAGGTGGTTAACTCGCACTCCTATTTGCCATTCAAGCACATTTGTACCTGGATCTGTAAGAAACAAACCAACTAGTTCTTTATAAAGATGATCTAGAACACAAAGGTAGCTTCTCAAAATCATTGCTGAATTTCTTTAGTAGAAAAAACAAAAATAAGGGGCTGGAAGGTGGCTCAGTGGTAGAGTGCTTGCCTTGCATGCATGAGGCCCTGGGTTCGATTCCTCAGCACCACATAAGCAAAAAGGAAAAAAAAAAGCCGGGAGTGATGCCTTGGCTCAAGTAGTAGAGTGCTAGCCTCGAGCTGAACAGCTGAGGGACAGCGCCCAGGCCCAGAGTTCAGGCCCCCCAACTGTACCCCCCAAAAAAAAGAAAAACCAAAAATAAGAATAAATTTATTCCAAGTATGTTGTACTCATATATGGAAATACCACAATGGATGCCTATCATAATATAATTTGTACAAATTCAAAACATACTAAAATATTTTAAATCCCTTCAAATGATGGTAATGCTATATACAAATTAGAGATTGGGAATACATTCAGAAAGTCTGGAAAATTATCTGTGCTGGGGCCTCATGCGTGTAATCTTATATAATCAAGAACCTGAGAATTGCAGATACTAAGCCAAAGTCAACTAGTGTAGAAAATTCCTTGACAGACTTTTCTCCAGTTAACCAAAAAAATCCAGAAGTGCAGGAGTGATTCAAATGGTGAGAATCAACCTTGAGAGAAAAGGCCAATCAAGAGTACAAAGCAAACCAAACACTAATATCCCATACCTGTAATGCTTGCTCCTTCAGGAAGGTGAAAATGAACAGAAATAATTAGAGATGTAGGAGAGAATAAAGGATGTAGAAGAAGGCATAAAAATGGAATTAAATAGACCATGTGACTATGAAAAAAGTTCATGGTTTGCAGGTGGAACTACAATATGAAAAATTATTTGGCACAAGTATCATATTGTTCAGAAATTGAGAACGATTGTGGGTGTAGAATTGAGTGAAATTTCTCATTTACTGCTGTGTAATTGCCATGGTCCACTTATCTACAGGAAAGATTTCATGTATAAATATTATTATCTGAAGTCAATAATATGAAGGGTATGGTTTTTTGGGGGTCTAGTCATGGGGCCTGAACTCTGGGCCTGGGCTCTGTCCCTCAGCTCTTCAGCTCAAGGCTAACGCTCTACCACTTGAGCCACAGCGCCACTTCAGGCTTTTTTCTTTTTGCTTATGTGGTGCTGAGGAATCGAACCCAGGGCCTCATGCATGCAAGGCAAGCGCTCTACCACTGAGCCACCTTCCCAGCCCCACCATTAATGATATTTTACTAATACAGACTATTCTTTTCTTCATATCTATAGGTAGTTATGAAATTTGCTGAGATTATAATTCTCAATGTGTTCATATTAGCACAGAAACAAAAGTACACAAACATGTTTTGGGAAATTAAGAGAAGGAAAGTTAGCTTAACATGGATAAATACTACGGAATAAGAAAAATAAACTACGCTAGGGACTGGTGCATCATGCCTGTAGTCTTAGGTACATAGGGGTCTGAGATGTGGTGATCATGTTTTGAAGCTATCTTGGGCAGGGGTGACTGTGAGACTCATTTCTCTATTTAACAACCAAAAAGAATCAGATGTAGAGCTGTGGCTCAAGTGGTAAAGCACTAGTCTTGAGCAAGAAAGCTCAGTACAGTGCACATGCCCTGAATTTCTAGTACAAGCACAAAAGAAAAAAAGATAAGCAAACATACTACTGGCATATAAGATAAGGACATATATATATATATATATATATATATATATATATATATATACACATATGTGTGTGTGTGTGTTTGTGTGTGTATAATAGGAGGGAAGGGAGTATCTGAAGCCTTTTAGTACATAATTGGTGACACTGACTCAAATGTTTGAAATAGCAGCCATCCCATCATAATCTGCAGTGACTTCTGGGATTAAGAAGATAGTTGAGTAAAGTGTAGTGCCTAGAAAGAGAAGCTATATATGGGAGGAAACCAAATTCATTTCCTACTAGTAGATAGAAATGTACTGAACCATAGATGAAAGGTACAAGTATGAAACTGAGCTTTTCACTGGTGCATAAGGATGGGTTGGCATGGTAGAGAAGAAAGAGAACACTCATCTGTGCACCTAAACTTCCCTCAGGCATTGCCTATCCTGAGAACAAAACAGTAAATGGAAATAGATTAATGAGTTACTTAAGGCTTGTTCTCTTCACGCCTTGGAAACATCGCCTGTTACTGCGATCTTTGTCTAAAGTGTAGAGGGCCAAAACACCAGCAACATCCCATCTCCATCCATGTGTGCTTAGTGCTTCATTGTAGAAAAGCACATAATGCCAGCCAAGGACTAACAAAGAGTGGAAGCTGGAGGAAAAGGAATGTGAAAGTCGAAAGGTACATCCATGAAGTATCTGCTAAGCTAAAATCCTGGTTCAAACTGAGGCCCACAGTTTTAGGTATACACACACACACACAGACACACAGACACACAGACACACACACACACACACACACACACACACATATGTGTGTATATATATAGATATCTTTGCACATGTGCACATGAGTCCTTTTATTCACAAACATGTGTAGTATAGTCCATCTTTCATGGAAAACTCTTGTGAATCCCCAGGAAGAATGTATTAAATTCTTCCCTGGAGCTCTGCGTCTGTGGCCTTGCATCCAGAAGAAAAACATAGGTTGGAAAGCACACTTGCAAGTTCTCCTTATTCATCTCGGGTGCTACTGTTTCTTCCAAGACCACAGACAGTGAGTCCCTAGTGTTGAAGTTAACTTTGATATGTTTACTCCAATATCTGTGTCTATTTGCCGAAAAGTCATTCAGAATGATGCAATTGAATTGCATCAGAGGATCCCATGTCAGGTGCATGGTGAAATGGACAGAAAAAAAAAATGTATTGTAGTGGGATATCAACCAAAGTTATTAAGGCATCAGACCCAATGGGTCAGTTCATAAATTCAATGTCCACAGAACGTTGCTGGTTGATCTAGGCAGGGTTCCATAAAATTTCCATTTGCACAGGCTTCCAAAAATGTACCTGCTTACTTCTCCCTGGAAGCAATGATGATGCTGAAACCAACAAAATGTTACTAAGGGCTCTAGAATTTATATCTAATATATTCTGATAAATTCACAGATTAGTACATCATAAAAATATCCTCAGTAAGTTAGTCTCAATAAATCAAGTTTGATGCCAAATTGAATGTCACATTTGCATTCTGAACTTTCACCTTTACACAGGTAATTTTTACTCAACCTGCTTTCACAATCTAGTTTTGTTTTTCAGGACATGTTTTTGAGAACATATGGTAATAGAAGACTTCCTTCTCTACCATGAGCCTAAATCAATATCGGTACAGACTCTATGTTTTCTACTTGTCATAATATATTAGACACAAATACCACACAGAGACCCCAATGGCCCTTGAGAGCAGAGCTACTTCAGAGATGTGTACACACTCTGCAAATGTCGCAACCTTCCATGCACATGATGTACTTGCCCATAATCACGTACTACGTATCAGAAAATGTGCATTGCTGTTTAAACAAATCAGCAAATGTACTATAGATTGTAGAAGGAAAAACTTTTATTTATTGTGAAAATATCATACAGATGGGTTACAATTACATAATTTGCAATAACTTGTATATGTCTGAGACAAGCAGAAATGGTCAGATAAGTTGATTTTAGGAGAAATGAACCTCTAGATAAGGATTCAAATGGTTTTTCTTTCATGCGGTTGTTTCTAACATATTCATAAGATGATTTCTTTGTTGCTTTGTATGTCCCTCTCCCAAAGTATAACCCATTTTCACTGTATTTGATGTAGGAAAAAAATTTTAATGAGATTTCCACTGGCCCTTTAATCTTGTATAGTCCTTATATTATATAATTATATCACTTACTTTTTCATTCTTAGTAGCATATGTTAATTCTATAGAGGGTTTATTTATACACATACATGTACATATGCAATGAACCTCAATCTCATAAGGTATTGGTATTGGTTCATATCTTCAATCTATTTATCATTTTTGTGGGGTTTTTTTGTCAGTCATGGGGCTTGACCTCTGAGTTTGGGTGCTGTCCCTGTACTCTTCAGCTCAAGAAGAGTGCTCTACAGATTGAGCCAGAGTGCCACTTCTGATTTTCTAGTGGATTTTTGGAGATAAGTATCTCACAGGGGCTGGGAAGGTGGCTCAATGGTAGAGGACTTGCCTTTCATGCATGAGGCCCTGGGTTCGAGTCCTCAGCACCACATAAGAAAAAAGAAAAAAGCCAGAAGTGGAGCTGTAGCTCAAGTGGTAGAGCTCTAGCCATGAGCTGAAGAGCTGAGGGACAGCGCCCAGACCCAGAGTTCAGGTCCCACAACAGGAACCCCCCCCCCCAAAAAAATAGAGTCTCACAGATTTTCCTGCTCAGGCTGGCTTTGAACCGCATTCCTTAGATCTCAGTCTCCTGAGTAGCTAGGATTACAGGCGTGAGCCACAAGCATCCAGCTTTTTATAATTTGTGAGAAACTACATACATTTCCATAGTATGAAATGATATTCCTATGAATTGTGTATAAGTGATCACTTTATTTTGCCAGCATTTTTATTTGTGTTCTTGGTGATAGACATTGTCATTGAAGTGTGAAAAATTCAATGTCCTTTGGCTTTGCATTTCCTTTATGCCAAGGATGTTGAGCATCTATTTTTGTATTTTAATTGGCCCCATATACTTCCAGATGTCAGGAATATCTTTAAATTTGCTTGCCAATGTGTTCATTGACATTACTTAAGAGTTTAGATTTCTAACCTTCCTTCATATTCTGATAATTAAGTTCTTGGCTGATGTTAAGCTAATCTGTAAGCCATCTATTCACCCTAGTTACTGTTTATTGTGTTGTGCCACATTTTTAATTCAGTGTAACCCCATTTGTCAAATTTTGCTCTTATTTACTGAGATATTTGAAGTTTTAATCAGTAGCTTACTGTCTAAATAAAATGTTTCTTCTTTTATGTTGTCTGTAGTGTAGTATTTTATTTTACATTTTAGCTCTTCAATTTTTATGGGCTAGAAAAACAAGGACCATTCACAACTTAAGGCATACTGGAATACCTGGAGACAGTGTCCAGGAGAAGATGACTGGAATTGTGGTCAGAGAGAAAGAAGCTCTGTGAGTGGAAATATTTACTCACCACAAGTGCTGCCCTTGTGTACACATGTGGGACCTTTGGAGCCAGAGCGATCCTGCTTGTCTCATGGACTAGAAGTCTCCCTGAAGCCAGCAGTTGTTTCAAGTACTCAGAAAGTAATCTTGTGAAGTGAATCAAATATCCATTTGATGTTTTTAAAAATCAACGATATAGGGCTGGGAAGGTGGCTCAGTGGTAGAGCACTTGCCTTGCATGCATGAGGCCCTGGGTTCGATTCCTCAGCACCACATAAACAAGAAGAAAAAAGCTGGAAGTGGCGCTGTGGCTCAAGTGGTAGAGCGCTAGCCTTGAGCTGAAGAGCTGAGGGACAGCGCCCAGGCCCAGAGCTCAGGCCCAACAACCGGACCAAAAAAAAAAAAAATCAACAATATATTAAATAAAGCTACAATTTACAAATTGTCCACATACACTAATAGGAATCCTTATGCATTTCTGATCACAATAAGTAATGGAGGAAAGATTTTACCTGTTATTGGATTAACAAATATCTCCCTAGAGTAGTTTTACATATCCTTGATGCCATAAGGGTATCATGGAGTAAAATATAGACATTGTGACTTGATGAGTCTTTTACAAGGTATCCTACACTTAGACTTGTTGGAGTTGGTGAATTCTTCAAAACATGCAGCCTAACTCTGCTGACCATCTACTGGATGTTTGCCAACATCCACCTGGCACTGAACTATCTGTTCAAAATATGAGTGCCGATTCTAATAATGTGAAACTCTTGACCTGCAGGAAAAGCATTGGAAATAGAGCCTGAAAATGGAGTGCTCAGATCAGAGAAGCACCCTCACTGGTAATTTTCAGCACCATGTTTTATGTGCCATGAAGATGCTGGCTTAGGCTGGCCCTTTAGAGTGTGCTGCTTACAGCTGTGGAATCTTCGGAATCTTTCTTTGTGCCTCTACTTTTGAATGAAAAAATGTTCTCTTAATCCAACTTCAACTATTTGATGCATGAGAATAAGAATCAATATTTATGAAGGGGGCACCTGATTCTATCTGAAAGGAGTTTCCCTAACCTATATATAGACAGAGCAAGGATAGCTTATAGCAGATTGTGAGACTTTAATCAAACAGGATTATTTGGAAAAGAGCTCGTTGTTCTAATACATTGCATAGATATGAACCACCTACAGTGTAACAGCATTCCCCCAGGCACTGGAAAACCCAAGCTCTGCTGCTCTCCAGGGAATGGACAGTTGGTCATTAACACTAGAAATCCTAAACAGGTTCAGTAGGTATGAAGTCCTCATGGGCTCTAGACACAATGAAATTCTTCCCAACTCCAGTTTGAACTTCATACCTTAGCACCAACTCACAAAGTGAGATTTTTGTGGGGTTGTTAGGCACTTTGAGACATTTAGAATGTTTTTGACTCTTTTTGGAGCCCACTCTTGTGGCAACACTAGCATTAGTTTAAGATCTAAAGCCAGAGCCAGCTGTAGCACCTTGTGTTGGCCCACAGGCAGAAACTGTGCAATCTATATATTGTACTAATCACCCACAGTACCTGTTCGATTGGCAAAGCTGATAATCGAATTTTTTGTATTATCTGAGACAAACCCAACATCAGTTCTGTCAGGAGAAGCTTACGAGATGAGTAAGGAGAGGCCTCATAACTTGTCTTGCTTTCTTTCTTTTTTTTAATTGTGAAAATACCATACAGAGGGGCTACAATTACATGGGCAAGGTAATGAGTATATTTCTTATCAAGCATTGTAGCCTCCTCCTTTGTTTCCCCTTTCCATCCCTTCCCATCCTCCACCTGCCCCCCCAATCCTCCCACCCACCTACCCCCACCCATGAGATGTATAAGTCGTTATGTCTTGCTTTCTGTACCTAGTGGCACATATTAATATATATGGTGAGGCTAAGGATGGGTCAGAGTTCCCCTTACTCTTGTGTCCTCTTGTTCTGTCTAGGACAACTTTCCTTTAAAAATGTTTTTATTGATACAGGTGGACCCATTGCAACAATGAGATGTACAAGTCATTATGTCGAAAACGAACTTTACAACTTTGGTGTGGGGGTGTGGTGGAGGGGAGGATTGGGGGGGTGGAGAGAGGATGGGAAGGGATGGGAAGGGGAAACAAAGGAGGAGGCTACAATTCTTGATAAGAAATGTACTCATTATCTTGCCATGTTATTGTAACCCCTCTGTACAGTATTTTCACAATAAAAAAAGAAAAAAATGTTTTTATTGATATTATAAAGGTGATACACAGAGGGGTTACAGGTACATAAGTTTGGACAGGTTCTGAAAGATTAAACATTAAAGTAGAGAGATGGGACCTTTTTCATTCCCATTAGAGCTGAACAGTCAAGCACTGGAATAGAGCTACAGCTAGGCAACCACTCATGCTCATCTGCCAGGAGAGTTTTCCATCTTCACCACGTATTGAGTTCCTGATATTCAGTGGAGCCCAGCCCACACATAATACTATTTGCTAGTAGTAGGATATGTTTACCTACACCAGGAGATAGACAAATGCTTGAGGGGCAATGGTAGAACTTGCTTCCATGACCAAGAAGTCACAACACCTCCCTGTGTTAGGATTGAGATTAGGGACTGAAAATTTTGTTATCCCTTTCCTATTTTCATTTCCTTCTGGGATACTCTGGTGCTGGGTATACTCTGTAGTTTAAATAAACTTGGCTATGGAGGCTCAGTCAGAGGTGACAAAGGAGTCTTTATTGGAGTGCTAGTTATGTGCAGATGACCAATTACAAAGACCTGCATCCACCAAATACACTGAACTCAGGAAACAGACCAAAGGAAAACAATACTAGCAAACCAATTCAGCTCCAATGGATTGCTGAGTTGGGATGACATGATGACTGGAGAAGAGCCAGGAGACATAAAACAGGACATGAACATGGAGATACGTGACATAGCATAATGGCTCCTGAGCAGGCCCATGCCTAGGTAGTCTTTTCAGGGGGCAGTATCAAGGAAACTCCTGGTCCCAGGCACTGGATGGACAGGCTTAATCGCCATTCATCCAGATACCCACCCAGAATTTTAAATTTTGCCATTACCAGTTTATTGTCTTACCAGTAAATTTTGTGCATTCTTGTGTATTTTCTTGTTCACTAACGTAGGTATCTTTTGGACTAAAAGACTTCAGTATTTTTGTAGAATAGGTATGGTGGAGGTATAGTCTCTTAACTGCATCAGTCTGGAAATATGTTTGTGCATTTGTCCTTTATCTTTCTCTTGTGAAAGATATCTTTGAAAAGTACCGTTGTCATGGTAGATAGAATGCATTTTTTTCAGTTCTGTAAAGACTTCCTGCCAAACCCTGCTGGCATCTGTGTATTATATTTAGGACTCAACTGTTAGAGAAACAGAGACACACCTAAGTATTAGATCCATTTCTCTTCTAAGCTAGAGAATCTTCCATACAAAATTCACTTTTGACAGCTTGATCATACAATAGCTTGCCATATATGTGTAGATGTCATTGTCAAAAATTTGATTAACATTTTATGTTTTAGTTGGTATCATGTATTCTTATTCTTGTGTATGTAGGAATTTAAAATTCTGTCATTACTTATTAGAACAAGCATTTTAACTTGTTAGCATCCTCATCATTTCCTAAATCCACAAAACACTAATATTAACTATTATTTATACTGTTGTCAACTTTTGACAAAACTTCTTTCACATGTCTCCTCATCCTTGCTTTCAGTTTAGTACTCGACTAGATTTCCTTCAACGTAACTATTTTCTTCTATTTAGAAGACATCACTAAGTTAACAGGCATGAATTGAGAAATTTTAAATATATATATATATATATTATACCATATGTTGAAAAAGTTAATATTCTCATTTGAATTTCCATGTTGCTACCATTGTTTACTCCTTTGAACAATTCGTTTTTACTTCCTTATATTAATTTCCTTAAAATGTGCACACATACATATATCAAAAGTGTACACAAAGAAAGAAATGTACTTTAATCCTTTTTACTCCTGTTTTCTTTCCTATCCACAATTTTAATCTAAAAATATTGTGAATATAATAGTGATTACTCCTTTTTGTCCTACTGGCCTTGGAATTGGAATTTCAATGTAGAGTTTGCTCACAATTCATTCCTCTTCCCCCATGTTTGATGTTCCTCTGTTCAGAATGATTTCCTTAGAGTTGAATGAATCCCTTTGTGCTACATGAATGAAAATACAATTCCCTCACCTGATATTTGAGCTCTTGTTCTGATTGATATTGCAGGACGTGTTGTTCACAATGTTGGGTGTGTGAGCAGAGCTTACTATGGAATCTTCTCTAAATGACACTTTGCTTCTGAAAGATGTTCTTAAATTGAAATATTTGTTAGTTAGCCTGACTTCCCATATAAACACATAACCTAAACTGGGTGACTCGAATACAAATTTTAATTTTATTTTCAATTCCCTGGCTTGAATTTGGGGCCGTGGAGTTGTACCAGAGCAGCTTTGTACTGAAAGCTAGCATTTTACCACTTGAAACAAAGCATCACTTCCGAATTTTGAGTGGTTAATTGGAGATTAATATTCCATGGAGACTTTCCTGCCAGTGCTGGATTCTAACTATGGTAGTCAGATCTCAGACTCCTGAGTAACCAGGATTATAAGTGTGAATCACTGGTGCCCAGCCAAACAAAAGTATTTTCACACACATATGGAAATTGTTACCCCAAGAAAAAGACAACTGAATACTTGGTGTCTTATGAGAGTCTATTTCATATTTAAGGGACAAGTTTGTGCTGTGGTGCATGTGAAAGTGGGCATAAAGTAAGCTGTCTCAGAGCTTAAGTAAGTTTCTGAATCTCATGCATGACAAATTCCCTTCATGTCCTTACTTATTCCTATTTACAAACATAAGTATAATATTTGCAATTTATCCTGATTGGAGATAATGTTTTAACATATTCATTGGCAGAGAAGTAAGCATTCAAACAATCAAAATCTTAAGTTTTGAAAAACTCCCTAAATTTCTATGCTCATTATGCAGCTTGATTTTCAAGAACTATAATTCGTTTTGGGATTGGCTTTTTCTGTTGAAGAAATGAAAAAAAACTATAACTTGACCTTGGGATTTGATATTTATGTGGTTCAATATGGAAGTTGGACAGCATTTAAAAATCCCTTCATTTGCCTCTTTAGGAAGTACGAGATCCTTAACCAGCCTTGTATGAGAAACTGTAAGACTATGGCAGCATTTACAAGACCACCAGGATTAAAATCTGCCCAGATTGGGACACTACTGGACCTCTACAAGATTGCATAGGTGAAAGTGGGACGAGTGAAGTAATATCTTAAAATGTCTAAATTGGTGCCGTTTCAGGTGTTAGAAAAGAATGAAAAGAGGCTGAGAAAATGTTGTCGCCATGGAGACGCAGCCAGTATGGGCAGCAATTAACCCTCAAAAGCAAGGCTTAGAACAATTTACCAGATCCCAACCATGGCTCCTTGCCCCCGGTTACCCTGAAAGCGAACCATTCAGGAGTATGCAATGCCTTGACTCAACCACTTCCATAGCCCTCATGGGCTGGACGCCGGGTTACAACCAGGTTTACAAGGGGAAGAAGCTAGCTGAACAGATGTTTCAAGGACTTATTCTTTTTTCTGCAATAGTTGGATTTATCTATGCATAAATGGCCGAACAGTTTAGATGGACAGTCTATATAGGTATGGCCGGATTTGCTATTCCATGTTTGCTGATGCTTCCTCCATACCCATCTATGCACGACATCCCCTCAAATGGTTATCTGTTCAAGAATCAAGAACAGAAGACAAGAAAATTGGGGATAAAAAAATTAAGAGGTATGTTAAAAAAAATTCATTGGGTTTTTACATTTGTTTTCTCTGAGATGAGCTAAGTTGACATCATACCCAAATCATGAGCCTAAAACTCCCTATGCTCTTAAACACAGATTTCTTTATATTTTAGTTTTCTTTATATTTCTTTTTTGTTATTGTTTTGTTTTCTACCCCTAGTTAATTGAGTGTTGATTAGTTACAAAATAGTCTCCTATTGTTCACTTCTTATTTTGAAGAAGAAGCCAAAGCCAAGCCTGTCATAGTAGCACTAGCCTGGCCCTTCTCCTAGCCATCTGTGAGCATTCATGAGTGACAGTCAGGTTCAGCACATTCTTGGCTTTGCTTCTGTCTTTTTTGTACTTTTTTAATTCTAAAAATGCTGTATAGAGGGGTTACAGTTCATGAGCAAGGTAATGAGTACATTTCAGCTCCCCTATGAACCAGAAATCCCACTTTGGGGCATTTACGAAAGGATCACAAACAAGGCCATACTCAGGCTACCAGCACAACTATGATTATAACAGCATTATTTAACATAGCTAAGATATTGAACCAAACCATATGTCCTTCAATAGATGAATGGATCAAGAAAATGTGATATATATATATATATATATATATACATATATACATATACATACATACATACTATATATACATATATAAACATACATACAATGAAGTTTTCTTTATATTCCAAAGGCAGTTAGAAATAACTCAGTTGTATTTGACTTACAAATATTTTAGACAAATATTTTAGACTTTTGGAAAACAAAAGTACATGTATGCAATGTTTCTTCCAGGTACAAATAATAATAAATGCCACATAAATGACAGCCAAAAAGGAAAAGGTATGATAGGAAAAAGGTGTATTTAGGAACATATTTTTTGTGATATCAAAGACTATGCATTCAAAGATAATAGGCTACTTATAATCTAATTGGCTTGAAAAAGGGAATGCAAAAGTTACAGTAGATTACTGGTTTATTTGGATTTTTAAGCCCTATCAATAATTTCCTTTAAAAATTGGGAAGTTGAAAATGACTTTAGAGTGTGATAATATGTTGAACTGGGTGGTTCATACATAATAATACCAGTTACTAAGGAAAATTATCTCTAAGTACCCATCAAAACGCAGGGAGTAATTTGTAGTTTAAGTGGTAAAGTACTAGCCTTGAGGAAAAAAGCAAAAAGTGAATAAGGCTCTGAGTTTGTCAACCTGAACTAGCATGTGTGTGTGTGTGTGTGCGCACACACACACACACACACACACACACACACACATACATACACATACACGCACACGCATGCTCATGTGCAAGGGATGTTGAAAGACTCAGAAAGAGAAATGGAGTGTAAGTCCTTTCATATGTATATTAGATCTAAAATATGACCATGAAATTTGAAAAAAGTAAAACACATGTCCATTAATTATATATGAGTTCAGACTATATAGTACAGAAAGCAGTAAAATTTTATGTTGAATTAATTTTTTTGTGAAAGTATTGTACAGAGGGGTTACAATTACATGGGCAAGATAATGAGTACATTTCTTATCAAGCATTGTAGCCTCCTTCTTTTTGTCCCCTTCCCATCCCTTCCCATCCTCCCCCGCCCCCCCAATCCTCCCAGGCGACCACCCCTCTGCACCAAAGTTTTAAAGTTCATTTTCGACATAATGACTCAATTTTATGTTCTAACCTCTCTGACATAACAGTATCATATGTGAACAGTAAAAAGATGAAGCATATCTTGTCCTTGGGTAGGTGTTAAAGGAGACATGGAAAGAGGCAAAGTAATAGGGAGTAGATGGCTTGGAAAATACAACATAAGATTCAATGCACATATGTGAAAATGGAACTAGGAAAGAAAGGGGATGGGTGGGGTTTTTATAGACTAGAAGAGTCGATGGACACTATGACAAAGTCTAAGAGGCATTGTAAAAACCAATTGATACATTGTACAACTGTTTAAAAAAACTATCCATGAGGCCTGTAATTCTAATTACTCAGGAGGCTGTGAAATGAGGATTGTGGTTTGAAGCCAGCCATGGCAGAAAAGTTCATGAGACTCTTATCTCCAACAAAGTACTCAGAGAAGGCTGGAAATAGTGCTGTGGCTCAAGTTGTACAGGGCTAACCTTCAGCACAGAGAGGTTTTGGAACAGCATTTTGATCTTGATTTGAAGTGCCAAGACAGGCACAAAAACAAAACAAATCAAAAGATAAAAAGAAACAAACCAAAAACAAAAAAGATCTTAATTTTTATATTTTTGAAAATTACAAGAAAAACTCATGTTCCACCTACTTCAAATAGTTAGATAATATACATTACATGGCTGTGCTTATGATGGATGGAAATTTTCTCATTCATGTAGCATCTAATGTTCAGTCGAGGCATGGTTTTTCATGCCTCCCAGGCTATGACTTGTGTAGGCTGAGGTTATGGGCTTGGAGCTGCAGATGCTGATACCCTTCTCAACCAGTGTTTCACCTCTTAACAGGGCAGTCATACCCAAGGGCTCCTTCAACTACAGCTTCATGACCTCTTCGTAGTCCTGTGGGCCCAGTTGGGGGTGCCATCCTGGATACATGTGATTTGAAGTAAGTTCATCCTACTCATCCTCTATGCCAAAAGAGTCAAGTGTGAGAGGGTTTGCAGACATTTGAAGTAATGTACATACACGGTGCTCCAGTGGCCCCACATACCTACCCAGCATATGCCTGTGTATCCTAGGATTATTGGTCTGGAGCAGGGGATGCTTCCAACATATTCCCTAACTAGTGCTTCACCTGCTAAAGTGAATAAATGATTGAGAGCCTCTTGTTTACCTTAAGGAAATCTAAATTCCTGATCTGTGCCAGGCCACAACAGATGCCATCCCACATGCCCCCCATTTCATTTTATGTTAGACATCTCCTGCCACACTGTGGGAACCAAATCACTGGTGAGCAGTTGTGCATGTATGTACACACATTCACACTAAGGCATGTACATAGTGTCAGATTTGACTGGTTGTATACTATATATTATAGTACCAAAGTGAAAGAAGACTTGGAGATTCCTTGACTACGAGCTGTCCTGTTTTGCTATTTAGCTGTGTCCTGTATAGCCCAGGGTTGTGGGATTCGAAGTGGGCATGCGTCCACCTTCCACAACCAGTGCTCCTCCTCCTACAGGGAGAGCATACCCAAAACCCTGTTCTTTCCCTCTTGGACTAACATCTTGTAGGTCCTTCTCTGAAGACCGAGGTGACAGTGCCATTCCAGATGCCCTAGTTTCTATGCAAATAGGACCACTCTCCCTTTGTGGTAACTGAATATTTGTGTGGGGTTGAGTGAGTATATCATTGTGCTTGTGTATACACCAGTTTGTGGAACACAAGGACTTGTGGCAAGATTTTCCCACTTGGGTGCTGATGCCAGCCCAAGGGAAGAAAAGCATAGAGAGTAGGTCTTTCATGTCTCCCTTGCAGAGTATGGCCTGTGCTGCTTGGGATTACCGGGCTGGAGTTTGGCATGGTGCTGCACTTTCTAACCAGGGCTTATCCTGTTACAGGGAAGCCATACAAGGCGGCCAGTTTTTCTTCACTTTGGGACCTCTGGCTTCCTGGTATGAGTCAGCCCATGTGCAGCTATATGTGCCTATGTCCTTCTCAGTAAGTGGTTCCACTCCCGGTTGGAACTGTGGGAATCCAGTTGTGATATGTGTTGTGCATGTGTGTATACACATTCACAGGAGGGCACAAATGTGGTGCCAGAGTGGCCTTGTTGTGCAATATATTGGATCCAGAAGAAGGGAAGCCATAGCTTGTCCTTTTTCCTTAGCTGGCTAATTTCAGTGTAGCCTTGGGAGGCCTTCAATTCAAAGTGATTCCATTCCCTCCTCTGTCCTGTGAAAATGAAATCATGGGTCAGGGATTTTGTGCATGTGTATACACATGTTCCCATGAAAGCACTTAACCTATTTTTAAATTAGATAGGTCCTAGGTGTTTTTGGACCCAAGAGAAAAAGGATGGGGTTGGAGACTGTAAAACATCCCTTTCACAGGCCTGTGGAGCCGGGCTTATATGCCTGGGACTTGGGGTGCTGCCTACCTTCCTAAATGTGCTTACTCCTGCTAAAGAGAGGTCGTGCCTGGTAGCTTGCTCTTCACCATGTGGACTACTGTCTTGCTGGTCCCTTCTGATAGGCCTATGCGCCAGTACACACTTTCATAAGAGGGCACATACATGATGCCAGATAGGCCTGATTGTGGGCATATTGGGCCAGGCCCTGTGTCCATACCCCTGTAATGCCTTTGTAGCTTGGGGTTATTAACTTGGATCTGGGTATGTTGCTACCTCCCTAACTAGTCGTTTACCTGGTACAGTGACTTCATAGTGAGGACCTCTTCTTGATCATGTAAAGGAACTCTTTATTCATGATTTGTCAGCCTCAGAGACAGTGCCATCTGAGATATATCCATTTTCATGTAAAGATTGCTCCCACCCTGCCATTCTATGGGAACCCATTCATGGAATGTGGACACATGATTGTGTCTATGTGGTGCCAGTTGGACTAAGGGTGGGCTCTAGCGGGCAGAAGAGATGGCACATTGGAGCTTGGAGTATGTCCACCACCCTTCCCAACTATAGCCTATATACTGGGATTATGAGCCCTGAGCAGGGGATACTGTTGCTCACCCCATCCAGTGCTTCCCCTTCCACAAACAGGTCATGCCCAGTAGCCTGTTTTTCTTAATCTTGCAAACCTCTAGCTTCATGATTTGTGTTGTCCTAGATGCAGGTACCATTTGCAGATGACCCCAATTCAAAGGAAGCTGTTCCTCTCCTGCCCTTGCCCTGTGGGAACTGAATTGCAAAACAAAAAAGAAAACATTACGAACTAGTAAGTAGTGGGGTACTTGAAGTTATTTCACAAATGAGGGTCCTTATTAAGGCTTCTTACCCCCTTTTTTCTTCCTTGAAAAATTTTCCAGTGTACTAAAAATCATCACAAATACTTATGACAGTGCATATTAATTGTGATGTACTTCATATTATGTATGAAAATTTTCTTCATGAATTTTAGTCAGTGGTGTTTGATAACTTTTACTCCTCTATATGCAGTTTGCATAATGATAAAGTTGGTATCAATATCCACATATATTCTTGTATAATCCTTCTCCAATCATTTGGTATTGTCCAGTATATTTTTAACTTTTCCCTAGTCTGACAAGTGTGATATCTCTTTATTGTTCCTGATAGAATATTTTTCATAAATCTTGCCACATCACATATGCCTTTTCTTGTGAATTGCATGCTCAGATATTTTATTCAATATCATGTATCCTATCTGTCATCTTCTTGATTGAAATGTTCCTTTGTTGAATACATACTATTTAAATGTCTTCAGCCTTAAGAGAGGATGTTTATATTTTTCTTGATATTACTTACTCATCCAAAGGTGTTGCTGTAATGTAAACTTATTGATATTTTCCGACCTTTGTATTCATTTCCTTGGGGAAAATCTCCATTCTTAAAATGCACTCTTATTTCATTCTTAAAGCTTTTAAGTGTTGCTTTCTACCTTTGCCTCTTTGTTTTTAGGAATTGTTTGCTACGGCTTTAAGTTAAGGTCTATTTTGTATCTTATTCCATATAAATAGATAGCTCATCCAAATAGCTATTTGTTGAATAGTCTAATGTCAAATCTCAGGATTCTACATGGGCTTGTACTCAATTCTCTACCCTGTGTAATTCTTTTTCTTCAGCTGTAATACCAGATTGTCTTGATTACTAGGCTTTAGTATAACAAATCCTCATTTTGAGTTATGGTGTGTCCCCAAAATTGTTCTTTCATATTCTTTGTGTCTTTTGATCTTTAGAAATCCTTCCACTCCTCTGTTAGCGGGGACCAAACACCGAGTCTCTTGCATTTAAGGCAAGCACTCTACCACTCAGCAACTCACCTCATAACTTTGAGGAACAACAGTCACTGGGTCCAGGTGAGGTTTGGGGAAGTTTCCCTCTATCAGTAGGAACTCTTGACTTAGGGTCCTTGGTCACAGAATAAAAATTTGCAGAGTAGTCACCATGGTAAGAAAACTTGGCAATACTTTATTGAGTTAGCAAGCAAACAAACAGATAAGCAGATAAACAGGAAGACAGAGGCACACTCAGAGTGTGAGTGCTCTTAACAGTAGGCGCAAAGAGCTCTTTGACATCAGTGGCATTTATATAATAAAAGCAAGTCCTGTCATAAAGCCATATATATAGGTGTTTATCTTTGCTCTTAATCACTCTGGGGTTATACCATCTGAGTTCTTGGTTATTTGGTGATTCAGTCTTTAGTGTATTTCTTTTTTTGGGGGGGAGGGTCCAGTCATGGGGCCTGAACTCTGGGCCTGGGCACTGTCCCTCAGCTCTTCAGCTCAAGGCTAGTGTTCTACCACTTGAGCCCCAGCGCCACTTCTGGCTTTTTTCTTTTTTCTTATGTGGTGCTGAGGAATCGAACCCAGGGCCTCATGCATGCAAGGCAAGTACTCTAACACTGAGCCACCTTCGCAGCCCCTTTAGTGAATTTCTTACAGGAAAGAATGCATATATTTTTGCCATAGAACAGATGCTCATCCTTAAGATGATGAATGCATCCTGAGTTAGAAGCAAAGAAGATAGTGCATGTATTATTCTAAATGTATTATTTCTATCAGAGTTCCTAGATGTCATTTTCCAGGTCTCATTTTTTCTAAGCTATGCAGCCTGAAACTATAAAAAGTCCTGATAAGACTTCTCATAAAATTCCATTCAATTTATAGATTGATTTGATAGAAAACAATACATTCTTTAGATATTGAGTATTCCCATGAATGATTTTTTTTTGGAGGTCCGGTCATGGGGCCTAAACTCTGGGCCTGGGCACTGTCCCTCAGCTCTTCAGCTCAAGGCTAGTGCTCTGCCACTTGAGCCACAGCGCCACTTCTGGCTTTTTTCTTTTTGCTTATGTGATGCTGGGGAATCGAACCCAGGGCCTCAAGCATGCAAGACAAGCACTCTACCACTGAGCCACCTTCTCAGCCCCCCATGCATGATTTTGACATGGCTGTATTTTGCTGTTTTTCAGTTATTTTTTAATGATTAATGTTTGTTACATAGTATTATATATCTTTTGTATGATATGCTTCTTTGTGTGTTTTTGTTTGTGTGGTTTGGTTTGAACAACGTGGGGAATTGAACTGGTGTATGGGAGGAAAGCATTCTACCACCTAAGCTACAATATAGCCATGTTAGTAACTATTGAAGCTACTTAAAATAATCATCCATCTTATAATTTGTTATTTTTACCTTTTTTTCATCCTGGGGAACTGAGTATAGGAGTCTGGTTTTTTTTTGTTTTTTTTTTTTTTTTTTTTTTTGTGTGTGTGTGTGTATGCACATGCATGCATATAAGTGTATATGTGCCAATACTGGGGCTTGAATCCTCTTAACTTTTTCCAGCCAAGGTTAGCATTTACCATTTGAGCATGTATACACCTTCAGTGTGGCTTCTGGTTAAATCCTACTCAGGAGGATACAAATGGCAGTTCAAAGCCAGCCTGGGCAGAAAAGTCCAGTAGTCCTATGAACTACTTTGAAAAACTACTATGAAAAACCTGGAAGTGGTACTATAGCTCAAAAATAGTGCTCAAGCTTTGAATTGAAGCCCTCAATCCTTAGGGCCAGCACATACAAAAATTAATGAACTTTGAATTGTATAACCATGATGTATTTACACGATGATCTACAGATCTCAGCCTCTCAAGTAGGTAGCATTGTAGGTGTGATCCTGTAGTAATAATAAGTCATTTATTATTGTTACTAATGGATATATTTTAAAGACATAAGTGTATGCTAGTGGCTCAAGTCTATAATCCTAGCCAGTCAAGAGGCTGAAGTTTAAGAATCTCTGTTCAAAGCTGACCCAAGGGAGAAAAATCTATGTGTCTTATCTCCAATTAACAACCAAAAAGTTGGAAACACAGCTGTAGCTTTAGTGGCATAGTAGTAACCTTAAGCAAAAATGCTTAGGGACAGTGCCCAGACCCAGAGTTCAAGTCCCAGAATCAGCCCCCAAAATTAAAATAAATAGAACACAGAATAACTCCAGGTATGGCTAATGATAGTATGCGTAGTTTGCATGAAATTCTGAATTTGATTGCCACCAGCAAGAAAAATACACAAACCAAGAAAAAATGTTTCCAAAGTCAGAGGGAATTTTTTACTGATCCTTACTAACAGACAATTTTTTTCTTACACAATTTCATTTAGAAAGTTAGCCCAAGGCAGGTGCTAGTGGCTTGGCTCATGCCTGTAATACTAACTACTCAGGAACTTGAGAATTGAGGATAGTGGTTCTTGAGACTCTTCAATAAGCTACTCAAAAATAAGTGGAAGTGGCCTTATGGCTCAAGTGATAGAGAGCTAGCCTTGAGCTCAAAGAAGCACAGGTACAGGGGCCAGCCCCAAAGTTCAAGCTTCATGGACAACAAAAATAAAAATAAAAATAAAAAGCCAAACAATAACTCCAGTAGAAGAGAAATGATTATGCAATGACTACTTTAGCAAGAATGCATTTCTCAGTTTAAAATGAGGTTTCACTTTGTATAACCTTATAAATATAAGATAATTAAAATTCAAATAATTATTTAACTTCACTATCCACTAAGCAGCAACAAAAATGATCCTTATCAGAAAAAACAATGTTGGAGGAATATCAGTACCAAATTTCAAACTCTACTACAAAGCCATAGTAATCAAAACAGGTGGTTACTGGCGCAAAAACAGACCTCAGGACCAATGGAATAGAATTGAAACCCCAGAAATGAACCCATCTAATCTTCGATAAGGGAACTCAAAAATAGAATTGAAGAAAGACAACCTCTTCAGTAAATAGTGCTGGCAAAGCTGGTTAACTACTTGTGGAAAACTAAAGCTAAATCCTTATATATCACCCAGCACCAGAATCAACTCCAAATGGACCAAAGACCTCAGAGTCAAAGCAGACACCCTGAAAACATTACAGGACAGAATAGGAGAAACCCTGGGTTTCCTTAGTGTATGCCAAAATTTTCTTAATAGATATCCAGAAACACAACAAATCAAAGAAAGTTTGTTCAAATATGCTTTCATGAAATTGCAGAGTTTCTCCATGGCAAAGGACATAGCTAGCAAAATCAATAGAAAGCCCAGGGATTGGGAGAAGATCTTCACTAGCCATACAATGGACAAGGGTCTCATATCTAAAATAATAGTTTCATTTCATTTAAGTGTTTTTTTTCTCAGTGGTGGGGCTTGAACTCAGAGCCTGGCCACTGGCCCTGGCCCTTTGTGTTCTCGAGGCTGGTGCTTTACCTCTTCAACCACAGCACCACTTCTAAGGAAGAAATGCTTCTGGGGGCTGGGCACTATAGTCTCACCTCTCTAATCCTACTCAGAAGGCTGCTATCTGAAGACTGAATTTGAAAGCCATTCCACACAATCATCTCCATTTAGCCATCAAAACTGTGGTAATATAGCCTTAGCTCAAGGGATTGAACACCAATCTTGACAGAAAAAACTAGAGGATAGTACCCAGGCCCTGAGTTCAAGTTCTCATACAAGCACAAAAAAAAAGAAAACAGCGAGGTCGAGTAATAATGGAGCTTCCTGTTTTCATACCTTTCCAGGACTGCATGGAGGAAATAATCCTGTTATGTGAAAAGAAGTCCCCATTGAAGCAAATGAGTGAATAGTGGAAAATCTTCAGCAGCAACACAAAAGCTTTCAAGGTGGATGACAGGCATAGCAAAGTTAATGAGTGTTAGTAACATGTCTTTGATGTCCTTGTATTAAGGTAAGAAATGACTTGAAATTGCTTCCTACTTCTAAGCTTACTTCACTGAGCGAGGAACCTAAGCATGCCTTTCTTCTACAGTAATCTGGAATCTTTATAAACTTGCAGATTAAAGTTTGATGCTTAAAAAGAATACTTATAATTTGTGCATTAAAAGAGATTGATTATTAGTAAAAAGTTATTATGCATTAGGTTAGTATTGTTTTTTTAGTACTTGGGATTAAAAGCAGAGCCTCTGTTAGAGAAGTTCTGCACCTGTTTCTTTGAGACTGAATCTTCCTGTGTGTGTTACCCAGGATGTCCTTCAACTCCTGGGCTTGAATGATCCTCCCACCAAAAGTGACCAGCTATTGGTAGGATGAGGTATATGATCAGCTATTGCAGGGGACTGAGCTAAGGTTCAATGCTAATACTTGGTGTAGGTCTCAGGAGTGTGAGTAAACCAGATGTTCCATTTTGGAAATAGCGTTCCTGAATTTGAATTCCAATCCCAATAATCTAGACTATTGTCCTAAAGAAGGAGGTGTTAACATTGACTTAGATGGCCTGTAAGGAGAGTATCTTTCATGAAGCTGGAAGTGAGCCTAACAGTGGTCTGCTAAACAGAAATTCTGGACTAAGGAAAATGAGGCTAAGGATGGGAGGAATTTGCCACATTATGTTAACTCTCAACAAGAGAATGGATAAGGGATATCATTCCTTTTCCCTGCAAAGTCTTGAAGGTGATTTGGCCTTCAAGATGGGCTATTTTTAAACCCATGGATTGGGAGAAGATAAACTAGCCATACAACGGACAAGGGTCTCATATCTAAAATATACTTGGAACTCAAAAAATTAAATCCCCCAACAACAAATCATCAAAGAAACAACTGCACAAGAAATAAGTGGGCTAAAGACTTAAAGAGAAACTTCTCTGAAGAGGAAAGAAGGATGGCCAATAGACACATGAAGAAATGCTCAACATTCCTCTCCATAAAAGAAATGCAAATCAAAGCAACACTTAGATACCACCTCACTCCAGTTAGAATGGCTAAAATCACGAACTCTAATAACAACAGATGCTGGAGGGGATGTGGACAGAAGGGAATCTTACTGCATTGTTGGTGGGAATGTAAACTTGTTCAACCACTTTGGCAAGTAGTATGGAGGTTCCTCAAAAGACTCCACATAGAGCTCCCCTATTAACCAGCAATCCCACTTTTGGGCATTTACCCAAATGTATACAAACAAGACCACACTAAAGTTACCAGCATGACTATGTTTATTGCAATATTATTTACTATAGCTAAGATATGGAACCAAGCCCGATGCCCCTCAGTAGATGAATGGATCAAGAAAATGTGGTATACACACACACACACACACACACACACACACACACAATGGAATTCTATGCCTCCATCAGAAAGAATGGCATTGCCCCCATTTGTTAGGAAATGGAAAGGCTTGGAAAAAATTATATTAAGTGAAGTAATCCAGGCCCAGAGAAACATAGGTCCCATGGCTTCCCTTATTTGCAATATCTAGTATATGTCTGAGTTAAGCAGTAAACGTCAGATAAGGTGATGTTAGGGAAATGAAACCTAAAATATATATTCAAATGTTTTTTTTTCTTTCATGCGATTGTTTCTAACATTTATAAGATTATTTCTTTGTTGCTATGTATGTCCCTTCCCCAAAGTATAACCCCTGCTTTCACTGTATTTGATGTCAGTATAATTTGTGGAGGGGAAGGGGAAAAACAAATCGTTTAAATAGGGATACAGGTTGACCCATTGCAACAATGAGATGTACAAGTGTTTTGTCGAAAACGAACTTTACAACTTTGTTGGGGGGGCAGGGGGATTTGGTGGAGGGGGCGGGGAAGATGAGAAGGAATGGGAAGGTTAAACAGAGGAGGAGGTTACAATGTTTGATAAGAAATGTACTTATTATCTTGTCCATGTAATTGTAACCCCTCTGTACAGTATTTTCACAATAAAAAAAAACTAATTAAAAAATGGGCTATTTTGACACAAGCGATAGAATGGATTATATGAATTCTCTGGTCTTTCTAACCAGGATACAGGGGGACTCAAAAGGTAGAGAGCAAACTGCAAAAAACCATGTCTCTGCTAGCAGGCTTCCAAATTCACGGTATCCTTAAAATTTGAAACAAATTAGTTAGAACAGAAATCTTTTTTTTACATGTCTCCAATCTAAATGTTTCTTCCTTGGGTTTAGAACACTTCATAAACAAGCAAGAGCTAAGATAACACTGTATGACTCTCTCTTCCCCCAGAATTGCAGTTCTGCAGTGCTAGAACAAAGACTGTGTGTGAGGAAGGGACTGGACATATGTGTTTCTTGGATGAGAAAACTAGAGCTGATAAATTGCAGAGAACAGAGCAGATGTCATTCCTTTTCTTCCTTTCCTTGGGTAAGACTGATTCAACCATGATGCAAGATGCTGAACCAATGAATGAAGAGGGCATGCTGTGCACCAGGAGGGGTTGCCCATGCCCAGGTGCAGCTGGGAACTTGGAGCTATTGATTCAACCTAAGGAATGTTTTTTTTTCATAAATATTAAGTCCCATTTCAGACTTCAGCACTGTCTGTGGCTGCTGTTCTGGTCTGTTTGTGTCTTGCTCTTTGGCTTTTTCCTTTGGTTACAATAGAAACTGCAGATGAAATGGAGAGTGTTGAGTGTGAGCTCAGCCATTGGGGATTAGTGATGGACTTTCCAGGCATGGGCATGCCTGTGGGATTGGAGTCTGCCTTTGACAAGCAGGGTACAGAGCGGGTTGTGCTGAGTAGAAAATGGAAAAGTCCTCTGATGAGAAAAATGCTCCAGAGAGACAATTAGCTCTAAAATGTATTGTTAACCTTCATGTCCCCAAAAAATGCTGGGGGATATTGGAGTAAATGGTTATTTTACTATAGAGATGGTGAACCTTCTGAAAAGATAAAATGGTTTAGGTCTGGGTGTAATATTTTAAGCAATTGACAGCTACTCACAAGTTTGACTATTGATTTATTTCCATACTGATTGTTACTTTTGAGTATCTCTATTTTCCTTAGTAATTTTTTTTCATATTGCCCATATTGGAATAGGTATTTTTTTAACTTGTACTATTATTTCTTTGATTTCATGGTACATTATACATAAGGAAAACAGGGCAGAGGTAAATTAATTTCTTAGGCATGACTATGAATTAATTTCAATAATATGCATTGAGTATTTAAATTCTTCAACATACAATGTATGATCTAGGCTCAGTAGTTTATTCTAGAGGGAGTTTACCTTCATGAGCTAAGACAAAAGACAACTTTATGTTTTGCATCTCTATGCATAATTCCTGTAAAAAGAACTGTCTTTGAAGACTGGAAGGGTATGATTCTTATTTTGATTGGTTTCATAGAAAAATATCTCTACAGGTTGAGAGCCTTCACTTTACATCTAGAAGTTTTCTTGTTCTGTTTATTAGACCTGGAATTCAGCTTCAGGAAACCTTACTTCTTTTATGGGGAGGCAGTCAGTGTTATTTGTTATGATAATTTGTGTGTATTTGTATTTATATATGTGTTTAAATGCATGTACATACATATATATGCATATATGCATAAGTACATACATATGTATGTGTATGTATATATTAAAAATTTAGCTCAGAGTCCCTGGGTAAAGCCCTGGGAAAGGCAGAGAATGGAGCCACATAAAGAAACTACTTAGGTGTTGATGTGATGCAGTTTATGCCAACAGGCTGGTTTCTGAATCATTTTTCTTGTTTCTTTCTGGTAATTCAGGATGTACATGTTTCTAAGAGCAATATTAACAAGGCCTGTCTAGCATGGAGTTTGGTGAACTTGGCCATTGGGCACATACTTTCTGACCTGGGAAAGGTGACATTTGGGTTAGTTTCTACAGAGTATAGAATAATACAATTGGCATAATTTTGAAAGTTCTTTGGGGAGTTGTAATTGAGAGCTACATTTTGATTGACATTCATCTGGGACTGATATTCATCAGCATCCAGATAGAACTTGGGACATAAAACAGATTAAGTCCTGACTGGATGAAACTCTGTAATCTCCAGGTGATTGTTCTCTTTTCCTCTGCCTTCCCTTTTAACATCTGAAGGGATCTTCAGTACTGTATATAGAGATGAGGTTAAAAAGGAGCATGGCTGCAAAAGTTCTCCCATGTGTTCTGTTCTTCACTTCTTATCTTTTAATATAACATAATAATCCCTTCTATGGAAAGAGAATCTAGCAGTCTTGAGTGCCCATCACTTACTCATCTAATGAGTACTTAGGAAGTACCTCCTGTGTTGTATTCTGATGTCTGCTTTTTAAGGGTATAGCTTTAAGAAATACGACATATCCTGACTTACCTTTGAATACTCAGACTGTACACCACCTGAAATAGAGAAATGTTTTTAATCTCTTCTTCAGTAGTACCCATTTCTTAGTACTGTGGACAAGGATTAAGGAATTTGGTAGCATGGAAAGCACAATAGGCACATGTCGTCTGCAGTTAGATGTTTCCTTATTTCTATTTAAGTAATGTTAAGAATTATATGACATATAGAATGTGGAAAAATTTAAAGAATGGTTTAATAATAGAAAATTTAAAACAGATTGACTGTCCTTCCTACAAAATACTTGAGAAAGGAGATATTTTGAATTTCAGATATTGGAACATTTGCATATATGTGATAAGGTAACTTCGTGCTGGGATTAATTCTAAACATAAAATGCATTCATTACTTATATACCTAGACTGAAGATAACTTTATATACTTTTAGTGTGCCTTGATGTTTTTTGTTTTCATTTCCTTTTGTGTTGTACCTGAGGCTTGATCTAAGGAACTGAGCACTTACCTTGAGCTTTTTGCTCAAGGCTAGTGCTCTACTACTTGAGACACAGCTCCATGTCTACATTTTTGTGGTTAATTGGGGATCAGAATCTCAGAGACTTTTCTACCTACACTGGCTCTGAACTGTAGACATCCTTATATCTCAGCTAGCATTACAGGCATGAGCCCATAGCAGCGTGCTCCTATTTTGATGGCCACAGTCACAGGAAGCCCAATGTGGAATCTTCTCACTTGAGACAGCATCACAACACAAGATCCTCAGATTAGAGATGCTCAGCCTGCATCTTACTTCTTAACCCCATTGGTTTGTCTGTAGCATTCCATTTTGAATACCACAGTTCTGAAGAAGTCCATAAAAGCATTTCTCCTCCTTCTCAGGGAGGTATTCCTGGGGTTTAGATCTTTTTAAACTCAAGTTATTTTGTTGTTTGTTAGCTTAGCTTCCTGATGCAAACTTATGCCCCCAACCCCTACCCTTTGAAATAAGAAAGTGGGTTAGGGTAAAGTAGAGACAGGTGTTTATAATGGCTTTTGTGCTGTCATTCTGAAAGGTAGGGGAGGGAAGGTGTAAGATTTTTGGGAAGGTCACAGAACATCAGCACTGGAACCCACCAATGGGAAGTCCTCATGACCAAGCCTCTTCTCCAATCAGAGCCCTCCAGGAAGGCAACCCTTTCCAGTTGTTTGGAAACTTTCTTGTCTCTGGGCAGTCACAAGGACAAAATGTTGGTGTGAGGAAGATGGAGCTCTACAGCTGTAGGAACCAAGTAGGCAAGTTAGTTGGAAGCATTGATTCTCATGACCCCATCTGAAGTCTTACGTGCCATGAGTGTGCATATGCCTGCATGTATTCCCTCTGGGGGAAATAAGAGGGACTCCCCTTTCTCCATGTCAGGGCAAAGGCCTGATGCCCAGCTGCCAGGTGAAGGTTTGCAGGAAGTGCGATTATTCTCCCCTGTTAATTCTATAGGACAATGCCCAGAGACTCTCTTTGTGTGTCTAAGGAAGTTCACCTGTGCCTTGCTTACTCTTTGCAACCTCTGATCACTGGAGCTACTTCACATTTGTTGACAAGGTTTAATTCTTCCTGCTTACTGACTTAAAATTACCTCTAATTGTCTGTGTTCGTATGAAATTCTGTAAAGTTAACTTTCTTCTCTTTGTCTGAAGATCTACTTTTAGGTCTGTATGCTGTAAATCAGCATGTGATATGTCAACAAACTTTGTCCATACCCACATATTGTGGTCCCCTTTCTGCCTATTGATCATGCGTTCCCAGGTCTCACTGAGGAATTGGCAGCAATTTGGGTTACATCTGTTTCCAGAACCAGACTAGCATCCCTTACTCCCTTTTTAATAAATCATGCAATGGCTTTGAAGGCAATGTGTTTGCAATAAGAATTGTTTGCAGAATGTTTGCCCTTCAAACTGATCATGCCCACATGCCCTGGCCATTGTCTATTGGCCATTGTCTATTGACCATTGATATTGGTCATTGTCCCAAATGTCCTTAATATGTTAAGTTTCCCACAGTTCCCCCTCAGTACCCAGCTAAGGAAGGTAATCCAATTACCACCATATTCTAACAATGAGATCAAACAAGCCAGGATTCAAAGCCAGGCCCTCACCACCAGCCTGCATGCCTTGCTCTAAGGGCATACACTTCGCTATTAAGAATAAACACTCGGTGTTTTCTTGTGAGCTGGGGTTCATAGCTATAATCTTAGCTGCTCAGAAAGCTGAGATGTGAGGGATCATGGTTCAAATTCAGCCAAAGTAGTGTGATTTGTTTCCCTTTTTTGTAGGTGGTTGTATTTTCCCACCTCCTGAGCAGATGTCAGGGACTGCATGAGACACCCAATTTGTGGCAGAGCAACCAGTCCCAGGACAGCACCAGTGAAACAGATAGTGGGAACACCACACTTTTAGTTGTGACAGGATAGCAGTTGCTCTGTTTTTGCATTTGGCATAATTATCTTGTGTCTAGAGCAAAGGAAGCATCATGATCTTGAAATATCACAAGTTAGTCTAAGCTGTTTCTGTTGAGTTGGTCTGCTTTTCCTGTAGCCATTCCCTTAAGTGTTTGGCAGGGCACCTGAAATGCTAGAATGACTGGGCATCTGTGTGTGGAGTCCTCAGAGACTGTCGTGTATACATGGTCTCTGGTGGCCTCAACACATGGCAGCTCATAACTGCAGCAGCTCAAAGGTAGCAGTGACTAGACCTTCTTCAGACTTAAGCCATAATTCTGTGGCTTGCCCTCAGATGAGACAAGTGAGGCCCATCTAATTCAAGAAGAGGGCCAGTGCCTGTGTGCTTGACTGGAAGCCACCAGTCAGACAGAAGCTGGGGGGTCCTTCAGAAGCTGAGGCTACTTCCAGTCACTGTTGGAGGCAGCAATTGGATGAGAAAGGCACCAAGGGCCTTCAAGAAGGTTCTGAGGAATTCTATTCATGGATTTCACATCTGTTGAACCAATAACGTATGGGGGACAGAGCATTCCAAGGCAGAGCCCCCTCCTGTGCTACCATATGGCCTGGAAAATGGGATGCTATCCTGTCACATTGGTGCCAGTGAACAGCAGGCTCCTGTCAGATCCAACCTATGGTGCGATTTGCAACTGTTCTTCCCTAAGTGCGTTCTCTGGAGACCTCACTCTTCCGCTTGTGTGGTGGTGTCATTCAGCAAGAGTATCTCAAAGTAAGTGTCTGCACCTGCAGGGAAGTTAGGGTTATCTTGCCTTGGCTCCTGAAAGAAAGGCGTTGATATCCTTCACCATCAGGAGAGGTCCCTTTCCAGACCCCTGAGGAACTTTGGGCTGTGCAGTGGCTTCCATTGATTCATGTCCAATCCTTCCCATGTCGCTCAGACCTCAAATGGTTTCAGAGAAGGTGTCACCATATTAGGGGGTGTAGTGACTATTTGCCTATCAAGCCTGTAGAGAAGGAGATTCCAACTCAGTATGTGCACAAAGGATTGTGAATCCAATGGTCACTACACTTGTCACATTGAATTGTCTGTTTGGAGGGACTGTTTTGAGTCTTCCCTGAGCACAGTCTTTCACCAGATACAAAGCATGTATCTGTTGTTGATTTCACGGTTTTGACTGCTATTTCACAATGATTCAGTGTAGCTTCCCTCCACAAAGCCAGGAAGCTGTCACGTTGTTATGTAAGTGAATGACCAAACCAGGCTCATGGTTTCATAGATGAGTTTGCCAGGTATTTGGTGAGAATGATTTCAGGTTCTCAGGTGAGGTGGATTCTATATGTCATGATGCAGATAGGGTTTGGGAAATGGGGTACTTGACATGCAGATTTTATTGAGAGTTGCTTAGAGATGGACTGTGAGAAAGTGAAGGGGCACAGGGTCAGAGCAGTCACTATTGGGCAAATCATGAACATAGATGTGATGGGAATGTGTGTAGCCAGCCTACTTTGGGGTGGTTGTTAGACATTCAAAATGCATAATACCCCTTAGCTGGCTAAGTATTTTAAAGTTAGAAGCACAGGATTTTATGTTTTGGGAGAAAATTGTAACACATGTATTGAACTTTTTAAAAACCAAATTTAGGCTCTTAATTTTGTTTTTAATAAAAATTTCATCCCAGCTACAGGGAAGGGCTAAAATCAGGAGCATTGACCTTTCAGGATAGCATGGGGAAAAAAATTGAAAAGCTGAGGATGGTGGCATGCATCTGTCATCCAAGTGTGGCATGACATGCAAGTAAGAGGATCCCAGAATGTCTGGTCTTGGCATAAAGCATCACACAAAGGGATGTGGCATGGCTACAGTGGTAGAGCACTTGATTATCAAGAATGAAACACTGAGTCAGATGCCAATAATGCCAAAAGTACACAAATTAAGAGAATGAATCTAAATAAACCCCTCATGCCCACTGAATGGCCTTCATGAAATTCAAGGCCACCATTTCCTTCATCATTAGTGATTTTTGAAACACCACATGGGAATATTGGAAGGGCTGTCTGGGTTTTCCTGCTTCCTCTGCTGAGAAACCTGTCCATATGTTTTTAGATTTTAAGAACTACTATGAATTCTTTTTTTTTGGTATTCAGGTAAGGGGTAGGTTTATTCAAGATGGCACCAGGCCATCTTGGCCTTCCACAAGGCTGGGAAAGGCCTGGGAAAGGCCTGGGAAAGAGTTGGGAAAGAGCTGGGAAAGAGAACTGGGAAAGAGAGAGCTGGGAAAGAGAGAGAGTTGGGAAAGAGAGCATCTGGGCCTGGGTTAGGCCTTATCTGGGGTATGGGTGGAGAAAGGTGTGGCCACATCAAATTCAGATGTGACCTCAGTGGATGCAGATGTGACCTCTTCCAGGCGTTCCAGGCACCTAGGTAATGCAGGTACTCAGTGGAGACTTTGCTCTCCATCCAGGAGCAGACCTTACATTCCAGTCTTTTAATAATCATGAAATGGGGCACAGATTCTCTCTGGCTACTTCCTGCTGAACAGGGGCATTGACATTAGGGATAAAAGTCTGAAATTTGGTCCCCTCCCAGAGAAGGCAGTGAGCAGCTGCTGTCCCTTGGTGGTGTGAGTCCTTAGATGAACTCTGGAGAGGTCTCATGAGGCATTGAAGGGCTGGAAAAAAATACTAGAGAGCAAATAAATGGCAAGAGGAAGGACTGAAAATGTTGGTTGAAATGTCTCTAGCTACTTATGATATCTGGCAACTAGGTAGAGGATAAGTCAAGTGACAAAGACAAGAATATAAATTCTTGTTCAGTTAATAGGTAGACAGGTATAGACATTGGATGGGCAGGCTTCTTACTTCTATTGACCTCCCAACTGTGGTTAATTTTGAAAGGGCAGGCACAAAGTAGCTGTTTGACAACATCTCCTCTTACACCTATCCATGGTCCCTACTTCCCCAGACTGGCTGAGTCTAGGTGCTTGTTGCTGGGATGGTTGTCCCAGTTGGTATTCAAGGAGGTTTGAACTCAAGGCCTGGGCACTATCCCTGAGCACTTCTACTCAAGGCTAGTGCTCTATCACATTGAGTTAAAGTACCATTTCCAGTGTTTGGCTGGTTAGAGATAAGAGTCTTGAGCCATGCTTCCAACCTGGCTCTTTTCAGGTTAGTTGGGAGATGGAGTCTTAGGGATTTTTCACCCCAGGCTGCCTTTGAACTGCAATCTTTGCCACAAAGGCCCTTTATTATTTCCAATAAATCAACAAGGAGATCAAATAGAATAGAGAATAGAGCTTACCTGGTCCTTATCAAGAATTGACCAACAAATATTCTGCAATGACTAAACTTGTTAGATGTGATGAAAATTTTAGCACAGATAGGCCCAGTATTTTAAAACCACGTAGTTAGTAGTAGAATACACAACATAAAACAAAAAAGGCAAAACTCAAAACCTGAATTTTTTTTAATTGCGAAAATACTGTACAGAGGGGTTACAATTACATGGGCAAGATACCGAGTACATTTCCTATCAAGCATTAACAACAGTGTGTAGACATCTTTGGTAACAAAGCACATCAGATGGTTGGGCCTCACTTACCAGGGCCTGAAAAAGAGCAACTTGTTAGCAAGATACCTTAGAATAGATGGATGGAGTAGTAAGCTTGGTGGAAGTTGAAGGGTCAGATGGGGCCAAACCCTTAACCCACCATGTGTGGCTTCCCCACTTCTCCAAGAGCCCTCTAGAGAAAAAAGGCCAAGTCCCAAAACCAAGCATCCTAGGCTTCAGAGGTGAGTGGCCTTTTTCAGCTAAAGGCTGTGGGAGCTCTCTGGCATGGTGCCATGTCTGGACAGAGACTGAGCAACTGAGAATTGTAGAGAGTAGTTTCACTCACCAGAGTAGAGAAGTGGTGTGGACGTGGATGTGAAGGCCAGCAATGGTATCGGTGTGATGTGTCCACAGCAGACAGACCAATTCGCAAAAGGCCATCAGAACTGTGGGTATTCCTCAGAGCAAAAAGGGAAAAACTAGCAAAAAAAAGAAAAAAAAAGGAAAAAAACAGAGAGGAATCCCACCTATCCTGACTTTAAGCCCTTTATCGGAGTCACGACACCATTTATGTTAGATTTTTAAAAAGAGGTAGCTGAGTAAGAAGAGCACCACACACTTGGTATTCAGGTAAGGGGTAGGTTTAGTCATTGTTCTGGCTGGCACCAGGCCATCTTGGCCCTCCACGCGGCTGGGAAAGGCCGGGAAAGACCTGGGAAAGAGCTGGGAAAGAGAACTGAGAAAGATCGCTGGGAAAGAGAGCTGGAAAAGAGAGAGAGCTGGGAAAGAGAGAGCTGGGAAAGACAGAGAGTTGGGAAAGAGAGAGCTGGAAAAGAGAGAGTTGGAAAAGTACTATGAATTCTTGAATCATTTCTAGGAAGAGGGATTATGGGAAAGTTTGCAGGTATCAGGTCTTTGTTATGGTAGGCGTGAGGTTTCTACACAGCAAACATAGAGCCTCCATGATTTAAGGAGCCTTTCATTGGGTCTGGTACTCTTTAATTCTGTTGAAATACTTTCCCTTTTTCCTCTTGAAAAATAAGTTCCAAAATAGAGTTTATTTTAACTTCCATCACTAAAAGTTCTTCCTTTTACTCTATGGGCAGTTCACACATGACCAAAATATAAACCAGCTGGTTTTACTGCATCATATACCTTTGCTATGTATCAAATTTTTCATCCTAATCCTCAAATCATGTAATAATTTGCCTATTTATGACTGAATTGTAGTTCCTTTATTAATAAAAGCTAATGGGAAAGGATTGTGTATTTAGTTGATGAATAGACCTACATTTTATTTCCCTGAGATACTGTAGCAGAGTATTAAAAGGAATGTAATATATATATATATATTTGGGGGGGGGGTCCCATCCAGGGGCCTGAACCTGGGCCTGAGCACTGTCCCTCAGCTCTTCAGCTCAAAGCTTGTGCTCTACCACTTGAGCCACAGCGCCACTTCCAGCTTTTTTATTTTTGCTTATGGGATCCTGAGGAATCTAACCCAGGGCCTGCAAGGCAAGCGCTCTACCACTGAGCCACCTTCCCAGCCTGGTATGTAATATTTTATTGATAAGTCTGTCCCTTAAAATGAATATATTTTGGGGCTGGGAAGGTGGCTCAGTGGTAGAGCACTTGCCTTGCATGCCTGAGGCCATGGGTTTGATTCCTCAGCACCATATAAGCAAAAAGAAAAAAGCCAGAAGTGGCGCTGTGGCTCAAGTGGTAGAGCTCCAGCCTTGAGCTGAAGAGCTGAGGGACAGCGCCTAGGCCCAGAGTTCAGGCCCCACGATGGGACCCCCCTCAAAAAAAGTAATATATTTTAGGATGTCATTATTTTAATGTGAATTATGTAAATGTTGATAATATGCTGTTGGTTATACATTTAGTTTTCAAGAGTTTCACTTAATTGCTTTTTTTGCCCACATATAGTACAAGTCTATTTGCAATTGTTTTTTAATGGCACTAATAGTATAGTTTATATAGAGAAAATAGAGTTATTTTAGGACCCTATGATTGGTTATAGTATTAATAACACAATTAATTTGAAGTATCAATATTTCTCACCAATTACTGACTCTTAATGAGGTTGCGTGTGGAGTTTTGGAGTGCAAATGAGATGGTGGATGTATAGAGTTGTAAGGAAGTGTTTAGGGACCATTAAAAGGCATTGGGTGACCCCAAAGTGTAGGTCCCTGGTCTTCTGTGAGTAACTAGCTCTAGGAAGGTCTCAGGAGAGATCTGCATTGCTTGAGACACATTGTGCTCCTGATATGCATACCCCTGGCCCACCTAGATATGTCCTTTCTGGAGGCCTGGCTCTCTTGTGACTTTATCTATGAAGCACCCAGCCCTCATGGGGGATTTGATATTTCAGTAGCTCTTAAAGCCTAGGCAGAATAGAAGACAGAGCTAACCTCTCCCAGTTCCCAGGTCTTGCTTTGAATGGATGGATGGAGAATAGGGGAGATATGAAGCTGTAGGTCAAGCAGGAGTGGCTCAGGTCATGTGCCAGAATCCCAGATGTTCCTTGTAATTGTAGAAGACTCCTATAGCTTCTACAGTGCAGTGCAGGGCAATGAATATTGGCATTGAAGGCAGGGCCAACATCAGGTACCAGATGTGTCTCCTTTAAACATGTCCAGGCCTCAGCCTGCATTTCCTCCTCTGAGAAATTGGGATGGTTTTCTTTCCTGATGGTCTTGCTTTGTGTCTATGAGATCCACTTGGAAGTCTTGCTGAGAAGGTGATGCTGTGATTCCCTCATCTGGGCAAGGAAGGCAGGAGGAAGAGAAGAGAGTGTGAGAAACAGAATCCTTCTCTAAGCTTGTCCTAAGGAGGTCTGTCTATGTGGTAGATAGTGCTTCCAATCTGGCTTTGTGTCAGAGCCTCTGCTACCTGCCTCTGGCTTTACTGGATGGCACCCTTGGCTGCAGAGAGTATGGGCTCGGCTTGAATGTTCCTTGTCTCTTGTGTGTTGGTATACTAACCCGGCATCCTGATTGACGGCTGAGAACCCTATCTCACTTGGGGGTAAACTTATCTCCAAGAAGCTCCAGACCAGTCACCCCTCTGGGCATTTGATTTACTAGGGAACTAAAGCCTGAGCATAGCATGCACACAGCTGCTGCATTAGGGTGCCTGACAAACTCATCAGCCCTTTAGTGCTCATTTGTGCATACTTGTTGATGTGGTGCCTGGAGCCTACAAGTCCAGCTTCCTTGTTACCCTGGAGCATTGAGGAGTTCAGAGTGAGTACTCAGTGAGTACCTAATGGCGCCCAGTACAGAACTGCTCTGTGTACTCACAGTAGTAGACATAGTGCTCAATTACTGTAGGTGATTCATAAGTGAGTTAAGAGGGCACATGGAAGAAGGATTGGTTAGCTTGAGTTCATACCAAAAATAGATGAGAAATATTTAGGTCTTCACAGGAAGGTGATATTGGTTCTGAATATTGGGGGATGAGATCTTCTTTGGTGGTCTCTGGGAAGAGTCTGAGGCCCTGGCAAGCTGTGCACTATTCTATTTGGTTCCTTGGTGCCAAATTGCCTGTCTAATACTAAATGGTTCCTGTTAGCTCCAATCAGATCCTATTATACTAGTGCAATTTGAGTTCCAGCATCAAAAGCTCCTTGTTCAGTTAGCCGAGCTCTTTGAGTTAGTTAGTAAATCTGTCTTTTGTGTGAAGCCTGCATGCTTGTTGTGGAAGAAAGTGCTGAAACATCAAATTATTTATGAAGCCTGTTTTCTTTGCTTACTCATAAAGGGATATATAGCAGTTTTGGATCCACAGTATTGGCCGGAAAGGAGGAACAATGGCTCATTGTCTTCTCTAGTTCTGAAGGATCACTGTTCCCATGGGGCTCTAAAACAGAGCTAGCTGTGGGTGTGATGGGTTTAATCAAAACTGCTACAAAGACTTTACAAATAGGGCACAAACTCTTGAGAGTGTTTGCATAGATATGAGTCTTTTTTGTATTCATATAAGTAAATCAGTAGTACATTCCTCAGAATAAATACAATTTGTGCATTGTAGAAAATGTGTGTAATAGAGATAAAGCATGATGAAAAACTAATTCCAGGGGTTCCGGGAAGATGGCGGAGGAGAAGCTGGAATCTGAACAAGCTCTCGCATAGAAAGCAGTTTTAGAGTTCCAGTGAACAGTCCTAAGCCAGAGAATCACACCAAGTGTGCCATCACAGGACAGAGAGTTAGACAAGAGAGGGGAAGCCAAGGAAACACATCAGCTGCCGCTGCGGCGGCAGGGTCGTGGCAGCGACCACCTCAGCGGGGTCATACCTGAGACACAGAGAGTCCGGGACGAAGGAGCCAGACGCAGCGGACGAGCGGATTCTACTCAACACCAACAAGAACCAACAAGGAGCGGACATCTTCATCCTGCTGTTTGCAGACCAGAGACGACCCAGGATCCAAGACTCGGTGTGAGTACAAGCCCGACATCCTCATTCCTTCTCAGGGAGCAGAGGAGGGAAGGCCACCCCTCCCCCCCCAGCACCGGTGATCTCCATCTTGGATACCGACAAATCTCGGAGGAACTGCTAGCTCCAGCTCAGGCCTTGGAATAAAACGAGTCATTTAGCAGGTCACAAGAACTTAACGGCGAAGTGACCTGCCAGACTCAGCTCCATCGAGGGAAAAGTCACCCAGATCAGGCGCCAGCCACTGGAGTGCCTTGCCTCACTGGGTAACCAGAGCCAGAGGCTGCCCCTCCCTCTAGCAGTCTCAACAATCAATTGAAAAACAGAAACCCTGAGAATGGCTCCAGGCTGGGCGCTGTGAGCTTTATCACAAAATAGCCCCAGGAAAAAGCTACTGTTTGTTGAAAGGCCTCAACTCTACCCAGAACCTAGCCTCATCACCGCATCCCCCTCTTTTGTGATTCTCAAAGCAGATCACCCTCCCAGAAAACTAACCTGGGAGGGGGATCTCAAAATCTTGGGTAAAGCAGAGCATTATTCTGCCTCTTCCAACCAACCGAATTAAGAAACCAATCAAGCCACAGGACCTCAAGCTGACCAGAGACTCCAACAAGAGACTGGTTACAGACAAAAGAGAGATACAGGATTCTTCCCACTCCTCCCCCCCAAAAAAAAAAATCAAAAGACTTTTTTTTCTTTTTTTTTTCTTCTTCTTCTTTTCTTTTTTTTTTTGCTTGTTTTTTGTTTTTTGTTACCTTATATATATATATATATATATATATATATATATATATATATAAATTCTTTTCCCTTCTAAAACTTTTATTAATCTTTAATTTTTGCCTCTTCTGAAAAAATAATTGTTTTCCAGTAACTTTTTTTTTCTCATCTTATAATTTTTATTTTAGAAATATGTGAATGAGCGTTTTCCTTTCTTTTCTTGTCTTCTTTCTCTTTTTCTTTCTTTCTTAATTATCTTTTTGTTTTTTGTCTAGCTCTACTGAACTTCTGATCTTTTCTTCTCCCTTTCCCTTCCTTAAAGTTTTTCACATCTCCTCTATGTCCCTCCCCTTCTCTGAACATATTCACATTCCTCTCTAAATAGACGGTCTTTTAACCTCTATAATAACATTAATTTTTACGTTTCTATTTTTTTCTGGTCTCTCTTCATTCCCCTTTCCATCTCTTCTTTTTCTCTCTCTCTCTACTTGCATCCTACCCAACCCATTTCCTGCATTGTGATTACGACATAGTTAACTCTCCCTGTGGCTCCCCATACCAATCTATTCCTATTTTTTACCCACATCTCTCCTTAATCCTAATAATTTCTGGTTTTCCAAATTCTTTTCTGTGGTTCGAAGTCCTTTAACATATAGTTGTTTGATGTTGAATAGATGTATCTGTTGAACTAGATTGTATCTGTAGACTATTGACTGTACAAACGCAAACTTTGGTTGATGGTTGCCTTAAGATAGTGTTCTAGCACAAAACTGGTGCAATCTTCATCTCAAATGGGCCGAGTAAGTCGGAAAAACACAAGAAAAATGGCAAATTCGGGTATCTCAATTCCCAATCTTGATAATCAGGGATTAGAACAGATAAAGAATAATCCAGAGGAGAGTTCCCAAATAGCTCTACAAACACTAATAGCAAACATGATAAATGAGAAGTTTGACAATGTACAAAGGACTCTGTATGAGCGTGATAGGGAGAGAGAAGAGGCATCCCAGAAGTTTATACAGGAATATCACAAGCGTGAGGAAGCTACTCAAAAACTGATACAGGATTTGCGTGAACAACTTGAGAATACTCAAAGAGAAAGGGAGGAATGGCGTGAGCAGGCAGAGAACACTCAAAGAGAACTGCAGGAATCCCACGAACGGGAAGAAAGAGAACTGCAGGAATCCCACAGACGGGAGGAAGCTAATCAAAGAGGAATTCAGGAATTGAGAGACCAGGTAGAGAATACACAAAGATCACTAAAGGCATTCATGGAATCCATTAACAAAGAGCTGAAGGAAGTCAGGGAGACCACAAAGGGAATGCTGAATGGAACCCAACAGAAGGAATGGGAGTCCAAAGAAACCATAACCAATCAACTAAGTGATTTGAGAGCAAACAATGAACACCAAATTAAGGAAGTAAAGAAATTCATACAAGACCTAAAACAGAGCTTCAACAAAGAACTTGCAGCCATCAAAGCTGACCAATTAGAAGGAAAAGAGATAAAAAACAAAGTAGAGAGTCTTGACAGCAGGTTAGGGATTGAAGACAGCCTAGATATTATAGAGAAAGAACATACAACCATCCAAGACAAGTCCAAGAAATATGATAGGTCTATCCAACACCTGGAAGACACCATCAGAAGGCCCAATCTAAGGATAATGGGTGTATAGGAGCACCTAGAAACAGAAGTTAACGGTCTAGGAAATTTGTTTAACAGGATCCTAGCAAAGAACTTCCCAAACATACAAAAAGATAGGACTATTCAGATACAAGAAGCTTTTAGAACCCCAAATAGACCAGACCAGAATAGGACATCCCTCCGTCACACTATAATCCACACAGGATCAACCCAGACCAAGGAAAAGATCCTTAAAGCTGTCAAGGAGAAAAGGGTAATCACCTATAAAGGGAAACCAATTAGAATTACCTCAGATTTCTCAGCAGAGACAATCAAAGCAAGAAGAGCCTGGAATGAGGTATGCCATGCCCTAAAAACAAACAACTATCAACCAAGAACACTGTACCCAGCTAAACTCTCCTTCATAACTGAAGGCCAAATAAAAACCTTCCATAGCAAAGAAAAATTGAAACAATACATCTCCACCAAACCAGCCCTACAAAAGATTCTTAAAGATGTCCTACACATAGAAAACCAACAAGAACGCAACAAAGGCCAAGAAACTGCACACAAACTGAGAATCCAAGAACCTTAGGAAGAACCCAGTTTTCACAGCCCCCAAGAAGGTGGATAACATGGCAGGAACTCCCAAATACCTCTCAGTCCTATCTCTTAACGTTAACGGACTGAACTCTCCAATTAAGCGACATAGACTGTCTAGTTGGATTAAAAAACAAGACCCTTCTATCTGCTGCCTGCAGGAGTCACATCTTGCCCGTAAAAACAAACATATTTTCAAGGTTAAAGGCTGGAACAAAATCTACCGAGCAAACGGCCCTCATAAACAGGCGGGAGTTGCAATCCTAATATCAGATAAAATAGACTTCAAATTAAAATTCGTGAGAAGAGATAAAGAAGGTCGCTACATATTAATTAAACGATCTCTCCTCCAGGAGGATATTACAATTCTAAATATCTATTCGCCAAACAATGGAGCACCCAAATTTATCAAAGAAACACTACTTTCCCTCAAATCCCATATAGATCCAAAGACATTAATTGTTGGGGATTTTAACACACCACTCTCCCCACTAGATAGATCAACTCGGCAAAAACTCAACAGAGAAACCGCAGATCTAAACAGCTGCATAGATCAACTAGACTTAACAGACATTTACCGAACATTTCACCCAGCAGCATCAGAATACACGTTCTTCTCAGCAGCACATGGAACGTTTTCTAAAATAGACCACATTTTAGGCCACAAAGCAAACTTGTCTAAATTCAGAAACATTGAAGTTATACCTTGCATTCTCTCTGACCACAAGGGAATAAAATTAGAACTCAACACCAAAAGCCACCAAAGAAAGTCTGGTATCACATGGAGGCTGAACAGCACACTGCTGAATCATGAGTGGGTCATGGAAGAGATTAGAAAGGAAATTCAAATGTTCATGCTATTCAACAAAAATGAACACACAAATTACCAGCTCCTCTGGGACACAGCAAAGGCAGTACTCAGAGGCAAGTTTATAGCTCTGAGCTCCTACATCAACAAATTGGAGAGATCTGAAACTAACAATTTAATGACACATCTAAACCTCCTTGAAAAAGAGCAGCAAGATAAACCCCAATCCAGTAGACGGAACGAAATAATCAAAATTAAATCAGAATTAAATGAATTAGAATCCAAAAAAACTATAGAAAGAATCAACAAAACAAAGAGTTGGTTCTTCGAAAAACTTAACAAAATTGACAGACCCTTAGCAAACCTTATCAGAAAAAGGAGAGAACACACCCAAATTAATAAACTCAGAGATGAGAATGGAAACATCACCACGGAAACAACCAAGATTCAGAACATTATAAGGGAATACTTCTCAAAACTTTATGCTAATAAGTTTGAGAACTTGACAGAAATGGACCTTTTCCTAGCAAATATTGACATGCCAAAACTAAATCAAGATGAGTTAAACCAGCTTAACAGGCCCATATCAAGCATTGAAACAGAAACAGCAATAAGAGACCTCCCAGCTAAGAAAAGTCCAGGACCAGATGGTTTTACAGCGGAATTTTACAAGGCCTTCAAAGCAGAGCTCACACTAATACTCCTCCAACTCTTCAATGAAATTGAAAGAGAAAGCTCACTACCGAACACATTCTATGAAGCCATCATAACCCTCATCCCAAAACCAGGCAGGGACTCATCAAAGAAAGAGAACTATAGACCCATTTCTTCGATGAACATTGATGCAAAACTTCTCAACAAAATTTTGGCCAATCGACTTCAACAATTCATCCAAAAAATCATACACCATGATCAAACAGGATTCATTTCAGGGATGCAAAGCTGGTTCAATATACGCAAATCAATTAATATTATTCATCACATCAACAGGAGCAAGAATAAGAACCACATGGTTATCTCAATAGATGCAGAAAAAGCATTTGACAAGATCCAACACCCCTTTATGATGAAGGTTCTGGAAAAATTAGGAATCCATGGATCATTCCTCAATACAATAAAGGCTGTATATGACAAACCTACAGCCAGCATTATACTCAATGGTGAAAAACTAAAGCCATTTCCTCTTAACTAAGGAACAAGACAAGGATGCCCACTGTCTCCACTTCTCTTCAATCTAGTATTAGAATGCCTAGCTACAGCAATAAGACAAGATGCAGACATAAAGGGGATCCAAATAGGGAAAGAAGAAATAAAACTCTCCCTCTTTGCAGATGACATGATCTTGTATTTAAAGAATCCCATAGACTCCACTCCCAAATTACTCAAGCTGATTCAAAACTTTGGCAAAGTAGCAGGTTATAAAATTAACCCCCCCAAATCAATGGCTTTTCTATATGCCAACAATGAGAAAAGTGTGGCTGAAATTAGGAAAGCAACTCCATTTCTAATAGCCCCACAAAAAATAAAATACCTAGGAATTAACTTAACCAAAGAAGTGAAGGACCTCTATGATGAAAACTTTAAAATCTTGAAAAAGGAAATCATCACAGAACTTAAAAAATGGCAAAATATCTCATGCTCCTGGATTGGCAAGATTAACATCGTGAAAATGGCAATACTTCCCAAGGCTATCTACAAATTCAACGCGATACCTATCAAAATTCCACCCTCATTCTTCAAGGAAATAGAAGAGGCAATCCCAAAATTCATATGGAACAATAAAAGACCCCGAATAGCAAAAACGCCCCTCAATGGAAAGAACACTGCTGGAGGAATATCAATACCAAATTTCAAACTCTACTATAAAGCCATAGTAATCAAAACAGCTTGGTATTGGCATAAGAACAGACCTCAGGACCAATGGAATAGAATTGAAAACCCAGAAATGAACCTACAGACCTATAGCCATCTAATCTTCGATAAGGAAGCTAAAACAATAGAATGGAAGAAAGACAGCCTATTCAGTAAATGGTGCTGGCAAAATTGGTTAACTACATGTAGAAAACTAAAGCTAGATCCTTATATATCACCCTGCACCAGAATCAACTCCAAATGGATCAAAGACCTTGAACTCAAAGCAGACACTCTGAAAACATTACAGGATGGAATAGGAGAAACACTAGGTCTCCTTGGCTCAGGCCGAAATTTTCTGAAGAGAGACCCGGAAGCACAACAAATCAAAGAAAGGTTGGACAAATGGGATTGCATAAGGTTGCAGAGCTTCTGCAGGGCAAATGACATAGCTAGTAAGATCAATAGAAAGCCCACCGATTGGGAGAAGATCTTTACTAGCCATACAATGGACAAGGGTCTCATATCTAAAATATACTTGGAACTCAAAAAATTAAACCACCCAACAACAAATCCTCAAAGAAACAACTGCCCAATAAATAAGTGGGCGAAAGACTTAAAGAGAAGCTTCTCTGAAGAAGAAAGAAGGATGGCCAATAGACACATGAAGAAATGTTCAACATCCCTAGCCATAAAAGAAATGCAAATCAAAACAACATTGAGATATCACCTCACTCCAGTTAGAACAGCAAAAATCAAGAACTCTAACAACAACAGATGCTGGAGGGGATGTGGACAGAAAGGAACCTTACTTCATTGTTGGTGGGAATGTAAACTTGTTCAACCACTTTGGAAAGCAGTATGGAGGTTCCTCAAAAGTCTTCACATAGATCTCCCCTATGATCCAGCAATCGCACATTTGGGCATTTACCCAAATTTATACAAACAGGACCACACTAAAGCTACCAGCACAACTATGTTTATTGCAGCATTATTTACCATAGCTAAGATATGGAACCAACCCAGATGCCCCTCAGTAGATGAATGGATCAAGAAAATGTGGTATATATACACAATGGAATTCTATGCCTCCATCAGAAAGAATGACATTTCCCCATTTGTTAGGAAATGGAAAGGTTTGGAAAAAATTATATTAAGTGAAGTAAGCCAGGCCCAAAGAAGCATAGGTCCCATGGTTTCCCTTATTTGCAATATCTAGTATAGGTATGAGTCAAGCGGAAAAGGTCAGATAATGTGATGTTAGGAAAATGAACCCTTAAATATGTATTTTAATGTTTTCGTTTCTTTCATGCATGTGTTTCTAACGCATTTATAAGATTATTTCTTTGTTGCTTTGTATGTCCCTCCCCCACAGTGTAACCCCCGCTTTCACTTTATTTGATGTCAGTATAACATGTGGAGGAGATGGGAACAAACAAGTCGTTTAAGGATTCAGGTGGACCTGTTGCAACAATGAGAAGTACAAAATGTCATGTCAAAACCAACTTTACAATGTCGGTGTGTGGGGGGGGAGGGGGGTATAATTGGGTGGGGGGAGGGGGGAGGCTGGGAAGGGAGGTGAAGGGTAAACAAAGGAGGAGGCTGCAATGCTTGGTAAGAAATGTATGCATTATCCTGCCCATGTAATTTTAGCCCCTCTGTACAGTATGTTCTCAAATAAAAATAAATTAAATTAAAAAAAAAAGAAAATGCAAAAAAAAAACCAAAAAAAAAACTAATTCCATATCTCAGCAGAAAGAATGGAACACTACCAACACCTTAATGTACAATGTTTTAAATGTCTCTAAGCATGTGTGTCTATCTTACCTTTAGCATAGACCTACTAACACTTTTAAAAGAAGGGCATTAAAAGTGTATTTTCTTTTTATTTTCATCACAGCCACTGTCTCTCTCTGGTTCACCAGGTTGCCCATTGACTTGACAACTCTCCCAGAGTCTTAGCTGATCTGTTGTCATCACCCTTCCAATAAGAAATATTCTTAGCCTTACTAAGAGCACATAACTTGTGGGGGTGAGGTTATCACAGGAGTTACAGCTGTGTGGCCCTTAGAGTAGGGTTTCTAAGTAGTCCCAGGACAGGAGTTGGAATGGCTCTGTCACTTAGGAAATAACAGGTTTCTCTGAGTCCTTGGTGGAATGCTATTGGATAGGCCCCTTTATGGCTTACCCTAGTTTTTAGGACAGTCAGGACTGAGTTGTGCTATGTCTCCAGCTCTGTCACTTGTCACTTTGTGGGTCATTGAAGATGCTTTTCACTGCTTGCAGATGGCTCCAGTGATGTTTATAGAAACAGTTTCATCAGAACATGCAGTATTTGGGAAATAGCATGGGAAATGCTTGGCTCTGCGGACCTTCTTGTCAGTGTGGGGAAGTAAAATTACACAAGAAGGGACCAGAAAAAATTGTGTCTTCTCCTGATTTTAAGAAAACCTAGAGTTTTTTTTTTCTCTTTGCCTCTCATAATGAGTGTCAAAAAGTTCCATCTTGTTGCTGCTACAAAAGAATGTTTGCTCAGTGTCCAGGTTCTCACATCCAGCCACTCCAGAAGGGGGAGATGAGTGTGTTCTTGAAGTCTGCCGAGGACTCCATTCTTAGTTGGAGTCCAAGACCCAGGTACCACCTGTTCATCTTGACAAGTTAAAGGCATGAGAGTCTGTGGCTCACCTCACCTCTCCCCTGCAGGACTTGGGCAGGAAATGTGAGGCTCAGCTACTTTGCCAATAACTGGCATATACCCAGGTACTTCCAGTGTCATAAAAAGGAACAGGATTTTCCCTGTGTCCTTTTACTTCTCTGATAGAAAAGAAGTAATGATTAATTTGTTTAATGCTGGTGATATTCAGCTATTGTGATACCAAGCGGTATATCTTTGAAGTTTGAGTCTGAAATGTTCCCTAAAGGCCCATGTGTTATAGACTTTGTGGCCACCCCATGATGAAGCTGGCAGAACATTCAGCTGTGTGCAGTGATCACCTCATAATTTTGTATTATGCCTGTCATCCCATTAATTGGGAAGCATATTAAGATTATAGGGAGGCATGAGTCAAGTGTTAGAGTGGCCTTCCAGCAATCATAGAGCTCTGAGTTCAATCCCTAGGACTTCAAGCAACCATTCAGAAACACACCCCATGTTATGGTAGAGTCAACCTTTTTATTCCACAGCTGAGGTGCCCAGCTCCCAGTCTTGTCTACCTTCCTTCCTGCCTCCCTCCCTCTTTCCCCTTCCCTCGCTACCTCTCTTTCTTTCCTTCCTTCCTTCCTCTCTCTCTTTCTCTCTCTCCCTATCTTCTTCCTTCCTTCCTTTCTTTCTTGTTTTTGACCTTATAGAAACTCTTGCCTTGTAATCTGTGTTTACTTCACGTTTGTCTTCTGAGTGTGAAGATAGTTTTTCTCCCAAATGCTACAGCAGGTAATCATTTAATATTTTATGTGTTTCCCACCTGCATATTTGTTTGCTTGTTTATCTTGTTTACGTTTGAACTCAAGACTAGTTTGCTGGGCACATGCTCACACAGCCACTTGAGACACATCTCTACTCTTTTTAGCTTCAGTTATATTTCATATAGGACCTCATGTTTTTTGTCTTAACTAGGCAGAACCAACATCCTCCTGTCCACAGCTTCCTGGAGTTTGAGATGGGATACATGCACAATCATCCCCAGTTTATTGAGATGATGTTTCAATTTTTTGTGCAAGATGGCCTCCAACTTTGATCATCTTGATCTCCACCTCCTGAGTAGCTGGGATTTGGGGGGACAGACATGCACCATCCCATCCTTGGCTTTGAAAAACTTCTTCATTTTATGTGTTTATTGTCTGTTTCTGGGGGCATTTTCCCCCACCGTGCCTCTTTCTTAATGAATAGAGATGTTATTCATTTTGTTCTCTGGTTAGGTTCATGTAAGATGTCAGCAAACTTTTTTGTGTGTGGCAGTCTTGGGGTAGAACTCAGGACCTGAGTACTGTCCCTGAACTTTTTTGTTCTAGGCTAGTACTCTACCACTTGAGCCATACCCCAACTTCTGGATTATTGGTGGTTAATTGAAGATAAGATTCTCATGGACTTTTTTGTCAATGCTAGCTTTGAACCATGATCCTCACGTTTCAGCCACCTGAGTAACTAGGATTATATGCATGAACCATCAGTGTCCAGGTGTCAGCAGACATTTTTAAGGGGGAATGAACAAATGGGTAGTATTTCATTTTCACCTGTGTGTAGGTGTTTAATATTGGTCTGATTTTTTTTTTTTGCTTAGCTTTTCCTTGGGTGGAGTTAAAAGTTTCTGCTTTTCAACAAAGGATATTAATGTCTACTGAAGGAATAAGAGCTATATCTTAGAGAGACCATCCATATTCTTTTTGAATAAATGCTTATCTATGACAATCTGGATATGCATATTTCCTGGCAGGTTTTAGAAGCTCAGAATCTTCAGCATTTCAGCTTACCACAGACTCTAAATTATTTCATTCAGGTCTCCTGTTTCTAGGATTTCTGAAATTTTGAATTCTCTCCTTTCTTAGAAATTACAAAATAGGTAATTCTGTTATGCATTTCCTTTGATTTTACTGGGACTTTAGAGTGGTCTTCGATAAATAAATGGGTGAATAAACAAACTTTCTGTGATCTAACAACATACTTCTGGTGATAAGCTGAAAGTATTACATTCATTTTTCCTAATGATCTCATTCTTCTCTGTTCAAATTGTTGTCAGTCACTGATCAATGTTGCATATAAATTGAGGTCTCAAAAGCAAAATAATCCATAGCCTTCAAAATGGATACAGTCCCGTAATTATGAAGAACAACTACCTTCAAAGACCTCTTGTTATTAGAGATGTGCCTTATAAACCCACTGAGGGAATCTTTGGAGTGAATTTTATAAGTTTCCTAAGGGCAGGATCATGTTCATACAATTCTGAGCACTTTCTGAGTGTTTTGTTATGTTGGCTTTTTGTCTTTCTTCTCTCAATGTCAAGTCTTAACATGTAAGTACTCAGTAGTACAGTTAATCAGGAGTGCAGCAGACTTGGTTTACAAAGAGGTGACTCCCAGTCACTTGTTTGTACAACTTCCTTCTCATTGGACCCTCTATGGGCTCTTATTAAGACCTTCAATATTGGGAAAAGGGAGGAGGACTGAAAGAGGATAGGCTTGACTCAATTGTCAATAGGTGAGGACTGTTTATTGAGGAACACCAAGGGGCACAGACTTTCCTACAGTTTGGAGGTTGTGGGTAGGAGCTGGGCTTTTCATCTGAGCAAGGAGGCAGAGATGAATGAAAGGGCCTAGTCTAGTGAATTGTGCCTTTCAAATGAGCTCACGTGGGATGTTCACAGCTGGGTTCAGGCACATCAAACAAACATACCTGGGAATTTGTCTGGCATCTGTATGGACCTGGGACAATAGGGTGGGAGTCAATCCTTCACTCTACATCTGATACTGTTGCGTTTGGTAGTCCTGTGACAGAACACCTTTTGACACCTGAATTCTTTCCTGTTCTCCTCACATTTTCTGTCTTATTGCTTAAAGACAAGCTATAAAATACTATTTCCTACTCCTGTGATTATTGAGCTTTTGAATTGTCAATGAGTCCTTATACACACGGGATGAAGTAAATTTCTTCCCTGTGGCTTCTGGGCCCTGTTTGGCTAAGGTTAGCCTTTACATACACACTCACACACACACACACACACACACACACACACACACACACACACACACTCACACTCACACACGCACACACATGCACACATCTTCAGACTCTCATTGTTTCTAGGCTTTCTCCACGGTATTCATTGTCCCAATCAGAATTACTTAAATACTGAAAATTGGACCCTATTAATAATTATTCTGGGACAATGGCACAAGTTGGTTGGACTCAGAGAACAGGAACACATGATCATTTTAGGTATATCTCACTCTTGTTCCCTTTTCTTTCTTTTCCCATTCTTTTCTATTTAGTTCAGCTCAAGACTCTCTTGTCCTTAGTGGCTTATTGCTAGGAAGCTTCTCTGAATGAAGTCTGAGTTTACTAGGTCAAAATGATGAGGCTCCATGTCAGAAGCCATTTTGTTCTTCAGCTCAGTGTTTAACTACTGGGGTAACATTTTGGAGTGTGGGTTCTATAGCAGACTGTGTCCTGGCTATTAGTAGCAAGAACTAGACCACAGAGGGCTCAATGTCACTAAATTGTCTGTGTTTGTTGTACATATATGTCTTACATTTGCCATTCTTTTTGGCTTTTCAAGTCCCCTATTCTTAGAGAAGATCAACATTTTAAAGCAGTACCTATTTAAGATAAAAGCCATTTTATTAATGTTAATGATTAGCATATCTAGTCACTTAGCTATCTTCTTATATCTTTTACAAAAAACTGTTGAAGCTTCACACCTCTTGTTTAAACTTGTGTAAAGGGATTAAAGGATTAATATTAATACCTTAAGAAGTATTTGATAAGCTATAAAATAGTATCCACGTGTTAGTCCTTATGTTCTGTTTCAAATAGTAAAATTTAATTCTTGACCAATAATGCTATATATCAAGTTGTATAACACTCTCAAAGAAGCTCAGCACTTATATAAGGAATCTACTCTCAAACATGGATTTTTAAATTCTTTGTTTTATATTTCTAGATCTATGTTTTCATTGCTTATACCAGTACCAGTTAAATATGTTTTATGGTCATTCTTTTAAATCATGGTTTGGCATTTTGCTCTCTGGAAAGTGTTTGATGATAAAGATACACTTTAATTTTAACATCAACAAATCTGTGCCTGTTTTCTTTTCTACACAATTGAAATGTCAGGTAAAGGCTTTTCAGTTTTCCTTTGAATCAGAGTTCAGGAAGGGATCATTTAGACTCTTGCCTGGGAAAGATATCAGCAGTGACAGTGGGCAGTGTTCCTAATGATGGCTACCATAGCAGATGTGGGTGGCAGCTCCAGCTGAGGTGTCTGCCCCTGGCACTGTGCAATCGGTTGCTTCTTGACACCAGTTCTGCAGATGTGGAGACTCATTCTTGGTGTTGTGCCTCTGCACCAAGAATATTCTTGGTGTGTTCTCTGGCTTTCCTGGATGTTTAGAGATGTTTGCATACATATTATAAAAAAAATTTAGCCTAGCAGAAGTAGAGAAAAATTATATAAGGAATATTTACCTATCAGCAGGCACATTTAAAAATTGTGCAAATTTTATTGTTTTCTTTCTTATCCACTTTACTGTTGCTATTAAAGAATTTAATTAAATTTAATTAAAGAATTCACTCCTAACACTTCAGTATAAGTCTCCAAGAAATAAGGACGTTTTCTTTATAACTTTACTATTCTTCATCTTTTCTATTAAGTTAATAGCAGTTCTTTAATATTGTCATTTAAGCCTGTATTTCCTCGATTTTCTAAAAAAAAAAACCAAACAAACCTCTGCCTTTTTGTGTGTATGATATTGGAGACAGAACTCAGGGCCTTGTGCTCCTAGTGTTCCTCCACTAGAGTAATTCCTCCAAATGTGCTCATTTCTCAGCTGAGGTCTTGCAAACATTTCTGCCTAGGCTGGTCCCAAACATGTGGTTTGCACAGGAAGTAGAAATAGCCATGAGGAAAGACACATGTGGATGTGTTGTTGTGTATATAGCTATTGAAGGTAAAATATTCTTACACAGAGGCATCCCCCTCTAGAGTCTAATCACCCAATGTAGACTTGTACATGGTATTTGTAAGCAAATTTAGATGGGGAGAGAGATAGTGGTATGGAATAAATTTCTAGGAAGAAGTAATTCTGCAAAGGGCATGTTCAGGGAAGTGAACAACCTAAGAAAATTAGAGATTTGTGACAGTTTCTCAGCAATTGCAGGCTGTGAAGGAAATGGCCCAGCAAGGTAAGTGTGCTTACAGAAGCTATAGGCCAAGCTACTTTGAACAATGACTGGTTTGGTTTGTCACCAGAATGTTCCTGCAGGGTAAGAGTACTGGCTTATTTCAGATTGCTCAGTCTCAGGTCAGCCATGCTAGGCTCTTTGCTATCAGTATACTAGTTTCATTGTGTGCCATAACAAAAACACTTTCTTTGATGCTTATCATGATCAGGACAATTGTGAGGGCCATAAGGTTTCAGACTATGACAATAAATGTATTCATTCATTCAGTCATTCATTTTTGATGTTTCAGTGTTGTTCTGCCATAGGTCTTGCTGTGCCAGCCACAGTTGAGTCATACCTCCAAGCTTCCTACCAACACCTGAATGAAAGTATTACAGGTGTGTATCCATCTGTTTATCTTCTATGTTGTATGGTTTCCAACCTTGAATTGATTATTCAAAGAAACCGCCAAGACTGTATAATAAAAGAAAATAATTTCTTTGGATGCTTGTATATGAGAGGAACAGTGAGCAGCTATGTAAAAGAGCCTTGTGTCCTGAGATGGGTTGCATAGTGTTTATGGCTTTTAAGTTATGCCTGTGTGTCCCTGTTTGTATGTCCTGAGGTTTGAACTGAGGTCCAAGGTGCTGTCCTGAATTTTCTTTTCAAGACTAGTTCTCCATCACTATAATCTTGCATTTGAAAATTAATGTTTGTTTGTCATAGGGCTTGAACTCTAGGTTGACATTGTCCCTCAGTTCTTCAGCTCAAAATTAGCATTCTGTCCCTTGAGCCACAGCACCTGTTTTCTGGTGGTTTAATGGAGATAAGAGTCTCACGGACTTTCCTGCACAGACTGGCTTTGAACCGTGATCCTCAGTTCTCAGCCTTCTGAGTAGCTAGGATTACAGGCATGAGCCACTGGCATCCAGCTGGAAATTACTGGGGTTTTTTAACATAGCAAATATTATTGACAAGTAAACAACTGTGGCCTCATCAGAAAGAAGCCCCTTTGCTTTCCACCATTGTCCCATTCCTATAATCTTACCTCAGAAGGATGAGAACTGGAGAATCATGGTTTGAAGAAACTCCTAAAAACAAGTCCACAAAACTCCATCTGTAGTTAACTAATCATAGTACAGAATGGAGGCCTGATTCAGTTGGAAGAGTGTCAGCTGTGAGCAAGCAAACAAATCCTAAAGAACATGAGTTCATGTTCTTAGTTTAAGTGGTTGCAAAATATGTAGATGACATCTAGGCAGACAGTCAAATAAATAGAAGATGAGCGATCACACTTTCTTGTTGCAAGTTGATCCCACAAGGTAAAACAGCTCATAATACTGGATAAAATATAACTTTTAAATTATGAATTGGATTTGAAATGATACCCAATGCATACAATTCTTGCAGCTCCAAAAATAGCTCTTTGCACCCCCACAAATACCAGTTTTTGAAATCAGAGCCTTGCCCTTTCTTGCCTTTGCTTCCTCATCTAGCCGAGCTCTCTCTCTCTCTCTCTCTCTCTCTCTCTCTCTCTCTCTCTCTCTCTCTCTCTCTCTCTCTCTCTCTCTCTCTCTCTCTCTCTCTCTCTCTCTCTCATATAACTCTCATTCCATGAGAATCAATTCCCTTGTCTTCCAAAAAATTCAGCAGTTTTCATTGTTCTGTTTCCATACATGAAAATAAGTTACATCAAGACTTAAAACCTTTAGCTTTGGGATATACCACTTGGGGTAGGTGGTGGCATACTCATCATTAGACATTTCCAGTCCTAAGAATGGTTGTTACATCTATTGGGAAAGCAGAGGAGGAGCACTGGAGGGCTGCTTAAGCATCTTGAAGACCAAAGAGTACCAGATGGTTAGAGGAAGCCTTGGTTCTCCATCAGGTACCGGAAGAGGGGTGCAGAAAAGTTCTGGTAACTGTTGATTTTGCTATTACCTCTCACAGAAACAGTACCAATTTTGATTCATGTGACCACCCACAAATACACCATTGGTGTATTTTCCAGGCATGAAGTATAAAGCCAGCAAAGCATGAAATCCCTTGTAATGACTAATTTAACAAGAGCCCATGACTTTTTGAGAAGAATGGACCTGGGGCCTAAACCCAGGATATAGAGTGAAGGGAAAGGAAAGGCAATGGGCAGAGCACAGTGACTGTGGCATCCCAAAATGGTTGATTAGAGTAACAGCAATTATTGTGCACTTCAGTCTAGTCTACATAGGTGGGTTTCAATACTGTAGTTGGATCCACTTACAACGAATGGGACAATGGTTGGAGGCAAAGGGGCTTCTTCCCAATGAGGCCACATTTGTTCATTATATTTGTCAAGAATAGTTTTGCCATTTTTTAAAGCAGTAATTTTCAGCTGGGTGCTAGTGGCTCATGCCTGTAATCCTAGCTACTCAGGAGGCTGAGAACTGAGGATCATGGTTCAAAGCCAGGGTGGGCAGGAAAGATCATAAGATTTTTAAGACTTTTTTATGTATCTAATCAAGCCTATTTCCTATTTCACCCTGACAAAAGCAATGTGAAATGTGTAAAAAATGTCAGGTTCAAACAAAAATCAATCCAGCAAGATACATTTGCAGTTTTAAAAGTTACAAGAAAAGTAGTGCCTTGTGGTAAAGATTCTTACTCAACAATTTCAAATGTCTTAGTGTCTGTGTATAAAGAGATTATGGCAAGGCACGAGTGGCTCATGTCTTTAATCTTAACTATGAAGGAGGCTATGATCAGAGGATTTAGATTCAGTCAGCCTGCAAAGGAAAATCTGAGAATCTTTTCTACAGTTAACCAGCAAAAAGCCAGAAGTGGAGATGTGGCTCAAGTGGGTAGAGTGCCAATCTTGAGGGAAAAAGTCAATAGATAACCTTAGGCCTTGTGTTTTTGCATTCGAGTCTCTGTACACACACACACACACACACACACACACACACACACACACACACAGATTATGGAAAGTTTGGCAGTGTGTAAAAATGTGAAAGGAAAATAATTTTCAGAAATTCACATGTATGTTTTCAAGATGACTTACTTTCCTCTTGATGAAAGCAATAGCAATATGATTATGCCCATTTTAAATGTCTCTGGATTTAGTTATCATAGTCCTTTAATAGTTCAGGAGTTTATCACTAGGCTTAATATAAGAACTCCTGTCTTTATAGAATTAAAATAATTTTCTTTATATCGTCAAGTGTGCTGGACATTACAAACAATTCTATACCATTTTAATAGATTTTTTTTTGCATTTTGTAAACTGAATATGTCTTTTCTTTTGAATGACTCATGAGAAATCTGCTTCTTTCAATATTGAACTCGGACATAGCTAAGCATTTCCAATCTCTCTTCTAAAACTCACCTTAAGACTCACCTTTGAAAATTAATTAACTTTAAGATTTCTTGCCACTTAAGTTGCAGACTTTGATTCTGCAAATCTCAGGTGTCAGCTCTTGCAATGTCATGTAGTTCTTGTGAGACTGTTTATTTTCCTGGTGTGTATAATTTGTCAGATGTACTCAGCTTACAGTCCCATTATAAGTTTCAAATACATAGAAAATAAATCTGACTTTAATATTCTGATAAAACATTTAGCTCCTTCATGTACACATTCTATATCCATGAATTCAACTCACTTTTGATCACAATTATTTAAGAGAGTGATTTGATCTGTCAGGAAACTGTACATGCATTTCTTTTTCTCAGGGTTTCCTAAATAATAAAAATACTACTTGTGAAGCATTTATATAATATGGAGCATTTTAACTTCTTTAGATATGGGAGGATATGGGTGGGTTCTGAATTGATAATCTGTGTATTTTGGCACTTTTAAAATATAAAAAAAGAAAGGAAGAGTGGGGTGGAAGGAGAGGAGGCCCATCTTGGAGCCAGTTACTAGATATAGGGTCAACCAAAGGAGATCACCTGCTTTCTTGAGGTGGGCTGGGTCTGTAGGGTTTGTCCATTACACAATGGAGGCTTCTCTGCTTCAGAATTCCAGGAATTCCATTGGATGGCCACCAGGAAGCAGGAAGTATGGGTTCCTCAGGGCATTCCACTTAGGCTGTCCTGAATAATCCTGTCCAATTCAGGAAGAATCACAAAATGAGTGTGTTGTGTTCAAATAATTTTGGGAAGCGTCGGGTTAAGCAGGAGTAAGTGCTTCCTCAATGTCAAACACTTCAAAATGTTAACATGCTGATTTTTGTCATGAAGCTAAAACATAACCTCTTTGCCAGGCAGAGGCTTCAAAGCTATACATGCCCATTGGTGGTTTGCCAGAAGGAACTTGACTGCCCTCTAGCTTTGCTGCTGAGAAATATCCATACAGGAATTACCTTTCATACAGAAATTACCTGTATGAAAGGTAATAGCCAGAGGACAAGGGGGTGGGGATGGCGGCGTGGGAAAAAAGTCCAGTCTTTATTCTTTTCCTGGGCATGTGGTCAAGCCTGACACTTGCTCCAATTCCAGAGCAGGTTTGAATGCAAGAATCACTACCTAATTCCTGAGAAGTAGGAGTTGGTGGGAGGAGAAACACAGTGGAAAAGGGCATCATATTTAGTCTACACCTTGATTTAGACCTGCATTAAGCACCAGCTGCATCCCTTACAGCTGCACCCTTCTTTCCACTCCTTTGCTTAGATTGGCATTGGTTGACAAGGTGGTATAATAGTTGAGGATCCAGCCTCTGGGCTTGAAAACTGGCCCTACTGTTTATTATTCTGTGTGCATAGAGGAGGTTCCTTGGCTTCTCAATGATTTGTAAAATGAAATCAGCTCTCATCAAGCTGCTGCACACATGAAATGCACTAACGGTTTTTCCATTTGAATGAAGCCACTCAGCAAAATTCCTCATATATATATATATATATATATATATATATATCTTATATATATTTATAGATATAGTATGTATTACATACATTATGTATGATATACACACATTATAAATAGGACAAAACACGTACGTAATCACAACAAGAACAGCCAAGGCACAGCTTCTCCCCCAAAATATGTATAAGAAGGCAGGGACAGACAAACACCTCTCAGTCCTAACTCACAATTTTAATGGTTTTAACTCTCCAGTTAAGCATCATAGATTGTCCAGTTGGATCAAAAAGCAAGATCCTTCTATCTGGTTTCTTCAAAAGACACAACTTACCCACAAAAATAAACATTCTGAAAGTGAAAGGCTGGAATAAAATATATCAAGCAAATGGCCCCCATAAAGAGATGGGAGTTACTATACTAATGTCAGATAAAATAGACTTTAAATTAAAATCAATGAGAACTGACAAAGAAGGTCACTGCATTCTAATTAAGGGAACTCTCCTTCAGGTGGATATTATGATTTAAAACATCTACTCACCAAATAATGGAGCACCAGAATTTATACAAGAAATGCTACTTTCTCTCAAATCTCACATAGATCCAAAGACATTAATTGTGGGGGACTTTAATACACTACTATCCCCACTAAATAGATCCACCCAGCAAAAAGTCACCAGAGAAACTTCGGATCTTAAAATTTGCATAGATCAACTAGTCTTAACCAACATCTACCGAATATTTGACCCAGCCCCATCAGATTACACCTACTTCTCAGTAGCACATGGAACATTCTCCAAATTAGACCATATTCTAGGCCACAAAGAAAATCTGTCCAAATTCAGAAACATTGAAATTATACCCTGCATTCTCTCAGACCAGAAGGGAAAAAAATTAGAATTCAATACCAAAAGCCACCAAAGTAAATACTGTAACACATAGAGGCTGAACAACACAATTTTGAACCACCAGTGGGTCATGGAAGAGATCAGAAAAGAAAATCAAATGTTCATAATATTCAACAAAAATGTTCACACAAATTACCAGCTCCTCTAGGACACAGAAAAGGCAGTACTCACAGGCAAGTTTATAGCTCTGAGTTTGCACATTATCAAATTGGAAAGATCTGAAACCAACAATTTAATGAGGCAACTAAAGCTTTTTGAAAAAAGAACAACAAGCCAAACCCCAATCCAGTAGATGGAAGCAAATAAAATTAAATCCGAATTAAATGAATTAGAGTCCAAAAAAAAACTATAGAAAGAATTAACAAAACAAAGAGATGGCTCTTCAAAAAATAAAATTGACAGATCCTTAACAAATCCTATGGAATGGAAAAAAGAGAACACACCCACATAAACAAACTCAAGAGGGTACAATGGAAATATAACTACAGAAACAACCAAGATTCATAATATATAAGGGGATACTTCTCAAACCTTTATACTAATAAGTTTGAGAATCTAAAAGATACGGACTAGTTTCTAGCAAATATTGACATGCCCAAACTTAACCAAGATGATTTAAAACAACAGACCCATATGAAGCATCAAAATAGAGCAGCAGTAAGAGACCTCCCACCCAAGAAAAGTCCAGGACTGGATGGATTTACAACTCAATTCTACAAGGCCTTCAAAGCAAAACTCACACCAATACTTCTCCACCTCTTTAATGAAATTCAAAGCAAAAATTCACTATCACACTCTTTTTATGAAACCAGCATAACCCTCATCCCCAAACCAGGCAGGGACTCATCAAAAAAGAGAACTATAGACCTATTTTTTGATGATTATTGACAGAAAACTTCTCAACAAAATCTTCGCCAATCGACTTCAACAAGTCATGAAAAGAATCATACACCATGATCAAACAGGATTCATTTCAGGGATGCAAAGCTGGTTCAATATATGCAAAACAATATAATTCATCACATTAACAAGAGCAAGGATGAGAACAACATAGTTATCTCAACAGATGCAAAAAAAGAATCATTTGACAAGATCCAACACCCCTTTATGATGAAGGCTTTCGAAAACTAGGAATCCATGGAACATTCATCAATATAATAAAGGCTATATATGACAAACCTGCAGCCAGCATTATACTTAATGGTGAAAAGTTAAAGCCATTTCCTCTAAATTCAGGAATGAGACAAGGGTGTCCACTCTCCCCACTCCTCTTTAAACTAGTATTAGAATGCCTAGCTACAGCAGTAAGAGAAGAGCACGGCTGAAATTAGGAAGGCACACCCTTTTGTAATAGTTCCACAAAAAATAAAATACTAGGAGTGAACTTAACAAAAGAGTCACCTTCCTAGGAACTCTATGACAAAATCTTTAAAAACTGAGAAAGGAAATTAAAGCAGAACTAAGCAAAGGGAAAAACCTCCCATGCTCCTGGATTGGGAGGATTAACATCGTGAAAATGACAATATTGTCAAAGGCTAAGTATAAATTAAATGAGATACCTATGAATATTCCAACCTCTTTCTCCAATGAAATAGAACAGGCAATCCAAAAATTCATATGGAACAATAAAAGACCCCGATGTCAGTATAGTTTGTGGAGGGGAAGGGGAAAAAACAAGTCATTTAAATAAGGATACAGGTGGACCCGTTGCAACAATGAGAAGTACACATTCTCATGTCGAAAACGAACTTTACAACTTTGGTGGGGGGGGGGGAGGTTTGGGTGGGGGGGCGGGGGAGGCTGGGAAGGGATAGGAAGGGTAAAAAAAGGAGGAGGCTACAACGCTTGATAAGAAATGTACTCACTATCTTGCCCATGTAATGGTAATCCCTCTGTACAGTATTTTCACAATAAAAAAATAAAAATATAAAAAAAGAATAAAAGACCCCGAATAGCAAAAAAAAAAAAAAATCCTGAGTAGAAAGAGCAGTGCTGGAGGAAGATCAATACCAAAATTCAAACTCAACTACCATAGAAAACTCTCCTCTACTCAAACTCTACTCTACTCAAATTCTACTCTAACATAGAAATCCAAACAGCTTGTACTGGCACAAGACCCGACCTGAGGACCAATGGAATAGGACTGAAGACCCAGAAATGATCCCACAGACCTATAGCCACCTAATTTTCAGTAATTGAGCTAAAGAACTATATTGGAAAAAAGATAACCTTCTCAGTAAATGGTGCTTGCAAAATTGGTTAAACACTTGTAGAAAACTAAAACTAGATCCATATATATCACCCTCACCAGAATCAACTCCAAAATGGATCAAATATCTCAAAATAAAAGCAGACTCCCTGAAAACATTACTGGAAGGAATAGGAGAAACTTTAGGGTTCCTTGGCACAGGCCAGAATTTTCTTAATAGAGATCCAGAAGCACAACAAATCAAAAAAAGTTTGGACAAATGGGATAGCATGAAACTGCAGAGCTTCGGCAAGGCAAAGGACATAACTAGCAAGATCAACAGAAAGCACAAGGACTGGGAGAATATTTTCACTAGCTATACAAAGGACAAGGATCTCATATCTGAAATATACATAGAACTCAAAAAACTAAATCCCCCAACAACAAATCCTCAAAGAAACAACTGTCTGATTAACAAATGGGCTACAGACATAAAGAGAGACTTCTCTGAAGAGGAAATACGAATGGCCAATAGACATCAAGAAATACTCAACCTCTCTAGCCATTAAAGAAATGCCAATCAAGACAACGCTAAGATTCCATCCACCCCAGCTAGAATGACTATAATCAAGAAATCTTGTAATAACAGGGAACCCTACGGCATTGATGGTGGGAGTGTAAACTTGTTCAACCACTCTGGAAAGTAGTATGGAGGTTCCTCAAAAGACTCCACATACAGCTCCCTTATGACCCAGTAATCCCACTTTTGGGCATTAACCCAAACGATCAAAGACAAGGTCATACCAAAGCTACCAGCACAGCCATGTTTATTGCAGCATTAATCACCATAGATATGGAACCAACACAGATGCCCTTCAGTAGATGAATTGATCAAGAAAAAAAGAATGATATTGCCCCACTTGTTAGGAAATAGAAAGACTTGGGAAAAATTATATTAAGTGAAGTAAGCCAGGCCCAAAGAAACATAGGTCCCATTGTTTCCCTTATTTGCAATATCTAGTATATGTCTGTGTCAATAAGAAAAGGTCATACAAGTTGATATTAGGGAAATGAACCCCAAAATAAGTATTCAAATGTTTTTTTTAATGTGATTGTTTCTAACATATTTGTAAGATGATTTCTTTGTTGCTTTGTATGTACCTCCCTCACGGTATAACCCCTGCTTTCACTGTATTTGATGTTGGTTTAATTTGTAGAGGGTAAGGGGAAAAATAAATCGTTTAACTAGGGATACAGGTAGACCCATTACAACAATGAGATGTACAAGTCATTATGTTGAAAAACGAATTTTAAAATTTTGGTCGGGGGTGGGGGCAGGATCTGGTATGGGGGTTGGTGGGGTATGGGAAGGGATGGGAAGGGTAAACAAAGGAGGAGGCAACAATGCTTGATAAGAAATGTACTCATTATCTTGCCCAAGTAATTGTAACACCTCTGTATGGCATTTTCACAATAAAAATGTGATATATCTCTATCTATATATCTATCTATATATAGATATAGATCTATCTATCTATCTATCTAGATAGATAGATAGATACATAGATATATATAGATAGATACATACATACATATATATATAGATATAATTATATAAAATGTTATTCTATGTCTCTGTCAGAAAGAATAACATTGCCTCTTTCATTAGGAAATGGAAAGACTTGAAAAAAATTGTATTAACTGAAGTAAGCTAGGCCCAAAGAAATATACATCCCAAGGTTTCCCTTATTTGCAGTGACTAGTACATATCTAGGACAAGCAGAGAAAATCAAAGGCTATATACATAAGACCACATGAGATAATGTTAAGAAAAATGAACCCTAAGACAGGGTCAAGAGGTTTGTTTTCCTTTCTTGCAAGTGTTATTAATGTACTTACAATGCACTATGTGATTCTTTTGTTTCTATTGTACGTCCTTCCCCGATGGTATAACCCCTGTTTCCACTGGATTTTATGCTGGTGTTCTGCACCTTGTATAAACATTTTTGTAATTTGGGGAGGGGAAGGTATATTGCAGAACCGCTTAAAATGGGGATGCAGGCTGACCCATTGTGACAATGAGATGTATAGGACACTATACTGAAAATGAACATTACAAGGTCAGGGTCGGGGGGCTGGATGACTTGGGAAGGTGGGGAGGGAAGTAATAGTAGGGGGAAAATGAAGGAGGAGGTAACAATGCTTACTATGAAAAGTGCTCATTACCCTACTCATGTAACTGTAACCCTTCTGTACCCTACTCATGTAACTGTACCCCTTCTGTACATTTTTACAATAAAAAATTTAGAAAAATAAATAGTAGAAAATATATTTATATATTATATAACATATATTTTATTATACTAGTCATATATTATAAAATATATGTATTAAAATGTTTCGGATGTACTATATATTTTACATATATAATATATACACATTTTATACAGATTTATTTATATACTTTATATACACTTTATACCTATATATGTAGAACTTTGGGAAGCACAGTGCCAACTGTCTGCCAGGAAACCATGCTGTGTAAAGGTCAAGCCCTCCTTTGCCATTTTTAGTGGACATTAGCACAGGTTCTTGCAAGTTTGTGTACAAAATTTCCTGGTGTTGGCTTTGGTGGATTCTTTGTATTTACAGGCTGACTTCTCCCACAATCTCCTAAGCTCACATACCTACTCAAGTTGTCTGGGATTGAAAAGCTGAAAATCACTTGATTTCCTTAACTAGGGTAAAATACAAATCTATTGCCTCAGTTCACGTGGTGCATCATGCACGTAACAATGAAATGGATTTGTTGCTGTCCTCCCTGATCCTGATAGGTTACCTGGGGGAATTGGAGAAAAGCCGGATGGGATCAGGCAGGGAGGGGCATGGGAGGAGCAATGGCTGCTCACGTTGTGTTAGACACATCCCTGAAGAGCTCTGCTAGAGCCTCCAAGCAGACAGAAGGAGCAAAAGGAGCAAGCTAAAGGTGAGGTTAGGACGAACATGGGTAGCTGAGGTTGGTTCCAGTGGGACCCCATAGGGCAAGGGATACCTCCTAAACTGTCTAATGTCCTTCTGTCCTTGGGTTGTGGGGGATCTGCTCCCAGTGTGTGCTCCACCACGGGCAAAAGGCCTGCCCCAACTTCTCTCTGCTCTTCTGCCCCTATTATAATTGAGTGGCTCAGACCTGTAGGGACTCACGCTACTCTGCCTAAAGCTCCTACTTGTCTACTCCTAATCCCAGGCATATTCTTTCTGGCCTTCTTTATTCTTTGTTATCTCTAAAGAGAACCATGCTCTTTCCTCTAGGGGATAGCCAATCCTCTCTGCCCAATCAGTGGCAGGCCTTTTCCATCTGTCTGCTCACTGAGTGGAAAGGCCTGGTCTATGCAAAACGGAAACCATTTCCCTCCATGTTGCCTGCCTAGGAACCCAGTGAACACTACAGGCCTCTGCTGGACTGAATGAGGCAGGTGGAATGAAGGAGGCACCAGAGACACAAACCTGGCACTCCTGGATTGTGTTCAGTGTAACCAGCCCCCACACTGGATGATGCTTGGCCATCCATAGGGAATAGACACACAGAGCAAATCATTTCTCAATTAGGCAAATCATCTGGAAGCGGTTTTTCATTGTGTCTAATGTAATGACTTTTCATGTAATAATGTAATGATTGCTTATTCAAGTCAGTTTGGGCCTTAATTACAACATAAATTTCTGATTAATTACCAGCAGGGATACTCATCAGTTTATACAGCATTATTCCCTTCAACATTACCTTTGCTTGTAGATATTTTTGTACTTATGCCACCTGTGATTGGCAAGGTGTGTGCAGGTGAACTGATGGTTAACAGTCCATCGAGGTCCCACCTCTACAGGATACACCAAGCATTACCCTTCGGCAGACCAAATCTATAGATCACACCTTTCTCTGGTATGAAGTGAGCTTCAGAGAAATAGTGGAGCCTTTTAGCAAGGCTGCTGCCAGCAAGGAAGAGCTAACAAAGCAGGCCTACTGCAGGCTCAGCATTGGCTATAATTTGGGATCCTGGATCTTGGGAGAGCTTTGTCCATTTCTCCAGGGAACTATGTCTTCCTAGGAGTCCTTTGCTTGTAGCATAGCTCACCATGTTTTGAATTGAATGTCCAAAGAATGTGGCCATGAGGAAGCTTACTTTCCTCTGGAGTCTGGAACTTGGTATGTTCCATGAAGAAAGGCTAGGGATCCGCCCCAGTGGACTTCCCAGATGTTGGCTTTCTGTTTCCCTTCCCTCCCCTGCCCTGTGCTGCCCTGACCTTTTCTTTCTCTTCCTTCCGCTCCCTTTCTTTTCTGTTCCCTTCTTTTTCTTCTTCCTCTCTCCTCCCTTCCCATCTTATCCTCTACCTTAAACAGAAAATCAAAATTCACTAAATAATGATACCTCCTGCCTTTTCCCCAGCCCTTGACATTTACCATTTCACTTTATAAGAAATTTTCAATGCTAGTTACCATATGTAAGTGAAATCATACTGTAACTCAAGCTTAGTACATTGACAAAGTATCCTCAAGGCTTGTCTGTTTCAGACCTACATGACACAAGTGATGCACACATGACCCATAGGACTATGTGTACATTGTGTGTGACTATGAATTTGTATATGTGTGGCTCATTCATGGTTCATACATGGTTGTGTGTCAGTATTTATATGCGTTTGTGTGTATAAATTATTATTATGCACACATACATACCATGTGAGTGAATGCATCACCATGATTGTGGTTCGGTTATATATTCCTGTGTTTTCACATACATGTCATTATATATGCATATTTATAGATGAATATGCAAACATGTTTGTTGTTCCAACTGAAGATTGTCAGTTAATCTTTCCTGCTGTCTCCTGCACATTGTTGCCTGCATTAATGTTTCTGTACTAGCCATAGCATTGCTGGACAGGGACTAATTAGCTTGCTCACTTTGGGTGAAATAAATATCTCAATGTGCAGAAACTCTTAAGAAATGTAATGTTCAAACTTTGAAAGGTACTTTGCACTAAAAGGTAATAAAGCACAGAAGTGCAAAGGCAAATCACTTGAGAAATGATTTTTGAAGCTTTCTGGAAGAGGGTGAGTGTCTGAATCTCCCTCCAAGTTAACAGTGCACTCTTGGGCTGTCTCACCTAACGATGTTAGTACAAAACACACACACATGCCATCTTGGTCATTTATATCACAGTATCTTGAAATGTTTTTAGTTAGAAAATGCTTCTGTGTCTTTGGCTGAAGAACCAGAATTCTGAAAACCTATTTTATTCATTAACTAAGGTCCATACTTCACATTTTCTTTGATTCTTTTCCACTCCAGCACCCATCTAGGTGACTACATTATGTTCAGCATCGTGCTTTCTTGATTTGACAGTCTCCTAGACTTTCCTTGCTTTTGGTAACTTTGACAGTTCGGAGGCATATTTGTCATGGGTTTTATAGCACTGCCCTCAATTAGAATTTATCCAATATTCTTGTTACAATCTGATTGAGTTTGTGTGTTGGGTAAAAAAGTCACAGCAATACTTATTTTCAGAATCCATTGTATCATGAACCCAGGGAGTCAGCGTGGTGGGGCATAACTGTAATCCCACTACTCAAGGTGCAGAGCTAGGAGGGACTCTTCTATATGTAGATAGGTTTTTCTCCCTCATTACTTACCTATTCCATTACTTATTTCTTTGTGTTTATACCTATGTATTGGATATGCTGTGGGTTATAACCTGACATTGCTGTCTTTTTTATTTATCACTAGAAAATTCTGTCTATTGGTCAGTAGCAAGTCTGCATATTGGGTCCTGTGTCCCACTGACTTCCTGGAATTTTCTATTATTTTGCTAAGATCGTGTGTGTGTGTGTGTGTGTGTGTGTGTGTGTGTGTGTGTGTGTGTGTGTGTGTGTGTGTGTTTTGTCCCAGCCCTAGACCTAGTCATTTCTACAAGGAGTCTGGCTCTCCCCCATTAAAAAAACAGTTTGTGAAACTGTAATATGGATTTTATATGTTCTCATTGATGCCAGAAGTTATTGATTCTATTTAACTGAGACATAAGTTCTATATGTTTAGGTCTATGCCTTTTTAAAATTATCATTATAATGGTGATGTATAGAAAAGTTACAGATGTATAAGTCAGATAATGAATACATTTTTTGGACAATATCTCCCCTTCCCTTACTTTCTCTGTTTTTCTCTCCCATCTCACCAACAAACTCTATAGTTCATTTTCAACATAGTGTTCAGTGAATTTGTATGACTACTGAATTTGTTTGACTTTTGTTTGACATATTTTGCAAGTTGTGGGGTTTGAACTCAGGGCCTGGGCACTGTCCCGGAGTTTCTTTGTGTTCAAGGCTAGAATTCTACCACCTAATCCATAGTGCCACTTCTGGCCTTCTCTGAGTAGATTATTGGAGAGCCTCATGGACTTGCTTGCCTGGGCTGGCTTCTTACTGTGGCCCTCACATCTCAGCCTCCTGATTAGCTAGGAGTACAGGTATGAGCCTTTGGCACCCAGCATCTATGACTGATTTTTAATGCTGGAATGGTGCTCTCTCTCTCTCTCTCTCTCTCTCTCTCTCTCTCTCTCTCTCTCTCTCTCTCTCTCTCTCTCTCTCTCTCTCTCTCTCACACACACACACACACACACACACACACACACAGATACTTCAGGGAAACGTATTCTAAAAATCTTTTTTTTTATTGTGAACACACTGTACAGAGGAGTTACAATTACATGGGCAAGATAATGAGTACATTTCTTATCAAGCATTGCAGCCTCCTCCTTTGTTTACCCTTCACATCCCTTCCCAGTCTCCCTCTGCCCCCTACCCAATCCTCCCTCCCACCAAAATTATAAAGTTCGTTTTCAACATGAAAACTTGTACTTCTCATTGTTGCAACGGGTCCACCTGTATCCTTAAATGACTTGTTTTTATAAGGATGTGAGCAAAGAGAATTGAGAAGGTGTAACCATCTTGGCTGGGCTTATGGGAGAAAATACAAGATTCATGAAATGGAAAATCCTGGGAAATTTAGAGCTAGGAAGAGTGAAGCTGGCCAATCAAGGTGGCTTCCTACTGAATTTTGTAGTATTTATTTTTCCCAGTGGTTGGGAAGGGAGGGCATCATCGTCAGGGGCACTAGAGACTTTGATTCCACTCATTTATGAATGGGACATTATACAGGAATGAGATGTTTTAGTCTTTAAAATATGAAGTCATGGCCCTCTGTGGCTGCATTATATTTGAAAACACAATCTGTGTAATTACAGAATAATAAATTATTAACTGAGAGGACTTTTATACGGCTCTTGGTGATTTATCCTGCTATTTTTGCAATTGTTTTTTTTCTTTTTTAAAAAAATTTTTTATTGTAAAGATACTATACAGAGGGTTACAGTTACATGAGTGAGGTAATGAGTACACTTCCTCTTGAACATTGTTACCCCCTCCATTGTTTTCCCCCTACCATCCCCTCCCTCCCTCCCTTCCCCAAGGTTCTTTTTTTTTTTATTGTGATTAAGTGATTACTTAATTTCCGGTAATTCACAGTATTGTGGAATAATGATGCTCGTTTAAAGTCACAAGTTCATTCTAGCTTTCCTGGAGCAAATTGTCTATCACAGTCTGTAATATATAATGGTGCTCACATGTTATATACCATGTATGTGATCAGCAGCATGGGGATATTTGGTAGTGGTTCAACCAGATGAGTGGGAGTTCTTTGTTTCTTAAGTCCTGTTAGTTTTGTCATATCACCTAACATTTTGGATTTATCATCCACTTATCAGGGCGACCATGTACTGTTTGTCTCTTCATTCTTGGCTTACCTCGCTCAACATGATTCCTTCTAGCTCCATCCATTTCCCTGCAAATGCCATTATTTTGTCATTTCTAATGGCTGCATAATATTCCATTGTGTATAGATACCACAATTTTTGGATCCATTCATCTGTGGTGGGGCATCTAGGTTGTTTCCATATCCTAGCTATTGCGAACAATGCTGCAATAAACATGGAGGTACACGTGTCCTTGTATATTGGTTCCTGTTGTTCAGGGTAGATGCCTAGAAGTGGTATGACTGGGTCATAAGGGAGGTCAATCTTTAGCTTTCTAAGGACCCTCCAGACTGCTTTCCAAAGTGGTTGTATAAGTGTACATTCCCACCAGCAGTGTAATAGCGTTCCTCGTTCTCCACATCCCCTCCAGCATTTGTCGTTGGCTGATTTGTGGATGTGGGACATTCTGACTGGGGTAAGGTGGTATCTCAGGGTTGTCTTTATTTGCATTTCCTTCACCACCAGGGATGATGAACATTTCCTCATGTGTTTCTTTGCCATTTTTATTTCTTCATTTGAGAAGTCCCTCTTTAGTTCCCTTGCCCATTTAGTAATTGGTTTGTTTGGTTTGGGAGGGATTAGTTTCTTGAGTTCCCTGTATATACAGGATGTTAACCCCTTGTCTGATATATTGCTGGTAAATATTTTTTCCCAATTAGTTGGTTGTCTTTCTAGCTTGGTTGCGATAGCTTTATCTGTGCAGAAGCTTTTTATTTTAAGGTAGTCCCATTTGTCGAGTCTCTCTCCAACTTGTTGTGACCCTGGGACTCTGTTCAGGAAGTTCCTTCCTGTGCCTATTAGTTCAAGTGTCTCTCCTACTCTGTCCTGCAGTAGTTTCAGAGATTCAGGTTTAATGTTAAGGTCTTTAATCCATTTTGAGTTGATGTTGGTGCATGGTGATAGGCTGGGGTCCACTTTTAGTTTTCTGCATGTGGCTGCCCAGTTTTCCCAGCACCAGCGGTTGAAGAGGCTGTGTTTCTTCCATTGTATGTCTTTGGCTCCTTTGTCGAATATCAGCTGGCTGTAGGCCTGTGGATTTATTTCTGGATCTTCTATTCTGTTCCATTGGTCTTCGGGTCTGTTTTTGTGCCAGTACCATGCTGTCTTTGTTATTATAGCTCTGTAGTAGAGTTTGAAGTTCGGCATGGATAGCCCTCCCATATTGTCTTTATCCCTTAGAATTGTTTTGGCTATTCTAGGTCTTTTGTTGTTCCATATGAATTTTTGGACTGTTTTCTGTATTTCAGTGATGTACGTCATTGGGATTTTAATAGGAATTGCGTTGAATTTGTATATTAGTTTTGGAAGTATTACCATCTTTACTATATTAAGTTGGCCTATCCAGGAGCATGGGAGGTCTTTCCATTTCCTAGTGTCTTCTGCAATTTCTTTCTTTAACTTTTTATAGTTCTCATTAAATAGTTCTTTTACATCTTTGGTTAGGTTAATTCCTAAATATTTTATTTTTTGGGCGCTTATTGTGAATGGGGTTGCTCCCTTTATTTCCCTCTCTTCCTGTACATTATCAGTGTATAAGAAGGCAACGCCCCCAGTAAGAAAGCAGGTGTAGCTATCCTGATATCTGACAAAATAAACTTTTCATTAAAATCAGTACAGAAAGACAAGGACGGACACTACATATTAATAAAGGGAACAATCCAAGAGGAGATATAACCATCATCAACTTATATGCCCCAAATATTGGTGCACCCAGATATGTCAAACAAATGCTCTCAAACTTACAGAATAAAATAGATCCCAATACGATAATACTAGGAGACTTTAACACACCACTCTCACCAAAGGACAGGTCTACCAACCAGAGGATTGGCAAAGAAGCTACCGAATTAAGAGAGGCCATACTTCAAGCGGAATTAACTGACATCTACCGAGTATTTCACCCTAAAACAACACAGTACACATTCTTCTCAGCAGCTCACGGAACTTTCTCCAAAATAGACCATATCATAGTTCATGCAAGGAACTTAAGCAAATACAAAGTGATTGACATAATACCCTGTATCCTATCTGACCACAGTGGAATCAAGCTAGCTCTCAATAACAAAGCATACCGCAGAAATTTCTCTAATACATGGAAATTGAACAGCACACTCCTTAACAATGCCTGGATAACAGAAGAGATCAGAGAAGAAATAAAGCATTTCCTACAACTCAATGAAAACGAAAACACCTCACAAAGAAACTTGTGGGACACAGCAAAAGCAGTCCTGAGGGGCAAATTTATTGCCCTCAGTGCCCACATCAACAGAATGGAGACAGACCAAGTAAATAATCTCATGTTGCAATTAAAACAGCTAGAAAAACAAGAAAAAATGGGACCTAAAGCTACTAGACGAAGCCAGATAACCAAATTAAAAGCAGAGATTAACCAATTAGAAAATCAGAAAACCATAACCAAAATAAACCAAACAAAAAGTTGGTTCTTTGAAAAAATAAACAAAATTGATGGCCCATTGGCTAGATTAATTAAAAAAAGAAGAGAGGAAACCCATATTAATAGGATTAGGGATGCCACGGATCACAACACGTACCCAAGATATCCAAACAATTCTAACAGACTACTTTCAAAAGCTATACTCTCTAAAGGAAGAAAATCGGGCAGAAATGGATGCATTTTTAGAGAAATACAAGTTGCCCAAACTGAGCAAAGAAGAAGTTAACCAATTAAATAAGCCAATATCCTATAATGAGATACAGGAAGCTATCAAAAGTCTTCCAACAAAAAAAAAGCCCAGGACCAGATGGATTCACAGCAGAATTCTATAAGACCTTTAAACAAGAACTAATACCCATACTCCTCAAGCTCTTCAGAGAAACAGAGAAGGAGGGAGCTATCCCAAACTCATTCTATGAAGCCAATATCACACTCATCCCCAAACCAGGCAAAGACCCAACCAAAAAGGAGAATTACAGGCCAATCTCCTTGATGAACACAGATGCAAAGATCCTTAACAAGATTCTAGCTAACAGAATCCAGAAACACATAAAAAAAATAATTCACTATGACCAGGTAGGCTTCATCCCAGAGACACAGGGATGGTTTAACATACGTAAGTCAATAAATGTAATCCAACATATCAACAGAGCCAAGGTCAAGAATCACATGATTATCGCCACAGATGCAGAAAAGGCCTTTGACAAAATTCAACATTCATTCATGCTAAAAGCTCTGGAGAAAATAGGAATAGAAGGAACATTTCTAAAAACAATAAAAGCCATTTATGACAGACCAATAGCCAATATTATACTTAATGGGGAAAAGCTACAACCAATTCTCCTAAAATCAGGAACAAGGCAAGGATGCCCACTGTCTCCACTCCTCTTCAATATAGTCCTAGAACCTTTAGCCAGGGCAATAAGGCAAGAAAAAGACATTAAAGGGATCCGCATAGGGAAAGAAGAAGTTAAGCTATCCCTTTTTGCAGACGACATGATACTATACCTCCACGATCCCAAAAACTCCATCCCCAAACTCTTAGAAATCATAAATCACTTCGGCAAAAAAGCAGGATACAAAATAAACCCACAAAAATCAGTTGCCTTCCTATACACTGATAATGTACAGGAAGAGAGGGAAATAAAGGGAGCAACCCCATTCACAATAACCTCCCGAAAAATAAAATATTTAGGAATTAACCTAACCAAAGATGTAAAAGAACTATTTAATGAGAACTATAAAAAGTTAAAGAAAGAAATTGCAGAAGACACTAGGAAATGGAAAGACCATCCATGCTCTTGGATAGGCTGACTTAATATAGTAAAGATGGTAATACTTCCAAAACTAATATACAAATTCAACGCAATTCCTATTAAAATCCCAATGACGTACATCACTGAAATACAGAAAACAGTCCAAAAATTCATATGGAACAACAAAAGACCAAGAATAGCCAAAACAATTCTAAGGGATAAAGACAATATGGGAGGGCTATCCATGCCGAACTTCAAACTCTACTACAGAGCTATAATAACAAAGACAGCATGGTACTGGCACAAAAACAGACCTGAAGACCAATGGAACAGAATAGAAGATCCAGAAATAAATCCACAGGCCTACAGCCAGCTGATATTCGACAAAGGAGCCAAAGACATACAATGGAAGAAACACAGCCTCTTCAACCTCTGGTGCTGGGAAAACTGGGCAGCCACATGCAGAAAACTAAAAGTGGACCCCAGCCTATCACCATGCACCAACATCAACTCAAAATGGATTAAAGACCTTAACATTAAACCTGAATCTCTGAAACTACTGCAGGACAGAGTAGGAGAGACACTTGAACTAATAGGCACAGGAAGGAACTTCCTGAACAGAGTCCAGGGTCACAACAAGTTGGAGAAAGACTCGACAAATGGGACTACCTTAAAATAAAAAGCTTCTGCACAGATAAAGCTATTGCAACCAAGCTAGAAAGACAACCAACTAATTGGGAAAAAATATTTACCAGCAATATATCAGACAAGGGATTAACATCCTGTATATACAGGGAACTCAAGAAACTAATCCCTCCCAAACCAAACAAACCAATTACTAAATGGGCAAGGGAACTAAAGAGGGACTTCTCAAATGAAGAAATAAAAATGGCAAAGAAACACATGAGGAAATGTTCATCATCCCTGGTGGTGAAGGAAATGCAAATAAAGACAACCCTGAGATACCACCTTACCCCAGTCAGAATGTCCCACATCCACAAATCAGCCAACGACAAATGCTGGAGGGGATGTGGAGAACGAGGAACGCTATTACACTGCTGGTGGGAATGTACACTTATACAACCACTTTGGAAAGCAGTCTGGAGGGTCCTTAGAAAGCTAAAGATTGACCTCCCTTATGACCCAGTCATACCACTTCTAGGCATCTACCCTGAACAACAGGAACCAATATACAAGGACACGTGTACCTCCATGTTTATTGCAGCATTGTTCGCAATAGCTAGGATATGGAAACAACCTAGATGCCCCACCACAGATGAATGGATCCAAAAATTGTGGTATCTATACACAATGGAATATTATGCAGCCATTAGAAATGACAAAATAATGGCATTTGCAGGGAAATGGATGGAGCTAGAAGGAATCATGTTGAGCGAGGTAAGCCAAGAATGAAGAGACAAACAGTACATGGTCGCCCTGATAAGTGGATGATAAATCCAAAATGTTAGGTGATATGACAAAACTAACAGGACTTAAGAAACAAAGAACTCCCACTCATCTGGTTGAACCACTACCAAATATCCCCATGCTGCTGATTACATACATGGTATATAACATGTGAGCACCATTATATATTACAGACTGTGATAGACAATTTGCTCCAGGAAAGCTAGAATGAACTTGTGACTTTAAACGAGCATCATTATTCCACAATACTGTGAATTACCGGAAATTAAGTAATCACTTAATCACAATAAAAAAAAAAAGAACCTTGGGGAAGGGAGGGAGGGAGGGGATGGTAGGGGGAAAACAATGGAGGGGGTAACAATGTTCAAGAGGAAGTGTACTGATTACCTCACTCATGTAACTGTAACCCTCTGTATAGTATCTTTACAATAAAAAAATTTAAAAAAAAAAGATAAATAAGAGGATAGCATTAATATATTGTTGAGGCTGTGCTCTTTTCAATACAAAATTTAATAAGTGTCAAGTCTGCTGCAAATGTAAATTTTATTTGCCAATTCTTTTTGCAAATTGATTAAAATATAAAGAACCAAATTCCAATATCCCTTCACTTCCAAAAAAATCTCATAGATCTCTAGGTTTCTCAGTTGTTTCTAAATATTTTAATGTAATGCACTATTGGAACTAATTTCATTCCTCATTTAAATTTAAATTTAAAATCATTAAAGTCTTTTAAAAGCCTCTCACTCCGGCACAGGTATGGATAAAGAACTGATGTGGTCAGAAGCAGAATTATTCAGAAGACTGTAAATGGATGCTTACCTAGTTTCCTCTCTGCTGGATCATAGAATACAAACTGTCCTAATTGAAAAAAGTTAGCCTTCCCAGGTTTTCTGCATATAAATGCTCCATCAACATTTTGTTATTAGAGGATTATTCAAGATTAGCTATATGTTGATTGATAATGACTGAGCATGAGAGAAATTTGAGGGAAAACTATCTACACTTCAGTAAGGTACTGACTTGTGTTTCACAAAGTGTTATGAAAGCTTTCCATGAGAAATCTAGCAGCTGCATTTCTAAAAAGTCCTTGTGTGCTTACACTTTCTGATACTGTCTCAATTCAAGTACTTCTCCTTGGAGTTCCATACTATTCAGTGATGCTCTATTAGCTCCTTGTTTTGCAGACCGGTCTTGGTGATGAAATTTGTGCTTTTCAAAATTGCTCTCCCAATTCCATCCACAAAATGTGGACAAAAATTATCTGAAAAAATTGTATCTGTTGATAGTGCATATACTTTTATTTTTCATTACAAACATAGAATGTAGTAAAAATTTTCATAGCAATTACTCTGCACTAGGTTGTGGGCAGATTCTAATGTAAATAATATACTGTGTTCACGTAGAGAATTTGAGTATCCAAAGTTTAATATGCCTGTGGTACTAAAACCAATACCTTACTGATATTGAGTGACAAATACAACTTCCTATAAGTACAGAAGTTTTCATTGTATCTTTTTAATATATATTTTTATTGTAAAAATACTGTATGGAGGGGATACAGTTCCATAAGTAAGGTAATGAGTACATTTCATTTTTTTTCTCTATTGTCGTTCATGAGGCTTGAACTCTGGGCCTGAACGCTATCCTCAGCTCTTCAGCTCAAGGCTAGCACTCTACCACTTGAGCTACATTGCCACTTCCTGTCTTTGGGTGGTTTATTGGAGATAAGAATTTCTCAGGGGCTGGGAAGGTGGCTCAGTGGTAGAGTGCTTGCCTTGCATGCATGAGGCTCTGGGTTCAAGTCCTCAGCACCACATAAGCAAAAAGAAAAAAGCCGAAATTTCTTGGATTTCCTTCCCGGTCTGGCTTTAAGTCGAGATCCTCAGATCTCAGCCTCCTGAGTAGCTAGGATTAGAGGCCTGAGCCACCTGCGCCCAGCATGAGTATATTTTTTATTGAGCACCCTCTCCTTTGTTTTGCCCCTACCATCCCTTCTCTTTCCACCTCCCCAACTCATCCCTCCACCCCCTCTTTGATAGAGTGTCTTGTACATCTCATTGTTACAATGGGTCAACCTGTATCCTTTCCTCATATCTTAAATGAAGAAATACTGGCTTGATTTATGCTGATTCTACTTATGTAGACACATGTAAAATCACTCACCAAGTCCAAGAGCACATCATTTTTTGTCAGTTGGTATAGTTGTTTTCTACACAATAATTGACAGTTTACAAATTATTCTCAAACTTTAATCCATTAAAAATACTTTCTTCTTTTCTTATTTTCTTGGCCAGGAAATCAGCCAGACCTCAGTCAGCATTTCTCTCATAGGACTTTTCACATGGGTTGGTTAAATGTTGATCTGAGGTCCAGTCTTCTGAGGACTCTCTCATCTGCTTAGGAATTGATGCTGTCTGTTGGAAAAGAGCTCAAGGAAGGATGCCATTTAGCACCTTATAACTTTATTTTTTTATTGTGAGAATACTGTACAGAGGAGTTACAATTACATGGGCAACATAACGAGTACATTTCTTATCAAGCATTGTTGGCTACTCTTTCTTTCCTCTTCCCATCTCTTCCCATCTTCCCCCTACACCCGGTCATCCCCCCACCCACCAAAAGTGTAAAGTTCATTTTTTGACAAAACAACATTGAAATTCCACCTCACCCCAGTTAGAATAGTTATAATAAAGAACTCTAATAACAACAGATGCTGGAGGGGATGTGGACAGAAGTGAACCTTTCTACATTGTGGGTGGGAGTGTAAACTTGTTCAACCACTTTTGAAAGCAGTATGGAGGTTCCTCAAAAGACTCCACATAGAGCTCCCCTATGACCCAGAAATCCCACTTTTGAGCATTTACCCACATGATCACAAACAAGACCATACTAAAATTACCAGCACAACTATGTTTATTGCAGCATTATTTACCATAGCTAAGATATGGAACCAACCCAGATACCCCTCAGTAGATGAATGGATCAAGAAAATGTATATATACACAATGGAATTCTATGCCTCCATCAGAAAGAATGACATTGCCCCATTTGTTAGGAAATGTTAAGACTTGGAAAAAATTATATTAAGTGAAGTAAGCCAGGCCCAAAGAAACATAAGTCTTATGGTTTCCCTTATTTGCAATAACTAGTATATGTCTGAGTCAAGCAGAAAAGTTTATGTTAGGGGAATGAAGCCCAAGATAAGTATTCAAATGTTTTTTTGCCTTTCATGAAATTGTTTTTAACATATTTATAAGATGATTTCTATGTTGCTTTGTATGTTCCTCCCCCACGGAATAACCCCTGCTTGCACTGTATTGATGTAGGTATAATTTGTGGAGGGGAAGGGAAAAAACAAATCGTTTAACTAGGGATATAGGTGGACCCATTGCAACAATGAGATATATAACTTTATTCTTTACAAGGGTATTTTCCTGCTACTTTGGTTGTTGAGAGTGTCTATAAGAGCAAGCATTCTGTAGGGAGCTGGGAGAAACCATATGTTCTTTACTTACTGAGATTCCTAAGTGACTTGTACTGCATTTTGCAAGTCGAATCTGTCAAAACCTACCAGTTTTAAGAGATAAGAGGAGTGGTAAAAGAACTCATGGAGACAAATACATTTTCAACATATTTTGTTCCAAGCATTCCATCTAAGGCATAGTCAACAACTAGTGAAACTTGTGTTGGCTGTACATATGTGTCTTTCTCCATGTGTGCATGTATACATGTGTATATGTATGTGTGAATTTGTGTGTATAGTAACATACATGTGTACATATATAAGGGCATATACATACATATATAAAAAATATACATATGCAAATATATGTACATATATATAAATCAGTGTTCAGTGATTTAATCAATAGTTCCCAGCACATTGTCATTCTCACAAAGTGTACATGATAAACTGCTCTGAGGAGCTGTGCTCTATGATGGGTATCCTTCGTTCTCACTTGCCCCATTACCTTGTTTTTCATCCCTGTGAACAACTTTGGTCTGCTTACCATAGGAAAGTTTTGTTTTCATTACATGTAGTTACTTACTGATAATCAAAGAAAAAGGTTATTTGTAAAAGAAAAAGAACTTTTAGATCACAAGTCAAAATATCTTATCTATCCCAATGATTCCTATGAGATAAAATTTATAACAGAAGAAAAGTGAAAAGGAATTCCTAGATCTGTTGTTTTGCCATTTAGAATGGCAAAGAATAATATCACGTCACTCTTAGAATTCTTAAAAACTGCAAGGGAAACTGTTGGTCCCTATCATGTTCCCACAAAACAAGTGGATCCTGAAGGATAATAGACCAGCTGAAATTCTAAGTAGCAGACATGGAGCCTGAAAGAGAAAGACCATGAATGAAAAAGGGTGAAAGAGAGAAGTACAATAATATTGAAAGTACATAACAGATAAACAAGAGCTGCATGAGAATATTCATACTGCTATCTTTAGACTCTTCATGTACATTTGAAGGTATCTGATGTATGATAACCCATCAACATAACATATAGAATGATTTTGATAAAAAATAAAAATGATGAGTGCCTGCCTGGTTTTAGGATGACGATTATGATGGCTTCATAGAATGTGTTCGGTAGTGAACTTTCTCTTTCAATTTCATTGAAGAGTTGGAGGAGTATTGGTGTGAGCTCTGCTTTGATGGCCTTGTAGAATTCCGCTGCAAAACCATCTGGTCCTGGACTTTTCTTAGATGAAAAGTCTCTTATTGCTGTTTCTATTTCAATGCTTGATATGGGCCTGGAAAGACTTTGAAAAAATTATATTAAGTGAAGTAAGCCAAGCCCAAAGAAACATAGGTCCCATGGTTTCCCTCATTTGCAATAGTTAATATATGTATGAGTCAAGCAGAAAAGGTCAGATAAGGTGATGTTAGGAAAATGAACCCTAAGATACGTATTTAAATGCTTTTTTTCTTTCATTCATTTGTTTCTAATGCATTTATATGATTATTTTCTTGTTGCTTTGTATGTCTCTCCCCCACAGTATAGCCCCTGCTTTCACTGTATTTTATGTTGTTATAATATGTGGAAGGGAAGGGGAAAAACAAGTCGTTTAAATAAGGATAAAGGTGGACCCATTGCAACAATGAGAAGTACAAGTTGTCATGTCGAAAACGAACTTTACAACTTTGGTGGGGGGTGGGGGGAGGATTGGGTGGGGGGGAGGCTTGGAATGGATGGGAAGGGGAAATAAAGGAGGAGGCTACAATGCTTGATAAGAAATATACTCATTATCTTGCCCATGTAATTGTAATCCCTCTGTACAGTTTTTTCACAATAAAAAAATAAAAATGACTCAGAAGAAATTATAAGTGCAAATATAATTTTCCCAGAAGAAATCTCTCAGAGATATTTCATGACTTTGAAAAGGATAAAGTGGCTGAAGTTAGCATAAATTTAGAAGTATGACAATTCACAAAAATATAAAAAGATATTCATATATTTCATTATATAACCCAAAGCAGAAAGCAAATATTGTTTAGATGATTTTTTAAAGCACAGTCTTTCTGGAGCTGGGAAGGTGGCTCAATGGGAGAGTGCTTGCCTTGCATGCATGGGGCCCTGGGTTTGATTCCTCAGCACTACAGAAGTAGAAAAAGACGAAGGCTCAAATGGTACCGCTAGCCTTGAGCTGAGGGACAGCACCCAGGACCCAGAGTTCAAGCCCCCTGACCAACAAAATAAAAATCAACAAAACAATGCTGGGTGCCGGTGGCTCAGGACTGTAACCCTAGCTATGCAGGAGGCTGAGTTCTGAGGATCACGGTTGAAAGGCAGCCCAGGCAGGAAAGTCCATGAGACTCTTATCTCTAATAAACCACTAGAAAACCAGAAGTGGTGCTGTGGCTCAAGCGATAGCGTGCCAGCCTTGAGCTGAAGAGTGCAGGGACAGCGCTCTGGCCCAGAGTTCAAGCCTCACGACTGCCAAAAACAAAAACACAAAAACAGTCTCTCACTTTTGTGGTCTCAACTCTGTAATACCGCCGCTTCAGACGAGGGCTAAGATTTTGGGTGTGGACCTTTATCATCCCTCCTAATTCAGACTGTAATTGATAATTTTTTAAATAAATAATTTGTTCTTAATTTTCTTCTTTGTAAACTCACATGCACCTATAAAAAGTGCTTTGGCCATCCCAGTAAGCTTCTCAAAGTACCTCCTGAGTACGACTTATAAAAAGTTGTATTATATTACAAAAAGGAAAACAATGCAACAAATAAAGAAAACGGACAATTACATATTAATGATTAATCAAATAAAAAAACAAACAATTACCAGTGTACTACATATTACATTTTACTATTTTCTCATATTCCTGTACATTTAAAACTGGCTAAGATTATGATGTTCAAAAAGAGGATTTTGTTTTGGTTTTTATTTTGGGTCCGGTTGTGGCCCTGGACTCTGAGCCTGGGCGCTGCCCCTCAGCTCTTCAGCTCAAGGCTAGTTCTCTACCACTTGAGCCACATCATCACTTCCAGCTTGTTTTTTGTTTATGGGTGTTGAGGAATCGAACCCAGGGCCTCAAGCATGCAAGGCAAGCGCTTTACCACTGAGCCACCTTCCCAGCCCCTTAAAAAGAGTTTTATAGGCTATGAGTAGTCTTTAAAATTACCCACTAAGATTACTTTTTATGGTCATCTCATCATTTGTATATGGCTTATATCATCATTTGTTCCTCACTAACATGTAAAGTAAGGAAGCCCTAAAAATTTAACAGAAACTATGTACTTAACAAAGTCTTAACTCTTCACTCTGCTTCTTTACGCAAAGACTTTGCAACTTCTTATTGGTAATGTTTCTATAAACTCTGAAATGTACATAATTAGTACCATATGTCTGCTACCATAAACCTTAAATACTTTATAGAAAAGTTTATCACCTGCCAAACAGTCCTAATTTTGGCATATATATGCAAATTCCCAAAATTAAATACATTTAAAGTTTAAAACTTTTAACAACCTTAACACTTGCTGCAGTGTTCATTATGACAGGTGCCTTGTATAGAATAATTGAATTCCTCCTCCTACACATCTCTTGAACAACAAATATCTGGAATTATTTTGTTTTTGACATGCCAATCTTGACTTTATTCTTAAATGTGTGCTTATGTAAGAAATACATGGTTCTAACAGTTTGTTGTATTGCTAAAAAAAAAAAAAAGAAATACATGGTTCTAAAATTTCACAAGAATTCTTTTGAAATTACTTTTTTTTGAATTGTCTAGTTTAACAAAATCAATTACACTTTATATATAAAAAATGTTCTAACTTGGAAAAAATTATATTAAGTGAAGTAAGCCAGGCCCAAAGAAACATAGGTCCCATGGTTTCCCTTATTTGTAATATCTAGTATATGTATGAGTCAAGTGAAAAGGTCAGATAATGTGATGTCAGGGAAATGAACCCTTAGATGTGTATTTTAAGGTTTTTTTCTTTCATGCATGTGTTTCTAACGCACTTATAAGATTATCTCTTTGTTGCTTTGTATGTCCCTCCCCCACAGTATAACCCCTGCTTTCACTATATCTGATGTCAGTATAACTTGAGGAGGAGATGGGGAAAAAACCAGTTGTTTAAGGATACAGGTGGACCTGTTGCAACAATGAGAAGTACAAGTTGTCATGTCCAAAACGAGCTTTACAACGTCGGTGCGGGGGGAGGGGGGGAAAGGGGGGGGAAGGAGAAGGATTGGGATTGGGGGGGAGGGGGGAGGCTGGGAATGTATGTGAAGGGTAAACACAGGAGGAGGCTGCAATGCTTGGTAAGAAATGTACGCATTATCCTGCCCATGCAATTGTAACTCCTCTGTACAGTATGTTCACAAATAAAATAAAATAAAATTTTAAAAAATGTTCTGTGCTCAATTAGGCAGCAAATACACTAAAATTGGAACAATACAGAGAAGATTAGCATGGCTCCTGAGCAAGGTTGACATGCAAATTAGTGAAATGTTCCATATTTTTGCAACAATAGATGCTGGAGAGTATCTGGCCACAGGGAACTCTACTGCATTCTTGGTGGGTGTGTAAACTTGTTCAACCACTTTGGAAAGCAGTATGGAGGCTCTTCAAAAGACTCCATATGAAGCTTTCCTATGATCCAGCAATCCCACTTATGGGCATTTACCCAAATGATCACAAACAAGACCATACTAAAACTACCAGCACAGCTATGTTTACTGCAGCATTATTTACAATAGCTGATATAGAGCCAACCCTGATGCCCCTCAGTAGATGAATGGATCAAGAAAATGTGGGTGCATATACACAACGGAATGCTATGCCTCCATCAGAAAGAATGGTATCACCCAATTTGTTAGGAATTGGAAAGTCTTGGGAAAAAATTTATTAAGTGAAGTAAGCCAAGTCCAAAGAAACATAGGTCCCATGGTTTCTCTTATTTTCAATAACTAATATATGTCTGGGATAAGCAGAATAAGTCAAAAGCTATGTGCATATGAGCAGATAAGATGATATTAAGGGAAATGAACCCTAAGACAGGGACACAAGTATGTTTTTTCTTTCTTGTTATTGTTTCTAACGTACTTATGATGTGCGATGTGATTTTTTTTTCTTTCTGTATATGTTCCTCCCCCACGCTATAACCCCTGTTTTCATTGTATTTGAAGTTGGTACACCTACATCCTGTGTATATGTTTCTCTAATTTGGTGAGGGGAAGGGAAATACAAAATGGTTAAATAGGGATACAGGTTAACCCATTGTAACAATGAGATGCACAGGACACTCTGTTGAAAAATGAACTTTACAATTTAGTCAGGGGGAGGGGGAGGGGAGCGTATTTGTGGAGGTGGGAGGGAAGGGATGGTGGGAAGAGGGAACAATGCTTGTTAAGAAATGTACTCATTATTTGCTCCCATAAATGTGACACCTCTGTACAGTTTTTTTATAATAAAAATCGTATGAAAATATTCTTATGTCTTGGTAGTGTAAAAATATCAGGAACAGAACAATGAAGGAATGTTGTAGACTGAGGTGAAGTCCATATAAAAATGTGCAAAACTGATGAGCGGTATATTGTGTTTTACATCATTTAAGTTACATTGAAAAAATAGGGAAGACCTAGAAGAATGAATTCTCTTTTTGATATGCTATCATAGTTCCTTAGCAGGATGAACTCTTTCCTCATTGTTGTAGACGCATCATCAGATGAGAGGAACTGATTTTTTTTGTTGGCTTCCTTACATTTATTTGTCAGTTTATGAACTACTAGTTTATGTCTGAGACAAGAAGAAAAGGTCAGATAAGTTGATGCTAGATGAAATGAACCCCAAGATAAGTAGTCAAACTTTTTTTTTCTTTCTTGCAATTGTATCTAACATATTTATAAGATGATTTCTTTGTTGCTTTGTATGTCCCTCCCCCACGGTATAATCCCTGCTTTCATTGTATTTGATGTTTTTATAATTTGTGGAGGGGAAGGGCAAAAACAAACCGTTTAAATACTGATATAGGTGGACCTATTACAACAATGAGATGGACAAATCGTTATGTTGAAAAACGAACTTTACAACTTTGGCAGGGTGGGGGAGGTAGAAGGATGGGAAGGGGAAACAAAGGTGGTAGCAGCAATGCTTGATAAGAAATGTACTAATTGCCTTGCCAATGTAATTTTAACTCCTCTGTACAGTATTTTCACAATAAATTTTTTTTTAAAAAGAAACTAAAGGAAATTAGACACACAGGCTTTGGAAAGTGTAAGGTCTGCTCCTAGATGGCAAGCAGACTCCACCCTCCTCGCAGCAAATTTTCTACCCAGTACTTGCGTTATCTAGGCAACTGGCACAAAGGGAAGAGGTCACATCTGCATCTGCTGAGGTCACATCTGAATTTGATGTGGCCACAACTTTCTCCGCCCATAACTTAGATGAGGTCTAGCTCAGACCCAGATGACCTTTCTCTACTCTTTTATAGCTCTTTCTCATCTCTTTCCTTCTCTTCTCTTTCCCAGGTCTCTTCTCTTTCCTCGCTCTCTCTTTCCCACCTTTCCCAGATGCTCTCTTTTCTAGCTCTTTTCTCTCTCTTTCTCAGCTCTTCAAGGTCTCTATCCCAGGCCTTTCCCCACCACGTTGAGGACCAAGATGGCCTGGTGTCAGCCGGAATGATGAATAAACCTACTCCTTACCTGAATACCACGTACATGCTGCTGTTCTTCCTTAGCTAACTCTTTTTAAAATCCTAACAGAAAATGACCATTTAGGATGAATGATATTGGATTTTACAATCAGAAAAATGTTTAAAAAATTATATAGATATAAAATACTCCAAAAGATTTATTCTATGAATCTATCCCTTGGAACAAATGATACGAAGTTGATTAATGTATTTTAGGATAATACATATATTCACATACCTATTTATGTTCACATAAATTTCACTTAAACAACAATTAAATGACTATATTTCTACCATCTACTTGGAGTATACTTAAATCTCTAAAAATGACTATGCTGCTGCTATAAACAGCAATTCCCCAATTGTCCTCCACAGAGGGCATCCACAGCGTACTTTGTGATAGGGCCAAAGCCTGAGTCAAGAAACTTCCAAATGGTGCCCAGTGGGTAAACTGTTTTGATTTGGTTTAAAGAAAACTAAAAAGAAACATTATTAATACCTTGCTCTTTCGTGATGTGGAGACCACCTATGAGAAAGAGTTCCTACCTTGCTCTTCAACACAGTTGTAATGAAAAAGGAAGGGACAAGACTGTGAACTTACGATGCACAGACTTGAGTGCCATGCACTGGGAGTCAAGGCGGACCATTAGTCGAGAAACAAGGAGTTGCAAGTCTAACCCACAAGACACGGCAACATCAGGCAGGCCATAGGCAGTGACGGTGAATTTGTAGCCCCATTCATTATTACTGCTGTCAGAATGAAAGAGCACCATCCTTAAACGTCACGTTCTAGAGAGAAACAAAAGTCATGTGCTCAACAAGATGGAAGGAGGCAACAACTCAGCAGTTAAGTATATTCTTTGTGACTCAAAAAAACCTTAAAAGCAGTCTCCATTTCTATAAGTTCAAAATTATTAAGGGAGAAATGTACACAGATGATACCAAAACACAAAACTCACAACTACATTTAGAAAGCAGAATTAGTAGAAAACTGCTGCTCAGCTTTCTAAAACTCAAGTGACTATCTGCTCAGCCAGTGATCACTGGCTCAGTTCTTTGTTCTCAACCAAGACCCTTGATAGGAGAGAGAAGTAAACAGTCTGAAGCAGGCTGCAGCCCAGATATTAAACAGATCTGTCAGCCGGGCTCCTAGCTTTCACCATGGTTTAAGTCTTTCTATTGGATCCACTGGCCCTTCTGAACTCAGAGATTAACAGCTCTTTAATTTATTCTGGACAACACTGGTATTAGCAAATTTCCTATGAAGAGCCAGATAGTTAAATTTTTAATCTCTACTGCAACTGTTCCTTTCTACAAGTAGAGTATCAAAGCAACCGTTAGAAATATAGGTGTGGTTACATTCTAGAAATGTGCCAGTATTAAGGTTTGTACTTAGAGCTTTGAGTCTTTTTCAGCTATTTTGCTCATGGCTGTCATTCTACCATTCAAGCCATGTCTCCACTCTGGCTTTTTGCTGGTTGATATAGGGCTCTCTTAGATTTGTCTACCTAGGCTAGCTTTAAATCTTATTCCTCAAATATCAACCTGCTGAGTAGCTAGGATTTTGAACAATATGAACATGAGCCACCAGAGCCTAGCTAGTCCTTCTCTTTCTACACACCATACCATTATTGCTCTAAAGTTGGAAAAAGGACAAGAATTGCTACAGAAGTACTTATTTACCTTGTTTGGGAAATATGACTTACCTTAGGCCACTTATAAGTACCAACTTTGTGTCAGTGTGTCTTCCCACCTTTAGAGTCTGTAAATTCCAGATAATCATACCTGTGAAGGCATAATCTCTATTATATTCTTCCTCTTGTTTTTGATCCACTATTGCTTGGAAGAAAAAACATGTGAGTCTTAGCACTTTTTGGTTTCACACCTCTCATTAAATTCCACTTCAAAATAGGTTGCCCTTGGGCTAACAAAGACAGATACTTCATGGCAGTTATTTTCATAGTTATCGGCAGATTTCTTGGTCCATATATGTAATACCACAGGCTGTTCCTGCTGCCAGGTCTCAACATCCAGCTAGGCAGACAAATGTGTAAGAGAAAATTCCAGATATTACTACACAACCAACTGTCAAAATAGACTATCAGTGCTGTAGATCACAGGCTTTGACTGCCCTGATGAAATTTTACACATGCTAATCTGATTTTCTTGTCTACGCAGAGATCAATAGACATCTATCACTCAGCAGAAGTGCATTAGGATATACTTTAGGGACTCATGCTTTTATCTTTTAGCAGTGACACAGCTATTTTTTAAAATAAATACTAGTATGAATTCCACTGGAGAAAAACACTGAATTAAAAGTTTAAAGAGCTCACATTTTTACTTAGGACCTTGGCATGTCTAAGACCACTCTTTTTTTCCTCTAAAAAATAAAGTTTTCTTTTTAGCTCAAGATTCCAATCCTAGTTACCCAGGAGACTGAGATCTGAAGATTGCAGTTTGAAGTCAGCTTTGTCAGGAAAGTCTTATCTGTAATTAAAAGCCAGAAATAGGTCAAGTGGTAGAATGCTAGTCTTGAGAAAAAGGAGCTAAGGGATAGTGCCCAGGCCCAGAATTCAAGCCCCAATACTGGCAAAAAAAAAAAAAAAAAAAAAAAAAAAAAAAAAAAAACGATTAAGATTGGATGCTGTGGCTCAAGTGGTAGAGCACTGGCTTTGAGCTGAAAAGCTCAGGAACAGTGCCCAGGCTCAGTTTAAGCCCCACAACCAACAAAAACATCAGGGTTAGAGGCATGGATTAGTTGGTTGGTAGTGCACTACCCAATGAGCCAAAGCAACAGGTACTAAGTTTGAGTTCCAGTCTTACACCAAAAAACAAAATGAGAAAATAAAAAAGATCTGCTAAATGTATATGCCCTTTCTATTACCATCAGGCAGCTATGAAACTCAAAAAGACTGTGGACAAATGTTATATAATAAAAATTAAGTATGGGAGATAATTCTTTTAAATACTAAACCTTCTTATTTGTCTTTCCATGTACATTTTCTCTTTTAGACTTCATTTTTTTTGTGTGTGTGCCTGTCATGGGGCTTGAACTCAGGGTCTTGGTGGTCTCCCTGAGCTTTTTCATTCAAGACTAGCACTCCACCACTTGAGCCACAGCTCAAGCCTACGCCTCCTCATTAGCCCCCCTCCCCCCCCAACTGATTATTTGGAAATAAGAATCTCGCAGGCTTTCCTGCCTGCACTGGCTTCAAATTGAGATCCTCAGATCTCAACTCCTGAGTATTAGTATTACAGGTATGAGCTACAAGCAACTGGCTAGACAAATCTTATAGTCTTTATTTACATAGATTTTACTTAACTTAATATAACCTAAAATGATTGGATAAATGATTGGATAAAATGATTGGATATACAGCTTTTTGGCCTCCTTTCTTGTGCTAATGACAAATCAAGATGATATTTACTATCCCTGTTGGCAAAAATACCAATAAAGCTTCTAGAGGCAACTTATTTGTATATATCTGTAGTCCAGTAGGTTTTATATGGTAGAGTCATATCTCTCTGAAGAGAGGAAGCAAAATAGGTTCAGGGCCAACTGAAGTTACCTTGCTCAGTCCTCCTTCAGGGTCATAGTAGAGCTTCTTCAACAGCTCTGTTAAGGTACTGAACTCTCTCAAGAGAGTACATTGTGAAATGTCCAAAGAACAGACGTCTAGGAGAAAGATGACCTAAAGGAAGATGAAGGAAGTACTCAGTATTCACTGCACATGCTGGTATTTCCACCAGCCCCCTCCTGGTTATTGAAAATAGCCACTTCTCCTTACCAGTTCATGAGCTGCCATGGAAAACACTGAATTACACAGTTTTTCTTTTTTTTTGGGGGGGGGGTCTGGTCGTGGGGCCTGAACTCTGGGCCTGGGCTCTGTCCCTCAGCTCTTCAGCTCAAGGCTAGCACTCTACCACTTGAGACACAGCGCCACTTCTGGCTATTTTTTCTTTTTGCTTATGTGGTGCTGAGGAATCGAACCCATGGCCTCATGCATGCAAGGCAAGTGCTCTACCACTGAGCCACCTTCCCAGCCTTACACAGTTTTTCTACTATGTTTTTTCCACTATACTTTGACAAAAGGGATTCCAAAATCACTCTCATGCTTACCAGAAACTGTCACACATCTATCAAAACATAAAGTAGTTAATATTTTATATGGTAAAAACATCATTTACTACATTATTACCAAGGGCAAAGCTAGGGAGGGCTATAGAAGCTGTAGTCCTAGCTACTTGGGAGGACTGCAGTTTAAGGTCATCCTAGACAAGAAGTTTCAGAGAACTCATCTTGAGCAACCTCATTTCAACCAATAAAAATCTGAACATATGATTATATATTTGTAGTTCCAGATATTTGGGAAGTACAAATAGGAAAATTGCCATCCAAGCTGGCCCAGACATAAATGTAATACTCTATTTGAAAAATAAGTTAAGTAAAAAAAGGGGTGTGGCTGACTTATACATGCTTAGCAAACACAAAGCCCTGAATTCAAATACCAGTACTGTGAAGGAGTGAAAGAGAAAGGGAGAGGGGAAGGGAAAAGGAAAAGGGGAAAAGAAAAGGGAGGGGGGAAGGAAAAGGGAAAAATAAGAAAAAAATGACCAAATGAGTCAGCTCTTACCCTTCCCTTTCCTTTAGTTTACAATGTGTCCATGAATCAAGGGTTCTGATCTAAAGCCAAGGCCTAAGTGGCCTCATCCAGAACTCTAAGCATTTTGTCATAATTGCTGAGACCAAATTTGGCAGAAGTGAACAGTCAATTTCTCACCATCTGTTGGATTTCATACAATTTTCTGTCGATTTACAGGAAACAAGTATCAATATTTTCAGTGACTTATAAAAGTCATAGATTTTAAAGGCTCAATACTTTCTTTTCTGGGTGATGATTAACAGAGATGGAAGATTCCCCTGATATGGAATAATATCATTTAAGAGTGCTGTATGATTGCAAAGAGAATGACTAGGCAGTAGAATGACCAAATTCTAAATAAAAACACTAGTGCTAATGGCTCATAACTGTAATCCTAGCTACTCAGCAGGCTAAGATCTGAGGATCAAAGTTTGAAGGCAGCCCAGGCAGGAAAGTCCATGAGACTCTATCTCTAGCTAACAAGCAAAAAGCCAGAAGTGGAACTGTGTCAAGTGTCAGAGTCCTCATCTTGAGCAAAAAAGCTAAGGGAAAGTGCCTAGGCCCTAAGTTCAAGTACTGGCACCTCCCTCCCCCCACAAAAAAAAAAGAAAAAAGGGCTAGGCACTGGTGGCTAATGCATGTAATCCTAGATACTCAGGAGACTGAGATATGAGGACTGGGGTTCTATGCCAACTTGACTCTCATCTCCAATTAACCAGCAAAAGAGCTGGAAGGGGTGCTGTGGCTCAAGTAGAGCACTAGCCTTAGGTAATAAAGCTCAGCAATCAGGCCCTAGGTTCAAGACCCAGAAATGGCACAAAAAAAGACAAAAATAAGCTGAACAAGGTGGTGACATAGGCTTGTAATTTCAGCACTTGAGAGGCTGAGGCAAGAGAGTCACGAGTTCAGGGCATTCATCAGCTACATAGTGAGATATGGTCTCAACAAAACAAAACCTTCCAAATAACAAAAACAAAAGCAGAAATAACTATAGATCTGAACTGAAATAAGCTATATACATCCTTGATGCATGAGTTATAATTATCTGTTTTCATGGATTGTGTATTGATACTCACATTTTTCTATAAGGTCCACAGTAAGATCTTTGGCTCCAGATCTTTGCTCTTCAGTTGCAGATAGCACCAGGAGAACAGGCTACCTTGCACAGATCAGAACAGAAAAAAGAGCACAGAGCCAACTTCCCCTGGTGCCTCACTGAGCATCATCAGCTCACACTACAAAGAAACAGATAAACAGGAAATGTCCAAATAAGGTGTTCCCAGAACTTGGGCAGGAAATATCTCTATAGAAGCAGCGGTCACTGGCAAAGCAAAAACAAAAAAAACTATGTGTATGGGGCAAAGTTATGAAAGAGCTTTCAATCCAGAATTGAACCAAGAAAAATGGTGTTAGGAAAACTTCCCTATTGCTCTGCAGTTTTGTGGAACCTATAAATATTCTTTTTGCTCCACAAGACATCTACTGCACCCCAAGACGCCCACCCTATTGTTCATCTCTTTCTTGTAATGAATCTTCTGTCTCTGAGCCCTTCTCCTGAGTCTTCAATCAAATCTCTCGCTAGCAGAGTTGAGGGAGAGTTGAAAAGAAGGTGTGAGTCTGATCAAGGTACATTGCATGAGTTTTATTTTGTTTTGTCTTTGTCAGTCATAGGGCCTGCACTCTGGGCCTGGGCGCTGTTCCTCAGCTCTTCAGTTCAAGGCTAGCTCTCTACTTCTTGTGCCACAATGCCACATCTGGCTTTTTCTGCTTATGTGGTGCTGAGGAATCAAATCCAGGGCCTCATGCATGCAACGGAAGCACTCTACCACTGAGCCACCTTCCCAGCCCCCACATTGTATGAGTATATGGACATGTCAAAATAAATCTACCATGTACCATAAATTGATAATAAAATATGGAAAAAATAAAGATAATCCATCATTGAAGGACAATAGGAAAATCACATTTTCAAGCAATTCATTTGAAAATGAAAATATAAATTCACACATCAAAAATTGTTATGCTATAGTCATGTGACCTCTTTACTAGGTTTAAACAACAATAACAACAACAAAAACAGCATTGCTAGTGATATCACTGATATTGTGTGACTGGATGCAGTGATCTCACTAAATGTTAGCTCTTCATTTTTGGAAAAGTATGTCTAATTTCAGGCTAAAGAGCAGTGTCAAGGTATTTGAAGAACTAGGAGATACATACTGTTTTTAAATGGTAAATATATATCACTAAAAAGAACAGAAGCATTTATTTGTTCTTTTGGTGGCAGTTCTGGAGCATGAGCTAACGACCTGAGTGCTGTCCCTCAGCTTTTTTGCTTGAGGCTACTACTGCTCTATTACTTGAACCACATCTCTACTTCTGGCGTTTCTGGGAAGTGGGGGGAAAAGATGTGGTTAATTGGAGATAAAAAATTATTATATTCTGGGCTGGGAAGGTGGCTTAGTGGTAGAGTGCTTGCCTTGCATGCATGAGGCCCTGGGTTCGATTCCTCAGCACCACATAAGCAAAAAGAAAAAAGCCGGAAGTGGCACTGTGGCTCAAGTGGTAGAGCGCTAGTCTTCAGTTGAAGAGCTGAGGGACAGCACCCAGGCCCAGAGTTCAGGCCCCACGACCAGATCCAAAAAAAAATTATTATATTCTTTCCTGCCCAGACTGGCTTGGATCTCAGCTATCTGATTAGCTGTAATCTAGCACCTGGTGAAAACTTAAATTTTTTAAAAAATTTTTACTGTTGCCAAACCTGGGGCTTGAACTCAGGACCTGGGCACTATCCCACAGCTTCTTTTGCTCATGGCTAGCACTCTACCACTTGAGCCACACCACCATTTCTGGATTTTTCTATATATGTGGTAATGAGGAATCAAATTGCAGGCTTCCTGGATGCTAGGCAAGCACTCTAGCACAAAGCCACATTCCCAGCCCAACCTTTAATTTTTAAAAGCGTAATTTACAAAGGATTGAAATTGGACCACTGTGTGGAATCTCTCTATAAGGAGGATGTTTTTAGAAAACATAATATTTTAAGTTAGGAGAATTGACTAAATGACTACAGAATTTAGAATTTGTAAATGAAAGAAGTAGCCAAGTAGCTTGTAATCTTCCTACCATTAAAAATGCTTAAAGATGTCTGTTGAAGATGAACCATACTAATGAGCCCAAACTTTATAAATGTCCATTCAATTTGTGTCTGAATATTTTGTGTGCCTGAAAAAAAAAATTGTGCCTATATATTGGAAGGGAAGATGGGATTTTCTCACTTTTTTATTTTATTTTAAAAACCTACTTGAAAATAATTCATGATCTTTTTGTAACTCTTTGGACTTTCTCTGAAGGGGCATCTAACCTCCAGAGGGTCTGTCACATAAGAATTATGAAGTTGGAACTGGGAAGGTGGCTCAGTGGTAGAGTGCTTGCCTTGCATGCTTGAGGCCCTCAGTTCGATTCCTCAGCACCACATAAGCAGAAAAATCTGGAAGTAGGGTTGAGACTCAAGTGGTAGAGTGCTAGTCTACAGCTGAAGAGCTGAGGGACAGCACCCAGGCCCAGAGTTCAGGCCCTATGAACGACATACAAAAAAAAAATAAAGAAGAAGAAGAAGAAGATTTATAAGTAGCCGGGCATCAGTGGCTCAGGCCTATAATCCTAGATACTGAGGAGGCTGAGATCTGAAGATCGCAATTCAAAGCCAGCCTGGGCAGAAAAGTCGTTAGACTCTTATCTCCAATAAATCACCAGAAAACCAGAAGTGTCACTGTGGCTCAAGTGGTAGTGCTCCCCTTGAGCTGAAGATCACAGGGACAGTGCCCAAGCCCAGAGTTCAAGCCCCATGACCAACAAAAGATCACAAATATTTAAGAGAGTGATTTGATCTGTCAGGAAACTGTACATGCATTTCTTTTTCTCAGGGTTTCCTAAATAACAAAAATACTACTTGTAAAGCATTTATATAATATGGAGCATTGTAACTTCTTTAGATATGGGAGGATATGGGTGGGTTCTGACTTGATCATCTGTGTATTTTGGCACTTTTAAAATATAAAAAAGAAAGGAAGAGTGGGGTGGATCTTGTTTTTCATCCAACTAGACAGTCTATGTCGCTTAATTGGAGAGTTAAGTACGTTAATATTGAGAGATAGGACTGAGAGGTATTTGGGAGGTCCTGCCATATTATCCACCTTCTTGGGTGGAAGGAGGGAGGCCCATCTTGGCGCCAGTTACTAGATACAAGGTCAACCAAAGGAGATCACCTGCTTTCTTGAGTTGGGCTAGGTCTGTAGGGTTTGTCCATTACACAATGGAGGCCTCTCTGCTTCAGAACTCCAGGAATTCCATTGGATGGCCACCAGGAAGCAGGAAGTATAGGTTCCTCGGGGTATTCCACTTAGGCTGTGCTGAATAATCCTATCCAATTCAGGAAGAATCACAAAATGAGTGTGTTGTGTTCAAATAATTTTGGGAAGTGTCGGGTTAAACAGAAGTAAATGCTTCCTCAATGTCAAACACTTCAAAATGTTAATATGCTGATTTTTGTCATGAAGCTAAAACCTAACCTCTTTGCCAGGCAGAGGCTTCAAAGCTATACATGCCCATTGGTGGTTTGCCAGGAGGAACTTGACTGCCCTCTAGCTTTGCTGCTGAGAATTACCATACAGGAATTATCTTTCATACAGAAATTACCTGTATGGAAGGGAATAGCCAGAGGGCCAATTCTTTTTGCAAATTGCTTAAAATATAAAGAAAGAAATTCCAATATCTCTTCACTTCCAAAAAAATCTTATAGACCTTTAGGTTTCTCAGTTGTTTCTAAATATCTTAATGTAATGCACTATTGAAACTAATTTCATTCCACATTTAAATTTAAATTTAAAATCATTAAAGTCTTTTAAAAAGCTCTCACTCCAGCACAGGTATGGATAAATAACTGATGTGGTCAGAAGGAGAATTATTCAGAAGACTGTAAATGGATGCTTACCTAGTTTCCACTCTGCTGGATCATAGAATACAAACTGTCCTAATTGAAAAAAGTTAGCCTTCCCAGGTTTTCTGCATATATATACTCCATCAATATTTTGTTATTAGAGGATTATTCAAGATTAGCTATATGTTGATTGATAATGACTGAGCATGACAGAAAGGTGAGGGAAATCCATCTACAATTCAGTGAGGTTCTGACTTTGTGGTTCACAAAGTGTTATGAAAGCTCTCCATGAGAAATCTAGCAGCTGCATTTCTAAAAAGTTCTTGTGTGCTTATACTTTCTGATACTGTCAATTCAAGTACTTCTCCTTGGAGTTCCATACTATTCAGTGATGCTGTATTAGCTCCTTGTTTTGCAGACCGGTCTTGGTGATGAAATTTGTGCTTTTCAAAATTGCTCTCCCAATTCCATCCATAAAATGTGGGCAAAAATTATCTGAAAAAAATTGTATCTATTAATAGTGCATATGCTTTTATTTTTCATTACAAACATAGAATGTAGTAAAAATTTTCATAGCAATTACTCTGTACTAGGTTGTGGGCAGATTCTAATGTAAATAATATGCTGTGTTCACATAGAGAATTTGACTATCCAAAGTGTAATCTGCCTGTGGTCCTAAAACCAATACCTTACTGATATTGAGTGACAAATACAACTTCCTATAAATACAGAAGTTTTCCTTGTATCTTTTTAATATATATTTTTATTGTAAAGATACTGTATGTTAGGTTTTTAAAAAGAGGAAGCCGAGTAAGAACAGCACCAGCACGCACGTGGTATTCAGATAAGGGGTAGGTTTATTTAGTAGACCTGCTTGGACCAGGCAAGGGTGGCACTCCACGTGGCTGGGAAAGGCCTGGGAATGAGAGAGAGCTGGGAAGAGAGGAAAGAGAGAGAAAAGAGCAGAGAGAGGGGTAAGAACAGTAGCACTCACGTGGTATTCAGGTAAGGGGTAGACCTGCTGGGACCAGGCAAGGTTGGCACTCCACGTGGCTGGGAAAGAGAGAGAGCAAGAAAAGAACAGCAAGAGCTAGAAACGAACAGAGAGTAAAAAGGGAGCAGCAAGAGAGCAAGAGAGCGTCTGGGCCTGGGCTAGGCCTTATGTAGGGTATGGGCGGGGAAAGGTGTGGCCACATCAAATTCAGATGTGACCTCTTCCAGGTGTCCCAGTTGCCTAGGTAACGCAGGTACTGGGTGGAGACTTTGCTGCGAGGAGGGTGGAGTCTGCTCGCCATCCAGGAGCGGACCTTACATTCCAGCCTTTTAATAATCATGAAATAGGGCGAGGATTCTCTCTGGCTACTTCCTGCTGACAAGGGGCGTCGACAATAGGGGTAAAAGGCTGGAATTTGGTCTCCTCCCAGAGAAGGCAGTGAGCAGCAGCTGTCCCTTGGTGGCGTGAGTCCTTAGATGAAATCTGGAGAAGTCTCATGAGCATTGAGGGGCTGGAAAAAAAAATACTAGAGAGCAAATAAATGGCAAGAGGAAGGACTTGGGGCTGAAAATGTTGGTAGAAATGTCCCTAGTTACTTCTGACATCTGGCAACTAGGTAGAGAATTCAGGTGACAAAGGCAAGAATATAAATCCCTGTTTAGTTAATAGGTAGACAGGTATAGACATTGGATGGGCAGGCTTCTTACTTCTACTGACCTCCCGGCTCAGGTTAATTTTGAAAGGGCAGGCACAAAGTAGCTGATGTGACATCATCTCCCCTTACTCCTTTCCACGTTCCCTTGTTCCCCAGACTGGCTGAGTCTAGGTGCTCGTTGCTGGGATGGCTTGTCCCAGTTGGTATTCAAGATTTGAACTCAAGGCCTGGGCACTGTTCCTGAGCGCTTCCGCTCAAGGCTAGCACTGAACCACTTTGAGTTATTGTACCACTAGTATTTAAGGAGGTTTGAACTCAAGGCCTGGGCACTGTCCCTGAGCACTTCTGCTCAAGGCTAGCACTCTGCCACACTGAGTTATAGTACCACTTGCAGAGTTTAGCTGGGAGACGGAGTCTTAGGGATTTTTTAGCCCGAGCTGGCTTTGAACTGAAATCTTTGCCACAAAAGCCCTTTATTATTTCCAATTAAAGCAACAAGGAGATCAAGTAGAATAAGTAGAGCTTACCTGGTTCTTATCAAGAATTGCCAACAAATATTTTGAAATGACAAAACTCATTAGATGTGATGAGAATTTTAGCACAGATATGCCCAGTATTTTAGAACCATGTAGTCAGTAGTGGAATACACAACACAAAACAAAAAAGGCAAAACTCAAAACCTAAAATTTTGACAACATTTAGACATCTTTGCTAACAAAGCACATCAGATGGTTGGGCCTCAGTTACTAGGGCCTGTGAAAACAGCAACTTGTTAGCAAGGCACCTTAGAATAGATGGAGTAGTAAACTTAGTGGAAGGTTAAGGGTCAGATGGGGCCAATCCCTTAACCCACCACGTGGCCAAGATGGCGGATTCAAGATGGCGAATTTCTGAAAGAATGCAAAGAAAGCCTGAATAGATTAAGCCTACATTGGCTAGCCTTTGAGAGGGAACCTAGAGGGGGGTCCCTGGGACCCAGCCTGCGTCGCACTCTTCAAGGCACAAGCCAAAAAGTTGTAGAAAAAAGGGTAGAAAGTTGCCCATGAATGGCAGAGAGAGCAAAGAGCCTGAAATTAAACTTCTGACCATTTACCATTGCAGTAGCAAAAACTGTGCTTCTGAGAATGGCATAAAAATGAGGCTCTCTGGCTTTCCAGGGAGCGCGGGAGGCATTTCAAAGGGGTTTCACGGCTCAGGCGTGATTCACAGCACCCCATTAAATGAGTAGAGTCAGTCTGGTGAGTGAAGGAGAGCTGACCAGGCAGAAGCGGCGTCCCGAATTCCCCCAGAGCCCTCTAGAGAGAAATGGCCAAGCCCCCAAAGCCAAGCGTCCTCGGCTTCAGAGGTGACCGCCTTTCAGCTAAAGGCCGTAGGAGCTCTCTGGCGTAGCGCCACGTCTGGACAGAGACTGAGTGACAGAGAGCCGTAGAGTAGTTTCACTCACCAGAGTAGAGAAGTGTGGACGTGGATGTGAAGGCAGCAATGGTATCGATGCGTTGATTCCGCCGCAGACAGACTGGTTCGCAAAAGGCCGTCAGAACTGCGGGTATTCCTCAGAGCAAAAAGGGAAGAACAAAAAAAAGAAAAAAGAAAAACGAGGGAAAAAAAAAAAACAGAGAAATCCCAGCTATCCTGACTTTAAGCCTTTATCCGAGTCACGGCACCATTTATGTTAGGTTTTTAAAAAGAGGTGACCGAGTTAGAACAGCACCAGCACGCACGTGGTATTCAGATAAGGGGTAGGTTTATTTAGTAGACCTGCTTGGACCAGGCAAGGGTGGCACTCCACGTGGCTGGGAAAGGCCTGGGAATGAGAGAGAGCTGGGAAGAGAGGAAAGAGAGAGAAAAGAGCAGAGAGAGGGGTAAGAACAGTAGCACTCACGTGGTATTCAGGTAAGGGGTAGACCTGCTGGGACCAGGCAAGGTTGGCACTCCACGTGGCTGGGAAAGAGAGAGAGCAAGAAAAGAACAGCAAGAGCTAGAAACGAACAGAGAGTAAAAAGGGAGCAGCAAGAGAGCAAGAGAGCGTCTGGGCCTGGGCTAGGCCTTATGTAGGGTATGGGCGGGGAAAGGTGTGGCCACATCAAATTCAGATGTGACCTCTTCCAGGTGTCCCAGTTGCCTAGGTAACGCAGGTACTGGGTGGAGACTTTGCTGCGAGGAGGGTGGAGTCTGCTCGCCATCCAGGAGCGGACCTTACACTGTACTGAGGGGTTACAGTTACATAAGTAAGGTAATGAGTACATTTCTCGTTTTTTCTCTATTGTCATTCATGGGGCTTGAACTCTGGGCCTGAGTGCTGTCCCTCAGTTCTTCAGCTCAAGGCTAGCACTCTACCACTTGAGCTACAGTGTCACTTCCTGTTTTTTGGTGGTTTATTGGAGATAAGAATTTCTTGGGGGCTGGGAAGGTGGCTCAGTGGTAGAGCGCTTGCCTTGCATGCCTGAGGCCCTGGGTTCAATTCCTCAGCACCACATAAGCAAAAAGAAAAAAGCCGGAAGTGGCGCTATGGCTCAAGTGGTACAGTGCTAGCTTTGAGCTGAAGAGCTGAGGGACAGCGCCCAAGCCCAGAGTTCAGGCCCCACAACCGGACCCCTCCCTCCAAAAAAAAGAATTTCTCACACTTTCCTGCCCAGTCTGGCTTTAAATCAGATCCTCAGATCTCAGCCTCCTGAGTAGCTAGGATTAGAGGCCTGAGCCACCAGCGCCCAGCATGAGTACATTTCTTATTGAGCACCCTCTCCTTTGTTTTTCCCCTACCATCCCTTCTTTTCACACCTCCCCAACTCATCCCTCCACCCCCTCTTTGATAGAGTGTCTTGTACAGTTCATTATTACAATGGGTCAACCTGTATCCTTTCTTCATATCTTAAATGAAGAAATGCTGGCTTGATTTTTGCTGATTCTACTTATGTAAACACATGTAAAATCACTCACCAAGTCCAAGAGCACATCATTTTTTGTCAGTTGGTATACTTGTGTTCTACACATTTATTGACAGGTTACAAATTATTCTCAAACTTTAATACATTAAAAATACTTTCTTCTTTTCTTATTTTCTTGGCCAGGAAATCAGCCAGACCTCAGCCAGCATTTCTCTCATAGGACTTTTCACATGGGTTGGTTAAATGTTGATCTGAGGTCCAGTCTTCTGAGGACTTTCTCATCTGCTTGGGAATTGATGCTGGCTGTTGGAAAAGAGCTCAAGGAAGGATGCCATTTAGAGCCTTATAATTTTATTTTTTTTATTGTGAGAATACCGTACAGAGGAGTTACAGTTACATGGGCAACATAACGAGTACATTTCTTATCAAGCATAGTTGGCTCCTCTTTCTTTCCCCTTTCCATCCCTTCCCATCTTCCCACCCACACCTCGTCATCCCCCCACCCACCAAAGTTGTAAAGCTCATTTTTCGATAAAACAACATTGAGATTCCACCTCACCCCAGTTAGAATGGTTATAATAAAGAACTCTAATAACAAAAGATGCTGGAGGGAATGTTGACAGAAGAGTACTTTTGTACATTGTTGGTGGGAGTGTAAACTTGTTTAACCACTTTGGAAAGCAGTATGGAGGTTCTTCAAAAGACTCCACATAGAGCTGCCTTATGACCCAGAAATCCCACTTTTGAGCATTTACCCAAATGATCACAAACAAGACCATACTAAAACTACCAGCACAACTATGTTTATTGCAGCTTTATTTACCATAGCTAAGATATGGAACCAACCCAGATGCCCCTCAGCAGATGAATGTATCAAGAAATTGTGGTATATATACACAATGGAATTCTATGCCTCCATCAGAAAGAATGACATTGCCACATTTGTTAGGAAGTGGTAAAACTTAGAAAAAATTATATTAAGTGAAGTAAGCCAGGCCCAAAGAAACATAGGTTCCATGGTTTCCCTTATTTGCAATAATTAGTATATGTCTGAGTCAAGCAGAAAATGTCAGATAAGTTGATGTTAGGGGAATGAACCCCAAGATAAGTATTCAAATGTTTTTTTTTGGTTTTTGACTTTCATGAAATTGTTTCTAACATATTTATAAGATGATTTCTATGTTGCTTTGTATGTTCCTCCCCCACGGTATAACCCCTGCTTTCAATGTATTGATGTAGGTATAATTTTTGGAGGGGAAGGGAAAAAACAAATCGTTTAACTAGGGATATAGGTGGACCCATTGCAACAATGAGATATATAACTTTATTTTTTTACCAGGGCATTTTCCTGCTACTTTGGTTGTTGAGAATGTCTATAAGAGCAAGCATTCTGTAGGGAGCTGGGAAACACGATATGTTCTTTACTTACTGAGATTTCTGAGTGACTTGTACTGCATTTTGCAAGTCAAATCTGTCAAAACCTAATAGTTTTAAGAGATAAGAGGAGTGGTAAAAGAACTAATAGAGACAAATACATTTTCAACATATTTTGTTTCAAATATTCCATCTAAGGCATATTCAACAACTAGTGAAACTTGTGTTGGCTGTAAATATGTCTTTCTCCATGTGTGCATGTATACATGTGTATATGTATGTGTGAATTTATGTGTATAGTAACATACATGTGTACATATATAAGGGCATATGCATACATATATGCATATATAAATAAATATACATATGCAACTATATGTACATATATATAAATCAGTGTTCAGTGATTTAATCAATAGTTCCCAGCACATTGTCATTCTCACAAAGTGTACATGATAAACTGCTCTGAGGAGCTGTGCTCTATGATGGGTATCCTTTGTTCTCACTTGCCCCATTACCTTGTTTTTCATCCCTGTGAACAACTTCGGTCTACTTAACATAGGATAGCTTTGTTTTCATTACATGTAGTTACTTACTGATAATCAAAGAAAAAGGTTGTTTGTAAAAGAAAAAGAACTTTAAGGTCACAAGATAAAATATCTTATCTATCCCAATGATTCCTTTGAGATAAAATTTATAATAGAAGTAAAAGTGAAAAGGAATTCCTAGATCTGTTGTTTTGCCATTTAGAATGGCAAAGAATAATATCACGTCCCTCTTATAATTCTTAAAGAATGCAAGGGAAACTGTTGGTCCCTATCATGTTCCCACAAAACCAGTGGATCCTGAAGGATAAAAGACCAGCAGAAATTCTAAGTAGCAGACATGGAGCATGAAAGAGAAAGACTATGAATGAAAAACGGTGAAAGAGAGAAGTACCATAATACTGAAAGTACATAACAGATAAACAAGAGCTGCATGAGAATATTCATACTGCTATCTTTAGACTCTACATGTACATTTGAAGGTATTTGATGTATGATAACCCATCAACATAAAATATAAAATGATTTTGATAAAAAATAAAAATGATGAGTCCCTGCCTGGTTTTGGGATTAGGGTTATGATGGCTTCATAGAATGTGTTCGGTAGTGAACTTTCTCTTTCAATTTCATTGAAGAGTTGGAGGAGTATTGGTGTGAGCTCTGCTTTGAAGGCCTTGTAGAATTCCACTGTAAAACCATCTGGTCCTGGACTTTTCTTAGATGGGAGGTCTCTTATTGCTGTTTCTATTTCAGTGCTTGATATGGGCCTGGAAAGACTTGGAAAAAATTATATTAAGTGAATTAAGCCAAGCCCAAAGAAACATAGGTGCCAGGGTTTCCCTCATTTGCAATAGTTAGTATATGTGTGAGTCAAGCAGAAAAGGTCAGATAAGGTGATGTTAGGAAAATGAACCCTAAGATATGTATTTAAATGTTTTTTTTCTTTCATGCATTTGTTTCTAACTCATTTATATGATTATTTCTTTGTTGCTTTGTATGTCCCTCCCCCACAGTATAACCCCTGCTTTCACTGTATTTGATGTCGGTATAATTTGTGGAGGGGAAGGGGAAAAACAAGTCGTTTAAATAAGGATACAGATGGACCCATTGCAACAATGAGAAGTACAAGTTGTCATGTCGAAAATGAACTTTACAACTTTGGTGGGGGGGTGGGGTGAGGACTGGGTGGGGGGGGAGGCTTGGAAGGAATGGGAAGGGGAAACAAAGGAGGAGGCTACAATGCTTGATAAGAAATGTACTCATTATCTTGCCCATGTAATTGTAACCCCTCTGTACAGTTTTTTCACAATAAAAAAATAAAAAATAAATAAAAATAAAAATGACTCAGAAGAAATTATAAGTGCAAATATAATTTTCCCAGAAGAAATTTCTCAGAGATATTTCATGACTTTGTAAAGGATAAAGTGGCTGAAGTTTGTATGAATTTAGAAGTATGACAATTCACAAAAATATAAAAAGATATTCATATATTTCATTATATAACCCAAAGCAGAAAGCAAATGTTGTTTAGATGATTTTTTGAAACACAGTCTTTCAGGAGCTGGGAAGGTGGCTCAATGGTAGAGTGCTTGCCTTGCAATGCATGAGGCCCTGGGTTTGATTCCTCAGCACCACAGAAGTAGAAAAAGATGAAGGCTCAAGTGGTAGTGCTAGCCTTGAGCTGAGGGACAGCACCCAGGCCCCAGAGTTCAAGCCCCATGACCAACAAAATAAAAATCAACAAAACAATGCTGGGTGCCAGCAGCTCACGACTATAATCCTAGCTATGCAGGAGGCTGAGTTCTGAGGATCACAGTTCAAAGCCAGCCTGGGCAGGAAAGTCCGTGAGACTCTTATCTCTAATAAACCACTAGAAAACCAGAGTGGCGCCGTGGCTCAAGGGGTAGAGAGCCAGCCTTCAGCTGAAGAGTGCAGGGACAGCACTCCAGCCCAGAGTTCAAGCCTCACGACTGACAAAAACAAAAAACACAAAAACAGTCTCTCACTTTTGTGGTCTCAACTCTGTAATACCACCGCTTCAGATGAGGGCTAAGATTTTGGGTGTGGACATTTATCATCCCTCCTGATTCAGACTGTACTTGATAATTTTTTTAATAAATATTTTGTTCTTAATTTTCTTCTTTGTAAACTCACATGCACCTATAAAAAATCTTTGGCCATCCCAGTAAGCTTCTCAAAGTACCTCCTGATGACGACTTATAAAAAGTTGTATTATATTACAAAAAGGGAAACAATGCAACAAATAAAGAAAACCGAAAATTAAATATTAATGATTAATAAAATAAAAAAACAATTACCAGTGTTTTCAGTATTTGAAGTGCTCTACATATTAGATTTTACTATTTTCTCATATTCCTGTGCATTTAAAACTGGCTAAGATTATGATGTTCAAAAAGAGGATTTTGTTTGGGTTTTTATTTTGGGTCCGGTCGTGGGCCTGAACTCTGAGTCTGGGCACTGCCCCTCAGCTCTTCAGCTCAAGGCTAGTTCTCTACCACTTGAGCCACAGCACCACTTCTGGATTGTTTTTTTGCTTATGGGTGCTGAGTAATCGAACCCAGGGCCTCAAGCACGCAAGGCAAGCGCTTTACCACTGAGCCAACTTCCCAGCCCTTTAAAAAGAGTTTTATAGGCTATGAGTAGTCTTTAAAGTTACCCACGAAGATTACTTTTTATGGTTCATCTCATCAGTTGTATATGGCTTATATCATCATTTGTTCCTCACTAACATGTAAAGTAAGGAAGCCCTAAAAATTTAACAGAAACTATGTACTTAACAAAGTCTTAACTCTTCACTCTGCTTCTTTACGCAAAGACTTTGCAACTTCTTATTGGTAATGTTTCTATAAACTCTGAAATGTACATAATTAGTACCATATGTCTGCTACCATAAACCTCAAATACTTTATAGAAAAGTTTATGACCTGCCAAACAGTCCTAATTTTGCCATATATAAGCAAATACCCAAAATTAAATACATTTAACACTTTTAACAAACCTTAACACTTGCTGCAGTGTTCATTATGACAGGTGCCTTGTATAGAATAATTGAATTCCTCCTCCTACACATCTCTTGAACAACAAATATCTGGAATTATTTTGTTTTTGACATGCCAATCTTGACTTTCTTCTTAAATGTGTGCTTATGTAAGAAATACATGGTACTAACAGTTTGTTGTATTGCTAAAAAAAAGAAATACATGGTTCTAAAATTTCACAAGAAATCTTTTGAGCTTACTTTTTTTGAATTGTCTAGTTTAAGAAAATCAATTACACTTTACATATAAAAAATGTTCTGTGCTCAATTAGGCAGCAAATACGCTAAAATTGGAACAATACAGAGATTAGCATGGCCCCTGAGCAAGGCTGACACGCAAATTAGTGAAATGTTCCATTTTTGCAACAACAGATGCTGGAGAGTATGTGGCCACAGGGACTCTACTGCATTCTTGGTGGGAGTGTAAACTTGTTCAACCACTTTGGAAAGCAATATGGAGGCTCATCAAAAGACTCCATATAAAGCTCTCCTATGACCCAGCAATCCCACTTTGGGGCATTTACCCAAATGATCACAAACAAGACCATACTAAAACTACCAGCACAACTATGTTTACTGCAGCATTATTTACAATAGCTGATATAGAGCCAACCCTAATGCCCCTCAGTAGATGAATGGATCAAGAAAATATGGGTGTATATGCACAATGGAATTCTATGCCTCCATCAGAAAGAATGGTATCGCCCAATTTGTTAAGAACTGGAAAGTCTTGGAAAAATATTTATTAAGTGAAGTAAGCCAAGTCCAAAGAAACATAGGTCCCATGGTTTCCCTTATTTTCAATAACTAATATATGTCTGTGATAAGCACAATACATCAAAAGCTATGTGCATATGAGCAGATAAGATGATATTAAGGGAAATGAACCCTAAGATAGGGTTTTTTACTTTCTTGTTATTGTTTCTAATGTACTTATGATGTGTGATGTGATTTTTTTTGTTTCTGTATATGTTCCTCCCCCACGCTATAACCCCTGTTTTCATTGTATTTGAAGTTGGTAAACCAACATCCTGTGCATACGTTTCTCTAATTTGGTGAGGGGAAGGGAAATACAAAATGGTTAAATAGGGATACAGGTTAACCCATTGTAACAATGAGATGCACAAGACACTCTGTTGAAAAATGAACTTTACAATTTAGGCAGGGGAAGGGGGAGGGGAGTGTATTTGTGGAGGTGGGAGGGAAGGGATGGTGGGAGGAGGGAACAATGCTTGTTAGGAAATGTACTCATTATTTACTCCCAGAAATGTGACACCTCTGTACAGTTTTGGTTTTTTTTGGGTCCGGTTGTGGGGCCTGAACTCTGGCCTGGGCGCTGTCCCTCAGCTCTTCAGCTCAAGGATAGTGCTCTACCACTTGAGCCACAGCACCACTTCCAGCTTTTTCTGCTTATGTGGTGCTGAGGAATCAAACCCAGGGCCACATGCATGCAAGGCAAGCACTCTACCACTGAGCCACTTTCCCAGACCCCCATATTTATTCTTTTGTATGTGAACCACATTTTGAAATGGTCCTTTCATGCTGTGGTTTTGCTTTTCCTTCAATCCCATTCTACTGTCTCTATTGGATCACTCCCCAGTTACCACCTGCAGAGCAAAGCCTCTCTACTGAACCTCAGGCTCTGCAAACTCTGGCCCTCTTTAAGTTCTTTCTCTTTTCTCTGCCAGAATTTCTTCCTGATACTCCTTCCTACTGTCCTGGATACCTTCCTTGTAGATTTCCTCAAGATGCCCATGAGTGATGTGAGGTAGTCCCCAATCATGACTTGCTGTTCGTTACTGGTTACGAATCTTTAGCCACAATGTCTATCTTGAGAGTGCAACTAGGTCTTACCACTTGAAGGCCACTAAAACCACAAGTACCACATGTTCAGGATCTACCCATTATCATCCCCTTTTTAGTCACCTGTTCCTTCCCATTTCATCACAGGCCCACTGTAGGTGTACTGCCCTCCATTTGAAATGTCTCTAACTTCTTCTTTGCTTGTTTAAGCTGATTCAAAGTCCTGCCCTGAGCTCAGCACTTCTTTTCTAAAATGCCTTTCCCTAGTTGACTTCCCTCTCCCTAGACCTGTGTTCATCCCTTGAGAGCCTGATGTATGGTCAAAACTATCTAATAACACATTCTAGAAATGTGCCAGTATTAAGGTTTGTACTTAAAGCTTTGAGTCTTTTTCAGCTATTTTGGCCATGGCTGTCATTCTACCATTCAAAACATGTCTCCACTCTTGCTTTTTGCTGGTTGAGATAAGCCTCTCTTAGATTTGTCTACCTAGGCTAGCTTTAAATCTTATTCCTCAGATATCAACCTGCTGAGTAGCTAGGATTTTGAACATTATCAACATAAGCCACCAGAGCCTAGCTAGTCCTTCTTTTTCCAAACACCATACCTTTAGCTCTAAGGTTGGAAAAAGGACAAGAATTGCTACAGAAGTACTTATTTACCTTGATTTGGGAATATGACTTACCTTAGGCCACTTATAAGTACCAAGTTTTGTGTCAGTGTGTCTTCCTAACTCTAGAGTCTGTAAATTCCAGATAATCATACCTGTGAAGGCATAATCTCTATTATATTCTTTCTCTTGTTTTTGATCCACTATTGCTTGGAAGAAAATACATGTAAGTCTTAGCGCTTTTCGGTTTCACACCTCTTATCAAATTCCACTTCAAAATAGGTTGCCCCTGGGCTAACAAAGACAGATACTTCATGGCAGTTATTTTCATAGTTATGGGCAGATTTCTTGGTCCATGTATGTAGTACCACAGGCTGTTCCTGCTGCCAGGTCTCAACATCCAGCTAGGCAGACAAATGAGTAGGAGAAAATTCCAGATACTATTACAGAACCAACTGTCACAATAGACTATCAATGCTGTAGATCACAGGCTTTGACAGCCCTGATGAAATTTTACACAGGCTAAGCTGGTCAATAGACATCTATCACTCAGCAGAAGTGCATTAGGATTATACTTTAGGGACTCATGCTTTTATCTTTTAGCAGTGACACAACTATTTTTAAAAATAAGTACTGGTATGAATTCCACTGGAGAAAAACACTGAATTAAAAGTTTAAAGAGCTCACATTTTTACTTAGGACCTTGGCATGCCTAAGACCACTCTTTTTTCCTCTTAAAAATAAAGGAAGTTTTCTTTTTAGCTCATGATTCTAATCCTAGTTACCCAGGAGGCTGAGATCTGAAGATTGCAGTTTGAAGTCAGCTTTGTCAGGAAAGTCTTATCTGTCATTAAAAGCCAGAAATAGCTCAAGTGGTAGAATGCTAGTCTTGAGAAAAAGGAGCTAAGGAATAGGCCCAGAATTCAAGAACCAATACTGGCAAAGAAACCGATTAGGATTAGATGCTGTGGCTCAAATGGTAGAGCACTGGCTTTGAGCTGAAGAGCTCAGGCACCGTGCCCAGGCTCAGTTTAAGCCCCACAACCAATAAAAACATCAGGGTTGGAGGCATGGTTTAGTTGGTTGGTAGTGCACTACCTAATGAGCCAAAGAAACAGGTACTAAGTTTGAGTTCCAGTTTTACACCAAAAAACAAAATGAGAAAATAAAAAAGATCTGCTAAATGTATATGCCCTTTCTACTACCATCAGGGAGTTATGAAACTCAAAAACATTATGAACAAATGTTATATAATAAAAATTAAGTATGGGAGATAATTCTTTTAAATACCAAACCTTCTTATTTGTCTTTCCATGTATATTTTCTCTTTTAGACTTCATTTTTGTGTGTGTGTGCCTGTCATGGGGATTGAACTCAGGGTCTTGGTGCTGTCCCTGGGCTTTTTCATTCAAGACTAGCACTCCACCAATTGAGCCACACCTCGAGCCTACCCCTCCTCATCTGCCCCTCTCCCCCCAACTGGTTATTTGGAGATAAGAGTCTCACAGGCTTTCCTGCCTATACTGGCTTCAAATTGAGATCCTCAGATCTCAACCCTGAGTAGTTAGTATTACAGGTATGAGCTACAAGCACCTGGCTAGACAAATCTTTCAGACTTTATTTACATAGATTTTATGTAACTTAATATACTCTAAAATGATTAGATAAGTTATACAGCTTTTCTGCCTCCTTTCTAATGCTAATGACAAATCAAGGTGGTATTTACTATCCGTGTTGGCAAAAATACCAATAAAGCTTCTAGAGGCAATTTATTTGCATATATCTGTAGTCCAGTATGTTTTATTTAGTAGAGTCATATCTCTCTGAAGAGAGGAAGAAATACAGGTTCAGGGCCAACTCAAGTTACCTTGCTCAGTCCTCCTTCAGGGTCATTACAGAGCTTCTTCAACAGCTTCTTCAACTTTCTCAAGAGAGTACAGTGTGAAATGTCCAAAGAACAGAAGTCTAGGAGAAAGATGACCTAAAGGAAGATGAAGTACTCAGTATTCACTGCACATGCTGGTATTTCCACCACTCCCTTCCCTGCTTATTGCAAATAGCCACTTCTCCTTACCAGTTGATGAGCTGCCATGGAAAACACTGAATTACACAGTTTTTCTACTACGGTTTTCCACTATTCTGTGACAAAAGGGATTCCAAAATCACTCTCATGCTTGCCAGAAACTGTCCCACATCTATCAAAACATAAAGTAGTTAATATTTTATATGGTAAGAACATCATTTACTACATTATTACCAAGGGCAAAGCTAGGGAGGGCTATAGAACCTGACTACCAAAGCAGGGAGAAGGGAACAGCAGATCACAAAACCATTAAGCATCATCCAAATGAACAATGTCAATCTTATTTCCTCTGAAAGGGAAAAGCAGTGAAAATTTCAGTAGTTGATATGAGTGATAGTTAAGTTTAAGGTGAGTTTTTGTCTTTGTTGCTTTTCAATGAAGTGGAGATATCACTCTAAGTTATGTCTTTGATCCCAGCACTCAGAAGGCTGAGGAAGAACTGAGAATTTCAAGGGCAGCCTGGGTAGACAGCAAGTTCAAGGCCAGCATGGGCTACACAGTGAAAACTTATCTAAAAAGAAGTGGTGATGCCTGTAGTCCTAGCTACTTGGGAGGACTACAGTTTAAGGTCAGCCTAGACAAGAAGTTTAAGAGAACTCATCTTGGGAGACCTCATTTCAACCAATAAAAATCTGAACATATGATTATATAGTTGTAGTTCCAGATATTTGGGGAATACAAATAGGAAAATTGCAGTCCAAGCTGGCCCACACAGAAAGGTAATACTCTATTTGAAAAATAAGTTAAGTAAAAATAGGAGGTGTGGCTGAGTTATACCTGCTTAGCAAGCAAAGCCCTGAATTCAAATACCAGTACTGTGAAAGAGTGAAAGAGAAAGAGAGAGGGAAAGGGAAAAGGAAAAGGGGAAAAGAAAAGGGACGGGGGAAGGAAAAGGGAAAAATATGAAAAATTGACCAAATGAGTCAGCTCTTAGCCTTCCCTTTCCTTTAGTTTACAATGGGTCCATGAATTAATGTTCTGATCTCCCAAGGCCTAAGTGGCTTGATCCAGAACTCCAAGCATTTTGTCATAATTGCTGAGACCAAATTTGGCAGAAGTGAATAGTCAATTTCTCACCATCTGTTGGATTTCATACAATTTTCTGTCGATTTACAGGAAACAAGTATCAATATTTTCAGTGATTTATAAAAGTTATAGATTTTAAAAGCTTCAGACTTTCTTTTGAGGGTGATGATTAACAGAGATGGCAGACTCCCCTGACATGCAATAATATCACTTACGAGTGCTGTATGATTGCAAAGAGAATGACTAGGCAGCAGAATGACCAAATTCTAAATAAAAACACTAATGCTAATGGCTCATAACTGTAATCCTAGCTACTCAGCAGGCTGAGATCTGAGGATCAAAGTTTGAAGCCAGCCCAGGAAGGAAAGTCCATGAAGACTCTATCTGTAGCTAAGAAACAAAAAGCCAGAAGTAGAACTATGGCTCAAGTGGCAGAGTGTTCATCTTGAGCAAAAAAGCTAAGGGAAAGTGCCTAGGCCCTAAGTTCAAGCACTAGCACCTTCCCCCCACCGCCCCAAGAAAAGAAAAAAAGGCTAGGCATGGTGGCTCATGCATGCAATCCTATCTACTCAGGAGGCTGAGTTCTATGCCAACTTGACTCTATCTCCAATTAACCAGGAAAAGGGCAGGAAGGGGTGCTGTGGCTCAAGTAGAGCAATAGCCTTAGGCAATAAAGCTCAGCCATAGCACTCAGGCCCTAGGTTCTAGACCCAGAAATGGGTCAAAAAAACCAAAAATAATCTGAACAAGGTGGTGACACAGGCTTGTAACTTCAGCACTTGAGAGGCTGAGGCAAGAGAGTCACGAGTTCAGGGCACACCTCAGGTACATAGTGAAATATTGTCTCAACAAAACAAAAACTTCCAAATAACAAAAAAAAAAAGCAGAAATAACTATAGATCGGAACTGAAATAAGCCATATACATACTTGATGCGTGAGTTATAACTATCTGTTTTCATGGATTGTGTATTGATACTCACATTTTTTCTATAAGGTACACAGCAAGATCTTTGGCTCCAGAGTCTGTGCTCTTCAATTGCAAATGGCACCGGGAGAGCAGGCTACCTTGCACAGACCAGAACAGAGAAAAGACCACAGAGCCAACTTCCCCTGGTGCTCACTGAGCATCAACAGCTCACACTACAATAATGTGTTCCCAGAACTTGGGCAGGAACTATCTTTATAGAAGCAGCTGTCACTGGCAAAGCAAAAACAAAAACCTATGTGTATGGGGCAAATTTATGAAAGAGCATTCAATCCAGAAGTGAACCAAGAAAAATGGTTTTAGGAAAACTTCCCTATTGCTCTGCATTTTTGTGGAACATACAAATGTGTTTTTTTGCTCCACAAGACAACTTCTGCACCCCAAGAAGCCCACCCCATTGTTAATCTCTTTCTTGTAATGAATCTTCTGTATCTGGGCCCTTCTCCTGAGTTTTCAATCAAATCTCCCACTAGCAGGGTTGAGGGAGAATGGAAAAGAAGGTGTGAGTCTGATCAAGGTACATTGCATGAGTTTTGTTTTGTTTTTTTTTTTTTTTTGTCAGTCATGGGGCCTGCACTCTGGGCCTGGGCACTGTCCCTCAGCTCTTCAGCTCAAGGCTAGCGCTCTACTGCTTGAGCCACAGCACCACTTCTGGCTTTTTCTGCTTATGTGGTGCTGAGGAATCAAACCCAGGGTCTCATGCATGCAAGGCAAGCACTCTACCACTGAGCCACCTTCCCAGCCCCTACATTTTATGAGTATATGCACATGTTAAAATAAATCTACCCTGTACAACAAATTGAAAATAATATATGGAAAAAGTAAAGATAATCCATCATTGAAGGACAATAGGAAATTTTCTAGCAATTCATTTGAAAATGAAAATATAAATTCAAACATCAAAAATTGTTACACTACAGTTATGTGACCTCTTTACTAGGCTTAAAAAACAATAACAACAACAAAAACAGAATTGCTAGTGATATCACTGATATTGTGTGACTGGGGGCAGTGATCTCACTAAATGTTAGCTCTTCATTTTTGGAAAAGTATGTCTAATTTCAGGCTAAAGACCAGTGTCAAGGTATTTGAAGAACTAGGAGCTACATATTGTTTTAAATGGTAAATATATATCACTAAAAAGAACAGAAGCATTTATTTTTCTTTTGGTGGCAGTTCTGGAGCATGAGCTAAAGACCTGAGTGCTGTCCCTCAGCTTTTTTGCTTGAGGCTACTATTCCTCTATTACTTAAACCACATCTCTACTTCTGGCTTTTCTGGGGAGTGGGGGGAGAAGATGTGGTTAATTGGAGATAAAAAATTCTTATATTCTTTCCTGCCCAGACTGGCTTGGATCTCAGCTATCTGATTAGCTGTAATCTCGCACCTGGTGAAACCTTTAATTTTTTTTTTTTTTAATTTTTACTTTTGCCAGTCCAGGGCTTGAACTCAGGACCTGGGCACTGTCCCACAGCTTCTTTTGCTCATGGCTAGCACTCTACCACTTGAGCCACACCACCATTTCTGGCTTTTTCTATATATGTGGTAATGAGGAATCAAATCCCGGGCTTCCTGGATGCTAGGCAAGCACTCTAGTACAAAGCCACATTCCCAGCCCAACCTTTAATTTTTAAAAGCGTAATTTACAAAGGATTGAAATTGGACCACTGTGTGGAATCTCTCTATAAGGAGGATGTTTTTAGAAAACATAATATTTTAAGTTAGGAGAATTGACTAAATGACTACAGAATTTAGAATTTGTAAATGAAAGAAGTAGCCAAGTAGCTTGTAATCTTCCTACCATTGAAAATGCTTAGAGATGTCTGTTGAAGATGAACATGTATACTAATGAGCCCAAACTTTAGAAATGTCTATTCAATTTGTGTCTGATTTTTTTGTGTGCCTGAAAAAAAAAATTGTGCCTGTATATTGGAAGGGAAGATGGGATTTTCCCACTTTTTTATTTTATTTTAAAAACCTACTTGAAAATAATTCATTATCTTTTTGTAACTCTTCGTCATCTTTGTTCTTTGGACTTTCTCTAAAGGGGCATCTAACCTCCAGAGGGTCTGTCACATAAGAATTATGAAGTTGGAACTGGGAAGGTGACTCAGTGGTAGAGTGCTTGCCTTGCATGCTTGAGGCCCTCAGTTCGATTCCTCAGCACCACATAAGCAGAAAAATCTGGAAGTAGGGCTGAGACTCAAGTGGTAGAGTGCTAGTCTACAGCTGAAGAGCTGAGGGACAGCACCCAGACCCAGAGTTCAGGCCCTACGAACGACATACAAAAAAAAAAAATAAAGAAGAAGAATTATCAAGTAGCCCGGCATCAGTGGCTCAGGCCTATAATCCTAGATACTGAGGAGGCTGAGATCTGAAGATCGCAGTTCAAAGCCAGCCTGGGAAGAAAAGTCGTTAGACTCTTATCTTCAATAAATCACCAGAAAACCAGAAGTGGCACTGTGGCTCAAGTGGTAGTGCTCCCCTTGAGTTGAAGATCACAGGGACAGCGCCCATGCCCAGAGTTCAAGCCCCACAACCAACAAAAAAAAAAAAAAAAGAAGAAGAAGAACTACGAAGTGCCAAATGCTGGTGGCTCACACCTATAACACTACCTACTCAGGAGGCTGAGATCTGAGAATTGTGGTTCAAAGCCAGCCCAGGCAGGAAAGGCTGTGAGATTCTTATCTCCAATAAACCACCAGAAAACCAGAAGTGGCACTGTGGCTCACATGGTAGAGCACTAGCCATGAGTTGAAGAGCTGAGGGACAGCACCCAAGCCCAGAGTTCAAGCCCCACAACCAACAAAACAAAACAAAACAAAAAACTATGAAATATGCTAATATTAGCACTGTCTGTAATTAATTCCTCTAAACTAGAATCAACCCATATGCCTCTCCAAGTTAAGCAGATAATTATGGTATGTCATAAAGAGACTATTGTGGTACACCAGTGAATACAAATGACAACACATGAATGAACCTCAAAAACATTGTTAAACAAATCAAATATTTCACAGAAGATTGTATGCTATCAAGGTGGAAAAAAAAGCAATAACCAACACATTGTACAGGGATGACTAGAAAGAAAAACAAGGAACCTGTGAACACACACTTAAGAATGATACTACAGAGAGTTGTTTTCACTTATTGTCCCTCCATATCTATTCTTTTGTATGTGAACCACATTTTGAAATGGTCCCTTCATGCTGTGGCTTTGCTTTTCCTTTAGTCCCATTCTACGGTCTCTATTGGATCATTCCCATTTACCACTTGGAGAGCAAAGCCTCTCCACTGAACCTCAGGCTCTGCAAACTCTGGCCCTCTTTAAGTTCTTTCCCTTTCTCTGCCAGAATTTCTTCCTGATACTCCTTCCTACTGTCCTGGTTACCTTCCTTGTAGATTTCCTCAAGATGCCCATGAGTGATGTGAGGCAGTCCCCAATCATGACTTCCTGTTCGTTACTGGTTACGAATCTTTAGCCACAATTTCTTTCTTTCTTTCTTTTTTTGGGTCTGGTTGTGGGGCTTGAACTCTGGGCCTGGGCGCTGTCCCTCAGCTCTGCAGCTCAATTTAGCCACAATTTCTTTTTTTTTTATTTAATTTAATTTAATTTTATTTGAGAACATACTGTACAGAGGGGCTACAATTACATGGGCAGGATAATGCATACATTTCTTACCAAGCATTGCAGCCTCCTCCTTTGTTTACCCTTCACCTCCCTTCCCCGCCTCCCCCCTCCCCCCACCCAATTATACGCCCCTCCCCACACACCGACATTGTAAAGCTGGTTTTGACATGACATTTTGTACTTCTCATTGTTGCAACAGGTCCACCTGAATCCTTAAACGACTTGTTTGTCCCCATCTCCTCCACATGTTATACTGACATCAAATATAGTGAAAGCGGGGGTTACACTGTGGGGGAGGGACATACAAGGCAACAAAGAAATAATCTTATAAATGCGTTAGAAACACATGCATGAAAGAAAAAAAAACATTAAAATACATATTTAAGGGTTCATTTTTCTAACATCACATTATCTGACCTTTTCCGCTTGACTCATACCTATACTAGATATTGCAAATAAGGGAAACCATGGGACCTATGCTTCTTTGGGCCTGGCTTACTTCACTTAATATAATTTTTTCCAAACCTTTCCATTTCCTAATAAATGGGGAAATGTCATTCTTTCTGATGGAGGCATAGAATTCCATTGTGTATATATACCACATTTTCTTGATCCATTCATCTACTGAGGGGCATCTGGGTTGGTTCCATATCTTAGCTATGGTAAATAATGCTGCAATAAACATAGTTGTGCTGGTAGCTTTAGTGTGGTCTTGTTTGTATACATTTGGGTAAATGCCCAAAAGTGGGATTGCTGGATCATAGGGGAGGTCTATGTGAAGTCTTTTGAGGAACCTCCATACTGCTTTCCAAAGTGGTTGAACAAGTTTACATTCCCACCAACAATGAAGTAAGGTTCCTTTCTGTCCACATCCCCTCCAGCATCTGTTGTTGTTAGAGTTCTTGATTTTTGCTGTTCTAACTGGAGTGAGGTGATATCTCAATGTTGTTTTGATTTGCATTTCTTTTATGGCTAGGGATGTTGAACATTTCTTCATGTGTCTATTGGCCATCCTTCTTTCTTCTTCAGAGAAGCTTCTCTTTAAGTCTTTCGCCCACTTATTTATTGGGCAGTTGTTTCTTTGAGGATTTGTTGTTGGGTGGTTTAATTTTTTGAGTTCCAAGTATATTTTAGATATGAGACCCTTGTCTGTTGTATGTTTAGCCACAATTTCTATCTTGAGAGTGCAACTAGGTCTTACCACCTTAAGGCCACTAAAACCATGAATACCACGTGTTCAGAATCTACCCATTATCATCCCCTTTTTAGTAACCTGTTCCTTCCCATTTATCACAGGCCCACTGTAGGTATACCTTCCTCCATTTGAAATGTCTCTAACTTCCTCTTTGCTTGTTTAAGCCTATTCAAAGTCCTTCACTGAGCTCAGCAATTGTTTTCCAAAATGTTTTTCCCTAGTTGCCTTCCCTCTCCCTAGACCTGTGCTCATCCTTTGACAGCCTGATGTATGTACAAAATTATGTAATCACACATTTGTTTGGGCTCCTCTATCATTGTATCCTCAGTACCTAACGTGGGGCCTCACACACAACAGGCATTGGGTAAGCATTGTTGAACTAACAGACATGAAAATAAAGCTCAGGCTAGGTGTACTTTAGACCATTTTTACTTTTTTTTCTCCTAATGTAACTCTGTCTATCTCCCTCCCTATAACCATAAATGCTTGCTTTTATAAGAAGATAATTCAGGGGCTGCAATACTCTCTGGCCTAGAAAGTTTAATTGTATATGCAATTTCCTCTGTATCACAGATGAGAGAAAGGGAAGAAAGGTCAAGTACTTGATGTCCCAGTGGTAAGGGATTATGGGAAACTCTCTTAGACAGTCAGTGGGATTTCAGAGTTGAATGGCCCAGTTGAAGAGCCAGGTTTCAGTGTTGTTCCAGCATCTTGAGCTCCTATATCAATCAACTTGTGAGAACCCTGAAGTTTTCGCTCAGTGGCTTTGACAGAATGGTAAGAACTTGAAGAAGTTTTTAGAGGTTGAAGAATATGCAGGATTGAGATATGCTACAAGAGAAAGAGAAAGTATAGAAAATGGCAGAAATAAAAATGGAGATCAGCATGATCCATGGTGAACTGGAAAGACAGCACATATCAATGATCTTGTAGTGAGAATTTTAAGGAGGACACAGAGATGGGCAGAATAGTCTAGACATATGAGAGAAAACTGATGTGATGGCAAAAACAATACTACAAAAGTTAAGACTGTAGCCAGGTATGGTAGATCATGCTATAATCGCAGCCGTAGTTCAAGGAACACTCAGAAAAATGTTCACTATATCTTACCTTAAATGATAGCTTGGGGTGTACCTGCTTGCCACTATAGTTACTTGGGAGACCAGGACCAGGAGGAACTCAGTCCAGACCATGCAAAAACTGAGACACTATCCTCAAAATGACAGGAGTAAAAAGGGCTAGGAGGCACAGCTAAGGTGGTAGGGCACTTGCTTAGCAGGAATGAGGCAGTGATTTCAAACCCAGTACCATCAATCCCACCCACCCTCCAAAAAAAACCCCACAGTAACTGTCTTATCACATACTCTTAAAGAAGCATGAGGTAAAGAATGGAGAAGAAAACAGGATGTACCTCTCAAGCAGCCACAGAAAGGAGGGTATTCATGACAGCTAGGACTTCACCAATGTTCATGCCAACAAGGTCACTTTTCTCAGGTATAAGTAGAAGGCCACCTGGATTGTTATCACTGAAAGGACACAAACTCACACCTGTTAGTAGGAAGAGGCTTTTCCTGGTCAGGTTCCAATAAAGAACACAGAGAGATGTCAGCGTCAGTTCTATGAAATAGAGGGGACTGGGTCAGGAAGAGAAATGGTAGTTACAACTAGGACTATGCCACTGTCTGTCCACATGTCCTTCCAAAAGCACAGGCACATAAATACCTTGATATAAGTGTTAAATATATCTGATATCATGACTCGTAGCTCAACAATCCAGGCTAACAATCCCTGTATCTTCAAATGTTCTTCATGCAACACCTCCAGGACCTATCATCATCTTCGTTAACTGATTCTGAAAGCATTTTATACAAATAGCCCTAAATCTGTCATCCAGACCAGATAGTCCAACTTGTAAGCAGATGCTCAGTTCCCTCCCTCCTTCAAGAGTCTGTGCCTCCATTAAGGAACTCTACAGTCCCATCTGCTTTTCTGATGGGACTGTAAGTCTCCATATACTCTCTTCCTGGAATGTTTCTTTCTATACATTACTACTCTGCATTTTCAGTTGTTGTAATGGAAGACTGAGGACCCCAAACTCTTTTGGTTTTAGTTTTTGTCTTTGATATTTAATTAGAGACTGAAGGTCTGAAGAAGTTTTCACTGGGTTCAATACTGCCTTGTCTTATAAGGGCCTTGGATTAAAGTCTTGAGAAGAGTATCAGTCTATCACTATTTTAGTCATTCTCATGCCTAGTAGGAACTCGAGAATCTCTCTAAATTCTGGGTAGGAGAAGCACTACTCCGAAAGCACAGAAGGAAGGACTAGTTAAAGAAAAATAACTACAGATGTTAGAATTATTCAATAATCGAGGAGAATGGAACTTACCTAAAATATGTGCACAGTGAATGGAATGTGAGCTACAGGGACTGCTTATGATGTTGCTCAGTGATATTCTTCTAGAAAGCCAGGAAAAGGACATTTAGAAAATTTACTTCATGACACTCCACAGACATATGGTACCATGAAATAACATCACATACTTGTCCCAAGTATGAGGAGAGCAGATTTGGCAGACCACTTTGTGGCAGTGAACTAAACCCCTGCCCAGTATCAGGAGAGGGAAGAACCTACTACTTAAACAAAAGGTGGCAGATAAGTTTAGTTTATGCCCAAGGTAATATCTGCAAGTTTTCCTTCTGGAAGGTTTGACCCAATAGTTGAAGAAACTGACTTCTAAAAAATATGCACTATTAGAGGAAGAGACAAAGGCAGGGATAGAGTATGTTTTTTGTGAGCTTTCTGTTGCTTAAACAATGTTAAACCTTTTCCTTTATCTTGTAGATTTACAGACTATGCTTACAATCATAGGAATCAGGCCTCCAGACAGGGTTATTGAGTTATTTTTGAAGAAACTTACTGTTTTAAAATAAATGTAGTGAATAGGTAATGCTGTGCAAGGCATTTGATGGAGGGTTCAAGAAGACCCAACATGAAGGCTGGGAAGGTGGCTCAGTGGTAGTAGAGTGCTTCCCTTGTATGCATGAGGCCCTGGGTTCAATTCCTCAGCACCAATACACAGAAAAAGCTGGAAATGGATGTGGCTCAAGTGGTAGAGCACTAGCCTTGAGCTGAAGAGCTGAGGGACAGTACCTAGGCCCAGAGTTCAGGCCCCACAACCAACAAAAAAAAAAAAAAAGAAGACCCAACATGACAGAGACAGTAAGGGAGACAGGGGCAGGGGTCACATGAACATAAGGATGCTGGACAAAGAATGGCTTAGTCAGGTAAAATATTAGTGAAGTTCAATTCATTAGCATAAGAAGGAAAACAAAAACCCTCACTACTGCTTTCTGAAGGGATGATAAAAACAAATGACATAGGGTTGATCTAATAATAGGCACTAGTGTTATTCAAGAAGCCATGTGCCCTCTACTTTTTTGTGTAGGATGAAGTAAAAATTAGTTAATCAGCTACCTGGTGAATACAAAGAATTGGGACAATATTCCATTTGCTAAAAGAGTACTTGTAAATACTTAAAGCACCCTTTTACTCCAGTACTTAGTCTGAGTAACATGATAGTATCTAAAAACTGAGCAATACAAAAAAACTGGAGAAACAAAACTTAGTAATATTGTTTTACAGGTATATTTTGAAGTATTGATGAATAAAATGGTCATATACTTTCTCTAAAATAATACTGGGAAGGAGGAAGAAGAGTAGGTGAGGTATATTATAAATGAAACAAGATAAGCTTATCATCATTGAAGGCAAGTAATGAGTACACTTGGGGGTGAGACAACTATCAACTTTTTTTTTTTGGCGGTCATGGGGTCTGAACTCTGGGCCTGGGTGCTGTCCCTCAGCTCTTCAACTCAAGACTAGCACTCTGCCACTTGAGCCACAGTGCCACTTCTGGCTTTTTCTGCTTATGAGGTGCTGAGGAATTGAAACCAGGGCTTCATGCATGCAAGGAAAGCACTCTACCACTGAGCCACCTTCCCAGCCCTCCTCCTCTTTCTTTTTTGTCTGTCATGGGGCTTGAACTCTGGGCCTGGGCACTGTCCCTCTGCTCTTCATCTAAAGGCTAGTGCTCTACCACTTGAGCCACCGTGCCACTTCCAGTTTTGTGGTGGTTTATTGGAGATAAAAGTCTCATGGCCTTTCCTGCCTGGGCTGGCTTTGAACTGCGATTCTCAGATCTCAACCTCCTCAGTAGCTAGGATTACAGGAGTGAGCCGCCAGCGCCTGGCCAACTTTACGTCTGCATTTGTTTAAAATTTTCTCATAATTTGTTTGTAAGCAAGTCATAAAGCTGGAGACTAAACTGTGACTTGTGAGACAAAAGCTTATACAATACAGATTGGAAATGAGCACAGGGTCATGTCCTTTGATAGCTATTTTGCACAAAGGTTTTAGAAATCTATCAACAAACATTTGGGAAACTCAAATTGAAATATTCAGAACAAATAAAAAGTAACAAATCTCATCGTAATCGACTTCAGCGAAAGAATCCACACTTTCAGTAAATAATTACCATCACAGTGAAGAGATGGTTCCAACAGGTCTGTCGATCGGGAAAGAATATGGAGAGACATGGAGTGAACCAATGCAGCAGTGGTACACAGTAGAAACCATGTTGAAAATGAACTATACATACAGCTTTTGGGTAGGTACAGAAGGGAAAAACTATGAGAGAACAAAGGACTGTCCAGGAAGAAATGTACTATTATCCATCTTATGAAACAGTACCCCCACCTGTACACCACCTTTATAATAACAACAAAAATGTTTTTAAAGTTTTAGATTTAGGTTTCATATTTAGGTCATAATCAATTTGAGCTATGAGTTATAAAGTATATAAGATCTGGGTCTAGATTTTCTTTTTTTTTTTAATCTTTTGCATATGATTGCCCAGTTGACATTTATTTTATACTGTCTCTTTTTTTCCAATACATTATCTTTGCTCTTTTCTCAAGAAAGAAACACCTCAATCTTTTTCTTCTAATTTTTATATTTTATAGTCTCATCTTTTGCCCAAGTTAGCCAATACCAAAATTCACTTATTTGCATATCCCGCACAGCTAGGATGACAGGTATGCACTATGGTGCCCAGATTTTTTTTTTAATTTACTTTTATTGGCAAGGTAATATACAGAGGGGTTGCAGATATATAGATATATATGGTAATGAGTACATTTTTGTTGAACATTTTTACCCCCTCCCTCATTTTTCTCCCACTTTCCCTTGGCCCCTAGAATTCCCCGGACCAAGTCTAAAAGTTCATTTCCAGCATACTGTCTTTTTAAATATATATATATATATATATATATATATAAAGATACTGTACAGAGGGGTTACAGTAACATGAGAAAAGTAATGATTACCATTCCTATTGAATTGTTATCCCCTCCTTTGATTTTCCCCTACCATTCACCCACTCCCCTGCATGGGGTTGTAAAGTTCATCTTGTACATTTCATTGTTACAATTGGTCAACCTGTATCTCTATTTAAGGATTTTGTTTTTTCCCTTCGCCTTCCCAAATTAGAAAAATGTATATATAGGATGCTTTTTATTGCTCAAGATGAAATCTTGTCAACTTTATTTTGCCTAGGCTGATCTTCATCTGTGATCCTCCCAATCTCAGCCTTCCCAAGTTTCTAACATTGTAGGCATGAGCCACTGTGACTATTTAAAAGCCCAATTTTTGTGCAAATTGCTTTTTATGTAAAAGTTCCTTCGTTAACGGCTTTTCCAAATCTAGTATTTTACTGCATAAAAAGCCTTGAAGATAGTTCTTAATTCTCTTATTTAAGTCTCAGCCTCAGATTGATACTTGAAGTTAAAAAAAATTAAGTGGCCAGATAGCTCTTTGACAGTCTCTTTCACTGCCAGGCAAACACATCTCTTGCACATATGCCTGTGTACTTGCTTCTCAGCCTAAGATGAACTCCTCCACACATCTCAACCAAGTCAAGGATGATGGCTTAACTTCTAGCCCTTTACTTCACACCATCTTTCCTAGTGCATTCAAGGCTGTTTTGAATCTTCTTCCTGTGGGTTCCAACTGCCCCTGAATATCCCTTTATCACAGCCATATTATATCTGTCTCTCCCACTACATTCTCAAGGGACTCCTTGAGAATTATTCCACCTCTGAGGTTCTGTTTTGGCTTAGGGCTGGCCTACAATTAGCACAGAGTATACACAATAAGAAGAGGGTAGGAGTAGAACATGCGAGTGTTGTGCTCACTAATGCTTACTTTGGCAACTCGGCACTGCTGCAGTTTGACATCTGTTTCATCCCACTCTTCTTCTAGCTCAAACCAGCCAATAGGATCATCTTCTCCAAGGTCTTCAGATGAACAGTAAACCCTGTGTACAGAATGACAATCAAAACAATTTCCTGTTCCTAAGCTTCTCCAGAATCCAGCAAGTAAAGCCACATTTATATAGGAGTTACCTCATATACAAAGCATGTCAATTAAAAGTGGGACCAGGAATAGCACCCACTACCCACTGGGAACACATGAGGTAGTAGTGATAGAGGTCCTCCCAATTCGTAGCAATCTCATCTATAAAATGAAAGTTAAGAAGAAATTTGCTCTCTATACAGTGGCTTATCTATCTGAAGAACCAGACTTAATGAGACTCTCATGAGAGAGGCAAAATGACCACTATATCTCAAAAGAGCTATGGAAAGGGAGGCCCAGTTTCTTTGACTCATTTTTCACACATCTGTCTGACTAATGTGTGACCAGTGTGGGGTCTGGGCACTCACAAACAGCTGAACGCAGAAGTCTGGGGGTTTTCAGACCCTGGAATTCCAATAAAGGAAATCACTGTTCATAGGCCTTCATGTTATTTTTAGTTCTTAAGAAGTCCTTCTAAGCCAGGCACTGGTGGCTTACACCTATAATCCTTGGAGGCTGTGATTTGAGGACTGCAATTCAAAGCCAGTCCAAGCAGGAAAGTTCATGAGATTCCTATCTCCAATTAACCACCAAAAAGCTGGAAAGAGAGCTGTAGCTCAAGTGGTAGGTTAGTAACTTTGAGCAAAACCAGCTCCAAGACAGTGCCCAGATGTTATGTTCATTGAGTTCAAGCTCTAGGACCAGCACCTCCCCCCCCCAAAAAAAAGTCCTTCTAGAAAAGTTTTCTACAATGGTGGGCCACTTTTTTGTCAGTCATGGGGCTTAAACTCTGGGCCTGAACACTGTCCTTCAGCTCTTCAGCTCAAGGTTAGCACTCTACCACTTGAGCCACTGGGCCACTTCTGGTTTTCTGAGTGGTTTATTGGAGATAAGAGTCTCATGGACTTTCCTGACTGGGCTGGCTTGGAACTGTGATCCTCAGATCTCAGCTTCTTGAGTAGCTAGTAATACAGACCTGAGCCACCGATGCAAAGTAGGTAGGTAGGGGCTGGGAAGGTGGCTCAGTGGTAGAATGCTTGCCTTGCATGCATGAGGCCATGAGTTCGATTCCTTACCACCACATAAGCAGAAAAAGCCAGAAGTGGTGCTGTGACTCAAGTGGTAGAGTGCTAGCCTTTTGCTGAAGAGATCAGGGATAGTGCACAGGCCCAGAGTTCAGGCCCCACAACTGACAGAAATTTAAAAAAAGCAGATTTATGTATCATATTGAACTAATGATTTATATAATGACATATATAAAAATGTAAGCCATCAGGCCAAGGAATGAATAAAGGCACTTTTTGTTACAGAATAGATTGCATGCACAATATTAGGGAAATGATAAAAAGTTGCTGCCATTTACTTAATATCAGTAAAATAACAGGAATAACGTAAAACACAGAGAATCTCCCTGGTGAGGCTGACATTTGTGTATAGTCTTAGATATTCTGAATGTGCATATCTGAGAACTGATGTGTGAAGCAAGGCTGGACAGAAAGTTCATAAGACTCTCATCTCCAGTTAACCAGCAATAATCCAGAAACGGAACTGTGGCTCAAGTAGTAGAATGTCAGCTTTGAGTGCAAAATGTCAAAGGAGAGTGCAAGTCCCTTAATGCAAATGCCAGAAATGGCATAAAGAATAAAAAGCAAAACATAAAACACATGGAAACACAAAAAGACAAAAGTTATGCAAATTTAAATGCTACATTGAGAGATGGATCACACCAAATACAAGAAATGACATTTAGACATTTTCACTCAGTTGAAAAATAAACCAGGATAAGGTGGAATATATACACAATGGAATTTTACTTATCTATTAGAAAGGATGATATTGCATCATTTTAAGGAAATGGTAGGACCTGGTGAAAACTAGATTAAGCCAAGAGAAACTAAGAATGTGTGTTTTCTTTCACCTGAGGAAGACAGCATTAATCTATAAATATACAATAGACAATTGGGTAAACTTGGTGTACATAATTTTAAGAAGTGAAATATGATAGACTCATATTAGAAATTAAATGATATAATTTATTAGAAAAACTAACTTATAGTCCAATAAAATAAACACCAGGAATCGAGTAATCATATGTGGAAGTGAAATCAAGAGCAGAAAGGCAAACTAATGAAAACATAAAAGGTGTAGAAATAGGGGCTGGGAAGGTGGTTCAGTGGTGGAATACTTGCCTTGCATGCATGAAGCCCTGGGTTCGATTCCTTAGCACCACATAAGCAGAAAAAAAAAGAAAGTGGTGCTGTGGCTCAAGAGGTAGAGCAGGTGCTTTGAGCTGAAGAGCTGAGGGACAGCACCTAGGCCCAGAATTCAGGCCCATAAATAACAAAAATGTGAAGAAATAGGTATGAAATCAAATTTCCAATTAAAATTAATGATTTTAAATATGCATTTAATTTTACATGTATTTATTGTTTATAACTCTAATCTTTTGGTACCTCTTGCCTTTTGTGCTTTTAGGTTATCTTAAAATCTCTTTGTTGTGTGGACAATGCATGGACCATGATAGTCCTACCTATGCCTCTTGTGTTGCTGAGATTAATGGCATGAGTCACCATGCTTCACTGATTTGTGCAGATTGGGACTTGTAAACTTTTGTCCAGATTATGTCCAAAGTGTGATACTCTTGATCTCTGATTTCTGATAGTGATCATAGATGTGAGCTGGTACATAAGGCCATTCATAATCCTTTATCCCACTTGGAAGACATGAAGTTTAATTTTCCAAATGACATACAAGATGACAAACAGAAAAATAATCCCTTAATTCGGGTAAAGATGAGTTACTAATGTGAAACAAAAATACTTTCTAAAATATCTGACTAGTGTAATTATATTTTCAATCTTACCCTATATTTTAACATAAAAACTATTTTAATATTTATGCCAGTGATTAAACTCAAATTGCAGGCATGCAACTGTGGTTTGCACCTGTAATCCGAGTTACTTGGGGTGCAGAGACGCCAGGATCATGGTTCAAAGCCAGCATGGGCAGGAAAGTCTGTGTGACTCTTATCTCCAAAATTAATCACAGAAAAATACCTGAAGTGTCACTGTGGATCAAGTGTCAAGCCAAAACAGCCTAGAGACATTGACTAGACCCAGAGTTCAAGCCCCAAGACTGGCAAAAAGAGACTATTATTGCTTTAATCATTCATTTGGATCACCTATAGAGAGGGCAGGCTATTGAAGGTCACATCATTAACTGAAGAAGTAGAATTTGAGAGGATCACAATTCAGAATCAGTCTGGGAAGGGAGGTAATAAGATTTCCATATCTCCCTAAAGCCAGGCAGGTTGGAATGCATTCGTGATCCCAGCTACTTGGCTGACCAAGGTAAGAATGAGCTTAGCCTAGTCTCTGTTTTGCCATCAACAAAACTGATAATGTATGTGAAAGACCCCAGACTCACTGGGATACTTTCTTCAACGGGAGGGCACCCCAAGAACCAAGACTCCAAGCCAGCAGCTGCAATAAGCAAGAGGAGTTTATTTGGCGTTTGCGCAAACGGGCTCTCTGTCCAGGGCAGACAGGAAGCCCAGTCCAGCGGTTACAGGCACTTTTAAAGACAAAGACCACAGGATTAGCATATAACACCAGGTGTCCCTGGGATTGGCCCGTTTAAAAGGTTACTATGTACTTTAGCAATTATTTTTTTACTACCCAGGGAAGTTTATAACACTCTTTGCACTAAGACAATTAGTGCAGACAGAGGTAGTCACTCTGGGAGATAAAGGTTAGGAGATTTACAGTGTTACAGGTTTGTGATTGATTAACAATTTGGCCTAGTCTGCAGAGCCCACCAGATGGCCCTTATCTTGAGCCCCCTAAACTGGGAATTTCTGCACAGGAATGTGGAGGAACATACTCTTTGTTCCTTATCTTGGGTCCCATTTGGCCACCTGGGGAATTTACTTGTTAGTTCTTTATTTACGACTACAGAGCTTGTCCCAGGGCTGACATCTAGGCTCCCAAACTTTTTTATTTATTTCCAGGGAGGGGAAGGGTCAGTGCTAGCACAAGCAAGTTTACAGAAGCAAAACTAGCAGTTAGCAATTGTAAAATGTAACTCTAATTTTTAATCTTTCAGTATGAGCAAAGTCAGTAAATGAAAAAGATTGTTGATGTGTCCTTATTTGTAGAATGCCTGTCTAACAAACAAAATATCTAAATTAAAATTAAAAGAGAAAGAAAGAGAGAGAGAGAGAAGAGAGAGAGAGAGAGAGAGAAAGAAAGAAAGAAAGAAAGAAAGAAAGAAAGAAAGAAAGAAAGAAAGAAAGGAAGGAAGGAAGGAAGGAAGGAAGGAAGGAAGGAAGGAAGGAAGGAAGGAAAGAAGGAAGGAAGGAAGGAAAAGAAAGAAAGGAAGAAGGAAGGAAGGAAGGAAGTAATGGAGATAAGGAAGGAGGGAAGGAGGATAGGAACAAAGGAAAGAAGGAAGGAGGGAAGAAAGGAAGGAAGAAGGGAGAAAGAGAAAGAGAGTGGTAAAAAGAAATATAAAAAACATATAGTCAGCATGTGATAGATGTTAATAGTGACACTATACCATGTTAGATATAATTGTCATCATTGATTTCTAGGAGCAGCCTAGATAAAACAAGAGCAGATTTCAGCCAAGGATACATACATGTGTTCACCACCAACGAACTGTTATTGATGCCTCCTCCTGGACCAGAAGACATCTAAATAAATAAAAATAAAGCCTAAATAAACCAATAACATACATATACAGAACTTTGATAAAACACAGGTCTGGCTTAAAGTGTTGGACCAACAGGATTGCATATCTAGGAGGTATGGTAAAGTGTGTGGGAGACAGTCATTCTGATGATCTTGCAATGATGAAACTGCCTAACGACACAGCTCCTGGGCATATCACTGCTGAAACAAATATTCAGTCAGAGATTAACAAAAGTAAGATTTACAATGAAACAGACATTTTGACCAAAGGTATTTTTACCTGATTCATTGTATTTCTTACAATCTCCAGTTATATATCACACATACAAAGTTCCTGATTCCCTTCTGCTTCATTATTGTCTTTCCTTGTTTTGGTTTTGTTTTCAGAAATACACAGGTCATATCGTATATTTTTGTCTTCTAGCCTTCAGAAAGTCTATAGTTAAATATCCTTAAGTTCCTTTTGTTAGAAAATGAAAGGCACATTGGGTGGTTCTTCACCTGTTATTATATAACTATATAATTATATAATTATACTTTTTTATTTCTAACATTTTACCTGTATAATCCCAATTCATTTTTTTCCCAAAGGGAACCTTAGTGGAAGGAAGAATCTGAAAGTTCATTCTGGTATTTAGAGAAGTTCTGTTATTAAAACTCCAGTACATAGTATGGAAAGGAACTCTGAAATTATTCATTAGACAGATGAGTTGAAAGTCAGATTTTGTACACTAATACTCTTTCCTCAACCAAAATAACTAATATTCTTAAAGTTAATGGGCACAAATGTGCATAAATTTTCTAGAAATAAAATGATCACTTATGAAACATTACTAATACTTGCAAAGAAAGCTTTACAATAAAAGGTAATTCCTTCACACAATATGGATCTGTCTGGTACCATAACCCCAAACTAGACTAAGGCATCTAATAGCTATCACACTTGGATGTTCCCTTTTTGTAAAACTGTTTTATCGTGTTGAGTAATATGAATTGTATACCAACTTAAAATCACATTTGGAATAAAACAGTTACTAGATAAGACCTTCGTGTTTGAGGTGGTGTGGGGTTTCCAGTCAACCTCTCGAGTTTTCCAGGAAGGAGCTTGCTTTGCCACAGCCTCTGTGGTGGAGCAGGGCAGGGTTTTGAGAATGGAGGCCAGTCTGGGTAGGGCTTTGAGACATTTGGGAGGGGGTAGGAAGTATTGGATTTGTAGGGGCGGGGTTTCCAGTGGAACAGGACAAGGCTTTAGGAAGGAGGCTCAGAGATAGCCCCATGTTCAGTAGAAAATGGCAGGGTTACCGGGGAAGATGTTGTTTGCAGGCCTGACTAAGAGAAGAATGGGGCTGCAAGCGAGGAGATATAATGACCTGTGAGCGAGAAAATACACATAAGCACAGTTAAAGATGTCAAAGGTGTTTTACTAATGTGTCTGCAACCCTGTCCTAGGTTACTAGAATTAGGAGCAACTGCAACCTCCAGGGGGCAAGTTGTTTTCCTTTTTCCTCCTCCTTGCAAGCCTTGCCTCTCCACTCTCCATTGGCCTCTTTGCAAGCCTCTCTGCCTCTCCACCTCTTCACAAGCCTCTGTGCTCTCTGTAGTCCTCTCCACATTTCACAGGACTTTCAGCTCTCTGCAGGCCTCCCTGCTCCTCACAGTCCTCTCAGCTCTGTGCAGTCCTCTCAGCTGGCTAGGGCTTCCCCAGGTCTCCCTGCCTGCCCAGACTTCTCCAGCCTTCTCTGACAGCCTGGGATTTCCCAGACCTCTCCTTGATCCAGCTTCCTCGGGCCATCCCAGATTCTCCTCAAGCCTGAGGAGAGCCGGGCACTCCTCTGCTCCAGGAGCCATGTCTCTTGTCATGTGTCTCTTGCGGCATCTCCTTCTTTCCATCCCTTCCCCAGAAACCCCTCTTGCTATATCTGGTGGCCTGTCCCCCAAGCCACCCTTTGACCCCTCTTCCCCAAGTGGCCTGGCATGCATGAAGATGGAATCAGCATGGGGCAGGACTTCCCGGCCCCTCAAGCTCTCACAGAGTTTACTTAGAGGAGGGGTTACTGGTGGAGCGCTGTGGGCCTCCATGGGTGAGGTAGAATTGGATTTCCCGTGAAGCAGGGTGGGAAATTTGAGGGAAGAGGCTGGTGGAAGGCAGGCTTTCTGGTGGAGGAAGGCTGGGCTGATGGGGAGAGGTTTATTGAGGGGTGTGGCTTTGAGAGGGAAGGGCAGTGTTATGAAGGAGTGGGCTAGTAAAGGACAGCATTTCTGGTGGAAAACCCCATACTTTCTGGCATGTGGTAAGATGGAAGGATTTCTGGCAGAGCAGGAGGGGGCAGCAATGGACGAATGAGCCTTGTCATGACAGGGCTTTGAGGATCCAAAGGACTAGTTAGGGTGGGGTTTTCGGTGAAGCCAGCCAACACTTGGAGAGATGGAGTAAGATTGATTGGGGACTTCAGTGTTAGGAGGCAGGATATCTAAGGAGCAAGCCTACTGTGGGCAGGGTTTCCAGTAGGGCAAGGCAAACCTTCAAAGAAGAGAATAGGGATGGACAGGTGCTTCCAGTCGAGCCTGGTAAGCATTCCAGAAGGAGGCCAACTGGTGGAATGGTTTCCAGTGGAACAATGTGGCCTTCCAGAATGAGCAAGGATGGTGGGATTTTCTGGTGGAGAAGGGCAGGGCTTGGAGCCATGAGGCTAGTTGGAGGTGGGGCTTTCAGAAGGTGGTAAGGCTACAAGGGTTTAGGATAATTATATGCAGGGTATCCTGTGGAGTAGAGTGTGGATTCCACAGAGAACCCCAACTAGGGGTTGGATGAGGAGCTCAGCTGAGGGTTGGATTATTGGGGGAGAAAGGCAGGACTTACAGAGAATAGATGGGGAGGTAGGGAAGTACCTGGTGAAGTGCTTTCCAAGGATGAGGTGGGCTGTGCCAGTAGCTTCCAGTGAAACAAGGCAGGGCTTCAAGGGCAAATATAGGGTGGCGGATGGATTGTGATGTAGCAGGACAGGGCTTCATGGGAGGAGTGTAGTTCAGGGAAGGGCTTTGAAAGGGTTGTCTGGGCTGTAGGAGTAGATTAGTTATGGGGTGGGGGGAGGGCAAAGGGGAGAAATGTTCCCTGGAGCCTCTAAGGAGCTTGAGGGAGAAGGCTGGTTGAGAGTAGGGTGAAAGGGAAGGGTGGGGTTGGAGGGACTAGGTTAGTTAGGGGCAGGGCATCCAGAGATAAGGGTGGGGTCTGGGTGGAACAAGTTGGGTATTGAGGGAGGCGATATGTTTCTTTGGGGCAGAGAAGAGAGTAGATGGAGTGGAAGAGGGATTTCCAAGTAGCAGAGCAGGGACTTGAGGAAGGAGGCTGGTTGCAAACAGGGCTTTGAAAGTTTATAGCAGGGCTACTAGGGTGTAGGTTAATTGGGGGTGGGATTTCAGGTGCAGCAGGACAGGGTTTCGAAAGAGGGGCTGAAAATGTGGTATATATACACAATGGAATATTATGCCTCCATCAGAAAGAATGACATTTCCCCATTTGTTAGGAAATGGAAAGGCTTGGAAAAAATTATATTAAGTGAAGTAAGCCAGGCCCAAAGAAGCATAGGTCCCATGGTTTCCCTTATTTGCAATATATAGTATAGGTATGAGTCAAGCGGAAAAGGTCAGATAATGTGATGTTAGGAAAATGAACCCTTAAATATGTATTTTAATGTTTTCGTTTCTTTCATGCATGTGTTTCTAACGCATTTATAAGATTATTTCTTTGTTGCTTTGTATGTCCCTCCCCCACAGTGTAACCCCCGCTTTCACTATATTTGATGTCAGTATAACATGTGGAGGAGATGGGGGCAAACAAGTCGTTTAAGGATTCAGGTGGACCTGTTGCAACAATGAGAAGTACAAAATGTCATGTCAAAACCAGCTTTACAATGTCGGTGTGTGGGGGAGGGGGGTACAATTGGGTGGGGGGAGGGGGAGGCTGGGAAGGGAGGTGAAGGGTAAACAAAGGAGGAGGCTGCAATGCTTGGTAAGAAATGTATGCATTATCCTGCCCATGTAATTGTAGCCCCTCTGTACAGTATGTTCTCAAATAAAATAAAATAATATTTAAAAAAAAAAAAAAAAGAAAGAGGGGCTGACTGGAAGTGGGTCAAGTTGAACTTGTGAGAGGGGATAGGATAGAGGCAGGACTTCGAGTGGGAAGGGAGGGGCTATAAAAAAAAAGCAACTACTAATAAAAATAATGCAAGAATACCATTTTCAGCCAGTGTAGAATTAATTATATTTCTGTATATATGAGAGAGATATTGGATAAACTAACCAAATAATAATTTCTTCCTATTGAAATTTTTCTTTATTCTAATTGACTGAGAATAAAACAACAGGCCACGTCAGGCTCATAGGCACACATGGACTGACACATGAAGCACTGGATTTGATTACCCAGCAACTCCTTTAAGGAACACAAAAATTTTAAACTCTCTCCGTTGGTCATAATGGACACTCTGTTGACTGAAAATTGTGAATAAATAGAAAATTTTCTTGAACTTTTTGGAAATATTAATCTAAACTAAGCAATAGTAATGCTTTAACTTTATACTTCTATATTGGAACCTATACTAAAACAAAATAAATAGGAAAATATATTAAATTATACACAGAATGTTCATTCTTGCAGCATCAATTTTAATCTAAAATAACTTTAAACCAGAAAATTGTTTGCCATATACTGAGATTGCAGTATGGTTTCCTTTTCAGTGATCAAAATGATGATTTAAGCAATATGCCTTTATCATTGGATGCATTGATGGTTAAAAGATAGCCAAGAATGTGAAGTACCCTAAAACAATATCCTGAAGAAACTCACAGGGTACTGTGAATTGATGTTTGAATAAAATTAATTACTGCTTACAGTAGGAATTAATATTAAGTAGGCACAGAAATATTTTCTACAAGAAACGGCTACATTGAAAAATAAACAATGAAAAGGAAGGAGGCAGTCAGACCATGAAGTTAACATTACCTAATGAATAACATTTATTGAGGCTTGTTTGCAATCTGCTTGCCCTAAGTTCTTCCCTGAAGCCAAATAACAAGAAAAAAGCCATGGAAATACAGTAATCATTTTCAAGGCATTATTAGACTTTAGAGAGTGAATTCAATTAATATATTGCTAGAAAGTAAAGACAGATGTCCAAGATAAACAGCGAAGAAAATATTCCCAATCTATGGCTCTCTGCTGTGAGAGGGGTGCAGGCCAAGGCGTGAATGGACTGAAGTACAGGAGTGCATACTAGTAGTTCCCAAGTTGCAATGATGAATGTAACACGGGAGAATATCAACATAACTGTCACATGACTTTATCACTGGAGAGTACAGAGAAGTACAGTGAAAATCCCAGGAGAATTATAAAGTACAATCTTACATATTTGTCAGAACAGTAAATTCAAATGTTTTCAGAAAAGTGTCTGGCATTGTGTTCTAAAACACATGAAAAGACTACAGGAAACTACCGGGCACTCACATGATGCCAAGAAATGATTAACTTATAATTTACAAGACATTGAATAATCATAAAAGTCTTGTTTCAGTAGTGCAAAATTAAGCCTTAGTACACTCTGTTCTGAAACAACACACTATAAAATCAAATCAAGAAGAATCAAATTATATATGTGACTCAACTGTTTCCAACAATAGAATTCAAAAATTCAAATTACATACTGTATCTGTAAACTGATAAAAATCATACAGGATGTCAAACATAATTAATCTTTCAACACTGCACATTTTATGTGAATAGTCCTGATGATAAATGATTTATTTTCCTTACAGATTTTGGATGAACACAACAACAGCAATACAAAACCAAAAATCACTTGGCAATAGATCTGGATGCCAGTGGCTCATCCCTATTCCTAAAAGGCCAGGAGGTTGAGATTGGAGGATCATGGCTCACAGCTTGCTGGGGTAGCCAAATCCATGAGACATTGATGTTCCATTGATCAGTCAAAGGCCTAGTGGAACATTGGCTCACGTGGTAAAGCATCAGGCATGAGTGTGAACACCAAGGGTTCAAGGGCTCAAAGTCAAATCTCATTACTACACCCCACACACACAGTCACAACCTACACACAAACACACACACACAAAGGGGAAGATACAGGAACAGGGAGAGAAAAGGAATCTTAAGAGTTTAAAAAGTGAAGCCTATCCTAGAAAAAAAAAATCCTTTCCAAAAATATACAACTGTAAGAGTACTTGTAAGGGATTCTAGAGCTGAGCTGTGAGATCTGGAAAGAGATAAAAGATTAGAAAGCCATCTTAAACAAGACTCAAAAGGCTGAGACATGTACCCTGGAAAGGTCAAATCGTCAAGGCAAGATAGAGCTATAAGTTACTACCTTAAGTGTGTTTAAAATACAGCTGTTAGGATACTAAAATAGTAAGATCTTGGAGATGAGATGAGATATTTTATGGCTAAACTATGTATTCCTCCCTTCTGCTCCCTAACAGTAAGAGAGTTAATTGTCACTATGTATACAAAGTATACCTCATGTTAGTGGTTGTAACCACAAGATAGATTGATGACCTAGTTTGTGCAAATACCTTTAGCCACACCCCTATATTAAACTGGATAAAAAGTTTGTTAAGCAGGACCACCAAAAACTGGTGGTGAGCCTTTGGGTCCCCTGGTGTCCCACTTTCCTATTCCTCTCTGTGATTTCTCAGTTCTTTGGCAAGGTACCCCATCATCTGTGATGTTCCAGAGTTGTGGTTATGGACCGACCTGATATTCTGAACTCCTCAATACAAACTGTGGAAACACACTTTATCCAAGAAGATACACAAACATATATGAGCACCTGGCAAGATACCAATCATCAGCAGTAATCCTGTGAGTCATTAGTGAAGAAGTAGAGTTCCATTATGGTGGTCATAATGGCTAAGTGTAAAAAGTATGTAATAAAACCTTTGGAAGGTTCTTTTGCTCTTTTTGCTATATAGTCCCGGTGGCTTGGAACTTTCCAGCCTTGTCTCAGCTACAGAAGTGATGGGATTTTGAATATGTGCTGCCATGCCTGGCATTTAGAAAGTTCACAATAAAGTATTACCAAAGTGCATGAAAACAGTTTTGTAAGTGATGTGTATTTACATCCTCAATTGTAAAAATTAAACAAATATATGCCAAAACATCGCATTATTAACATTATTATATATGCAGTTCATCAGGCATCACTAACACCTCAACAGATCAAATGCAAAGTAAAATTTCTACTTCTTTCTAGGACAAGCAGAAAAGGTCAAAAGCTATGTACATATGACCATATAAGATGATGTTAAATAAATGCTTAAATAGGGATACAGGTAGACCCATTGTAACAATGAGATGTAGACACTACATTGAAAATGAACTTTAAAACTGGCAGGGAGGAGGGAGTAGTTGTGGAGGTGAGAGGGAAGAGATGGTAGGGGAAAAACAAAGGAGGAGGCAACAATGCTCGATAGGAAATGTACTCATTACCTTGTTCATTTAATTGTAACCCCTCTGGACAGTATTTTTACAATAAAAATATACAAAAATTCTACTTCAAAATCTAACATCTAAGGCAGTGTCTGAAATACAAGAAGATAAAAAATAAATCTAGAGGAGTGATATCTTTAACACTGTGACAATGAGAAGCGAAAGCTGGATTTTAAATCAGGGCTTGACAAGATCAAGTGTCCACTAAATATGTGATCACAGCTGCAGAGTTGACCATGATCACAACAATGGAGGTACAACTGAAAGGCAGCTCAGGCTGTTACAGCATTGTTATGTAGACACAATGGGACCTCTCCAATAATGGTAAAGCACAAAATAGAAGTTAAGTCAGTAAAATACATGGGAGAGTTTACCCACTGAGAAAAATTGCAGTGGGTGATCATTGCTCTTTGGTTGAGTATACAACCCATCTCATTTTACTTTAAGCTAAAGTATATTTCTGATATGAACACAATTATAATATATCAGTGTTTCATGAGTGCTGACTAGTGTAGGTGCATATTACTCTAATATATATAAAAGCTTTAGAGGTATGTGAAGGCTCTACCTTCATAATCCATTCTATGTTGTTAAGTTTGCATGAAGAAATGTTCATAACTAGGAAATTTAGACTCTTTTCGGTCTGATTCAGGCAACTGAAATAAGACATTAGGGTCATCCACTCCAATTATTCAGTTTGTGACCTATGAAATAAATACCATTATTTAAAATGTGTATGTATTTTTGAAAACACATGTAATACCACATGGCAAACATACAAAAGATACAATTTCCCATCTTCTTATAGAAGCTGAAGTGAAAATACTCCTGAAATGCACTCGTTTTTTCAAAGAAATACACAATAATGGCTACACTTTTTAAATTACCTTTTCAAAAGGTAAATATACATACTTGAGAAAAGATTCTGTGCTTTTTATTCAATACTACATTATATCTATATCTATCTATCTATCTATCTATCTATCTATCTATCTATCTATCTATCTAAAGAACTAGGCAGGCAATGCCAACCAAATTTCCCAATTACCTAAGACTGACCAGTTGCAGACCTAGAATTCAAGTCCAGTTTTCCATCATGCTTATCTGGATATTCTGTGAATGTCACATTACCTTTTAAGAGATATGGAGCAGATGAATCCACATTATCTTTCTAATTATAGTTATAATGGCAATAAAATTGCTATAGAATGAAAATATTTTATAAATGAAAAGGGTATTGGGTACAAATTTGTTAATAATCAAAACAAGATTGGTTCATTTTCTAAAGAAATTCCTGAATGGCAATCATTCAAGCTTCCACTGTTTATTCTGCCTGGAGTAAAGACTTTAGGAGAACAATCCCATGCCAATGACACACCAGTGCATATGAAAACATGCTTTTATCATTCAGTATCTTGAATGCAAAAGAAATAATTATATATATATATATATATACATATATATAAAATCCAAGAGGAATAATTTTTGTGACTGTTACTTCCTCGTTATACCAAAGAAAATTTATTCCCTTTTCTAAAACATATACGATTTTACTAATATTACTATAATTACTATAAATAATGTAGGAATATATTATAATATCATCAATGTTATATAATGTATAAGTAATATATATAATATATTTATAATAATTGATACTACTATAGTAACTATAATTAATACATGTACAAAACTGAATTTTGTGTTATATAAACTATGAAGGGCATAAGGAATGAGAACTCTAATATGCACCACATGCCTTAGTCACATAATTTATTGTTTTGTATGAGTACTGAGGGTTGAACTAGGACCCAGGTGCTGTCCCCGAACCGTATTGCTCAGGTCTTGTACTCTACCACTTGATCCACACATCAATCTCCTATTATTTTTTTTTTTTGGAGGCTAATTGGTAGTATGAGACTCACATTTTTTTTCTGTCTGGGCTGGCTTCAAACAGCTATCCTCAGACCTCAGCCTCCTGAGCAGCTGGGAATTCAGACATAAGTCTTGTTACATATTTTTTAATTCCATGCATGGCAAGTTGTATGTCATTATTTTTGTGTGTTCAAATATATTATGGTGTTTCATTTCTAAACCCATTCAGAATAAACAATCATTTATTGGGTAAAACTATATGTTGCAATAGAAATTGTAAATACACTTACTTTACTATCAATTTTCAAAGATAATGTTATAATATTTCTAATTCCTGGACCTAAAAATAAATAAGCATCCCTTCCTTAACTGTCTCATTTTCAACAGTATAAAACCTACTTGATAAACGTCTATCTTCAAGAAAGCAAGGCCCTCTAATCACATATTCACCTTCAAGTTATCCTCCTCATCTCTATATGGCCTTTTACAATGAATTTCCTCTCTAAGATTGGCTACACTTATCTACTAGACTCAACCTACCCCAACAAACTCTTTGTGAAACTTCCTAGATAAGGTTGTTTGCCCCATCCTCATCAGTCATTCTGCAGCCTCAGTGGAGAGTTTGTTCTTCTGCTTTACCTGTAGACTATATCATCCTGTTATATTTCCTAGCAAAGAAATAATAGCAAGCAGGCATGAGCCTTGGTATATTCAGAGGTTCTTTGGTTTTGAATGTTTCCATTTCCATTTCCTTTCCTTCCTTGGTAAGTGAGTTGGAATAACAAAAACAAATCAATTTTGAAAGCAGTGTGTTTTAGTGTAAATGAAAAGATACTGATTTGAAAATACTGTCTGTAAAATGCATGGTTATTTCATTTCCTGTGTATAACTTACAGTATGTTTTGAAATTTGGTATAAATCATTCATCTTCTCAGAGTGAGAAAATGGCATGGCACTTTGTAACTTGTAGTCATTTGTTGCCACTTGTCCTATCCTATTTTCCCTGTACAGAGTTTGTAATAAACTATATGTAATTTATTTATTAATTATTTTTATTTATTGTTGGTTGTGGAGCTTGAACTTGGGGCTTGGGCACTATGCCTGAGCTCTTTGCTCAAGGCTAGCTCTCTACAACTTTTTTTAACTGTATTTTCTTTGTTGGTCATAGGGCTTGAACTCTGGGCCTGGGCACTATCCCTCAGCTCTTGAGCTCAAGGCTAGCACTCTACCACTTGAGCCACAGTGCCACTTCCAGTTCTCTGCTGGTTTATTGGAGGTAAGAGTCTCACTGATTTTCTGCCCAGGCTGGCTTTGAACCACTATCCTCAGATCTCAGACTCCTTATTAGCTAGGATTACAGGTGTGAGCCACCAGCACCCAGCTTTAACTGTATTTTTTCTTTTCTTTTTGGTACTGGAGATCAAACCCAGGACATTGCACTTGCTAGCAAGTGTTTTGCAACAGAGCTACATCCCACCCCTAGATCTCTACAACTTTGAGCCACAGTACCCTTTTCAGTTATTGAGTGTTTATTTGGAGATAAAAATCTCATGGGGACATTTCTGCCTGGGCTGGCTTTGAACTGTGACTCTTAGATTCAGCATCCTGAGTAGTCATGATTTCAGACATGAGCCACTGGTGCTGGCTATATATATAATTTAAATTGTAGTTTTCTTCAAGTCTTTCATCCTACACTGAAGTGTTTTCTTCCAGCCTTTCTAATAAATATGTAATCTATTCAATTTCAAAACTACTGGTATGCCTCACATTTATTCATGGCATTTCTGAAATCCAAGTTCCTCTGGCTGTCAGGTGGATACTTTTGCCTGTACCAGGCAATGTTGTTGAACACATATCATCTGGCTAATTTGAGATCAGAGAATGTGAAGCTACCAGAGTCAGATAAAGAACTTGCAGGACAATTCAAGAAAAAGTCATGTACTGTCTGTATAGGTAAATAGGAAGGATATAGAGAAATTCTTATATTTGAGTGTGTGTGTGTGCACTTTGGTGTTCAATTCTTTATCTGTTACTATACTGTTTTACACATTCATTAGTATAAAAACATAATATTTTCATAAATATATATGTGCAGATCACAGTCTTCAAAATCCAGACAACCACCTCCATGGGCATCGCTTTCATGTGTTGCTCTTTGGGTAATGAGGATGAAACCTGAAATGGTTCTGTGGTAGAGAAATTGCTCTGAGAGATCCATGTGTATTTCCTTCAATATGTTGCATGTTCCAACTCTAAAATAGGAAGTCTGTCATTAGACCTGACAGTGTTATATATTTATAAGGAAAATTATGACAAATGTATAAATGTCAGTACTTTCCTAGCCCTGATTAGGTTCCATACAGTTAGCTGCATTACATCTTGACAGGAAAGTCTGATGAGGTTCATTAACTGACTTTTACCTATATAAGAAGAAATCCTGTAAAAGAAGCCTCTCCTCAATTACAAGAAAAGATAAGTTTGGACGTTTTTGAGTAGAGGAATTTGGCATTTGCCTTGGATCCTTTATTGGTAATGAGTATTTATCACTGTGCTCCAAATTGTCTCCTCCTAGGTTCCCTAAGCAATTACACATAAGCCTCATTCCATAACCAATCTTTAAATCCTTCTTTTATTTTATGATCATTGTTGTTGTTTTGCAGCTCCTGGAGCCTGAACTCAGGGCCTGGGCACTATCCCTGAGCCTCTTTTTGCACAAGGCTAGTGTTCTACCACTTGAGCCACAGCACTACTTCTGGCTTTTTCTGAATGGTTTATTGGAGGTAAGATTCCAGCAGTTTTTTCTGCCTGGGCTGACTTTGAATCACAATGCTCAGATCTCACCCTCCTGAGTAGCTAGGATTACAGTTGTGAACCACTCGTGCCTGGGAAGTCCTTCTCCTTTAGATATTCTAACAGCCTGCTATCCAAGGACACTCTAAGATATTAGATGGACCTGTACCAATAGTTCCTTCACACTCTCAGCTTCTGTTATGTCTATGGGGTGCCTTTTGCATCTTACATTGAATCTATTTCACAATTCTCTTCTTAATCCATGATTCTAGATCTGTGTTACAAATAAATACCTAAAATTAGTGGCTACAAACACTAAATTATTCAACTACTAATTTCAGTTAAATTTTATTGCTATATGATTGATCTTTGGTACAAATCTGAGCTTCTTGTCACCTTCTTGCATCTACCTCTTGGCATGAGCAGAGCCTAGGCCTATTCTAAATCAATTGCAAGAGACTAGCAAAAGAATAGTATTCCTGACTAGGAGTCAGAACAAGTAGTTGAGTGCCTGAAAGAAGCAATGAATTCCCAGTATGGGAAGGAGTGGGAGAAACAACAGCCTAGAAAGCAAACTGGTGGTCACACCCTTTAACCCTTCTCCTTAGGGGAAACTGAACCTCCTGCAAAGTGGCAGTGAGATAATTCACCTAGTGCATTTTCTAATATGAAGGAAGGTGCCATGACTACAACTCACTTGTAGTCAAAAAGAGGGAAATTCTTTGTATCCCCCTCAGGCTCAGGCTCAGTTTAGCTACATCTTAGACTTTGTCTACTCTATTACTACCAGAACATCATGATGAGAAAGAAAGTGTGATCTCCTGACTTCTGACTGGCCCTGTGGGAAATGAACCCACTTTCAGTTTTGAATCTGTTCCTTATGACAAGGCTATGGATGATGGTGGGAAAGCACATTCTCTGAAATGTGCCCTAGTATCAGATCTCTTTAGAGAAAGTCAAGGAATGACAGATTCTCCCTGAGAAAGTAAGTTTGTCCATTCCAAACAGGTCAATTAATACCTGATTCTGAGGCCCAGGTGGAGGTCCTTCACTAGATCCTCTGAGCTGGAGTGGAAGTTAGCTCTGACTTCAAGCCATCTTCACATTTCTTCAGCTGTTTCTCATGAACCAAAAGGTCACAGGAGTTGAATTAAGAAACAAGGAGAAATGAGAGTAGCAGAAGAATTGTCAGCATGGGAGGAATTAGAAACTTTGGTTCAAAAAATTAGAAACTTTGTTTCAAACATGCCAGCCATGGGCTGGGAAGGTGGCTCAGTGGTACAGTGCTTGCTTTGCATGCCTGAGGCCCTGGGTTCAACTCCTCAGCACCACATAAGCAAAGAGAAAAAAGCCAGAAGTGGCACTGTGGCTCAAGTGGTAGAGCGCTAGCCTTGAGCTGAAGAGCTGAGGGACAGAGCCCAGGCCCAGAGTTCAGGCCCCACGACCAGACCCAAAAACACAACAAAACAAAACAAAAATGCCAGCCATTCCTGGCAGTTCAGGGCTAGGCCAGGGCCTTGGAGGAGCCTTCCCTCACACACTTCCTGGTGCATCCATAAAAGGAAGCATCACTGTTGCCTCTAGGCCACCGGCGTCACCCAGCCCCCAGGCCCTCTGCCCTGGCCTTCCACACGGCCTGAGTTTACCTCCAAGTTGTGGCCTTTGTTCTTGAAATGCTTCAGCCACTGGTTGTCATATTTCTCCTTGTCCACCTTGGAGGAACTTGCTACTCCTTTTCCTCAGGCTCGGCCCCGCGGGATCTGTCCCAATCACTGCACCTTACCTACACTCCCCAGAACCGGTTGCCATTAGGGCTGCCATTGAAGGAACCAGCTGGCCTGCTGCCTCCTTCCTCCTGTGGCCAAGCCTCTTCTTCCCTTAGCTCCCAGCCCCAATCCCAGCATGGCTACTCTAAAAAAACTGCAGGCCTGAGCTGCCTCAAAAGTGGTGGAATGTGCAGCTGGCTGAGAGCAGGAGGCAGAGTAGATCTCTGGTCAGTGTCCTTCACTTCACTTACTCATATATTAATTGTATTATTTTAGTATTTAAATTTTGGATCTCTTATGTATTTTCTTATTAAGCCTTTGGGGAATAGATAGTAGAAATATATTCCCAACAAATTCGGATTGTCTGTTGTTTAATTCTTTCTTTGAATATGGAGGGATGTGTTAAATAGTTATCGTCATGAACTCACATTTCTGCCATTCAGAAAATAATTGCTTATGCATTTGTTATCAATGATTTACAAAACTTGAAACTTTTAAAGTTTCAAATATTACAGGAAGATCTTTGATTCATTTTGAGTGGATGCTTGTAAGTAGGTTGAGGTTGAGATGTTGCATACATTCGTGTGTGTGTGTGTGTGTGTGTGTGTGTGTGTGTGTGTGTGTGTGTATGTGTAGAGGATGTACATGCATTATTGAAATCAGGGATACTGATGATGAGCGCTGGTCTGCAACTTATTTCCTGTTTCTGAGATAATATATTGTGATGTTTCTTTGTTGGTGGTAGGCTCTGACTACTTGCCTTTGCCTGATGTCCACTTTCTAGCTCAATTTTTCAATTAAACCTTCTTATTTCTCTGATACTGCTTTGTCTCTAGTCTGCCATCTAGGATCTTCCTTTTGCTCTTTAAAAATTAACATTTAATATAAATTTTACCTCCTTAGTGATTTTTTCTTTAATTTACATTTTGAAAACTCTTTTTTTTTTAGTTTTTCTTTATTTTTATTGTGAAAATACTGTACAGAGGGGTTACAATTACATGGGCAAGACAATGAGTACATTTCTTATCAAGCATTGTATCCTCCTCCTTTGTTTCCCCTTCCCATCCTCCTCCCTTGCCCCCCCAACCCTCCCGCTCCCCTCGCCACCCTCCCCACAAAGTTACAAAGTTCGCTTTCGACATAATACTTGTACATCTCATTGTTGTAATGGGGACATTTTGAAAACTCTTTTGATATCAAACTCCATGGTTTTAGCAAATACTAAGTATCCATGAAGAAAAACCATTTTGAAATCTCTTTTCAATGTAATAATACCTGGACACATTTGCTAGCACCAAAATCTTAAAATCATTTTGTAGTTTTAGTTTAAAATGCCCTCCCCCCCCCTTTTTTGGCATGCAGTGCCAGATTATTCCTGGGTACAGTGATAACAGTTTTATGCATTAAAATATCAGATAATTCATAATATATTTGCTCAATATATTTCCTTGATAGGTATGCACAAAAATAACACTCATAATCAAGTACATTAATTTCAAAGGTTGATTACCATTTTATCTAGGGGCAAAGTGCCAAGATATAGCAGACCTCTGTCCCAAAGCTTTAAGAAGGATTTCAACACCTGACAAGTGCTGAAAAAAGAAAGTAAAAAAAATACCTTTGCCAAAAACATATAGAATCTCCACTCTTAAACAAAAATAGGTACTAAGAATAGAATACTTTTTTTATAACATTTCTTAGAGATTCTGTCTCTATATCATCATATAAATTGACCTTTAAACACTCCATAGGTGGGCCTTAGTCTTCTGGGCCTCTAAAGAAAACTGGGGGACAGGATCATCAACCTGGATTTTTTAATTGTTATTGTTAAGGTAATGTACATACAGGTCATCATTTTATGTCAGGTAATGAGTACATTTCTTGTTGGATATTCTCACCACTTCCTTTGCTTGCTATCTCTCTGTTTTTCCCTCCTGTCCCTGTCCACAAATGGTATAGTTCATGGTCAACATAGTATCTACATCATTTGTTTTTCTGTTCTCCTTGAATTTCTGTGGCTCCCCCACTCCCCATAAATGAACAAACAAGAAAAGAAAAATCTCTCTTGTTTCCATTTCTTGGAATTCATCTCAATATAAACATTAGTAATTTTATGAGAGTATCAGGCTCTGTCCACACATACTTCCTGTGCCCATCATAATTCCCACCAGATTCTAAGGTCCACAAAATAATTCACTTTCCACACAGAAAGAAGCTGAGGATCAGAAATATTAAGTAACTTACTGGGAATACTGGGCTGAGCAAAGTGGCTCACTCTTAAAGAATTACCTACTCAAGAGAGTGAGATCTGAAGATCATACTTTAAAACCAATGCAGGTTGACATACCCATTAGACATTTATCTCCAGTTAAACAGCAGAAAGCCAGAATTGTGTGTTTCAAGTGGTAGAGCTAGAATACCACCAGACTTGAATGGGAAACCTAAAGGACAGTGCCAATTCAATGATTTTTAAGAACCAGTACTGGCCCATACACAACCTCAGACAAACCACACCACACATCATACATACGCGCACACACACACCACTTCCCTTAAAAGTGCTATTAGTAATGGAATCCAAATATAGTTTTTTATTTTTTTATTTTTATTTTTTGTCAGTCGTGGGGTTTGAACTCTGGGCTTGGACACTATCCCTCAGTTCTTCAGCTCAAGGCAAGTGCTGTACCACTTGAGCCACAGCACCACTTCCGGTTTTCTAGTGGTTTTTTGGAGATAAAAGTCTCATGGCATTTCCTGCCCGGGCTGGCTTTGAACCGTGATCCTCAGATCTCAGCCTCCTGTGTAGCTAAGATTACAAGCATGAGCCCCCAGCTCCCAGCTCAGTTGTTTTTTGTTTTTTGTTTTTTGTTTTTTTTGGTGAACATTCTGTACAGAGGGGTTCCAATTACATGGGCAAGATAATGAGTACATTTCTTATCAAGCATTGCAGCCTCCTCCTTTGTTTACCCTTCACATCCCTTCAGCTTTTATTTTTATATGTTTTATTATTGGCTTTAGTGAAGTTTGACCTGGCAGTCTCTACTAATGAGCCACAACTCGAGAACTTTCTTGGAATTACTACCCACATCTCTGCTCAGAGAAACATTCTCTTGGTTAAGACTTCCTCCTTTTCCACTTGGCTCTCCTTGTCTCAGTTTGTTCTTTTGGGACTAATATCTTAGAATTTTCTGTGTTGCATGGTCTGTAAATTGATTGATCTAGTAGATCTCAGCCATCCTAATAACTAGGATTATAGGTGGCAACTACTGTACTGGATGGTACCTGCCTTGTTAAGTTTATTTTAAGTTCACCAATCAGTGAAGGTTTTTAGAACTCAGCCATGAACACTTTGTGCTCAGAATTGGGAACTTGTTAGGTCCAGGAATGCAGGGGAAGCATTGTGTGCTATTTCATACTTGTTTGCTTTAATGGCAGCTTCCACCTATTGTTTATTGTAAGAAATTTGTGCAGTTAAAAACAGCTCCTGGGAGACAGATGCACTGTACTAACTGTTGCTCTCGGAACACAGGAGGAAGGAAAAGAAGTTCTGAAAGAGTCATACTTGGGCTCTCAAATGCGTATGCACATAGAAGTGTGTGGCTCATAGACTGTGAAACATAGTTGTTCAATGATAATTAACTCACACAGACTCAGCCACGGCAGGGTGGGCTTGGAGTCTTTCTGAGAGGCTTTGGCCCAGGCACTGTGGGCAACATTGACAGAGAAGTCTTCGGTGCAATACCACGGACAGCAAGTGAGCCCTCAGTAGTCCTTAGCCCTTGACAGTTCTACCTAGGGGTGTGAACCCTTGACCGAGTCCTATATAACCTGTTACACAGCAACCCAACTACTGAAGTTATTTTGAGCCTAAAAGAAAATCTGCATTCATAAGGCAGCCACAAATGAGAAGCTGATGATATCCCTTACTCAAATCCTTCTCCAGGAGAACAGAGTTTAAGGCTGTCCACACATTTGGGAAGTGGGATTCTGAGGGGTGCTAAGGGATGTTTAGGTAGGGAAATTGGAGTTAATTATCAGCTTGTGAATTCCTAACCCAACTTCCTGGCTCAGTAAGTGGTGAGTTTATCATGATCTCAAAATGGAGTTTACAACCCCTGGTCCAAATTCTAGGTATTCTTGTTAGAGCTTCCAGTTTTCCCCTTATGGCAAATAAAGTGACATCATGAAGGTCAGAGAAAGGACATTTATTAGATGGCAGCCATGACAAGACAGCACCTTAGCGCACCTTCAGAATACTAAGCAATACTCACCTACTTTTCTATTCACCCATGTTGTTAGGTCTGAGGTGTGTCTGGGGGTCCTTCAAAACAGGAAGATGTAGGGCAGAGCCTAAGAGCCTAAGACTGGCCTGCCACTTTGTCTATAAACTAACTTGGTTGGTGGATGCCCTGAGTAGTGCTCTATAAATCTGTGCATGTCTTCCACTAGATTTGGCTACTCTCTACTACCTAAATTATCTATGGTTGGGTCATATATTGTTATTGCTGCTGGGTGGTGGCTCCATTGTGATATCACTTTATTCTGCTGACCTAGGGGTTGAGTAGGTGAGACTGATGACACCTCATTTGCATCTTTCTCAACAACCAATAGCAGGGGAGTATTTAGGCTCCACCCACATTCTTAGTTACCTAGTACTGACTTGGATTCCAGAACAAACTTGACAAACAGACATAAAAGGGAGATGATGGTTTTAATGCAGCAGTCACAGATGGAGAGAGAGATGAGGAACTTCAAGGATGTGGTGCAAAAGCCACAGGTAGATTGGAAGGAGAAAACAAAGACGTGAACATGGAGGGCACCACCTGGATAGAAAAGGAGGGGCAGTTTGAACAAATGAGTGCCTAAAGAGAGAATACAGAGCAAGGTGTGAGGCTTGAAGAGGATCTGGAGATCAAAGTACAACAGACTGCTTGTCCAGAACCGCAGTGAGAGAATGGAACAGTAGCAGATCTGTTGTTGTCCTTTTCCAGGGAGCCCTATAATGTTTGGGTCAGAAGCTGGTAGCTGTCCAGAGCACTATGTGCCCTGAACACATCTCAGGGCACAGGGTGCAACCATGATAATTGACATTAGATTGGAGTAGTATGGCTTGCAAGAGGTGATTGGAGCTCACTATGTGGAGCCTGTTTTGAAGTATTGTGGGGTTTGGATTCTCAAGGAAATAAGGGCAAGATCCTACAGCTGGTTCCCAAGAACCTGAAACACCTGGAGTGCGCATTGATAGATGACACATGCCCACTTCCAAAGAGCTGATGATGAGCTGTTGGAGGTCTCTAAAGTTCTAACATCCAATACATTGGCAACATGCCAATCACTGGTACCCTGGTACTGGATACACTGATCCCACACCCATGTTCTTGCTACCCTGATTGTGCTACCTTAATCCCTGACAACTTATTCTCTGCCACTCTGTCTCTGCTACCCTGACTTTGATAAACTGCTCCAGATGCCTCTATTTGCTACCCCAATCCCTGCACACATAATTCTGCCACCCACTTCCATGCCCCTCCAATCCTGTGTCTCGGTCACCAATATCCTTTCCCTGGTAGTCTAGTTTCAGTTACTCTGTTCTGCTACCATTAATTCATAACAACACAGTTCTAGCCTGTCCCTGTCACCATTCTTGCTATTGCCACAGACCCCAACCAGGCGAAGCAAGAGTGGGCACAGTCAGTCAAATTGAGACATTGGGACAGACACATTGGAACAAGTCAACTGAGAACATTCCCTCAGGTCTTCTAAGTGAGTGACTACCTAGAGGCAGAAAAGGCAAGAGGCTTCTGAGAGGTGGCCAAACTCTAGGGACATCGCCAGACCATTATTTGCAAGAAAAAAAAAGGGTCTGAGGCGAAGGGTAATGAAAAGACAAAATTTTTATAAGGAAATATTAAGGATGATGCAGTATATTTAGATTAGTGTCCTATACTTGTGATCTGAATTATTTTATGACATAGATGTGTAATTGTATTGTGTTTTAAAAATATTAGGAAGTACATTTATGTGGTAATTATATAAACTTGTTGAATAATTTTATATCTTTATTTGGATGTTATTGAGTATTTTATGGCAGTTTACTCATGAGTCTGCCTTTGTCACAGAGAATTAAACTCTCTATCAAAAACAGGAATTTCCCTTTGTGTTCAAATTATACAGTGAGCTACCTCATGTGAATACCAAAATAAAAGCTAAACTATGGCAAATCTATTAAAGCTGCACATTTGAATGGAGGGGTCCATGATAAGGGCTACAACAAAAACAAAAGAGTTTTGCAATGGAATCTGGGAAAGATAGAATGAGTTTTGTTGAATAATTGTTTTAGAAAGTGATTTTAAATAAAGTGATGCACATTGTTGCATAGTTCATGATTTTATATCCTTAAGTCTGTATTTTCCAAAAGACATGGAGTCCTGTACTAGCAAGAATAAATTTTATTGTTTGTATATTTAAGGCCATAATGCACAAACATTATTACAAAAACATACTATTAAATCAGAACTTGTAAAAAAATAGAATGGAGGTAGTGAAATGAAGATATACTAGATTAATAAAATACACATCAAATGTTCAGCTAAATCCAAAAATAAAAATATGATACACAATTCAGATATAAAATTTCATAGTAGTTTTGCATTGACACATGTTCAAATGATATAGGTTGGATATTTTTATTTTAATAAAACAATATTTAAATAACTATCTCCTGGTTCTGTTTAAGTTACTGAAGTAAGGTATTAGGAATTTAGAAATTACATATGACCCTTACTGACTATGACTCAGTCTGTTTTGAACATCACTGTTCCAGCCTGCTCCTTCATAACAAACATTTAGGAACACATGAAAGGAAACAGGGTGCCAACTTTCCTTGATGAGGGCATTATCACCACTAGCCCTCACACTAGAGCCTCTTCCTGTTTGACCCATAGCCTCTCAGAGCCTTCAAAATTCCAGATGAGAAAGGAATTTCAGGCCTACCGTTCCCCAGGCTCCTGGGCTGACCAGGGCAGCAAGACTCTTTCCACAGCAATCCTTGCAACAACGCTTTAGAGCTGTTGTGGGTGGGCTTTTGGTGATTTGGAGTCCCAACTTCGATCTGGCCACTTTCCCCTTTTATTAAAGACACACAGGGAAGGGAAGAAAAAGGACATTTATTGTATGAAAGCAATTAGGAGATAGCACTTCAGCACATCTTTAGAATATAATGAACTATTGGCTGTCTTTCTCTTCACCTTTCTCCTCAGGCCTGAAGTATGTCGAAGGTTGCTGGAGCATCAGCATATGAAGGTCTAGGGCATCTGCATTGGAGTGACCTGTCACTTTGTTCAGGAACTAACTTGGGAGGTGGAGGCCTTCCCTGGTGTCCCATCAATCTGTGCACAACCCCACAAGAATTTTCCCCACTCATCCTCAATTCCACATGGTTCAGCCAGGTACTCTTAGAATACCTTGCATATAAATCTACCATGACCTCATGCATTGCCTTGGATTGGAAAGCATGTAGGGGAGGCTGATCATGTCTACTTTTCTTGTGTACATCTATCTAACCTAACAATAAAATGTAAGCTTTAGGTTAAACCTAAATTACCTGCTTTAACGTACTCCCTTGTGGTCCACTCTTCTGCCTCATACCACAACTAGCAGTTTTAGGAAGTAGAAACAGTTCCTGAAAGTTGTTGGAAACAAGGAGATCAAGTGATTATAGAGGTCCTGACAATGTGGCACTACCTTTTCATTCTATCATAAGAAACAAAATGGAGAAAACTGTTGCCCCAAAAAAATCTTCCAAAGCTGAAAGTCTTGTTGAAGAGGAATTTCCCTCGTGGTAGTCCAAGAACAAAGCAGAGCACAAATATAAGCAGTGAATACAACAAGACCACCTTTGGTGAAAGGAACCTGAGGAGGTACACAAAGACCATGCTGATGGTGAGCCTCCCTTTGCTTCTCACTGCCTTTCTTTCCAATGTCGCTCAATGCTGCAATATCATACCAAAAACTTAAAATCAATGAGGCTGAAAATACCACCAAAACTCAGACTATGACTTTACCATACACTTGTGGAAATCAAATACACACCTCCAAGCCCTTGTGACCCAGTTTTCACTCAATGTCAATGACAAGGCTTCACATATCCCAACAGATCAAATATCAATACCTTTGAAACTATTAGTAATATAAATTTTATGATCAAAATGTATAAGGGTATCACTGAAAAGGAATATCCCTGAAAAGGATATGTTTAGGAATAAAGTATTAAATAAAATATGATACTTATTTTTTAACAGAGTAATACAATTCAGAAATTATGTAGAAAATCATTGTTATTATATTTAGTGCTTCCAAAAATGTTTTCTTGGTCTTTAATACTTATCAACAGAATGAAAAACAAATAAAAATAATACTACCAAAATTTCTGCTTGTGGTTGTCTTGTTTTTGTCTAATATCACATTTCAGATGTTACCCAAAACTCAAGAGAGACTTGTGTAAGTTAGTGACTATACTATTGTATTTGAAGATCAGGTAAAACAAAATCAGTGACATTGTGGTTGTATTACACTTAAAAAACTTTATATCTGGATGCCTTTCTCAGGCTTCTAGGACTTAGATAACTAAGTACCTTGAGGGTACTTAGAAAGTACTTAGGTACTTAGAAGACCGGATTCTGAGACTTGCAGCTTGAAGACATCCTAAGTAGAAAAGTCCATGAAACTCTTCTTCAATTAACAAGGAACAAGCCAGAAGTGGAGGTTTGGCTCAAGAGGTACAATGCCAACTACGTTGAAGTTAGAAACTGAACAAGAGCATAGTACTGGCACAAAAATACATAAAATAACAATATTCTCATGTGAACTTTTCAAACCTATTATTAAAAACATGACTTAAAAAGTTGTAATTTTACAAACTTCCTGAGAATATAGCTGATACCCAAAACTCCATACAACAAAACTTTCAGTTACTGCTACATCCATTCCTTTGCAAGACCCCATCTACATGCCATTTTTCAACTGAGTCTATAAGGGGCCAGGGAGAATCGCATTCTGCCTACTTGGGTTCTGGCTGTTCTCCGAAGTATGTCATTTCAATAATACCACGGTAAAACAGAGCCACGAATGTAAGAAAAATCAGACTCTGGGCATTAGAACAAATTGGAAATTATAAATAAAATCTTCAACAGGATCTACATTTATAACGAACTTCCACTTGTATACAAAATGCATTCACATATGTAACACATTTCCATGATATGTGTGTGTATGTGTGTGTGTGTGTGTGTGTGTGTGTGTGTGTGTGTGTGTGTGTGTGTGTACCTATTTCAGTTTATCTATGTGCTGGTTAAATGAAAGTAAGAGTCTCTCAGACTTGTATAGCTTAGCTGGCTTTGAACATTGATACTCACATCTTAGCTTCCTAATTAGGATTACAGGCATGAGCAAGTGGCCCTTGGCACACACATGCTTTCCAACTAATCTCTTTGCTATAACCAGAATCGTGCAAGATGACAGGAAGTTTCTCTTCCAGTACTGCCACCCTGTGCCCTCTCTTCTGCCACAACCCAGCAAACTCCATCCACTCTATCTTCTCCCTTGAATGAGCAGCTCCAGTCTTTGAAGTGATTATGGGAACAGATTTGCAACAGGATATAATCAAGAGAGACTCACCTGGCCTCTCTGCATGGGGATGAAGAATTGGATGAGGGATCAGTAGTCATGCCTACTCTGGCTCTTCCCATACAGTATCTGCTAAAAGATCCAGACTTACAGTAAGAAACCCCCATCTGTATATGATACTAGGCAGATTTGGAGGTGTTTCAATGTTCTGCTCCTTTTCAGAGGTGGATTTCTAAACATGGCCCAGGAATCCCATGGATCCTCTGTGCTGCCAGCACTAAAGGTGTGGAACTGACTGGACACCTCAGGATGGGCGTGGAAGTGGTAGCTGTGGGGAGGTTAGTCTGATGGAGGTGGGGCATGCTATGTTCTCTGATCCTTCCTGCAGAGGGACCAACAGCCAGAATCCCTCTGCCTGCCTGGATACTTCTTCATAGATATGTACTGCAAGAAAACTTAGGTTTCTTCCTTGTTTCCATTGTTATTCATGGAAGATCTGGCTCTGAGAGTCCGGCCCTTATAGAGGAGTAAGGATGGCAACCATTCTACCTAGACAATTGCCATCGACTGAGGGTGACCTGGTGAGCATTGGCAGAGGCCCAGACTGTGAAGTTACTTGGGGGGGAAAAATGTTAATGCAACTAAGCATTTTCTTCCTCCCTCCCCTCCCTTCCCTTCCCTATTTTGAAATTTAGCTTCTTTCTTTCCTTCATTTCCTACTGTCCTTCTTTTCACTTTTTTGTGTGGTTGCCAGCAGTGAGATCAGAATTCAGGACTCCACACCCATTCTCGGTGTTGTTCTCTCAAAGCTGGGGATCTATGGGCTGGGAATGTGGCTAACTGGTAGCCACATGCATGCCTAGCATGTATGAAGCCCTGGGTTCAATTCCTCAGTACAACATAAACAGAAAAAGCTGGAAGTGGTACTGTGGTTCAAGTGGTATAAAGTACTAGCCTTGAACAAAAGAAGCTGAGTTCAAGCCCCAGGACTGGCAAGAAAAAAAAAAAAAAGCCGTGATCTAGCTCATGAGCCATGCCTCAACTTGATGATTGTTGTGTGTTCTCATACCAAAGCTTCTCATAATAATTTGCATTTCCAATCTAATGCTTCTTTAACTTCCTGCTGGAATGTTTTTGTTCCTACTGCTGCAAGACTAGGCATAACAAGTCAACTTATTACCACTACCCTTGCTAGTGGCAGACACCATTGAGGATTCCAAGTTCACAGGGGGTGCTGACTGGCAAAATAAGTGCCAGGGGAAAAGAATAAATGACACACTTTCCTGAGGAATTTCATATATTCCAGGCTTTTAGATTCCTTTCTAATTTTGCTTTACATAAGGTTGTTGCTTTGCTACATTTCACTATTCCACTGCCTCTTAATTCGTAAGAACCCTAAACAGCATCACAGATAAACATGTTACAGCATTGGAATGAGTGTGTGAGGGGCTGTAGAGCTCAGCATGGGGGAAACCCTTTCTAAATCTACAGGAGCTTTCTTAGAACAGAGATGAAATTTGACCATTGGTCCCAGATGAAGTAAGAGGTCAAGATCTATCCACACAGCCTGACTAAGATATGGAGTCATAATGCACTCAAAGTGAGGTCAAGTCAGCAGCTGGATCTGTGTCCTAGTACACCCATGATTACTGGGCAAAAGCTGTGAAGCCAGATCGTCAGAAGGCTGCATGTGAATTATATTATTGGGGTCTAGAGCAGAATTAAAGGCAGAAAGGATTATTTGATTACTTTGACTATAATTTCCACTATTTTTTCAAACGTATTGGTAATTAACACATTTATAGCTGTTCCTTTCTCATTTATTCAATTATCCTACAGTATTATTCAATTATTCAATTATAATTGAATTATTATTCAATTATTCAACACAATGAATAACTAGAAAGATGACCAACAGCTTGCATGATATGAAACATTAACGTATGTATTAAAACAAATGTCTGTAAATGCTTAGTTTTCATCTGTCTTTAGTTTTCAAGTTGTGCTGAGGACATTAGTGTGCAGACCAGGTATATTTGGAGTAGAAACTCGGCAGCAAATGCCACCTCTCTACCAGCAGCAGATGAGTTTGAAGTTTTGTTTTCATGTTTGTTGGCCCTCGTGAGGACTCCCCTGGTTCAAATCCTGGAGCTCATTTCTTTTTTTTTGGGGGGGGGGTCCGGTCATGGGGCCTGAACTCTGGGCCTGGGCGCTGTCCCTCAGCACTTCAGGTCAAAGCTACTGCTCTACCACTTGAGTCACAGCGCCACTTCCGGCTTTTTTCTTTTTGCTTATGTGGTGCTGAGGAATCGAACCCAGGGCCTCATGCATGCAAGGCAAGTGCTCTACCACTGAGCCACCTTCCCAGCCCCCCTGGAGTCCATTTCTTGTTGAGCACTGTTACCCTTTTCCCTTGTTGTTCTCCCACTATCCCTTCCCTCCCCCACCTCCCTCACTCCCCACTTCGAAGTTGTTGGGCATTTACTCAAATGATCACAAACATGGCCATACTAAAGCAACCAGCACAACTACGTTTATTGCAGCATTTTTCATCATAGCAAAGATATTGACCCAGATCCAGATGCCCCTCAGCAGATGAATAGATCAAGAAAATGTGATACACACACACACACACACACACACACACACACACACACACAGATACATAATGGAATTCTGTGCTTTCATCATAAAGAATGACACCATCCCATCATTAGGAAATGGAACAATTTGAAAAAAATAATATTAAGTGAAGTATGCTAGACCAAAATAAATATAGGACCCATGGCTTCCCTCATTTGCAATAATTAGTGTACGTCTAGGATAATTTTATCAGATGAGAAGAAAAGCTCAAAAGCTCTGTACATATGTCCATATAAAATAATGCTAAGTGAAACAAACCCCAAAATATGGACACAAGAACTTTTTCTTTGTTTTTTTCTTTGTTTCTTTGTTTTTTCTTTGTTTTTTTGTTGTTTTGAATGTACATATGATTTTTTTTGTTTCCTTTGTATGGTCTTCCCTCTATGGTACATCACCTGTTGTCACTGTACTTGATTTGTGATAGCAAAATGTACACTAATAGCAGAAGAGATGCTGTGTATACTAGTATTTGTGTGTGTGTGTGTGTGTATGAGAGAGGAAGGGGGAGGGAGAGAGAGAGAGAGAGTGTCTTGGGGCTTGACCTCAGGGCCTGAACACTATCACTGAACTTTATTTTGCTCAAGGGTAGTGCTCTATCACTTGAGCCATAACTTCATTTCTGATTGTATGCACACATGTGCACACACACACACACACACACACACACACACACACACACACTTAACTAAAGACTTTCCTACTCAAGCTGGCTTTAAACTGAGATACTCATATCTCAGCTTCCTGATTAGCAAGGATTACACCAGCACCCAGCTTTTGAGCTTGAAAGATAGACTTTAAGGCATTTTATTCCTTTCCAGTGTTTACAAAATGAATCCTTAATACAGATTATAAATCAGACACTAACTATGCTCTTTTACAAACTAGGATAAAAGATATCTCATTTGGAAAAAAAAAGAATTTAAACAAATTGTTTAAATAGGGATACAGGTGGACCCATTGTAACAATGAGATGTACAAGACGTTTTATGTCAAAAAACGAACTTTACAACTTTGGCAGGGTGGGAGGGGGTGGGGGTTGGAGGATGGGGGTAGGAGGGGGTGGATGGGAGGGCAAGGATGATAAGGGGAAACAAAGGAGGAGGCAACAATGCTTGATAAGAAGTGTACTCTTTACCTTGCTCATGTAATTGTAACCCCTCTGTATGGTATTTTCACAATAAAAAACTTAATAATGGCTGGGTGCTGGTGGCTCACACCTGTAATCCTAGCTACTCAGGAGGCTAAGATCTGAGGACCGTGGTTCAAAGCCAGCCCGGACAAGAACTTCCGTGAGACTCTTATCTCCAATAAAACACTATAAAACTGGAAGTGGCGCTGGGGCTCAAGTGGTAGAGCACTTGCCTTAAGCTGAAAAGCACAGGGACAGCACCCAAGCCCAGAGTTCAAGCCCCATGACTGACAAAATAATAAAAATAATAATAACAATAATAAAAGAATTTAATGTTTTATTAGCATAAAGTAAAAGGAGTCTCATTATAAGATACCATACAGGCATATAATAGTTTGATCATATTAACCTCTTCTTTTTTGTTGTTGTTGTTGTTGTTGTCATCGTCATTTTTTTGGGGGGGGGTCCGGTCATGGGGCCTGAACTCTGGGCCTGGGTGCTATCCCTCAGCTCTTCAGCTCAAGGCTAGTGCTCTACCACTTGAGCTACAGCGCCACTTCCGGTTTTTTCTTTTTGCTTATGTGGTGCTGAGGAATCAAACCCAGGGCTTCAGGCATGCAAAGCAAGCGCTCTACCACTGAGCCACCTTCCCAGCCTGTCGTCGTCATTTTTAATGTACTGTGATATTTTCCTTTTTTTTTTTTTTATTGTGAGAATACCGTACAGAGGAGTTACAATTACATGGGCAAGATAACAAGTACATTTCGTATTAAGCATTGTTGCCTCCTCTTTGTTTCCCCTTCCATCCCTTCCCACCCTCTCCCCTCCCCTCACCTGATCCCCCCTCTCCCCCCAACCAAAGTTGTAAAGTTAGTTTTTCGACATAACAACTTGCACATCTCATTGTTGCAATAAGTCCACCTGTATCCCTAGTTAAATGATTTATTTTTTCCCTTCCCCTCCACAAATTATACCGACATCAAATATAGTGAAAGCATGGGTTATATCGTGGGGGAGGGACATACAAACACTTTCTTCTTCCCTTATTATAACATTTTAGTGGATTTCATTATGCTATTCACACACACACACACACACACACACACACACACACACACACACACAGAGCATGCTACACATATAATGCATTTTGAATATGTTCATGCAATGCTCCTTTTGCGATCATGTAGTATTTTATTTCGGTCCAGATTCCTATGAGCAAAAACATCAGATAATTTTCTTTGTGCTTGATTTAGTCTCACAAAATATTATTCTTTCAGGCTTAGTGCAATAGCTTTGAAGTTTCCGACAATTTTATTCCACATGAATTACTTTTCCTCAGAGTACTAATTCAGCTTGTACCTTGTTATGTCCTGTCCAATGTTTATATTTGTTTTTCTGATCTTGCTGACTCAACCTGCTGAGTATAAAGCTATGGAGTCAGAAACATCTTGGACTTGTTCTGCTGCTATGCCTTGTTGTTAACTTTTAATTCTATTGCAATTTTTTGGTTAGGGAATTCTTCCAGTATGATATTGGGAATCACAATTCTTGAGTTGTAGGATACTGTAATCATATTCGATATGGACAACATCCACTGAAGTGGTGATCTTATGGCCCTACGAATTAATTCGTTGGAACTGGCTGAGAATTTTTATGTTCTCTGTGGACAGAGATTACATATGTATTATATAATAAATTTATGAATTATATATAACTTTTTATTTACGTTCTTATGACCTAAAAACTTGAACATAATGCTTCAATTGCTCTGTTATTGATTGTTGCTTGTCCAATCTCTCAGTTTAATTTCTCAAACTCAGTTTTGGTTTGCTTTTTTTGGTCTCTAGTGTCTTGATTTCTTTCCATTATTATCTATCTATCTCTATTTATATAGAGATAGATAGCTTTCTCTAATACATAATTTATATATGTATATATACATAGAGATAGGAAGACAGAGTAAGATACAGAGAATGAGAGAAATAGATAAACACATCCTGGGCAAGCACATGGAGCAGGCCAAGGGGATGAGATCTTTCTTCATAGGATGACTTCATATAGAACTCTGTATCTATAAAATTAGGTGATTTCCCAGAAGTCCCAGAGCAAATGCCTCAAGGCTAGGCATGCATATTAAATGTTTACTTAAATAGTAAACAAGGGCTGGGAAGGTGGCTCAGTTGTAGAGCGCTTGCCTTGTATGCATGAGGCCCTGGGTTCGATTCATCAACACCACATAAGCAAAAAGAAAAAAAGGTGGAAGTGGCGCTGTGGCTCAAGTGGTAGAGTGCTAGCCTTGAGCTGAAGAGCTGAGGGACAGCTCCCAGGCCCAGAGTTCAGGCCCCACGACTGGACCCAAAAAGAAACAAAAACAAAAAACAGTGTGTATGCTTTTATCATTGGAAAACTATTCTAGATGTAGTAGACATACCTAGTAGACATGCATACCTAGTAGACATGTATGTCTACTACATCTAGACACACCACCTAGTTGACATGTATGTCTACTACGAGATGTATGTCTACTACATCTCGTAGTAGACATACATGTCAACTAGGTGGTGTGTCTAGACATTGTATGTGAATTGCCCTAAAGTTCCTCTGTAAGTCCTACCTGTGCCTGAAGCCCTGCTTCTCTGACTGGATCTCTTGGTCTGTCTGAGGATTTCTGGAAGTTCAGGAAGTAACAACCCTCTGTTACCTTTTCCTTTTCATAAGAGTTCTGATGAATAAGCAAAATTAATTTCCCTGAGAGGGGCTGTTTGTTCCAGAAGATGGAATAATAGGATTCCCCATTCCCATACAAACAGTCTAGGGTCACAGCCTCCTTTTCCACCAGCAGAATTGAAGTTTGAGCTTCAGCTACCTTCTGGGCCATGCTGGCTCCTGAAATAAAGAGGACAGGGTCAGACTGACATTTTGTTTTATAACCAAGGAATGAAGGAATTTAAGGCTTGAAGCTGTGATTCCTTCCCTTCTGAGTTTCATTAGAAAACAAAGCTCCTCTCACTATCACATGCATGACTGAGAAGAACCTGAGCCCTGTGTTTTTGGACATCCTTACCAAGGCAGATAGAAGCAATGGCTGTCCCCAGCAGGCTAGTGATTCTTCCCCTGATTTAGACACTATAGGTATATAGGGACTTATTGTAAGACAGAGATGACTGTACAATGAGGTTGAAAGGGAATGGAAAAGATACACATTCAAAATCAAAAAAGAGCTGTATAATTTATTTTTAAAGGACAAAATACTTTTTCGGGAAAGAATTAATGGAACTGAAAAAGATGAGATTTTATGTGTCTACCTGGATATGCCACCATATGCAAGTATTTGTAACAGTACTGTATGTGAGTTTGAGGTTTCTTTTTAGAAGATCAGTACTTTAACCAGTACGCTTTGGGTGAAATAAATCATTCCATGCCTCCATGTTGAGGCAGACTTCAATGTGTGTGGAGTCTAGCAGCCTCCTGAAAAGTTGGACTTAGGAACAAGTCACACAACTCCATGAACTAATTCTTCAAAATAAATGTGTATATAGATAGATGAAGTGATGAATAGGTTCATAGCAATATGAATGCACATGTCTAGTTCCATAGCTGCAGATACAGAGAATTCTGCAATCATCACCTTTCATAGGCACATGCCCTTTCCAGTTCTTTACCATCTTTTTTATTACTTTCTAATGCTGAGGTTTAAATTTTGGGACTGGTGCTTGCTAGGAAGGTGCTCAACCACTTGAGCAATGCCTCCATTTTTATGTTTGACTTATCTTTAGCTACCATTTTATCCTTTTATCCCCTGGAGCTAAGCTGAGACTACAATGTTCCTACTTACCCTTCAGGCATAGCTGAGGGAACACCTACATTATCTCATACTATCATTAAATCTTACTGTGGCTGATCTTGAAACTCATTTCATGCTGGGATTACAAATATTTATCACCAGTTCTGACCCCTTGCTATCTTTTAAAAATAGAGTTGATGGTAATTCAGGATGAATTACCTTCCACCGGCTAAGTTAACTACCTTGCCTACATTTTGTAAGAAGGCCAGCATGTATGGAACTGACTGGGGACATTTATCTCTTTGACTTTAATTGCTTTTGCAATTATATTTTTCCTTCCTCTCTTTCTTTTGATCATCAGGATGTGTCTTCCTGATTCAATAACCAGGCAACCTTTCCTCTACATGATGAAAGCTCTTTCCTCTCCATGCACTGTTAGTACATTTGAGGCTTTCTTCATTCCTTCTCATCTTCTTATTTCTTCATTCTTTCTCATTTTCACCCTTCTTTAGCTAAGAAGAATTCTGAGTAGAACTATGGGCTGTGGTCCTCCAATGACCTCTCCTGCTCTATACTTTTACTGGGCTACTGTGCAAATTCCACCTTCTCCATCACTTGTGAAATCCTGAAAATAAATAGGATGGAACAATGTGGACCATGGTGATCTGGAACAAGATTGGAGTTAGACTTTGCAAGAATGAGCACAGAACAGAAAAAAGCATTTGACATGATTAAAAACCCCTTTATGAGGGGCTGGGAAGGTGGCTCAGTGGTAGAGCACTTGCTTTGCACACATGAGGCCTTGAGTTCGATCCCTCAGCACCACATAAGCAGAAAAAAAAAGCCGGAAGTGGTGCTGTGGCTCAAGTGGTAGAGCAATAGCCTTGAGCTGAAGAGCTTAGGGACAGCGCCCAGTCCCAGAGTTAAGGCCCACGACCAGACCCCCTAGGAATACATACAACATTCCTCAATATAGTAAATGTTTACATGACAAACTGAAACCAGCATTTTACTTAATGGTGAAAAGTTAAAACCATTTCCTCTAAAATCAGTAAGAAGGATGTCCACTCTTTCAGTATCTCTTTAATATAATACTGGAATTCCTATCAAGGACTATAAGGCAAGGGAAAATCATAAAGGTAATACAAATATGGAAAGAAGTTAAACTATCCCTCTTTGCAGATGACATGATCCTGTATTTAAGGAATGCTATAGATTTCTCCTCCAAGTTAAATGAGTTGACCTGAAACTTTGGCAAAGTAGCAGAATATAAAATGTGAAATGGATTATTATTTTTCGTAGTTTTAAATTTTATTGTAAATATACTTTTTATACCTGTTTTATCCTAAATTTATTATTCAGTTTTATGTTTTAAATTTTTATCTTTGTAAATTTGTAGAGTTTTATTTTATTTAGTTTCATCCTATTCAGAGTTCCATTTTATGGTATGCCATAATCCATTTAGGTCTCATCTTCAAAGATACAATCATTTTCAATATCATACACTCATTCTTTTTGGAAACAGATGTGAATTTTTAGCACATATATTTAAAATAGAAATAATATAAAATATCAAGTGATTACAAATATTTTTGACAAGGCATACCTCTGAAAAAAGAGAGGAAATTGGGGCTGAGAAGGTGGCTCAGTGGCAGAGCGCTTGCCTTGCATGCATGAGGCCCTGGGTTTGATTCCTCAGCACCACATAAGCAAAAAGAAAAAAAGTCGGAAGTGGCGCTGTGGCTCAAGTGGTAGAGTGCTAGCCTTGAGCTAAAGAGTTGAGGGACAGGCCCCATGACCAGACCCCCCCTCCAAAAAAAGAGAGGAAATTATACAATGGACAAGACAATCTTTTCAAAAATTGGTGATGGAAAAATTAAACTGGTTTTCTATATGAAGAAGACAAAATAGGACATAATCTCCTAGGCACTACAAAATTCAAGTCAATATCAAAAATTTTAAACTGCATAGCTTTAGAGGTAAAAAAAAAACATAGGAAACTCTTTGAAAGTTATTGACATTTGTATCTACTTATTATATAAAAGTTTAACTGAGTAAAAATAAGAGCAAGAATTAAAAATAGGACTGCATCAAATTAGAACTATTGAGTAGAGAAAGAATTTTTATGTAAAACACACAAAGCTCAAAAATAGATCTCAAATTAAAAGCTATTGCAATTCATAAATGTGTAAATGAGTTGATAGGTTTCAGAAAATACAAATTGTGAACACGTGAAGAAATTGCCAACATATTACAGGCATTAATGTAAATTAAATAAATATTAAAAGTAAGGTTCCATTAAATCCCAATCAGACTGGAAAGCATTAAGAAAATAAGTTATAACATGCTGGAAAGTATAGAATAAAAGACATCATAACATAATAGTGGAAATGTAAGCTAGGGCAACCAGTAAAGATAAATTACCCAATTTGATATTTAGCACATATTGGTCAGTATCTCTTGCAGTTAGTATATAGTGGTATACTTAAGTTACTTCATCTAAACTGACTGGTTAGACAACCTTGACAAGAATTAATGAACTGTATTTATGTCATGTTATTATTTTTTGTGGTCTTATATTACACTGTTCAGAACATAATCACTCTTGAAAATAAAACTTGAATCTGATTATATAAAGCTATAGATCAAGATTCCAAATAAATATTACATTTCCTCTTATATGTGGAATCTAGAGAGATAAATATATGATACAAATATAAAAAGACTATTTGAGGGTGGTTAATAGGAGGAAAGAGGAAGGAGACAGTGTTGAGAACACATGATCAAAGTATACTATATCTATGTATACAAATGAAGCCAATTAAAATTGTAAACAGAAAGCTGAACATGACATAGGAAAGAGTAATAAAGTGGGTAAACAGCAATGGTATGTTCTATGTATGCATAGAGACAGCACAACAAAAATATAGTGTACAACTAATACATACCAATTAAAGAAAACGATAAAAGATTATAGAAAATATGATCTTAGTAGTTATTGGTAGATAAACAATTTTTAAAACACTCATTTAATATTTTATGTATGTATATGAGGTTTTTCTTTTCTCCATGTTCTAATTTTGAAAATATAATTCTATAATTAGTATCATTCTAAAGAAGCACATTCTTAAGAGATACTCAATTTATTTCCAAGATTTTTATTTTTTTCAGTCACAGAATTGGTAATTTTACCCAAGACACAGTTTCAGAAGGTGAATGTTTGTAAAGTCCAAAGACAGTGTCCCCACCCAACATGGATATCATCATGTGTACATATCAAAAGGCAAAACTAAAAGAAAATCTGGTCTAAGGAATTTTGCAGATAAGTCATCTTACCCTTTAGGAGGTAATTCTTGAATATTTTCATGTCTGTTTTAAGAATGTCCACTAGGTATGGAGTTGAGATATTTAGATATTTTCAAAAGAAACAATGGGGTTTTTTTTTACAGATTTAATTTATTCCCTCTTTTTTAATTTTTAATTTTTTAATCATTTTTTCTGGATTGGTTCCATACCTTAGCTATGGTAAATAATGCTGCAATAAACATAGTTGTCCTGGTAGCTTTAGGATGGTCATGTTTGTGATCATTTGGATAAATGCCCAAAAGTGGGATTACTGGGTCATAGGGGAGCTCTATGTGGAGGCTTTGGAGGAACCTCCATACTGCTTACCAAAGTGGTTGAACAAGTTTACACTCCAATCAACAATGCAGTAAGGTTCCCTTCTGTCCACATCCCCTCCATCATCTGTTGTTATTAGAGTTCCTGATTATATCCATTCTAATTGGGTGAGGTGGTATCTCAATGTTGTTTACATTTCTTTTATGGTTGAACATTTCTTCATGTGTCTATTGGCCATCCTTCTTTTCTCTTCAGAGAAGTTTCTCTTTAAGACTTTAGCCCACTTATTTATTGGGCAGTTGTTTCTTTGAAGATTTGATGTTGGGGGATTTAATTTTTTGAGTTCCAGGTATATTTTAGATATGAGACCCTTGTCCATTGTATGACTAGTGAAGATCTTCTCCCAATCCGTGGGCTTTCTATTGATCTTGCTAGCTATGTCCTTTGCCATGCAGAAGCTCTGCAATCTCGTGCTATCCCATTTGTCCAACCTTTCTTTGATTTGCTGTGTTTCTGAGTCTCTTTAAGAAAATTTTGGCCTGTGCCAAGGAGACCTAGGGTTTCTCCTGTTCCATCCTGTAATGTTTTCAGGGTGTCTGCTTTGACTTGGAAGTCTTTGATCCGTTTGGAGTTGATTCTGGTGCAGGGTGATATATAAGGATCTAGCTTTAGTTTTCTACAAGTGATTAACCAATTTTGCCAGCACGATTTACTGAAGAGGCTGTCTTTCTTCCATTCTATTTTTTTAGCTCCCTTATCAAAGATTAGATGGCTATAGCTCTGTGGTTTCATTTCTGGGTTTTCAATTCTATTCCATTGGTCCTGAGATCTGTACTTGTGCCAGTACAAAGCTGTTTTGATTACTATTTCTTTGTAGTAGAGTTTGAAATTTGGTATTGATATTCCTCCAGCACTGTTCTTTCTGTTAAGGATCGTTTTTGCTATTGGGGTCTTTTATTGTTCCATATGAATTTTTGGATTGCCTCTTCTATTTCCTTGAAGAATGAGGTTGGAATATTGCTAGGTATAGCATTGAATTTGTAGATAGCCTTGGGAAGTATTGCCATTTTCACAATGTTGATCCTTCCAATCCAGGAGCATGGGAGGGTTTTCCACTCTCTAAGTTCTGTTTTGATTTCCTTTTTCTTGCTGCTCTTTTTCAAGGAGGTTCAGATGTCTCATTAAATTGTTGGTTTCAGATTCTCCAATTTGTTGATGTAGGAACTCAGAGCTATAAACTTGCTACTGCCTTTGCTGTGTCCCAGAGGAATTGGTAAATTGTGTGTTCATTTTGATGAATATCATGATCATTTGAATTTCCTTTCTAATCTCTTCCGTGACCCACTGGTGATTCAACAGTGTGTTGTTTAGGCTCCATGTGTTACACGGCTTTCTTTGGTGGCTTTTGGTGTTGAGTTCTACTTTTATTCCATTGTGAGAATGCAGGGCATAACTTCAATGTTTCTAAATTTGGACAGGTTTGCTTTGTGGTCTATTTTGGAAATCGTTCCATGTGATGCTGAGAAAAACATGTATTCTGATGGGACTGGGAGAAATATTCGGTAGATGCCTGTTAAATCTAGTTGATCTGTGCAGTTGTTTAGATTTGCAGTTTCTCTGTTGAGTTTTATCCCCTAGTGGGGATAATGGTGTGTTAAAGTACCCAACAATTAATGTCTTTGGATTTATGTGAGATTTGAGGGAAAGTAGGGTTTGTTTGGTGAATAGATATTTAGAATTGTAATATCTTCCTGAAGGAGAGATTCCTTAATTTGTATGTAGCAACCTTCTTTATCTCTTCTCAGTAATTTTAATTTGAAAGCTATTTTATCTTATATTAGAATTGCAAGTCCTGACTGTTTATGCTTGGTAGATTTTGTTCCAGCCTTTCACTTTCAGAATATGTTTGTTTTTATGAGCAAGGTGTGATTCTTGAAGGTAGCAGATAGTAGGATCTTGCTTTTTAATCCAACTAGACAGTCTATGTAACTGAAATGCAGAGTTTAGTCCATTAATGTTGAGAGTTAGGACTGAGTGGTGTTTGGGAGTTCCTGACATGTTATTCACCTTCTTGGGGGATGCAAAAGTTGGGTTCTTCCTATACTTCTTGGATTCTCAGTTTGGGTGTGGTTTCTTGGTCTTTATTGTGGTCTTGTTGGTTTTCTATGTGTAGAACATTTTTAACTAGCTTTTGTAGGGCTGGTTTGGTGGAGATATAGTTTCAGTTTTTCTTTGCTAAGGAAGATTTTCATCTGACCTCCTGTTATGAGGAGAGTTTAGCTGGGTACAGCATTCTTGGTTGATAGTTGTTTGTCTTTAAGGCATGACATACATTATTCCACTCTCTTCTTACTTTGTCTCTGCTGAGAAATCTGAGGTTATTCTAATTGGTTTCCCTTTATAGGTCATTAATGTTTTCTCCTTGACAGCTTTAAGAATCTTTTTTAACTGAATTGATCCTGTGTTGATTCTAATGTTATGGTAGGATGTCCTTTTCTGGTCTATTTGGTGTTCTAAAAGCTTCTTGTATCTGCATTGGCTTATCTTTTTGCATGTTTGGGAAGTTCTCTGCTAGGATCCTGTTAAATAAATTTCCTAGACTATTAACTTCTGTCTCTAGATGCTCACCTACACCAATTATCCTCAGATTAGGCCTTCTGATGATGTCTTCCAAATGTTGAATAGATCTATCATATCTTGGATTGTTGTATGTTCTTTCTCTATAATATCTAGGCTATCTTCAATCCCTGAAATTCGATCTTCTGCATGGTCTAACCTACTGTCAAGGATTTATAATTTGTTTTTATTTCCTTTTCCCCAACTGATTTGTTTAGTAAGGCATCAAAAATACATTCTTGAAAAGGTCAAAAGCTATGTACATATGACCATATAAGATGATACTAAGCGAAATGAACCCCAAGACAGGGACACAAGTGGTTTTTTCTTTCTTGCTATTGTTTCTAACATATTTATAAGGTACCATGTGATTTTTTTGTTTCTTTGTATGTTCCTCCCCCATGGTATAACCTCTGTTTTCACTGTATTTATATTTGCACTGTATTTACATCTTGTATATACACTTCTCTAATTTGGGGAGGGGAAGGGAAAAAACAAAATGCTTAAATAGGGATAAAGGTTGACCCATTGTAACAATGAGATGTACAAGACACTATGTTGAAAATGAACTTTACAATTTTAGCAGGGAAGGGGGTCGGGGGTTGGGGGTGGAGGTAGTTGTGGAGGTGGGAGGGAAGGGATGGTAGGAGAAAAACAAAGGAGGAGGTAACAATGCTTGATAGGAAATGTACTCATTACCTTGCTCATGTAACTATAACACCTCTGTACAGTATTTTTACAATAAAAATACATTCTTGAATTTTCTGAGTTCTGGTCACATGCATATAAGTATGTACTTTGTTAAGTGTGTTAGCTTTATGGTGGTAACCATTTCAAAATGTTTATTTAATATGAAAATATTGTCTAATATTCCTTCAAAATATATAATTTTCTGTGTAAAATTGACCTAGCTAAGGATTAAATATTTTGAAAATTATATCCATGCTTCCATAAACTCATTTTTGGAGAGTTATGTGTTTTAGAAATGTGTTCAACAGATTCTTAGTCGAAAGTATAATAAAATGCACATTTTAAAAATAGGAAATTCACTAATTGTTGTCACAGTCATGAAATACCACTAAAAATTCTCAATGTTTAGAGAAGCCAAATTTCCTGGTACAAGTCATACATTAGTAAGATTATTTGTGATCTTTCATTTCATGAAAGTGACTGTAGTTTTCAATTATATCAAATCAATATTAAGTTACTGACTTTTTACATTCTCATGAGAAATAGAAAATTTACATAAGTGCTAGTCAAAAAGAGTTCAGCATAAGAAACTGTAAATTCACTATGAGTAAATAAGGATGGCATAAAATTTTATTTGTAATGTTTAAGTTTACATTCCTTATATATTTATGTTGAATAATAAAATGTTAGAAAGGAAAACATTGTTTCTTTTCTTCATGATATTTATCAAAGGGCTTTTCATCTGAGCAGCTTTTCATCTGAACAGCACAAATTGGTCTCTGTAGGAAACTTAGTCATAGGGTTTGGCTTTGGACCTCAACACAGATTCAATCCTCCTTAGTAGGGGACATGATTTGTCCTGTTGTTGCTATGTTTTATTAATTGACTTTGTCTCCATTCAAATGGAAGTTGTCCTGGATCCTATTTGCATTTGTCATTCACATAGTTTCTGTATTATACCACACCAGTGTACTATACCATGTCATAGTCCTTTCATCCCTGACTCTATCAAACATATTTACCTGCACCTTCACCTGGTCATGACCTACAGGACTAGCTGTTGGTGGCCATCACACTTGTATTGCTCAATTGAACACATAGTGCACAAGGCTGTCTTCAGAATCACCTCTCTTATGCAGGAGTCCAACATTAGCTGTCAGAAGTATTTCTGCTCAGCACTGTAAGGGACTCCACATCTCTCACACTGTCCACTATCACAACTCAGGCATTCTACCTCACTAGGTGTAGAACCTCTTTTCCAGTGATTGAACAAACAGGCTTGCATAGCTCCTTCATGTCTTTGCCAAGAGGCTAAATCCAGTGCCTCAGGAGGGGCCTCTAGTACATAAACTTCCTGTCCCTTCTTTATTTCTGCCCTTAGTTGTGTACTTTCTGCACATAATCCCAAGCAAACCCTCTGGCTCCACCTCATGTCTTAGCTGAATTTGTACCTTCTGCTCACACAGCAGGCATAGAACTTGCCTGACTCAAGTATCTTGCAAATCAGTCCTTGTCCAGCAGCCTCCAAATGATGAGAGGGCAAGTCTCTGGGAGTGAAGGAAATGTAGGAATTGCTCCCAATCAATAAGAGCCACTTCTGCAGTCTCAGACTCAACAGGAGAATTACTGAATCAAGATTCTCAGGTACTTGTATTCAGGTGTCCTCATTTTGTAACTCAGAATTTTGTTAGTACTGAATCAGGGCCCTGACACTAGCAATAAAATATGCTCATGGGTGCTAGCCTTGGACAAATAGGCTCAGGGACAGTGCCTAGGCCCTGAGTTTAAGACCCAAAACTAAACAACAACAACAAACTTTTCATGGACAATTACTCTTCTAATCTCTGTTACGCCCAAGATGAAGTTGTGGGTTGCAGTCCTCCTCATCCTCTGTCTGAAAAGATGTAAGGCTTCTTATTTTTACTGTAAAGAAGTTGAAAGTATACCAGTCTGATATATTGACTATGCAAGAAAATTGTGCCTGAAGAAAACAGGTGGAAAATGTTCTTTATGGCTTCTTTTCCATTTTTCAAAATCAAAGCCTTCTCATGGAAATACTTCCTAATTCTAGAACGTAAAACTTGCCTTCAAATTGCCTGAAGTGACAGAATTTTATAAATCACATGGGAAAATTTGTATTTTCCATTTCTGTCCTTATGCCTTATGCAATCTTTAGGCATATTAACAGAGGTAGGACCACCATCCTGTCCGTAAGAAGCTGAGTGTATCCATACCTAGGTGGGGGTATCTGGGTTTCTGATACTCATCAAAATAGTGGGTGATAGAAAAAGCTAAAGTTCTGATTTTTGGCTAGTTGAAAGGTCGACAAGCTTTAGCTTCAGAAAACCATGCTTATCAACCATTTCTTTACAATCTCTTGGCTTAATTACTTTTGAAATGTATGACAGAAATGACTCCATTTGGAATCTGACAACATCCCCTGTCTCAATGCTTACTTCCATACTATTAGAATCTGAATGGTTCTTCATCACTGGAATAAGCTTTGTCCCTAGAGGCCTTTTTCGTTGCCTGAATGTGATGTCCCAGTAGTTCTTATCCGAAGTTGGAGTGAAATGACAGTTTAGAAGGGACTCGGTGCTAAAAAGACATCTTATGATCTAATTGGGAGAAAAACAATTTAGAAGGAATGTCTCTTATACTAGTCTTGAAGTCTATTAGGGTAGTTTTCTTTAAATACATTTTTTATTATAAAAATACTACAGAGGGGTTACAGTTACATGAGTAAGGTAATGAGTACATTTCCTATCAAGCAGTGTTGACTCCTACTTTGTTTTTCCTCTATCATCCCTTCCTTCCCACCTCCATAATTACTCCCCCGACCCCCATGGCTCCCCGCTGGGTGAAGTTGTAAAGTTCATTTTCAACATAGTGTCTTGTACATCTCATTGTTACAATGGGTCAACCTGTATCCTTATTTAAGCATTTTTTCCCTTCTCCTCCCCAGATCAGAAAAGTGTATATACAAGATGCAGGTCACTGGAATCAAATACAGTAAAAACAGGGATTATACCATGAGGGAGGAACATACCAAAGAAACAAACAAACAAAAAAAAACAAACACACAGTACACTTTAAATACACTAAAAACAATAGCAAGAAAGAATAGACCTTTTGTGTCCCTGTCTTGGGGTTCATTTCCCTTAACATCATCTTATATGGTCATATGTACATAGCTTTTGACTTTTTCTGCTTGTCCTAGACATACTTTTTTATTGCAAATAAGGGAAACCATGGGATTTATGTTTCTTTGGGCCTGGCTTACTTCACTTAATATAATTTTTTCCAAGTCTTTCCCTTTCCTAACAAATGGGGCAATGTCCTTCCTGATGGAGGCATAGAATTCCATTGTGTGTGTGTTTGTGTGTGTGTGTGTGTGTGTGTGTGTGTGTGTGTATCACATTTTCTTGATCCATTCATCTACTGAGAGGCATCTGGATTGGTTCTACATCTTAACTATGGTAATAATGCTGTGATAAACATGTTATCAATCTCACTCTTTCTTCCACTGGGTTACTTTTTGTGACTGCTACTTCACACAGACATTCATCTGGACCTTCCTGGCAGGTCTTAATCACCTCCTCCATTTCTTGGACATCTAAAATGTGTCAAAGAAAAAAAAGACAAAAACATAAATGAGATCCAAAGATTCCGTAATATAAAGATGAAAATATTTTCTCCCATTCTGTTACAGATTTTCAATGATCAAAATAGGAATTAATTTATGATACATGATTTCTCCCTAATGTATTAATTAAAAATAATACTGATATTTAGCAATGGAAAATGTTTTTCTGTGTTTCAGTTTTTCTTTTTATATCAGAAGAAATATTTACTCAAATTATTCAACTAAGTACTGTGAAAGTTTTAAGCTGAACACTTAAAATTTGCCTTTAGTATTCTTGGGGTTGTTTCAAATATTGTTTTGTTTGACCATAGGGGAATAGCTGCTTTGTGTTCTTTAATTTTCTTGAAATAATTTATATATTGTGCTGCTTTGCTTCTCAACCATTAGGTGAGGAACTGGAATATTTTCTAGATTTGGAGACTATAATTGTGTTTTATATATTCCTTTGCCTTTCACCTAAGCAGGGATGGTTCCTGACAGTAGGCATTAATACCTACATCTCTTCAATTCTAACTTCTCATAAGAATTACTTTAAGTATCTGTGGGAATTTTAAAGTTCATTTCTCTCCATCTTATACAGTCTCATCAAAATTCCTTTTTTGACACTCTTGCCCCGCAGAAGCATGGAAGATCAAAGACACTCCAGCTCACGACCTAGTTAATCATCCTCTCTACACTAAAAGATCTAGTTGTGAACTCCAGATCTGTGCGTGGTGTGCGCACGCGTGTGTTGGTGGTGTGGCTGTTACCACTGTGCCATGTGCTGACACAGATCTGTGCCTGTTGTGTGCACGCGTGTGTGGGTGGTGTGGCTGTTACCACTGTGCACATGTGCTGACACAGATCTGTGTGTGGTGTGTGCACGTGTGTGTTGGTGGTGTGGCTGTGGCTGTTACCACTGTGCACATGTGCAGACCCAGCTCTGTGCGTGGTGTGCGCATGCGTGTGTTGGTGGTGTGGCTGTTACCACTGTGCCATGTGCTGACACAGATCTGTGCGAGGTGTGCACACGCGTGTTGGCGGTGTGGCTGTTACCACTGTGCACATGTGTAGACGCAAATCTGTGCGTGGTGTGCGCATGTGTGTGTTGGTGGTGTGGGTGTTACCACTGTGCACATGTGCAGATGCAGATCTGTGCGTGGTGTGCGCACGCGTGTGTTGGTGGTGTGGCTGTTACCACTGAGGGACCATCCGCGGTAGGCGGGAAGGGGACGCTTGTAGGAGGATTGCCTTCGCACGCTGGGGCGCACATGGAGGACCCTGTGGGGGGCCTGAGGGTGCGCGTGAGCGTGCATGCATCTAGAGCCCCACCCGGGAAGCTCGAGGTCCTGAGTTCAAATCCCACCCTCCCAGCTCTGGTCACAGAGGCCCGCGGGGCCCAGGGGGGTCGGGCCGGGCCGGCCTTCCCCGCAGGAGGGCGGTGCGAGCGCGCCCAAGCAGAGGCCGGGGCCGGGCAGCGGTCAGGCCCAGTGGGCGCTGCGGCCCCCGACCCCCGGCGTCCGGGTCAGGTCTGACTCCTTGCTGTTTTCGGCAGGACCCCGCCATCCAGGGGCCGGCGCGGGCCTGGGCGCGCTCCCTCCCACACGTGCGCGGCCGGGGGCCAAGGGAGGAGCTGGGAGACCCCGCGGGGCCTGGCGAGAGCCGGCGCACCCGGACGACCCTCGGGGTCGCCGCCGGGGAGGGAGGGGGAATGGGGACCTGCTCAGGCCCTGCCCCTTCCTCCCCTCCGCCCCTGCTCGCTCTCTCGCACGCGCCGCGCAGGCGCAGCGTCGGCTGCGCCTGGGGTTGGCGGGGTTGTTGTTGTGGCGCGCAGACCCCGCCCCTCCGCGTGGCGGCCCCGACCCCCGTGGATTATATTGTGCGGGGACCAGGGGCGGCTGCAGCGCCGCCGCGGGACAGGGCGAGCGCGGACCCTGCCGACAGCCCAAGCCGCGGCTGCCTCGAAGACTCGGCCGCCGCCGTCGCCGCCGCCCCCATCCCCCGGCCCGGCCGAGCCGCGCACCTCAGCCGCAGGTCGCGCGGAGCCGCGGGCGCCGCGGCGGGAGGGCGCGAGGCGCTGAGGCGCCGCCGCGGGGCAGGAGCCGGAGCCGGCGGCGCGCGGGCTCGACCGGCCCAGCCGCGGCGCCCGCCCGGCCATCGAGCGAGCGAGCGGGCGTGGGCTGGCGCGGCAATGTGCCCGGAGGAGCGCGGCGCCACGGGGCTGGGCGAGCTCCGCTCCTGGTGGGAGGTGCCGGCCATCGCGCACTTCTGCTCGCTCTTCTGCACCGCCTGCTGCCTGCCGGACTTCGAGATCGAGGTGAGCGGCGGGGCCGGGCTGGAGGTCAGGACGGCGTCGTGAGGGAGGGGGCCGGGGCCGGGCCCGCCGGCGAGTCCGGGCGGCGCTCCCCGTACCGCCGGTACATCTGGCGGGGCGCCCGCTTGCGGTCAGGGGTCGAGCCTGCTTTTGTCAGGGCCGCCAGGGAGCCGGGCGGGCGGGCGGGCGGGCGGGAGGCGCCGCGAGCCTCCTCGGGGCCGGGCCAGGGCCGCCGGGAGCTCGTCCCTCCCCAGCGAGGCGGCGGCGCCCGGCCGCCAACTCCGGACGAGGGGGGGCTCCCGGGGCCTCGGGGAAAGTCTGGCGCCACGTCTTCCCGCCGCGCCCGGCCCAGTCCGGCCCCGGGGGGGGGGTCGGTGGGGAGGGCGCGGGGCTGGAAACTTGCACGGCTTTTGTGTTGTGGTGGTTGTTGTGTTGTCCTGTTGTTGTGTTGTTGATGTTGTTGTGTTGATGTTCCCCCCTCCCCCCCGCCCTGCGCCCGGCCCGGCGTGGGAAGCCGCGCTCCCGGGGCCGGGGAGGCGAGCGCGGGCCTGGAGAAGCGGGGTTCCAGGCGCCAGCGGCTGGAGCTCCCGCGGAGCGCGGGACAATGCGATGCGGGCTGCCTCTAGCGGAGGGGGAAGGGGGAGGAGGAAGAAGAGGGGGAGGAGGAGGAAGGAGGGGGAGAGGGGAAGGGGGCTGTGGTACCTAACGACTTTCCCTTTTCTCGGTGGGAGCCCCATCACTAGAATCCGGGCAGCCGAGGCTCGCGAGCCTGAAGTCCGCAGGAGGGATGGATGGTTGGATGGATGGATGGTTGAATGGTTGGTTGGTTTGTTTTCTGACAGTTACTCCCGAATGTTCTGAATTTCCTTAGTGGGTCAGCAGAAAAAAAAACACCCCGACGACGGCCAGCGAATCAGGGCTGCGTCTCTCCGTGGAGGCCGCCGGGCCCAGCACCCCGTACCCCCTCCTTGGGCTCCAAGGGACCTTGGCGAGGACGCTGCGTCAGGAGAGCCTTTGGGGGGAAACGGCCCGGGTCCCCGGGTCCCCCGTGAACCCGTTTTGTGGATGGAAAAGGAGAGGTCGGCTCATTTCAGCCTGAAGACAGCCATGCTCCCAGCAGCCTGGGAATGATTTGTCCTGGGTCCTACAGGTGTGTGGCTTCTGAGTTTTAGCGGGCTCACTTCCTAAAGAGAAACGCAGATTGTTTGAAGAGGTCAAGTATATTTAAAGGAGAAATGAGAAGTGATTGTAGCTTACACAGTGACTGGTGCAGACACCCGAAGTGACTGTCTTCTAATTCTAGTCTTCCTTGGGAATAACTTTTTTCTTTTCACTTAAAATATATGCAATTTGAAAAACACCTCAGATACCTATTTAGATTCCAACATGTACGCCCTGTAAGTATTCTTCACACATCTTTTTCTTTGGAGACGTTAGGTAACCTACTTACTTAACGCTCTGGTACTTGTATCTCTATCGTAGATCATGTGTATTTATTTTGATATGCCCCCCTTTGTGTGTGTGCGTGTACGTGTGTGCACGTGTGCGTGTGCATGCACACCCCTGAGCTGCTGCTTTTTTTTTTGGGCCCAAGGCTTGTATTCTACCCCTAAGCCACAGCTCCATTTCTGACTTTTGGTATTTATTGGAGATAAGAGTCTTCTCACAGACTTTTCTGAGCAGGCTGCTTCAAACCATGATCCTCAGATCTCAGCCACGTGAGGAGCTAGGATGATGGGCCATATGGCTATGTTTTAAGTAAAAAAAAATTTTCGAAAGTTGAGAAATGTTGAATTAGTTGTCTACCAAACTTGACTCAACTGTGAAGAACTGAGGACACTAATCAGTTTTGATTCAGTATAATTGATTTTCATTTTTCTTAGGTAATTAAAAAATATCAAATAGTTTATTGGCCTGACTGTTTAAGAAAAAAAATCTGGCTGGGAATGTGGTTTAGTAGTAGAGTGGTTGCCTAGAATACATGAAGTCCTGTGTTCAATTCTTCAGCACCACATAAAACAGAAAAAGCCGGAAGTGGTGCTTTGGCTCAAATGGTAGAGTGCTAAGTCTTGAGCAAAAAGAAGCTCAGGGACAGTGCTCAGGCCCTGAGTTCAAGCCCAGAACTGGCAAAGAAAAAAAGAAAAGATTCCTAGGTTAGGTCCTAGGCCCTACAGTGGTAATGTACAGCAACTTGAAAAGATAGAAATGGTGGGCTGGGAAGGTAGCTCAGTGATAGAGCACTTGCCTTGCATGCCTGAGGCCCTGGGTTCGATTCCTCAGCACCACATAAGCAAAAAGAAAAAAGCCAAAGTGGTGCTGTGGCTCAAGTGATAGAGTGCTAGCCTTGAGCTGAAGAGCTGAGGGACAGCAGCCAGGCCCAGAGTTCAGGCCCCACGACCAGACCCCCCCCCCCAAAAAAAAAAAAAGATAGAAATGGTGAATAATACCAGGTAGAAGTTGGATATCATTTCTTCTCTAATGGGGGCTTGAACTCACAGCCTCTCAATTTCCTTGCTCACTGCTGGAGCTCCAACATTTGAGCTCTGCCTCCAGGCTGGCTTTAAAATTTTTTTGGTGTCATTCTTGTGGTTTGAATTCAGGGCCTGGGTGCTGTCCCTGAACTTTTGTGCTCAAGGCTAGCACTCTGCCACTTGAGTCAAGGCTCACCTTCAGGCTTTTTGGTGGTTAATTGGAGGTAAGAGTCCTACAGACTTTTTCATGCCCTGATTAGCTTTTAACCAGAATCCTCAGATCTCAGCCTCCAGAGTAGCTAACATGCCAGCCTGGCATGGTTATAGGAGAACAGAGTCTACCACTGGAGCCACAGCGCCACTTCTGGCTTTTCCTGTGTATGTGGAACCGAGGAGTTGAACCCAGGGCTTCATGCATGGTAGGCAAGCGCTCTACCACTGAGCCAACTTCCCAGCCTGTGTTTTGTTTTGTTTTGTTTTATTTTATTTTAAAGGAAGCCAGTTTTCACCTGTGGGACAGATCTCTTCCTCTCTTTTTAACTCTTGATCACCACCTGGCTGAACATTTGGATTTGTAGAATCCTCAAGGATTCTATTTTTTTTTTTTTTTTTGGGTCCGGTCGTGGGGCCTGAACTCTGGGCCTAGGTGCTGTCCCTCAGCTCTTCAGCTCAAGGCTAGCGCTCTACCACATTGAGCCACAGCACCACTTACTGTTTTCTGGTGGTTAATTGGAGATAAGAGTCTCAGAGACTTTTCTGCTCAGGTTGGCTTTGAACTGTGATCCTCAGATCTCAGCCTCCTAAATAGCTAAGATTACAGGCGTGAGCCACCAGCACCTGGCTTGGAGATATATCTAAGGACTTCAATGTTTCTGTGCCCTAAATAAAGTGTTTGTAATCATCAGTCCAGAAATCTGTGAGTGTACGGTTAATGATCCTTTACATTGTTTAATTGTGGTTTAAAAAATAATAACATAAAATTGCCAGGTGGTAGTGGCTCACGCCTGTAATCCTAGCTACTCAAGAGGCCAAGATCTGAGGATAGTGATTCAAAGCCAGCTGGGGTAGAAAGTCCGTGCAACTCTTATCTCCAATAAACTATTTTAGAAAAGGGGGGCAGAGGCTAGAAGTAGAGCTTCGACTCAAGTAATAAAGAGTCCTGACCTCAAGCAAAAGAAGGTTAGGGATAATTGCCTGGGCCTTGAGTTCAAGTCCCAGTATGGGCACACATACAATTGCATAAAATTATATAAAGCTTGAATATTATAGCAAAAAAACGTAAAAATTTGAAATAACCCACTATCAGCCATGAGATTAAGAACTTGTAACATTGTAGCTTATTGCATATTTATAAGTTTCTAAATATATTCACAATGTATTTGTGTCATATAGTAGGGATTTTTTCAGAGGAGACTGAAGTATTCGGGTGATTAAGACAGTGGATTAGTGACACTGAATTAAATCGTTGGCATCATTAAGTACCTACTATGTGCTTTATATAGAAGTAGATAATATTAGTTAGGCTCATAACTGTCCTGTCAGAAGATTGGCAGTTAATAAGTAGTTCAGAGCAGGGTGCTGGTGGTTCATGTCTGTAATCCTAGCTACTCTGGAGGCTGAGATTTGTGGATGTCGATTCAAAGACAGTCCTGGCATGATAGTCCCTGAGACTCTTACCTTCAGTGTACCACCAGAAAACTGGAACTGTGGAACAAGTGGTAGAGCGCTGGCTAGAGCTAAAGAGCTGAGGGACAGCGCCCATGCCCAGAATTCAAGCCCCAAGACCGACCAGAAAAAGAAAAAAGTAGCTCAGAGCCACAATTGTTTGTTTATTTTTTGTTCATGGGGCTTGGGTGCTATCCCTGAGCTTTTGTGCTCAAAGCTAGTGCTCTACCACTTTGAGCCACAGCTCTACTTCTGATTTTGGGGGGGGTTAATTGGTGATAAGAGTTGCATAGACTTTTCTGCTTAGGCTGGCTTCAAACTGTGATCCTCAAATCTCATTCTTCTGAGGAGCTAGGATTATAGGCGTGAGCCACCTAGCTTGTTGCCCAGCTTGTATTCTATTTAATCTAGCATTATGTAATTGCTTAATATTTTAGTGGTTAGGTTGGCTAAGTTTTGTTGACTCCAAAGAGAAAAGTTAATTGGTCTCTTCTTCAGAGATTTAGCACTTTCCCCTAACCAAGTAGTCTTCTCAGAAACTAGTGCCTTACTTGATAAGGGAGATTTTTCAGTGGTCTGATCCGAGGGAACTGGAAATGTTCATGTAGAATCATTTATGTAGTTCTTACGGTAGCAAGATAATGAAAATTAATTGATTGCTTTCTTGTATCTTTTAATGAGCTTCTTGCCTTTGAGAACCTAATCTTTAGCTTTGCTGTGTCTCTTTCTAGTTCTTTCTTCATTTTTGGTTAGTACTGTGGCTTGAAGTCTGGGCCTTGAATCTTACTAGGCTTTTTTGTTCATGGCTGGCTTTCTATCTGTGGAGCTGGTGAATTGGAGATAAAAGTCTCTTGAACTTTTCTGCTGGTGTGTCTGGTTAGCTTGTAACCTTGATTCTCAGCCGGCAGCTTCTTAAGTAACTAAGGGTTATATTTGTGAGTCACTGGTTGGTGTTGGGCTCTGATTGTGGTTTTATGTGGTTTAAAGTCCCTTACCTAACCCGCATGATCACCTGGGTATAATATGCTGAGTCTTGAATGTTATACTTGGTGTTTCCTTGGATTAACTCCTTACTGGGAGCACAAGCCATGAATTTACACATTAAAATAAGTACTGAATGTGGCTAAGTGGTAGAGTGCTTGCCTAGTGTGCATGAAGTTCTAGGTTCCACTCCTCAGTTCCACATACACAGAAAAAGCCAGAAGTGGTGTTGTGGCTCAAGTGGTAGAGAGCAAAAGCTGCTCAGGGACAGTGCCCAGGCTCTTGAGTTCAAGCCCCAACCTGGCTCCTCCCTTTCCCCCCCCCCCCCAAAAGACTAAAGGTTAGGAGGAACTTAAAAATACAATCAACAGTTCCTAAACATGGTGCCAAAGGATGGGTGGTCGATTTTTGAGTTCGTATACTTATACACAATCTGCTGGCAGTGTGTTTGTGGTTTAACATTTTAATCAATTCTGAAGGAGGTTCTTCAATCAAAGGTTTAAGAGGCCTCAACTACAGGAAATAATAAGTTAGCCCTGATTAGGGTATTCATTTCATGATGACTAGATGTAGTGGACTGAGTGAGGAAACATGTATTTTTTTTTTTCCTGGCAGGACTAGGGATCAAGAAAGAAGGTCTCTAGTGTACTAGACAGGCAGGTGTTGTACTGTTGAACTACACTCCCAGGAAACTATTTTAATTGAAACATACTGGCCTTTGTTTTTGTATTGGTGCTGGGTACTGTCTTTGAGCTTTTCTTGCTCAAGGCTGGTGCTGTAACACCTGAGCCTCACAGACTTTCCTGCCTGGGCTGACTTTGAACTATGATCCTCAGATCTCAGCCTGCTTTGTAGCTAGGATTGCAGGCATGAGCTACCAGAGCCCAGGTGTCCTGTCCTGTCTTGTCTGTGTCTTTCTCCTTCTTTCCTCTTTCCCCTCCCTCTCTCTTCCCTCCCTCCCTCCTTCCCTTCCTTCCTCTCTCCCCCTCTCCTCCCTTTCTTTCCTTTGTTCTTTTGTGTATGCTGGTACTGGAGCTTTTGAGCACTGTCCCTTAGTCTTTGGCCACAGCTGGCACGCCACCACTTGAGCACAGCTCTACTTCATGGTTTTTGGTAGTTAATTGGAGATGGGTCTCACAGACTTCCCTGTCCTGGCTTGCTTTGAACCATTATTCTCAGGCCTTAGCCTCATGGGTAGCTAGGATTATAGGCATGAGCCACCAGTACCTGGCCAGAAGATCTTTTTTAAGCCTTCTACTGAAACTGAGTACAGGGGCAAGATCATGTTTCTTCTTTTCTTCTCTCTCTTGCGTGGGCTCTCTCTCTCTCTGTCTCTCTGTCTCTCTGTCTCTGTCTCTCTCTCTCTCTCTCATTCTCTCTCATTCTCTCTCATTCTCTTCCTCCCTCCCCTCCCCTCATCTCTCCCTCCCCTCATCTCCCTGACCCCTCCCCTCTCTCCTGTCCCCCTATCCCTGAGCTCATTTGCTCAAGGCTAGCTATCTTCCACAAGGTGCTAGTGGCTCACACCTGTAATACTCAGGAGGTTAAGATCTGAGGATCAAAGTTTGAAACTAGCCCAGGCAGGAAAGTCTGGGAGACTCTTACCTCCAGTGAACCACCAGAAAACCAGAATGGTAGAGCTCTAGCCTTAGGCAAAAAAGTTCAAGACAGTGTGGGAGTCCCAGAGTTAAGAAGCTTCACAATTGATTTTTAAAAAAAAGGACTCCTGGACTCTCCTGCCTGAGGCTAGCTTTGAACTGCCATCCTCAGTTCTTAGATTTCTGAATAACTAGGATGATAAGCATGAGCCACCAGCATCCAGCTGAGTTCCTATTTCTTTGGTTGTTGTGGTGGTGGTTAGTCTTGGGGCTTGAACTCAGGACCTGGGGCACTGTCTCTGAGCTCTTCAGCTCAAGGTGAGCATTTTTTACCACTTGAGCCACAGCACCACTTCAGGTTTTCTGGTGGTTCCTTGGAGATCAGAGTTTCATGGAGGGGCTGGGAATGTGGCTTAGTGGTACAGTGCTCGCCCAGCATGCATGAAGCCCTGGTTCACCTCCTCAGTACCACACACAGAAAAGCTGGAAGTGGTTCTGTGGCTTAAGTGGTAGAGCGCTAGCCTTGTGCCAAAGAAGTTCAGGGACAGTGTTCAGACCCTGAGTTCAAGTCCCAGGACTGGCAAAAATAAAAGTCTCATGGACTTCCCTGCCTGGGCTGGCTTTGAACTGTGATCTTCAGACCTCTGACTCCTGAGTAGCTAGGATTATAGCGGGGAGAGTCGATGTTTCTTTCAGCAAATATTTATAAAGCATCCTTTGTGTGTTAGGCAGGCCGAGTAGGTGCTGGTGTGAAACTTGTAAACACAACACAAAAATAACTGCCTTCTTTTTCGTGGAGTGAGCCAGATAATAAGCAAATCAGTAAATCCTGGATGAAGTCTGTCAACGGGTTGTAAGAAATAAAGCCCAGCCGGGCACACAGAGCGAGGCCCATCCCTTAGTCACTGTAGTTTAATTTATGGTGCTGCTCCTCACTAAAAGGTGTATCTGGCCCCAAATAGCATTGCTGAGGAAAGAATCACAAAGATCCTGAGCCTGTTCCTTTTTTTTTTTTTTTTTTTTGCCAGTCCTAGGCCTTGATCTCAGGGCCTGGGCTCTGTCCCTGAGCCGCTCTCTGCTACTTGAGACACAGAGCCATTTTTGGCCTTTTCTGTGTATGTGGTACTGAGAAATCAAACCCAGGGCTTCATGCATGCTAGGCAGGCACTCTACCACTGAGCCACCTCCTCGGCCTAGACCATTGCTCTTTTAACAGTAAGAACTACTGAGAAAGACACTGAGCCCATGTTTTCGACAGATGTGGACTAGTGTTTGCTAGAGGCTAATATGAAGACGGAACAACAAAAAAGCAATGAACAGCACCCAGTGAAAAATGAAAATATATGAGGGTGGGTGACACCGCTCTCTGGAGAGGTCTCAGTTTCATACATGAGGTTGCAGCATGGAGGATAGGCAAGCCACAAACTAGACCTGGGTTTTATTTGTGGTTCTATGTACGAGGATCTCAAATACAACAGAACAAAGAAGAGTGAAAGAAGGGCAAAAGATAGTTTTAAGACATTTATCCTCCAGAATTCCTCACAATTTTAGGTCTAATTGAGGAAAAGGTTAATCTTTAAGCCTCAGAAGCTATTTTAAAAGTAATTTGGACATTGAACAGAAAGAAGAAATCCCTAGTTCAGATGCGCCGAGGATGGATTTGTAGGTTTCATTTGGTAGATCGTTACTTGGTGGTACAGATCCTGACCAGGGTTCGCCACCATGCTTGTTATGCATGCTCAAAAACACTCCTAAAATCACGGGATTTTGGGTCTGTGAAATACCTAGAGTTCATCTAACATAAAATTCTTGCACGGATGAGCCATCTGAAACCCAGACTCAATGGCAGAGAGATGACCTGCAGTCCAGTTGTGGTTCCTTTTCAGAGTGAGCTCAGGGACAGGGCATGTGGCAGAATGGTGCATGTGCTATGGGAGCCCTGAAAGAAAGGGTGTCACACAGCTAGATGGAAACCCAGTTGCCTGGCGGCGCCCTCCCACCCTCGCGTCTCTGCGCTGCACATGCGTGTTTCTTGTGCTTGGCCAGTCCTCATTCTGGACCCTTAGCACACCAGGAATCTAGCCCTGAGCCTCACCTGGTCACAGGGCAGATGGTTGCTTGTACTGAGCCGCCCAGTTGTATTTTAGGCTGTCCTGATAGTGTTCCACAAAATTAAGCAAGACAGAATTTACATCCCTGTAATTTACATCCCCAGATGCCAACATGAGATGTCCTCGGGGGTGGGGGACTGGTGCACACCGAGGAGTGTCCCTGGCTCTACACCACAAAACAGTGATCCCCTCCCTCCCATTCAAACTCTTCAGTATTCACATTTAGAGAAATTGAAGGAAGTTGCGAGGCTTCCAGATTTGCATGCTGTCAGCGGTTGTACAGGTCAGTAAACCTGGGAAACAGATGTTAGGTTTTATTCTTTCCTTGGGGAATCATTAAAGAAGCATGTTTTGGAGCAGTAGGGAGGGAGATGTGAAGCTGCCTGGCTCTTTCTATAAAGGCCTCTGCTGCAGGCTGGCTGCTTTGTGCTGTTGTAGCCTTGCGGCCATTGCCTGCCAGCACTCTTGTCAGCCCTGGAGCAGGTGCCCTGGTGGACTCGGGAGGGGGCTCAGCTCAGCTGCAACCAGGTCAAAAGTTCAGGACTTGAGTTGGAGAGAGAGAGAGAGAGGGAGAGAGAGAGAGTGTGCGCGCGCGCGCATGCACGCACACATGTGATGGTGGTGATAATATGTGTTCCGGACACATAACACATTCATTTTCCCATCAGTTTCAAAATGACAGAACTCTAATAATCATTCATGATTTCTTGAATGTCAATGGGTTTCCAGGCAAAGATACCAAGGTGGTATCTACCATGGGTAGATGGTTTCTAGAGAGGATGGCATTGTGGTGGTGACCTAGGCAGCCTAGTGTACTTGTGCGAAGAGTTTGAGCTTCTTGAGGGAACATATTACAGAACATCAAGGCAGTGTTTTCCTCTTACCCGTTGCTCTTGTCTTTTCTGGAAGCACCTATCACCTAGTCTTGTCTGGGCTATTTCATTTGGTCCTTACAGATGAAGGCCAAAGCCTTGGTGCTGAGTATTGAATCCAGGGTCTTGTAACTGCCAGGCAAGCATTCGCCCTCTGAGCCACAATGATGTTCTCTCTCTCTCAGCTGGGGTTAAGTCCTGAACCCCCTGCCTTTGTTTTCTCTTCACTCCATTTTTGTGTTCTTCTCCTGATGTCCTGGGACTTGCTCTGGGGTTGGTGGAGGAGGGGTAGAGTTCTGGCCTGCATTAAGGTGCTAAAATCCTAGAATTTGTGTGAAATCAGTTACTTTCACAGCCAAAAGCAGTGTTTTCTTCACAGAGCAAGTGACCCCTTACAGTAATGCTCTTGTGTGCTGTGTGGTATTTATGTATGCTGACTTGAAATTAGTATACAAAACTAGATGGAGGATAGTATTTATTTTCTCGTTTAAAGTTCCTGATACCATGCGACCTTTATGAGGTTTACATGGTGTCATTTTCTTGTATATCTTACACTGCAGTGGACAGCTTGTAACCTTGACAGGCAGCCCGCATTCCTTAGGCAGGTTTTCTGGAGTAATTGTGTGACTTGGCAGTAGGTAACCTGAACCTAACATGATAGCAGACTGCGCCTGGTCTTTCATGCCCCTCCGTCCATCCATAACATCCCCCCATCCCCCAAAAAAAGTGAAAATAGGGGAGTGATGGGGCCATGATGATCCTTTCTTCATATTTTAATGTTAAACTTTAAAGTCACCTCCAGATAATTCCCTCAGAGTAACTCACTTATAATTGAGAAACTTTTAAAGCTGGCTTGTTTGCTGTGTTTTCCCCCTTCTGACCAGTCCTTTTTAATGACTACTTTTTCCCTGAGTGTTAGTTCTATTAGGCACAATAAATAGCACACCAGGGATGGTGGATTTGCTTGACAAAGTCCGTTAAATTAACAGATCTACTTTAAATCCTTTCTTCCATTTTTATTGTGTGTTCTCTTTTCCCGAAAGATTGTTTGTAAATAATCCTATATATGGATAAGAATTTTTTTATTTCCTGGAGTCGTTTGGTACACCTTTATGGAGGGAAAGGTGTTCAAAGAAGATTTCTCAGGTTGCCATAATGAGAAGTTTCCCACTCCTAGACTGATATTGATTTAAGTGAATATCTTACACATGTACTGATTTTTATCTATTGTTTCTGACCTTTCTTCTTAATCCCCGTGTGTTACAAATGGCACACAGACCAGCTTGCATCATGCTGGGATCAGTTGGGAAAAGGATTTACTTGACAGCCTCCTGACTGGAGTTTTCACATTAGTGATGGATAGATCCCATCTTTATTCCTGTACTTCCATTTCTGTAATATGCAACTTTTTTGGTCAGTTCTGGGGCTTGACTTGAGGGCCTGGGCACTGTCCCTGAGCTTTTTTTTTTTTTTTTTTTTTTGCTCAAGGCTAACTCTCTACCACTTGAGCCATAGCACCACTTCCAGCTTTTTCTGTGTATGTGGTACTGAGGAATCAAACCCCAGGCTTCATGCATGGTATGCAAGCACTCTAACCACTGACCCACATTCCCAGCCAATATGCAGCTTTTTATTTTTATTTTTTATTTTTTATTTTTTTATAGTTTGGGAATATAGTTTAATCATTACCACTAACACTAGACCTCTGAATACATTTAAATTTAGTTTGTTTTTCTTGGTACTATTTTTTTTTTAATTTTTTTTATTATAAAGATACTATACAGAGGGTTACAGTTACATGAGTGAGGTAATGAGTACACTTCCACTTCTTCTTGAACATTGTTACCCCCTCCATTGTTTTCCCCCTACCATCCCCTCCCTCCCTCCCTTCCCCAAGGTTCTTTTTTTTTTTTTTTTGATTGTGATTAAGTGATTACTTAATTTCCGGAAATTCACAGTATTGTGGAATAATGATGCTCATTTAAAGTCACAAGTTCATTCTAACTTTCCTGGAGCAAATTGTCTATCACAGTCTGTAATATATAACGGTGCTCATATGTTATATACCATATATGTGATCAGCAGCATGGGGATATTTAGTAGTGGTTCAACCAGATGAGTGGGAGTTCTTTGTTTCTTAAGACCTGTTAGTTTTGTCATATCACCTAACATTTTGGATTCATCATCCACTTATCAGGGAGACCATGTACTGTTTGTCTCTTCGTTCTTGGCTTACCTCGCTCAACATGATTCCTTCTAGCTCCATCCATTTCCCTGCAAATGCCATTATTTTGTCATTTCTAATGGCTGCATAGTATTCCATTGTGTATAGATACCACAATTTTTGGATCCATTCATCTGTGGTGGGGCATCTAGGTTGTTTCCATATCCTAGCTATTGCGAACAGTGCTGCAATAAACATGGAGGTGCACGTGTCCTTGTATATTGGTTCCTGTTGTTCAGGGTAGATGCCTAGAAGTGGTATGACTGGGTCATAAGGGAGGTCAATCTTTAGCTTTCTAAGGACCCTCCAGACTGCTTTCCAAAGTGGTTGTATGAGTGTACATTCCCACCAGCAGTGTAATAGCGTTCCTCGTTCTCCACATCCCCTCCAGCATTTGTCGTTGGCTGATTTGTGGATGTGGGACATTCTGACTGGGGTAAGGTGGTATCTCAGGGTTGTCTTTATTTGCATTTCCTTCACCACCAGGGATGATGAACATTTCCTCATGTGTTTTTTTGCCATTTTTATTTCTTCATTTGAGAAGTCCCTCTTTAGTTCCCTTGCCCATTTAGTAATTGGTTTGTTGGGTTTGGGAGGGATTAGTTTCTTGAGTTGCCTGTATATACAGGATGTTAACCCCTTGTCTGATATATTGCTGGTAAATATTTTTTCCCAATTAGTTGGTTGTCTTTCTAGCTTGGTTGCAATAGCTTTATCTGTGCAGAAGCTTTTTATTTTAAGGTAGTCCCATTTGTCGAGTCTCTCCAATTTGTTGTGACCCTGGGACTCTGTTCAGGAAGTTTCTTCCTGTGCCTATTAGTTCAAGTGTCTCTCCTACTCTGTCCTGCAGTAGTTTCAGAGATTCAGGTTTAATGTTAAGGTCTTTAATCCATTTTGAGTTGATGTTGGTGCATGGTGATAGGCTGGGGTCCACTTTTAGTTTTCTGCATGTGGCTGCCCAGTTTTCCCAGCACCAGCGGTTGAAGAGGCTGTGTTTCTTCCATTGTATGTCTTTGGCTCCTTTGTCGAATATCAGCTGGCTGTAGGCCTGTGGATTTATTTCTGGATCTTCTATTCTGTTCCATTGGTCTTCGGGTCTGTTTTTGTGCGAGTACCATGCTGTCTTTGTTATTATAGCTCTGTAGTAGAGTTTGAAGTTCAGCATGGATAGCCCTCCCATATTGTCTTTATCCCCTAGAATTGTTTTGGCTATTCTAGGTCTTTGGTGTTCCATATGAATTTTTGGACTGTTTTCTGTATTTCAGTGATGTACGTTATTGGGATTTTAATAGGTCTTTCTGGTACATTTTAACTGTTCAGAAACTAAGGAAAGTTAGCAAGGTCCTTTCCTAAACCCTGAGTTCAAGCCCTGATAGCCTGCCTAGCCTTTTCCCCCTTAAATTCTGTGTCTTGTGTGTTTTCCTTTCTTGAAATCTCCTTCAATTCCTATCCTGTACCAGTATCAGGGAGAAGAGGCCAGGGCTGTGTTTGGCTTTGTCATTAACTTGCTGTATGTGCTTATCATCCACCAACTCCTTCTCTTGGTTGAGTTGCCAGCATTCTGTGATGTGATCAGTGAGTGGACACAGGGCTACTGCTTTTTCCTGTAGTATTGTCCCTGACAGCGTCCCTAGGTTCAGGGGTTCTATATTGGCAAAGCCCCAGGCAAAGGGGGTGTGTCCTGCCCAAGTGCACGTCTCCTGTGGAATAGCTGTGACCAGGTCTAAAAGAGCTCTTGACAGTCTGCCTTTTCCTAAAGAAAGCTGTCATATTTCAGTTGAGGCAGGTGCCAAAGAAGTTCTGATTTTCATTTCCTATAGACTTAGATGTGTAGAGAGAAGGTCAAAGTTAACTGCCAGTTTGGCCTGAGCTTTCAAAGAAAAGTACTCACATGTACAAGAAGGTATTGATTGAATAAAGCAGCCTTTGGGGCAGAAAGAGAGGAGAGCAACAGCTGGATGGATGTTCCTTGGAACACACCTGCAGTGTGTGGAGAGCTCAGGGGGCAGGTTTAATGCCTGTTTAATTTCTTTTTCTCTGGAATAGCATAAAGAGGAGGAGGAGGAGGAAGTGGGGAATGGGATTGGTGTTTCAAGGGTTGTCAACTGGCTGTTCGTCCTTTACAGAAAATTTCTCCTTCCTGGGTGCAGCAGAAGAGCTCTTTTGCAATGATAGGCTTTTCTAGGTTCTATAAGGTTCAGCATTCAGCTGCTGCCTTTCAGGAAGATCCTGCCAAATTTCCACACAGCCCTTTTGTGTTCTACTCTCTTTGCAGAGGAAGAGCCCTGGGCTTGGCCTTCCCAGTTAGTTCCTTGTTTGAATGGCAGTTGGCCTTGAAGGAAGAGGCTGACTTTCTTCCAGTCTTCATTCCACACTATCCCTGCGCATGCATGCAGCGCATCAGGCTGCTGTCTGGGAAATCTGCTATCTGAAGCACTCTGCGCTGTTATGAAGGGTTGACCAGTTGGTTCTAAGCTCAGTCTGTCACTCTGGTAATTGTTGAGAACCTTCCCACAATACCTCCTCATTGATCTTCCTCGTAGAAGTAACCACAGAGGCTCTGGAGGGAAGTCTTGACAGGACTTTTGTCCAAAAAAAATTAGGTTCCTTGTGGATTTGAGAGAAGTTTATCTGAGGGCAATGAACCCACTATTTGAACAGTCCTCTTTAACTCTTTGATTCTTCCACTGAAGATTAAAAGAGCACTTAGCTGTCATTTGCTAGAATGTAAGTCACAGAACTGCCACCTAGTTCATCCTGAGTGTGACTCTGGAGCTAGGCAGGACATCTGATTTATAAAGGACACATAATGGTCACATCTGAATTTGTTGTGGCCACACCTTTCTCTACCCATACCCTAGATAAGGCCTACCCCAGGCCCAGATGCCCTCTCTCTGCTCTTTTTTTTTTTTTTTTTTTTTTGTGGGTCGTGGGGCTTGAACTCTGGGCCTGGGCGTTGTTCCTTAGCTCTTCAGCTCAAGGCGAGCACTCTACTACTTGAGCTACAGCGCCACTTCCGGTTTTCTGGTGGTTTATTGGAGATAGGAGTCTCACGGTCTCTCCTGCCCGGGCTGGCTTTGAACCGCGATCCTCAGATCTCAGCCTCCTGAGTAGCTAGGATTACAGGCGTGAGCCACCAGCGCCCGGCTTCTCTCTGCTCTTTTCTAGCTCTTTCTCAGCTCTTTCCTTCTCTTCTCCTGCCCAGTTCCCTTCTCTTTCCTAGCTCTCTCTTTTCCACCTTAGCCAGATGCTCTCTTTTCTAGCTCTTTTCTCTCTTTCCCAGCTCTCTCTTTCCCAGGCCTTTCCCAGCCACGTGGAGGTCCATCTTGGCCTGGTGCCAGCCGGAACAATGAATAAACCTACCCCTTACCTGAAAAAATAAATAAAGGACACATAATGCTTCTAGGGTTTCTGAATTCATGTGGTCAGACAGCTGGCTTCTCAGAAAGCTGCAAACCAAGTAGGAAAGCCAGCCGTGACGCCATCTTTCTTTTAATTTGTGGCTTGCTCTCATTACTATCCCCCCTGCTTATCTGCCTAACACTTGGTTTAATTCTAGAATCTGTTTCATATTTCAGGCGTGGGAACTGGTTATTAAAAGCCCACATTAGGAAACTTGATGTGGTCCCTTCCCACTTCTGAGCCATAAACTCTGGTGAGAACTGACTTAATTGGATAATAGCTTCAGTGGAATGGAAATTGGTGGGATAATGGAGTACCAATGACTTTAATTTTCAAGGATCAGGAGTTTTCCTCATATCAGAGCTGAACTTTATTTTTATCACATGCAAAAATTAATACTTTCCTCTTCACCCTGCCTCCCTACTTCCTTTCATTCTTCTCAGCAAAATCGCACCCATCAGAAAGTTAAGTGCTTGGAAATGTAGCCTGGAATGATTTCTGTAATTTTCTTCATAGGGGCTGGTAGCCTTAGATTGCTAATCCCTGCCTGCTTAGTGTGGTGAAATCTGATGTCACTTGGGAAGGGCTGTTGATTTAGCCAAGCAAATCTCTGTGTGTTGTTGTTTTTCTTCGTTTGCTTCTACCAAGGAGCCCCACTGATGATAGTCTGGGGAGAGAGGCCTGGTTTCTGGTCTTCTTTCCTGCACTAAACTCCCTCAGTGACCTTAGGAAAGTGGTTTAACTACTCTGGGCTTGGATTACTCCTTTGTGAAGTTAGTTTAAATTCCAAAGGAGGAAAGGTGAAAATGTAATAGAATGGTGTTTCCTCTTCTGTGGTCAAGACAGATATTATAAATCCATCTCTCCCCTCCCATGGCTAAAGCAGACTTTACTAATTAAGTCTACTAAGCCTGGAATCAGCTGGTCTCAAACTAGTTCTCAATACTGCTGCTCAAGTGAAGTTAATGATGGAGTAATTCTGGTGAGGTAAGAAGTAGGTATTTTTGACACAGGGGAACAAACTCAGTGGTAGTACTCACTAGACCGCATGTGGCAAATGAACTATACAAGTTTTGGATGGGAAAGGGAAGGAAAAACTGGGAGAAGGTGAGAGATGGAGTGATATTGCTAAAAAGAAACGTACTCTTTTTTCCAACTAAAATAATTATAGCCCCTCTGCACATCACCTTTATACTAACAATAATTATTTTAAATGACATAGGTCTTTGTTAGGACTTTCTTTTTTTTTTTTTTTTTTTTTTTTTTTTTGTTGGTCGTTGGGCTTGAACTCTGGGCCTGGGCGCTGTCCCTCAGCTCTTCAGCTCAAGGCAAGTGCTCTACCACTTGAGCTACAGCGCCACTTCGGGTTTTCTGGTGGTTTATTGGAGATAGGAGTCTCACGGTCTCTCCTGACCGGGCTGGCTTTGAACCGCGATCCTCAGATCTCAGCCTCCTGAGTAGCTAGGATTACAGGCGTGAGCCACCAGCGCCCGGCTGTTAGGACTTTCTATCTCTAAGGTCCTGTGGTTCTGAGTTTAGCAGCACATATTGGAAAGCTTTGGACTTTAAGACTTCGAATGTAATCTTTGAGGAGGCCCTAACTTGAGAGTTTGTTCATATTGTAATACCATCTCTCAGGTTTTGGTCTAAAGTTTTTCAGCCTTTAATCTGTTGGCTCTGGTGAGAGATAACAGATAAGGGATTCAATAATGCAAAAGCAAAGGCTTATTGAAACGGTAATCATGCAGCAATGATTAGGTAACCATTTAATTATTTCTTGTCCACAGTCAGCTGTTATATTGAGATGGCATCAAGAATGTCATCACTGTGTAAAGAAATACCTGGAGGTGAACTTGGCAGCTGGAAATATGTCCTGTACCACCTAATTTTCCCTAATGATATTTGAGTTGTGTGAGCCAGTTGTGTGTGTGTCTTACGTATTTTGCGTATACCTGACCTTTGCATCTTATATTTGGGTCATAGTCAGAAAGAGAAAGACTTAAATGAGACTTTTGCTTCTCCAACAACCACAATGGCATGGGGAATGGAGGTAGCGTATCTAGCCTTTGTAGCATGTACAATTCAATGGGGAAAGGATGTAGCCTGTTGCGGTTCCTGTGGCTAAGAAGTGCATCATGGCCTCAGTAGGTGGAGATGTGTTGACACTGTGTTCTTTGAGTACATAGCACATGGTGTGGCACTTGGAAAACTGGATTTTTGCTGAGTGAGTGTTAAAGTGGGAGGGAGGTGCTTGAGAAGTCACTAGTCCATTATGGAAATAGGCAGCAAAAGGGACATCACATACTCGAGTTCTCACAGGAGGAATGCAGACATGAACACAGTGCTCTCCAAGTCCTCTGTGTTCTGCTGCAAAGACTTTCTTCCCTCCACATACTAGATCCATGTCTACTGTTATTTCCCTCATGAGTCAAATTAGCATGCCTCAGTTTTGGTAGCCAGTACCTAATTACACCATTTGGCTGCTAGAACCTCCCCACCCAACACACAACACACACACACACACACACACACAAACAAACACCCCAGCCAGTACGTAATTACACCATTTGGCTGCTAGAACCTCCCCACCCAACACACACACACACACACACACACACACACACACACACACAAACACCCCAGCCAGTACGTAATTACACCATTTGGCTGCTAGAACCTCCCCACCCAACACACACACACACACACACACACACACACACACACACACACAGAACCTCCCCACCCAACACACACACACACACACACACACACACACACACACACACACAGAACCTCCCCACCCAACACACACACACACACACACACACACACACACACACACACACACACACACACACACACACACACACACACACACACACACACACACACACACACACACACACACACACACACACACCCTGTCCCTGAGCTGTTTCGCTCAAGGCCAGTGGTGTACCATATGAGCCACATCTCTGTTTCCCACTGGGTTCCCTCCCCCCTTTGGTACTTAATTGGGCATCAGAGTTTCATGGTCTTCTTGCATGGGCTGGCCTTAAACCATGCATGATCATGAGATTTTTTTTTTTTTTTGTCGGTCATGGGGCTTGAACTCCGGGCCTGGGCGCTGTCCCTCAGCTCTTCAGCTCAAGGCGAGCGCTCTACCACTTGAGCTACAGCGCCACTTCCGGTTTTCTGGTGGTTTATTGGAGATAGGAGTCTCACGGTTTCTCCTGCCCGGGCTGGCTTTGAACCGCGATCCTCAGATCTCAGCCTCCTGAGTAGCTAGGATTACAGGTGTGAGCCACCAGCGCCCGGCGAGATTTTTTTTTTAATGATCATGAGATCTTAGCCTCCTGAGTAGCTAGTGATACCTGACTATTTTTGCAGATCCATTTTTGTAAATTTTCTTTCCAGTCTTTTACTTAATATTATTTTTGATGGTACTGAGGTTTGAATTCAGTGCCATGCATTTGCTCACTTGCTTGCTTCATCCACGCCTCCAGCTTGCAGTCTCTCTCTCTCTCTCTCTCTCTCTCTCTCTCTCTCTCTCTCTCTCTCTCTCTCTCTCTCTCGTTTGCTCTCTCGTTTGCTCTCTCACTCGCTCGCTCAATCCTTTTCTCTTTCTCTCTGGTTACTTTTATATGTATTTTATTATTAAAATACTGTATAGGGGGATTACAGTTACATAAAGGCAATGAGTACATTTCCTATCCAGTATTGTTGTTACCTCCTCCTTTGTTTATCCCCTGCCGTCCCTTCCCTCCCCACCTCCCTCAGCTACCCCCCATCTTCCTCTACTCCCCCCAACGGAGTTGTTAAGTGTATTTTACATCTCATTGTTACAATGGGTCAACCTGTATCCTTATTTAAGCATTTTCTTATTTCCCTTACCTTCCCAAATTACAAAAATGTATATACAAAATGCAGGGCACTGGAATCAAATACAGTGAAAACGGCGGGGGGGGGGGGAGAACAAAAAACAGTACATTATAAATATATTAAAAACAATAGCAAGAAAGGACAAACCACTGTGTCCCTATCTTGGGGTTCCTTTCACTTAACATCCTCTTATATGGTCATATGTACATAGCTTTTGACCTTTTCTGCTTGTTCTAGACATTATTGCAAATAAGGGAAACCATAGGACCTATGTATCTTTGGGCCTGGATTACCTCACTTAATGAATTACCTCATTTAATAAATTTTTTCCAAATCTTCCATTTCCTAACAAATGGGGGCAATGTCATTCTTTCTGATGGAGACATAGAATTCCATTGTGTGTGTACACACACACACACACACACACACACACACACACACACACACACACACACACACACACATCACATTTTCTTGATCCACTCATCTACTGAGGGGCATCTGTGTTGGTTCCATATTTTAGCTATGGAAATAATGCTGTGATAAACATAGTTGTGCTGTTTGCTGGTTATTTTCTGAAATGAGGGTTCATGAGTGTTTCTACCCTTGCTAGCCTTAAACTGCAATCCTCCTACTCTCAGTCACCTGAGTTGCTAGAATTATAGGCACTTGGCCTGTAATTTTTAAAAAAATTGGTTATATTGAGGATTAAACTTGGGGCTTTGCCCTTGCTAGGTAGGAACTTAGCACTTACTCCATGCCTCTAGCCTTATTTTGTATTGGTTATTCTTAAGGTAGGATCTCATTTTATGCCTGCGCTGTGAACCTGCTGCTTCCTATGTCACTGGGAAAGATAGATATGTGCCATTGTGATTCTTCCATGGCTGAGATATCAAGCATGCCCACTGCTTCAAATCATTAGTTGAGATGAAGTCTCTCAGATTTCTTGTGTTGGTTTTTTGACTGAGGCTGGCCTCAGACTCTGATCCTTCAGTCTTTACCTCCTCAGTTGCTAGGATTACAGGCCTGAATCACCTTGCCTGGATTACTTTTAAAGTAAGGGAAAGTAAAATAACCTGAAGTTAGAATAACCTGAAGGGATTCAAGAGGAAAGTAGAGAAAGTAAATCACACGTGCCATGTGGCACTGTCGCTGCTATGCATGGAAAGTAGGGCCACTTCACTATCAGGTGCAACTAGTGAATTGAGCCAGGCAGGCTTAAATGAGTAAGAAGACACACAAGGTCTAGTTGGCTTTAGGTATGGTATGATCTGGAAGTTTGTAGTACTGTCAGGGCATGGGCTTCTTCTCTCTAAGTTCTCTTGGTTCTGCCTTTATATTAGACTGAACACTCTGTACTCCCCATGCCCCTCCATACCTTGGTGGTAAAATATAACACTTTTTGACCTTATATCCATACCCAGACCCTAGAGGAGAGAATCTATCTCTGTTGCCTCTATAGAAAAGACATCTTAGCATGATCTGTTTAAATCTTTTATTTTATTTTTATTGTGAAAATACTACAGAGGGGTTACAATTACATGGGCAAGGTAATGAGTACATTTATTACCAAGCTTTCTTGCCTCCTCCTTTGTTTCTCCTTCCCATCCCTTCCCATCTCCCCCCGCTCCGCCATCCCCCCACGCCAAAGTTGTAAAGTTCATTTTTCGACATAACATCTTGTACAAACTTATTGGTCCACTTTGGATCTGATGTGTTTATTATGATAGGATTCATTCACAATCACTAGTCAAGAAGATGGGCTGTGCTGGGTGACTTATCCTACTTAGAGCTAGGGATGGGATTGGGCCACCTCAGTCATATGGAAAGAGCATTTACACAGAGAAGAAGCTGGCTACTCCTGGTTGTGGTGGTGGGAAAGATAGTTGAGAAGAGGCTGACAGATGTCCATGTCAGAGCCCTGCTGACATCGTGGGGACTAAACTTGACCCTCAAAATGCCACCACTTTGCCACTCTAGCCCTGTCTTTGTGGAGCACTGAACCTGTATCCTGTAGATCAGCACTCTCTGGCACCGCTGGGCTGAGGTGCTAATGGCATGGGCCTCAGTTTCTCACTGGGGAGAGCTTGGGTGTTAGGATTGCCAGCCTTGTTGCCTCAAGATGATTAGTTGAAAGCTGTCTTCATTGAGAATTTTCTTGTCAGTTCTGTGGCTGCTTTCCTCTCCCTGCTCTGAGAGCTGCTCCTCTCTCATGTGCATGCAAAGTCAGCTCACTGAAAATCTCTTGAGCTGAAAAAGAGCTTCTGTCTCTCCAACTTCCCCTGCTGTTCCTAGCATGAGGAGGTAGACTGTTCATACTTTGGAAGCTAGAGGAAGCTAAACAATTCCACTTGCTGTGTGTGGGGGGTGTATTTATGCATGTGTAGCTGGTTCTGCATGTGGCTCTCTTTCTCACTCTTTGATCTATCCATGCTTCCTGTTTGCTGCCCTCTGCTGAATAGAGATAGGAGAAGGAAGGGGGAAACAAAAAGCAGCCCCAGTTTTTCTTCTTGTTCTTGGGTTTTTAAGAAGTTGAAGCTGTGAATGCTGAATTTTCCTCAGCTTCCTTAGATGATGGAAGACACAACATAAAATACTACTTGTAAGAATCTTAATGAGGAGGATATATGTAGTAATAACTGGCTGCCATTCATTTAGCCCATTACTTTTGTTTTTTGTTTTTTTTTTTGGTCAGTGGTGGGGCTTGAACTCTGGGCCTGGGCACTGTCTCTCATCTCTTCAGCTCAAGGCTAGTGCTCTACCAGTTGATCCACAGCCCACTTTCTGATTTCTGGTGGTTAATTGGAGGTAAGAGTCTCACAGGCTTTCCTGCCCTGGCTGGATTTGAACCATGATCCTCAGATCTCAGCTTCCTGAGTAGCTAGGATTATAGGCATGAGCCACTGTGCCTGGCTTGTATGGTTGCCGTGTTTGACTGAGTTCAGGAGGCCAGGCATTTAACCTCCCTGGACCCTCTGTTTCCTGGCCTGTAAATAGAGCTTTACCTGTCTCCCATGCCAGCAGAATACAGCTAAAATGGGGCTTGTCAGAGCCAGAAGCCAATGACTCATGCCTGTAATCCTAGTTACTCAGGAGGCTGAGATCTGAGGATATGGTTCAAAATCTGGGAGACTATTATCTCCAATGAACCACCAAAAAGCTAGATGTGGAGCTGTGGCTTAAGTAATAGAGCACTATCCTTGAGCACAAAAACTCTGGGCCAGGGCCCAGGCAAGCCCCTGTGTTCAAGCCCCAGGATTATCATAGGAAAAAAAGAATAGGGCGGGGCTGGTTCATTTTTTGACCCATATCTCTTTCCACCTGGCCTTCCTTGGGGCAGCTGTCACGTGCTGTGGCAAGGGGTGAGTCATCCTTTATCTGCGGTGAGCTGTAGGAAGAGAGTCTTCCAGAGGTGTCGTTCCATGGGTCTGGGTACTCCTGCCTGTTTCTCCCTCCTTCATGTCGTCTCCTCCCTCTGCTCTCTGCTTTCCCCTGGCAGTGGGCAAGGCAGGTGACTGCTTCTGCCACCAAAGCACTGTCAGGGAACAATAGTCCACATTAAGAAGGGCTGCCAGGCACCATGCCAGAGGTATTAAAGGGACATTTGATGACTTTTAATGTGAATCATCAGGTTTTATACTCTTTCTCTCTGTAGCAGATAAAGGACAGGAAAATCCAGGTATGGATTTCTTCCCCCAGCCTTGTGGGGTTCTCCTTGTGGTGTTAATGTGCCTCTTTGACCCCAACCCTGCTTTCAATAATCTCATCTCTCTGTGTCATTCCCAATTGGTGTTGGGCTGTGTGTATGTGTGGTTGTGTGTGGTGGCTATCAGACACCATTTTGGGGTCCGGTCATGGAGCCTGAACTCTGGGCCTGGGCGCTGTCCCTCAGCTCTTCAGCTCAAGGCTAGCACTCTACCACTTAAGCCACAGCACCACTTCCAGCTTTTTTTTCCTGCTTATGTGGTGCTGAGGAATCAAACCCAGGGCCTCATGCATGCAAGGCAAGAGCTCTACCACTGAGCCACCTTCCCAGCCCCTAAGACACCATTTTAGAACCCACAATTGCTGCACTCCTTGTCCTGTCCCTCCTTCTCCCTTCCACCCTCCTCCCTCTCCTCTTTGTGCCAGTCCTGGGACTTGAACTCAGGGTCTTGGCACTGTCCCTGAGCTTCCTTTTGTTCAAGACTAGCACTCTACCACTCGAGCCACAACATCTCTTCTGACTGTTTCTGTTTCTGTTGTACTGAGGAATCAAACCTAGGGCTTCATGTATGCTAGGCAAGCACTCTACCACTAAGCCACATTCCCAGCCCTGTCAAATCTCTCTTAACCTTTTCCCTGTCAGATGGGCAGCCATCTTTGACTTGAATACACCCCAGTGGGGGGATCTCACTCAGTTTAGCTCAGCAGGGCTTAGGTAATCTGCTGTGGCCCATAGTGACTTAGAGGCTCTTCATCATTTCTGTCTCCTTTTGTATCTTTCCTGGCAGGTAGAATTCATCTATGTCTTTTGGAAATGTTTATAGAATGTAATTTGTACAGCATAGTGGCATGGATGTTATGGTGGGTTTGTCATTTTCCTAAGGCCTTCCCAGGAGTGAAGTAATGTTGAAGGAGTCCTCTCAGCAGGACAGCCCCTAGGGTGAGCCTATGGCTAGGGAGAGAGGATTCCCAAGATTTACTCTCTGAACCTTACACTTCTTTTGTCTCTGGCAGCTCTAGTTCCAAATATAACCAGTGTGTTGTATGTGATCATGTAGTCCAGAGCCTAATATATGGTTTTGTAGATAATACAGTCTCCACTATAGCCACTCGCTTCTGCCACTGTAGTATGTATATAGCCACACACAGTACATTCATCACCTGAATATGCTGTATTTCAATAAAGCTTTATTTGCCAACCCTATTCTGATTTCTTCCTGGTAGAAGTTCTGCATTGTGAGGTGGGGGCCATCCTGAACTATTTGACTCTGGATAGACCCTTGACCTGACAGAGCCTCTGTGTCCTTATCTGTATGTTGTGTGACTTGGGAGAGTGAGTTCTAATGTTCCTGCTTTAGCCCTGGGATCTCAGTGAAGCTCTGAGTTCTCTACTGAATCTGGCCCAAACTTTGATTCTGACTCCGCCCATTTCCCTCCTCTTACCCTATCCTAGCTTTCCTGGATCCTTGCTCAACGCTCCTAGCTCTTCTCCCCACTTCTGCTGGAATCTAAGTCCATTTTTAACACCCAGCCAGAGAATGCATTTATGAGTAAAATCAGAGGCTCCTATCTCTTTTCTAGAATTCATTAGTGCCTTGCAGCTACTGCTCAAGTTCAAGCTCCTGCCTTGTCTGGCCCTTTTGTACCCCTCCAGCTTCATTTTGTGTGTGTTGGTTGTGTTCACCATCACACTCCAGCCTGTTGGCTGTCTTACACAGGGGGCTCACTTCCTACCTTAGGTTTTTGCTCAGAGAATGAATGAATGCTCTTCCTAACAACTTTGACTTAGTTCTCTTCACCTTTGAGGTTTCAGCTCTAGTGTCACCTCAGACAGCCATTTTTTTTTTTTTGGTCGTGGGGCTTGAACTCTGGGCCTGGGTGCTGTCCCTCAGCTCTTCAGCTCAAGGCTAGCGCTGTACCACTTGAGCCACAGTGCCACTTCTGGCTTTTTTTCTTTTTGCTTATGCGGTGCTGAGGAATTGAACCCAGGGCCTCAGGCATGCAAGGCAAGTGCTCTACCACTGAGCCACCTTCCCAGCCCCCTCAGACAGCCTTTGGTGTTGTTATTGTTAGCTTTTTTTGTTTTCATCCTGGGTCCTGAACATTTTTACTCAAGGCTGGTACTCTTCCACTTGAACTACCAATCCCATGCTGGCTTTTTTGGTGGTTAATTGAAGATAAGAGCCTCATGGGCTTTTCCTGTCTGGGTGATCCCTTAGATTGCAGCCTCCTGAGTAACTAGGATTACAGAAACAAGCCACGGGCATCTGTTTTGATAGGCATCTCTTAGAGCTGACGTCTAGAAATTCCCTTATCACTCTGCAACATATCTGTGAATGATCCACTGACTAGAATCTGCTTGCTTGTTGGTTTACTTGTTTGTTTTTCTGCTTCATTAGATCGTGAGCACCATAAGATTCAGGACCTCATCTGTCTTATGAACTGATTCTTCCAAAGACAAGCACATAGTAGCATCAGTATCTTGACTGACTGTTGTGTTCCTGCTGAGATTCCGTGTGTGTGTGTGTGTGTGTGTGTGTGTGTGTGTGTGTGTGTGTGTGTGTGTGTGTGTGTGTGTGTGTGTGTGTGTGTGTGTGTGTGTGTGTGTGTGTGTGTGTTATTGGTATTGGGGCTTGAACACAGGGCCTAGGCACTGTCCTTAGCATTTCTTTCTTTTTTTGTAAGTCGTGGGGCTTGAACTCTGGGCCTGGGCACTGTCCCTCAGCTCTTCAGCTCAAGGCAAGTACTCTACCACTTAAACCACACTGCTACTTCTGGTTTTCTGGTGGTTAATTGAAGATGAGAGTCTTACAAACTTTCCTTCCCAGGCTGGCTTTGAATTACGATCCTCAAATCTCAACCTCCTGAGTAGCTAGGATTACAGGCATGAGCCACTGGCTCCTGGTTGCCTTTAGCATTTCTTGCTTAAGACTGTGAATCTACCATTTGAGCCATACTCTACTTTTGGCTTTTTGGTGATTAATTGGAGGTAAAAGTCTAATGGACTTGTCTTCCCTATCTGGTTTTGAATCTCTATCCTCGGATCTCAGCATCTTGAATAGCTAGGGTTATAGGCTTGAGCAATGGATGCCGGGCATCCAGGACTCTTTATCTGCTGCTGTTCCCTTGTATGTCATTTGGAAGTCTTTCTGCTCTTGGTGCTAGGAGACACTGTACACATTGTCCCTCAGGAGGCTGCATTCTTGTGCTTTCATTTCCTCAGGTAAGATCAGATACCTCAGAAGGATGAGCTTCCTGGAAGAGCAGCTGGTTCCTGGCCTGAACTGATTGACTTCCTCTTTTTTTTTTTTTTTTTTTGACTTCCTCTTAAACTGTCCATTAGCATCAATCTGTCCATCCCCTTCGCCTACATGGCTTTGTGGGTGGTGTCTCTGAGTGAGGATCTGTCTAGTTCTCTCCCTTCAGATGGTCTTATAAAACCATTTTTTACCACCATAATAAAGATGATGTATAGAGAGTTACAATTTCATAATTGAGATGGTCTTTTTAAGCACAAAAGAGTCTCTTTGGGGTAAGATTTTGTTCTTGGAAATGTGGGCCTCTGTTTACTGTGTTGGGGGGAAGGTGTTTGCTGCAGCTAGGGTGAGGGTCCTTTGGGACCAGAGGTAGGTCTCTTAGGGAGAAAGGCTGCATCCCAGTGACTCAGTCTTTCCTTAGGCCCCATGAAGGGGTAAACGGATTCACAGATGGAATTGTTTCCTCAAATAAGATCTGTTATACCAGTGGCCCACACATGCAATCATAGTTACTCAGGAGGCTGAGATCTGAGGATCACAGTTCAAAGCCTGGTCAGGTAGCAATGTCCAGTTAGTGTCCAGTTAACACCAAAAAGTCTGAGTGAAAACGCGAAGGGACAGCTCCCAGGCCCTGAATTAAAGCTGCAGTAGCAGCACGAGACACACACACACACACACACACACACACACACACACACACACACACACACACACACACACACAGTAACAACCTGTTAAAATTCTAAGACTCAATCCTCAGAATATGACTTTAGTTGGAAACAGGGTGATTGTAATTAACATGGTTAAAGGGTGTTCCTGCTGGAATAGAGTGGGGCCTTAATCCTACGCTACTTTGTTGGAAAGACTACCCCTACAAAGACGAAGTCAGATTGGGGTTATGCTTCTTTTTTGGGGGGGGGTCCGGTCATGGGGCCTGAACTCTGGACCTGGGTACTGTCCCTCAGCTCTTCAGCTCAAGGCTAGCGCTCTACCACTTGAGCCATAGTGTCACTTCCTGCTTTTTTCTTTTTTTTGCTTATGTGGTGCTGAGGAATTGAACCCAGGGCCTCATGCATGCAAGGCAAGCGCTCTGCCTCTGAGCCACCTTCCCAGCCCCGGGTTATGCTACTTTTGGCCAAAGCACACCAAGCGATCCCAGAGGTAGGGATAACTGTCTTGATCTCTTCTAGCTCCTTCTGTTCCTTTTTTAATTCTTACAAATGATCCTTCCTTCCATGGAGGATTAACAAATCCCACTGCCCATATGTGTTCTTTAACTAAAACCACTCTCCTGATTAAGAGATTTCCATCAACATCATTGTCTGAATATGTGGTCCTTGCGTTTTGTCACTCCACTACAATGTCTCTCAGTTGATCTGAGTTCCATCTACATTGATACCAACAGTTTTGTTCTGGATCCAAACTAAATTTGGGGGAGTTCTGTGTGGTAGTTATAAAAAACCACTCCCAGGGCTGGGAATGTGGCTTAGTGGTAGAGTGCTTGCCTAGCATGCATGAAGCCCTGGGTTCCTCAGTACACATAAAGACAAAGAGCCAGAAGTGTTGCTGAGACTCATGTGGTAGAGTGCTAGCCTTAAGCAAAAGAAGCTCAGGGACAGCACCTAGGCCAAGTTCAAGCCCCAGGACTGGCAAAAAGAAAGAAAGAAACAAACCCAAACACTCTCAGTGTAACAGGGAACACAAATGAGTTGACAGAGCTGTAGCATGCAAGGCAGGACATAGAATAATTCCCTCTGGAAGAGGAGACCAGTGGAATGTTTTACCATGAAGAGATTATGCTGTGGAGATCTGAAAAGGCTTCTGCAAGTGATAAGATGTTTTTTTGTTTGTTTGTTTTTGTTGTTTTTGATGCAAATACTGAGGTTTGAATGTAGGCTCTGAGTGCTGTCCCTTAACTTTTTTGCTCAAGGCTGGTGCTGTGCCACAGCTTCATTTCTGGTTATGTGGTGGTTCATTTGAGAAAAGAGTCTCATAGACTTTCCTGCCAAGGCTGGCTTTGAATCAAGACCCTCAGATCTCAGCCTACTAAGTAGCTAGGATTACAGGCATGAGCCACTTGTGCCTGGCTAAAGTAGTGAGTAAATTTTAAGGTGGTCCTTAAGAAGATCAAGACTGTAGTCATGTGTATGCAGTATGACTGGGCCTCTCACGTGGTAAGAGGGGGCCTATTCCAGCTATAACGGGTGAGGCCGAGTCACTGAAAGTTCTGTTAATATCTGCTAGAGAGTAATTGCAGTGGTGGGTAAGGGACCGGTCACAATGCTTTGATGACTGGGCTATAGAAGCTGGACTTCAGGAGGCAGGGAGGCAGGAGGCAGTGAGGGAAGGTTTTTTGTTTTGTTTTGTTTTTGTTTTTGTGTGTGTGTCAATGTGTGTGTTTTAATCATCCCCCATATTGGTATTTATTACATAAATAACATTTCTAGCCAAAACAAGTAACAACTTCAGTGACTGAATTCCCAGTGACCCATTAGCCAACCCAGAAAACAAAAAAGCCATAATGACAAGAAGAAATAAAATTAAAATTGAAAAGCACCTTTTCCTTGTTGTATTTAGTGTTTCAACTGAAACCCAAAGCTGATATTAGATGTAAAATCCACTTGCAGGATTCTTGTGGCTGTGGGTAGTTGTAAGCCTAGGATGAGGGAAGCACAGATGTCTCAAGAAGGTAAGTGAAGGAACATGAAGGAAGCATGGAGCCAGGGAGAGCAGCAGCTGATGCTAAAAGAGAATGGATCCTTTCATTCATCTACTGTGCCCACCTGCAGGTATCCAGATGCCAAATAATCTGCAACGTCTGAGCTCAGGATATTCATCATATATAATAGTTATTGCTGGTGCAGTACTAAGTACTCTCTATATTATTGTTCTTTTTCTCTAGGGGGCTGGGGGTTCTGAGGTTTGGACTCTGCTAGGCTGGTGCTCTGCCAAATGAACCATGTCTGCAGCCCTGTTTTTTACTGATTGTTTTTTTATGATAGGATTTCACTTCCTGCCTGAGTGAATACCTGAATGTGATTCATTTATTCTAGACTGCCGCTCTTCCTGACATCACAAGCACACACTGCCTTCCATGTAGATGAAATCTTGCAGACTTTTCTGCCCGGATTGATTTGGAAGTGTGACTCTCTTTATCAAGCCTCTTCATTAACTAGGATTGCAGTATCTGGTACCCTGCTCATGATCACATCAGCCTAATAATATGTGGACCATAATTGCTCCATTTTATAGATGAGGGTACTAAGCATAGGGCAAGAGATATGCTTCACTCAGGGCCACACAGCTGGCTGCTGAAATGCTGACTGGCCTGCAGAGCCTGAAGTCCTAATCCCAGAATGCAGTGTGTCTCTCTGGCTTCTGTGAGTACAGGTGTGTGCAAGTTCATGGGAGAGCCTGGCCTCCTGAAAAGGGAAGCCCTGACTATTCTTTTCAAGTTGAGTGTGATGATTCAGCCAGGCCCTAAAGGCTAGGGAAGGGGTGGGAAGCCATGTGATTCTAGGCAGAGGTGCAGCACAGACAGCAGTCCAGACTGGGAAAACAGCAAGGTGTAGTCAAAGTCCCCAGGTTTGGGAGAAGCTGGGCCATAGGCAGAGCTGGGTCTGCCTAGTCTACCTTGCAGTTCATGGAATACTGTGTTTAGTAGCTAAGTCATGCAGCCAACTAATTGTTTTGTTTACCTCTGTCAGGCATTTATAGCTGGGCCAGGTGAGTCAGGGAGAAGCCCAGGATGATCCTGGGAAGGATGTGTACACTCCAGTTCCAGGCCTTGCTGTGCAGTCTCAGCCTGATTGAGGGCTGCTGGCTGAGTCTATGGTTCTGCTTCATTTACATGTGAGTCATCCATCAGTTTCTTACTGAATACTGAATGTGCCCCAGACTGGTACTCCAATATTCCTAGAGGGAGGGACCCAGTCTCTGACCTTCAGACCTGTTGTACTGCTGCCAGACAGTGAATTTCAGACATGACCTTGAGAGCCCAGTAAAGGCCATGTGGTACCTTTCAGACTGCCTTCCTTACTACCCCTTGTCTCCTTGCCTCATTCTCATTCTGCCTTAATACCAACCTTTCAAGACCTCTGTTTTGTCTGGGTTTGATCCAGACATCACTGTCCTAGTTATATGTGTTTAGATACATTATTTATTGATTTATTTATTTGGTGCTGGTCCTGGACTTGAACTCAGAACGTAGGCGCTCTCCCTAAGCCTTTCTGGTCCAGGCTAGAGCTTTATCACTTGAGCCACAGTTCTGTGTCTGGGTAATTGGATGGGTAATTTGATGGGTAATTGGAGAGAAGAGTCTCATGGACAGTTAGCAAAATGAACTCCCTTCCCATAGCTTAGTACACTCCTTCCCTTCTCCACAGCTTAGTATGTTCCCTTCCTAGGCAACACCAGGCCCACTTGGTAAAGGCAGTAAATAATCAGCCTCCAACACCCTCTACCTTGGGATGGCTCTTCTCTGGAATAGCTACCACCATATAAGCCATGTAAGCAACAAGAGCCTCTTAGAGTGATCTTCAGGTCTGGGCAGTTGAGAGACCCCTTATCTACTATTTGGACAGTAGCCATAAATCCTCATCTTCCATTATGAAGCCCCTGGCCCACACTTCCACACCAGGGTCTCTGCCTCCTCATCCTTTCTAGCCCCTCCTAAACCTCCTAGGTTATATAGGTCACCTTAGACATAGCTGGTGCTGCTTCTCACTTCTCCCCTGTGAGAAGGTTTCTTGCCGGGTCCTTTCCTGGCAATAAACTTTTCTTTATTCTCTGTACCTGGATGTCTGTGAGGTTTTCTGGGAAAGTCTAATAATCTAGCATGGTCTTTCCTGCCCAAGCTGGCTTTAAAGCATGATCCTCAGATCTCAGCCTTCTGAATAGCTAAGATAACAGGTGTGAGCCATCACTGCCCAGCCTGAATACATTTCTTAATCTCTTTCTTTTGTCATTTCTTTAATTTTTTGGGGGGAGGGAGAGTGGAGACGTTCTCCTGGGACTTGAGCTTTGTGCTTGGGTGTTGTCCCTAACCTCTTTTGCTCAAGGCTAGTGGTCTACCACTTGAGTCACAGCTCCACTTCTGGCTCTTTTGGTAGTTAATTAGAGATAAGAATCTCACAGACACTGGGGGCTGGTGGCTCAAGTCTGTAATCCTAGCTATTCAGGAATCTGAGATCTGAGAATCATGGTTCCAAGTCAATCCGCGCAGGAAAGTTCTTGAGACTCTTTTTTTTTTTTTTTTGTCGATTATAGGACATGAACTCTGGGCCTGAGTGCTGTCCCTCAGCTCTTCAGCTCAAGGCGAGCTCTCTACCACTTGAGCTACAGTGCCACTTCTGGTTTTCTGAGTGTTTATTGGAGATAAGAGTTTCATGGACTTTCTTGGCTTTGATCTGGGATCCTCAGATCTCAGCCTCCTGAGTAGCTAGGATTACAGGCGTGAGCCATGGGGGCGCTCACCTTTCATGAGATTCTTATCTCCAATAAACCACTAGAAAACTGGAAGTGGCACCTTGGCTCAAGTGGTAGAGCACACGCCTTGAGCTGAAGAGCACAAGGACAATGCCCAAGCCCAGAGTTCAAGCCCCGTGACAGACAAATAAAAAAAAAAAGAATCTCACAGATTTTCCTGTCCCGGCTGATTAGCACTGACCCTCCCCAATAAAATGGACATAATTATACTACTTAGTGCTTCAGGGGATAGGTTTTAGGATTAAATGAGTTTACACACACACACACACACACACACACACACACACACACACACACACACTTTGAATAGTGCCTGGTGCTTAGTAACTGTGATAGTGATGCCATTGTTATGCCCAGTGTGGGTTCTCTTAACCTAGACCCTCTGTAGTGGACACACTTTAGAATTCAGAGTCAGGCTTCAACCAGGTTAACGCAGAGGATTTTTTAACTATAAAACAAGAGAATAGACTAATGAGAGATTTGCTAACGAGCCAGTTGGTCAAGCCTGTATCCTAGCTGCTCAGGAGGCTGAAATTTGAGGATGGCAATTGGAAGACAGTCTGGGCAGCAGAAATAGAGCTATGGCTGAAGTGGTAGAGTGTTAGCCTTGAGCCAAAGAAGCTCAGGGACAGCACCCAGGTCCTCAGTTCAAACCCCCAGGACTGGCACCAAAATTTAAAAAAAAACTGTAAAGGACATAGGAATATCAGCTGTAGGAGCAGCCACTATCTGAGTTGCCATCACATGGCTGAGGAAGTGGTTCCAAACACCTTCTGCTCAGGGCCGTGGCAGAGTTCTCAAGAAAGAGTCCAAGTGCGACTTGGAGAGGGGAAAGCCATGCTTTTTACCTAGTGGCGGAGAACTTACTGAAAGCTCTGCTAAGGCATAGGGAAGGAAATTGGTGGTGTGAGATGTTGGTGTTGGATGATGTTGATCTCCATCCTGTGCACAGCTAAATAGAGCAGTTGTTCTGCCAGGAGCTGGACCTGGAGAGGCCATGCCTGGCCACCATCCTCCCCCTGAAGGGTCTCACACCACTGTGGTAGTTGGAAGGTCAACATCTGGAATGGCTGTATCGCATTCTGCATAGTGGGCAATGATGGTTGTGTTGCAGCAGAGAATTAAAATATTGATAATTGGTGGTCTTTGTCAGTGTGAGCTGAGAGAACAGAACTTGAACAGAGGATTTACAGAATCTTGTATTTCTCATGTTGGGGAAACTGAAAGTCTGAGCTCAAGGCTGCCAGAGTCAAGGTCATGGTCAAGGTGCTAGTTTATAGCTAATTGCTTTTTTTGCAATTAACAATTAGGGGTGAAGACAGTGTTCAGGGGAGAGCTCCTGTTTCTTCTCATGAAGACACTAATCCCACTCTTGGGGCTCCCTCCTCATGAAATAATCACCCCAAATTCTGGCACATTGGTGAATTTGGCAGAAGGGACCCAAGCATTCAGTCTGCAACATCCACACAAGTGTTCTTAAAATTAGGAATGTTGGCACAGTGCATACAGTGTATTGTGGAATAGCCTTGGTTCCCTGTGGTCAGGCACCTCCCTCCCCCCATGGCCAAAATGTATTCAGACAACACATGAATTGGATAAATAAAGACTATTAATACACGTGTCTTTTTAGATCAGATTTTGTTGCTAAATGAGTTATTTAAGAAGTTATTAATGTTTTAGATTTTGAAATTGAGGCAAAGATGTGCTTGACCTGTGGTATTTTTATGACTTTCTCTACTCATCAGTCATAGTGATCTCTGGAAATGTGAATAATGCCCCTGGCTCTCCTGTAGGAAACTACTCCTGGTCCCCTCCTCTCCTGTCTTCCCCACCTCTGTTCCCAGCCACATTGACTGCATGAAAACCACCTGCCTCTTACTACATGGAATGCTTGTTCTCCCCCTCTGTCTCTCTCTCTGTCAGTGTCTCTGTCTCTTTCATATACACTCACACACACACATATATACACAAACTTCTTATTTTTCTGTTTATGTGGTACAGGGGAATTGAACCCAGGGCTTCATGTGTGCTAGGCAAGCACTCGACCACTAAGCCATATTCCCAGCCCACGTACAAACTTCGAATTGGTCCATATGGTTCAAAACATTAAATGTAGATAGATGAGGCGGGGTGGGGGGAGGGAATGATCAAATGAATGTGGGGAATGGTCACAGCCAATATATATAAAGGCTGTGAAAAATCCAAAATTTAAAATGCATTGAATAGAACAAATAAAATGGAAAAAGGATGTTAGGAAGAGCAAAAGGACCCTCCCCGTTCCTCACTCCCCCAGGAAAAAGCAAATGTAAAAGGGCAGGAAGAGCATAGTTCCAGGAGGGCTGTGTGGTTGCCCGGGGCTTTGGGGCTGGAAAAGAAAGAGCAAGAGGTGAAACTAGTTTCCAGCAGAGTTGGCTGGAGCAGAGTATGTCTGGGCTGTGTGATTTAGCTTTTGCTAGAGGCCTCCCCCACTTCCCTCCCTCTTCCCTTCTCTCCCCTTCCCTCCCTTCCCTCCCTTCTGCTCCTCTCCTCACTTTTCCTAACAAATTCTAGAATCTGGTGACTTATAGAACAAACACCTCATAGTTTCTGTGGGTCAGGGATTTGCACTTTGCTGTATGAAGTGGTCTGGTTCGTGTGAGATTGTAGTCATGATATCTAGCTCTTCACCCTTCTGGGGTCTCAACTGGAGCTGGGTGGTCTGCTCACAGTGTTGTGTTGTAGCTTGATTTCCCTAGACCAAATGATTCAGGAAGGAGGAAAAGATCAAGCTGACAGCTCTATTCCCTCTTTGACCTAAATGTAGTCTCTGAACATGTCCATGATACTTGAAGCTTGCTGGGAACCAAGTGCTGTTTGCTAGAAAACACAGCTACTACCTTTGATAAGAGCTGTTAAGCCTTGGAGCCTATTGATACCCTGTTTGAAAACATTGCTTGGCACCACCACTTTGCATAAGAACCTCCACCACTTTACATAAGAGCCACTAAGCCTTGGGCTGGGAAGGTGGCTCAGTGGTAGAGCGCTTGCCTTGCATGCCTGAGGCCCTGGGTTTGATTCCTCAGCACCACATAAGCAAAAAGAAAAAAGCCAGAAGTGACGCTGTGGCTCAAGTGGTAGAGCACTAGCCTTGAGATGAAGAGCTAAGGGACAGCGCCCAGGCCCAGAGTTCACGCCCCACGACTGGACCCAAAAAAAGAAGAGCCACTAAGCCTTAAAACTTACCTATGACAACATTGATTGGCACCTTCTGAAGATTCCCCACCTATGACCTTTTGCAAGATACACTTTGCAGTTTTGGTGCCTAGCAACCCTATTGACCTGCTGATGCTAATTACCCTGCTCAGCGTGCTATATATACTGCTGTGTAAAAAATAAAGTTTGAGACCTTGATCAGAACCCTGTCTTGGTCTCCTTCCTCATGTCTGGTTTGTCTCTCATTCAGGTCAGTTCCTCTTCGAGCCCTTGTTGACCGACCCCGCGGGCAGGGGCAGAAGCTCTATTCATTAAGTTAGAAATAATATCTGAAATGCTACCTCTGTGCAGGAAGAGAACCAGACTCCAGCTCTTCAGGGGAGGAGTGTGACAGAATTGGAGGCCATTTGAGAGCCTGTTGTGTGCTTGACATCATGAATGGCACAAGGGATCCAAGGTGCAGCCCCTGATGTACACTCTAGAAGTTTACATCTGCCAGAAAAGTTATGCTCTGCTCCATGACTGATCATGAGAAGGGAGACAGACTTCTTAGAGAGGTCTGAGAAAGTGGAAAGCAGAATGGATGGTAGCAGAGGGAGGCTCTAGGGAGGAGCTGGCTCCTGCCTTCATGTATTTGCAGCTTTCTCCTCTGTTTTATTTATTTATTTATTTTTTGTCGGTGTGAGGCTTGAACTCTGGACCTGGGCGCTATCCCTGTGCTCTTCAGATAAAGGCAAGCATTCTGCAGCTAGAGCCACAGCACCACTTCCAGTTTTCTAATGGTTTATTGGAGATCAGAGTCTCATGGACTTTTCTGGCCGGGCTGGCTTTGAACCGTGATCCTCAGATCTCAGCCTTCTGAATAGCTAGGCTTACAGGTGTGAACCACTGGTGTCAGGCTTACCACTGCTTTTTGTTCATCCTTTGTCCCTCCATTTCTGTGCACTAATTTTATTTTTATGCTGAAGAAAAATAGAAAGCTATTATCTATCCTACTTCATGAGGTTATTTGACTATTGTACCTAATTTGGTTATTGCAATTGAGATATTGTGGGCTTTAGACAGTGGTCAAATGCAAATAAGATTGATTCATTGGTTGTTTGATGGATCGAGTCATTCATTCATTCATTCATTCAGTACATTTATTGTTGTACCAACTATGTAACCAGCAAGATATGTGCCTTGCATTCTTGTGGAAGAGACACCTAGGTGGTAAACAAGCAAATTAATAAATATGACAGTGGTTATTGGAACTGCGGACTTTTTGTTGTTGTTGTTGTTTTGTGCCAGTACTGGGGTGTGATCACAGAGCCAGAGCATTTTTGCTTAGTTCTGCTTAAAGGTTGATGCTCTACCATTTGAGGCCCATCTCTATTTCTGACTTTTGGTGGTTAATTGGAGGTAAGGTCTCACAGACGTCTCAGGTTGTTTTCAAACTGCCATCCTCATATCTCAGCCTCCTGAGTAGCTAGGATTCCAGGTGTGAACCACTGGCACCCAACAATTAAGAATACTGTTAAGGAACTAAACAGACCACTTACTATAAAAGTGGTCTCTGAAAAGCACATAAGGTGAAGAGAAACCCTTTTTCTTTCCAAAGGTTTAAGTCTGCTGAGATCAACCAACTGGAGACAAAGATATACTCATCCTATTTTGTAGTTGGAAGAACCATAGGAGGTGATCAACCCACAATCCAATGAGATTTAAAAACAGAAATCACTTCACCTATGCTCTGCACCATGGAGTTGGGGAGTATAGGTAATTTAGAGGGATGGTAAATGATTTTTAGGTAAAAAGAGCAGTATTTGCACTTTGTCAGAGAACCACGAGACAGGTAGGTACAGAGAACAAAGGTAGGTTTATTGCTGGGAGGGGGGCTGGCAAGACCCCTTCTCACAGGGTAGCAGTGAGAAGAATCATCTGGTATTTTCTGAGGTGACCTGTATAACCTAGGAGGATTAAGAGGTGATACAAGTGACTAGGAGGTAGTGACCCTGGTGAGGGCCAGGGGCTTCATCATGGCAGACTAGGCTGCTGTCCAAATAATAGATAAGAGGCCCTGCATCTGCCCAGACCTGAAGGTCACACTAAGGGGCTCTTGTTGCCTTATATGGTTGTAGCTGCTCCAGAGAAATGCCATCTTAAGTTTGTGGAGGCTGATTATTTACTGTGTTTTTAAATGGGCCTAGTGTTGCCTAAGAAGGGAGCATGCTCAGCTGTGGAGAGGAGAAGGAGTGTATTAAACTATGGGAAGGGAGCTCATTTTGCTAACATAGGGAGTCTGGGACAAGGTTCCCATAGGCTGTGGGGGAGGTAGTGACAGGCTCTGAGAACATGGGGACAGAATTTTCCTAGGAATAAAACTTTCTTACTTGGCAGATAAATCTCAAGGAGTCCCTGGAGCTGCTCTAGAAAAATAGATAAAAGGTGGACATTGGTAGCTCATGCCTATAATCTTAGCTAATGTGGAGGCTGAGATCTGAGGATCACAGTGTGAAACCAGCCTAGGCAGAAAAATCTGTGAGACTTTTCTCTCTGTTTAACTATTAAAAAGCCAGAAGTGGAGGTGTGGTTCAAGAACAGCAGAGTTGAGGAAAAATGACAAGTGAGAGCACAAGGCCTTAAGTCCAAGCCCAAGTACCAGTATCCATTAAAAAAAAAAAAAGATGTGAATAGACTCCTGTCTTGAAAAAAACAGGAAAAGGCAGTACTGGAAGTATGGTTCAAGTGGTAGTGTACCAGTCTTTGGTAGAGTACCAGCCTAGCAAGCAAAGGCCCTTGACAGTTGAAACTGTAGTAGGTACTATCAAACCATTCTTTCAAACTTCTTTTTTTTTTTTTTTTTTTTTTTGGGTCCGGTTGTGGGGCCTGAACTCTGGGCCTGGGCGCTGTCCCTCAGCTCTTCAGCTCAAGGCTAGCACTCTACCACTTGAGCTACAGCACCACTTCTGGCTTTTTTCTTTTTGCTTATGTGGTGCTGAGGAATCGAACCCAGGGCCTCAGGCATGCAAGGCAAGCACTCTACCACTGAGCCATCTTCCCAGCCCCTCTTTCAAACTTCTTTAGAATGCAGAATAGAGAATATTGTAGAGTGGTTAGAGTGTGGGATCATTCATTACCCTCCTTTCATGTCAGCCCTGACCCCTTCCTTCCTTCCCTCCCCTTCCCTCCATGCCTTCCTTCCTCTGTCTCTTTTTTGGTTGTACTAGCATTTGAAGTCAGAGCCTGCTGCTTACTATTCAGTTGCTCTACTACTTGAACCCTGCACCAGCCCACTTTCTGAGCCTTTCTGAACCTCAATGCCCTTATCTGTAAAATGAGGACAATTATCTCTGAGCTCTATAATTTGGAGTATTTTCAGGAAAATTTTATAAGAATAGTTGAAGTAATAGATATGAAAACACCTAAATGCTTAAGAGCATTATTGATGAGAAGGAGCACATCTTTTTTTTAATACATTTTTTATTGTACAAATGCTGTACAGAGGGGTTGAGTTACATGAGTAAGGTAATGCGTACATTTCTTATCAAGCATTGCTGCCTCCTCTTTTGCTTTTCCCCTACCATCCCTTCCTTCCCACCTCCACAAATACGCTCCATAACCCCCACACCCCCTACCCATGCCTAAATTGTAAAGTTCATTTTTCAACATAGTGTCTTGTACATCTCATTGTTACAATGGATCAACCTGTATCCCTATTTAAATATTTTGTTTTTTCCCTTTCCCTCCCCAAATTAGAAAACTGTATATACAAGATACAGGGCATTGACATCAAATACAGTGAAAACAGGGGGTATACCTTGGGGGAAGAACATACAAAGAAACAAAAAAAAAATCACATGGTACATTATAAATACGTTAGAAACCATAGCAAGAAAGAAAAAGACAAAACTTGTGTCCCTATCTTGGGGTTCATTTCGCTTGACATCATCTTATTTGGTCATATGTACATAGCTTTTGACCTTTTCTGCTTGTCCCTGACATATACTAGTTATTGTAAGTAAGGAAACCATGGGACCTATGTTTCTTTGGGCCTGGCAAGAAGGAGCACATCTTCACTCCAGATTTATCCTTTGTGTCCTGGGCTTTTTTTTTTTTAACTTTTTTTGGCTTTGATAATTGGCTTTGATAATTGGATGCTCTCAGATGAGATCTCCTGGTGTCAGGTTAAATCCATGTTGCCTTACAGGTGGGTGGGCAGGTGGGTGGCCTGTTCTAGGATTTGTCCTAGTTTAGCAGCAGTGGTGTTCCAAGGAAATGAAAAAGAAATGAATTTAGGCTGCTCCTGCAAGAGTCTGTGTTACAGGAAGCTCAGCAAAAAGGACATGGTGTCTGCTATCTCTGCTGGCTTCTTAGAGACAGTGTGTGGCACCAAAGCCCTGGTGCTGGGTTATCCTGCACATCACCAGTGGCACTGAGAGCACATTGTAGCTCTTTTCTCATTGATTGATTGGTGCTGGTACTGGGGCTTGAGCTCAGGGCTTCCCACTTAGCTTTTTGCACATTACTAGTTCTCTCCTACTGGAGCCACACTTCTACTTCCCAGAGATTATGGCTTTTTCAGAATGCTACTCCAGTCAGTCTTTGTACCCCAGCCCTTCTTCACCTCTGGCATTGTGTAGCAGTCACTCATCAATCTGTGACTGGTCAAGTGCCTGCCATGTTTCTGAAAAGGACAATCAAGATGTCAGGGTGTTCCCCCATCTCTGCCCTCAGGGCTAGGCATCAAGGCTGGGCTGTTACAGTGGACCAGAATGGCAAGACCCGATGGAAATACTCCCCAGGATACATTGGGGAGAATACAATTGAAGCTCCTAGCTAGCAGGTGCTAAGCTGAGTTGGGTTTGATTTCTGTCTTCAGAACTAGAGAAAGCAAGTATAAGCAAATATATGGAGAAGCAATAGTGCTTGGGGCATTGGTGAGAAAAAGGTTGCAGGCAGAGTAGCTTCTCCCACCCAGGCTTGGCTGGAACTCAAACTCATGTGGTTGTACGCCTGTTGCAGGACCCCCACCAAGAAGATCACTTCAAAAGCAAGGCTTTATTCAGGTGGGCTGCAGCTCCGGCTTTGTCCCACACACTGACTCAGCAGAACTTAGGAGGAAGCCCCGAGCTGAAATTTCACAGTGTTTATAAAGGCAAAAACTACAAAGGGATAAAAGGAGAAGAAAAAAAAGAAATCACAGACTGACAAATTTAAGGCAACAAGAGGTGTCAGCAGGGCATTCCAAGGCAATAAGGGGTTGTAGGGAGTTATCAAACTGGCTGGGTCTTAAAGGGCATTCCAGAGCAGTTAAAGCTTAGCAGGGAGTTTCCTGGCTAGTTGGGTTCTGATAAGCTGTAGCTGGGATAATTGGTGGTCTGGGTTTGTTCACAGGGTCTGTTTATCTTGGGCCAGCTTGGTCATCTCCTGAAGTTTGTGGGGACCCAAGGCCAGCTATAGTACAAAGTGGGGCCTGACTTCAAAGTAGCTTTGTTCAAGTAATCTATGGTTTAGCAGTTTCAGCACAAACAAGACGGTTTCTGCAATTCAGGTGGGCCTAAGGTTAATATGAGCAGCAGAAGGGTTACTGCTTCTAAACGAAGCCACTTTTAACTCTTCAATGTCTCATATCCACACTAGCCCCTTCCATATCCCAGGATAGTTCTTGTGTCCTGGATTCCTCTTCCCTCACTCCCTCCCTTCTTCCCTTCCTCCCTTCCTCCCTTCCTCCCTTCCTCCCTTCCTCCCTTCTTCCCTTCCTCCCTTCCTCCCTTCCTCCCTTCCTCCCTTCCTCCCTTCCTCCCTTCCTTCCTTCCTTCCTTCCTTCTTTCCCTCCTCTTCCCTCATCCCCTTGCCCCCTCTCCCCTTCCCATTTCCTTCCTTCCTTTTTTTCCCCTTCTGGAGTTGAGACTAGAACTCCAGGCATCACTTTGTCAACCAAGCTTTTTTTCTCAAGGCTGATGTTCTCCCACTTGAGCCACACCTGCACTTCCAGCTTTTTTTCTGTTTCATTGGAGATAAGAGGCTCATGGACTTTTCTGAAGAGACTGCCTTTAAATCATGATTGTCAGCCTTCAGCCTCCTGACTAGCTTGGATGACAGGTGTGAGTCACCAGTACCAATCTAGCTCTACTTTCTTTACCAGTTCAATCTAATCCATAACTTTTAACACGCTGAGTTTGGGTGGTGGCCAGTGTCATATTCACCATAGGCCTGAGCCCCCTTCCTTCCACTCTGAGAATCTCTTAACAGTTGGCCATCTGATATATTGGTGGATCCTCCTCTTCGGTGGTGCTGGGGATCTTGCAATGGGACAGTCCAGATGGGGTGACATGTCATCACTTACTGATGTATTCTGACAGTGCCTTAATTTCATATTTTTTAAGGAGCCTCTCCCTGCCTTCCAGCAACTCAACACTGGATCCCACAAAACTGGCTCCAGCCTCAGTGATGGCTGTGATTCTTCTTGCCTGGTGCCTTCATGGTCTGCAGAGGTGTCAGGAGCCAGCAGCTGAAGAGCAGTCTGCAGCTTTGAATGAGGTGATGTACAGATTACTTACTCCTCAAACTCTTTCTGTACCTAAGTGTGTAACTTTAGCATGCATTTCAGTGCACTTTTTTTTTTTTTTTGGTCATGGAACCTGAATTCTGGGCCTGGGCACTATCCCTCTGCTTTTTTTTTTTTTTTTTTAATATTTTTTTATTGTGAAAATACCGTACAGAGGGGTTAGAATTACATGAGCAAGGTAATAAGTACATTTCTTATCAAGTATTGTTGCCTCCTCCTTTGTTTTTCCCCTCCCATCCCTGCCCTCACATCTCCTTATCCCTCAGATCTTCATCTCAAGGCTAGTGCTCTGCCATTTGAGCCACAGTGCCCCTTTTGGCTTTTTCTCTTATGTGGTGCTGAGGATCAAACCCAGGGCCTTATGCATGCAAAACCAGCACTCTACCACTGAGCCACCTTCCCATCCCCTCATTGCACATCTTAAAATGCAACTTGTAGTATTTGAGGCACAAAAATGGTGTTTACTCTGAATTCTAAGATTCCTAAATAGTTAACTTATTTATGCCCCAGAAATTGATATCATTACCTCAACTAAGTAAATGACTAGTAGTATTAGCCAATAGATGAATTCAGGCCCACTGAATTTAATATCAGAAGCAATGCAGAGGCACAGAGGCTTGTAATTAGGGTGGGCGCTAGTCTCTCATGCCTGTAATCTTAGCTGTTGAGGAGACTGAGACCTGAGGATCATTGTTTTGAAGCCAGCCCAGGCAGGAAAGTCCATGAGACATTTATTTCCAGTTAGCCAAGGAAAAGCTGGAAGTGGCCAAGTGCTGGTGGCTCACACTTGTAATCCTACCTACTCAGGAGGCTGCATCTGAGGATCAAGGTTCAAAGTGAGCCTGGACAGGAGAGGCCATGAGACTCCTATCTCCAGTAAGCCACTGGAAAACCAGAAGTGGCACAGTAGCTTAAATGGTAGAGTGCTTGCCTTGAGCGGAAGAGCTGAAGGATAGTGCCCAGGCCCAGAGTTCAAGCCCCACAACCAACAACAACAAAACACTAGAAGTGGTGCTATGGTTCAATGGTAGGGTGCTAGCCTAGAGCAAAATAAGTTCCAGGGCAGTGCCAGGCCCTGAGTTCAATTTCTAGGGCTGACGCAGAAAAAGGCTTATTCTTAGTTTAACCTTCTCCTGTTGCTATCTGGAAAGTATTAATATTTGAACAAAAGGTGCTGTGTTGTCACTTTGTACTGGGCCCCTCTACCCTGTGGCTAGTCCTGAGGAAGGTTCATGTGCCTCATCCCTGCTACATTGTGTGCTTGCTCTATCATGGAATCTCGGTAAGTGTGTGGGAGTGTCAGCTGGTCCTGAAGTAGTGAGCTCCCCATCCTTGGAAGAATTCAAAGTTGAAACTGGAGGAAATTGGAATGCCAGATGGGAGGAGTTAGAGTAGGCAATCCTTAGGATCTGAGTTCCTATGAACCCTGATTGTAGGATTCTGTAACTTATCCTTCTACAATGTTACTGAATGTCAGAAAATAGAGGAGATGGGGACCGAGGAAAATGGTCTAGTGTGTAGGATTCTGCAAGTACGAGGAACTTGGAGTTATTTCCTTACTGTTGGCAGTAGTACTGGGCTGCTGACCCTCTGCTCTCCCCAATGTTATCTGTATGGGAGAAGCTCTGTTCTAGTGCTGAAAGTTCTCCTCTTGGTCAAAGGTCACAGCAGTGACACTAGAAGTGCTAGTGTCCTCCTTCTGAGGCCTAGCAATTACTTGCCCAGCACCTTTGTTTGCTAAAGAGGGGAGTGTGTGTGTGTGTGTGTGTGTGTGTGTGTGTGTGTATTTGCATGTGTGTGTGCAGTGGTAAACAGGATGGACTGGAGGGCAGGAAGAACAAATGACACTCCAGACCTCCTGCCATGTATGTGACATTCCTTCTCAATGTTGGAACTTTAGGCAAGTTATTTTCATCTCTTTTCACCTCACTTTCTGCCTCTGGAAAAGGGATCTGAGAGAATGAATTTTAGCAACTTGACTTAATTTTTAGAGATTTTCATTAATAACACAATTTATACAGCACTTTGTGTTTTTCAAAGAACTTTTCACATATGTGAGCTCACCAAAATTGTCTTAACAATGAGAAGGTGGTATTTGCACCATTTAAGTGATAAAGGAACAAAGGCCAAAAAGACAGTGGGTGGCAAAACTAGGCCTCTATGTCCACCATTTCATATAGGGATCTTGGCTATTTTCTAAAAGTTTATCCTTTTGTTCATTGAGCTAATAATGACAGGTTCCCATAATGTGATACTCACATAGTCCCTAGGCTGCTCCTGTGCACAAGGATTGTTTTTCTAAGACAGGATCTGTCTATGTAGCCCATGTTTACCTCATACTCTTAGTGTTCTTCTTGCCTCTGTTTCCTGAGTACCACAATACATGGCCACAGGGATGGTTTTTGCTGAGGTCCTCCATCCTTCTTTGGTCTGCTTTGACTGGGAATGTAGCAGGGTGAGAGCCATGCCCTGAGTTCTAAAGTTAGATACCTTCTGTTCACATCTCCCAATTTGTCCTGTAGCTGAGTGGCCTGGACAAATGACCTTTTGGGACCTGATTTTTTTCATGTGTAAAAGAATGGTAAACTTAGCTTCTTTCATGCAGGGCTGGTGCTATACCACGAAAGCTATACCTCTACTTCCTACATTTCTTTCTAGTTAATTAGAGATAAGAGTCTCATAGATTTCCCTGCCTGCATTGGCCATGAACCATAATTTAATGATCTTAGCCTCCTGAGTAGCTAGGATTACAGGTATGCGCCACTAGCATTGGGATATTAGGCATATTTTTTAAATTAGCTTTTAGGCTTGGAATTGTAGGCTTCTTTGGTTTTCTTTTTAGTATCTGCCTGAAGTCCCAGGGAGCCCCTGTGAACCTACTTGAAAGAAGATCTCATCACTTAAAAAACAAAACAAAAAAGAGAACCACCAGGAAAAAAAAAACACCCTGCATAACACCTCTGTGAACATGGGAGAGCAAAGAAGTAAGTTATGACATCCACTTCTTGCTGCCATTTGGTATTTTGCAAACTGCCACTGCTATTAACAGTCACTTTTGAGTATTTATGATCTTGCAGTTAGTTGGAGCACTTTGATTCTCATAAGAAAAACAGGTTCACATTTAGAAAATGTGCCCTACAAGTAGCTGAGATCCCTCAGGGAGGCTGATGGATGGGGCCCACACAGGGGAAGGAAATGCAGCCACCTCGCCAGCCTGCAGAACTTTGCCTTTTCCACACACCCTAGTTGGAAGCTGTTTTTGTTTGTTGTGGTGGTGGTTGTTTGTTTTTGTGTTTTTTTTCCAGTCTTGGTATTTGAACCCTGGACCTGGGTGCTGTCCCTTAGCTCTTCAGCTCAAGGCCAGCACTCTACCACTTGCTGCTTCCAGCTTTTTCTGTTTATGTGGTGCTGAGGAATTGAACCCAAGTTCTCATGCATGTGAGGCAAGCACTCTATTACTGAGCCACCTTCCTAGCCCCTTGAAAGCTGTGTGTTTATGTCTGGATCCTTACCCTGCCAAGGATGGACTTTCTGTGTGGCCCTGGCATAGTGTCCCATGGCAAAAGGACATGTAGCTAAATACCAAACCACTTTCCACACATATGTCCTTGCACCACACCAGCCACAATGCTAGCAAAGACCAGAAGCTGGTCTTTGAATTTATCCCAGAGTCCTAAACTGGTTCTTGGTGTGTGCAGGATAGAAGGGAGAGTTTTGGATCTGGCCAGTGTTGAAGCATCAGCCCAAGTAGAGCACCAGATCCTAAACTAGAAATTGGGAAAACACTGGCTCCCACTTTGGGCCTCAGTTTTGACTCTCGCTACATGATGCTCTGAGGTCCATGAGGTGCTTCAGTGCCAAATTATACAGGACTTGTGTTCAAGAGAAGTTGGGGTTTCCAGAGAAGGAGAATTGCATTTTAGGATTATTAGTTGTTTTTTGGTTGTTTTGGTGGTGGTCGTGAGGCTTAAACTCTTTGCCTGAGCGCTGTCCCTGTGCTCTTCAGCTTAAGGTCAGCGCTCTACCTCTTGAGGCACAGCACCACTTCTGAGAATTGCATTTCAGTGACAAATTTACAAAGGTCTTGTCACTGTACATGTAAAGAAAGCATCATCAGCTTGTCAGTGAGAATCTTTTCACCAAGTGGATATGAGGGAAGGTTGGGGTTCCTGCTCTGTCTGTGAGACTTTAGCTGGGCTCTGGGTCTTCTCAGGCTTGTTTCTACTTCTGTAAAATCCTTCCAGGAAACCTCTTCACATTGAGTTGCTATGGCTTCTTGGGCTCCTCTTGGCTGTGACAGCTTCTGACACTGCCCTTGTTTGGGGGCAGCTTGGATGGTTTTGAGGAGCCCTAGTCAGACATGCTTTAGAATCTGTTGGGATTCATCTCATGTGTTTTTGATTTTAGATTGAAGTTCATGGATTTGGGAGGAGAAAACCAGAGAAGTAAATGCCATTCTTAGCACAAAGTTGATGTATTTTCACTGTCAATTTGACCTTGATCACCTAGTCCGTGGGCCTTCATAGTTCTCCAATGCCAAAAATCTTTTTCTTCCTTTTTTAAACTTTACTCCCCCCCCCCCCCCCCCCACCTCCCAATCTATCTCTTTCTGTGTCAGTACTAGAGCTTAAACTCAATGCCTGGGTGCTGTCCTTTAGCTTTTTCATTCAAGGCTGGTACTCTACCACTTAAGCCATACCTCCAATTTAGGGTTTTGCTGATGCATTAGAGGTAAGGGTCTCTTTGATGTTTCTGTTTGTGTTGGATTTGAACTTCTATCCTTAGATCTCAGCTTCCTGCATAGTTAGGCATGCCCATCTCTTTTGAGAAGACCTGGTGATGTAACATATTATTGACTGTTTGCTGTGCACCTGGTAAAGTGTTGTGTGGCAGGGCTATGAAGACACTCAAGACATCATCTATGCTCAAGTATCCCAAGAATGAACTGCAGCTCAGATGTGTGCAACAGCGCTCTCAGCGCACTGGGGAATGTGCATTGATAGTGTTCATAGGACTTCAAGGAAGTTAGTTACCTGACCAGGCTTTCCAATTTCCTGATTTTGTGCTTTAAGTGAATTTCCATGATTCCCTTCCATTTCCTTCAAACCATAATATTTTTTTTTGGTTGGTTGTGAGGCTTGAACTCTGGGCTGGGACACTGTCCTTGTGCTCTTCAGCTCAAGGCGAGAACTCTACTGCTTGAGCCACAGTGCCACTTCAGGTTTTCTAGTGGTTTATTGGAGATAGTAGTCACACGGACTTTCCTTCCTGGGATGGCTTTGAACCTCGGTTCTCAGATCTCAGCCTCCTGAGTAGCTGGGATTACAGGCAGGAGCCACCAATGCCTGGCAAACCATAACATTTTAAATGTTACAAGAGAGAGAGAAAATTACAGAAGCTAGCATATTTCTTTTGGAGACATACCCAGAGACTCATTATTTTTAAGCATTTTCTTAGCACTTCTTGTGTTGAAAGCATTTTTAACTCATTAATTAGTAATCCACATTAATATATAGATGGAATTAATCTATTCCAGACAGAAGTTTGTCTTGAGGAAATACAAAAAACTTAAGTACTATTCCTTTCCACCTGTATCTTCTCTCTCCTCCCCTCCACCACACTTTATCTTGTTCATTATTTAGATTATTGCTCTGATCATTACACTCTGATTGAGCGCCACAAGTGTCCTTGGAGCTTCCACAAAGTTTGGGTTGGGTGTCTTCCCACTCTTCTGGACTCCAGGCTGTACATGGGTCTGCTTTGGGGACTCATTAGCACTTGAAAATGAAATTGGCCTCATAAATAGTCATCCTCAGGAAACAACGGGCTCTCCCATTTTTATTTTAGTTGCATTCAGCTGAAAACCTCTTAGCTTGTATTCTTGTTTGAGGAGAGTTTTTTTTTTTTTCCTCCTTTTTTCCTTCTTGCGGATCCTAGGGCTTGAATGCAGGGCTAGGTCTTAAATGCAAGGCCAGGAGATTTTGTTTGTTTGTTTTTCCTCAAGGCTGGTGTTCTACCACTTGAGTCCCAGCTCCACATCTGGCTTTTTGGTGGTTATTTGGAGCTATGTGTCTCAAAGACTTACCTTTCTTTCTGAGCTGGCTGAAAACCATGATCCTCAGATCTTAGCCTCCTGAGTAGCTAGGATTTCAGGTATTAGCCACTAGTATCTGGCTAGGAGGTTAGTTTTTACCTTCAGAAAAAAAATCTCCATAACATGACTACCATTTATGTCTCTCTTTGGAACAAGGGCTCCCCTGTCCTTGTATTTGATCAAGATGATAATTTTCCACCTTGTACAGATAAGGAAATTGAGGACCATGAGGAGCAATCTCAAGATTGGTAAAAGTCAGAGCTGATATACATCTCCAAAGCTCTCCCCTTCCTATATTTCTTTGGTTCACCATTCTGGGCCTTCCCAGTGTGGTGCTCATGTTCACCCACAGTGGGCTGTCTGCCTTCCTCTGCTGCTGGCCTCTGGTGGGAGAAGCTTGCAGAGGATGTGATGGTCTCCTGATTATACTCTTGTCTTCATTTTGTCACCTGGTGATCTGTTTCAGGAGCTGCCTGTCTATGGCCCCCCCGTCCTCTTCCTTCCTTCCTGTCCTGGCACAAAGGAGCCACTCTTGGTACTAAGATCGCTGTGAAATCAGATATGTAGAGAATCAGCCTATTGTCCATGTGGGGTCATAGATCTGAGGATTCTATTCCTGACCTCTGGGAGCTCTTAGTGTTATCAGAGAAGAGCTGCCTTGTACTCCTGGAGTCCCCTTCATTAGCTCCTTTTCTTTCTGCCCTTACAGGTCATGCCTGTTTCAGTAAGTAGTTATTATATGCCAGGTCTCATGCTCACAGACTGCTATCTGTGACAACCTACTCATTAGGAGGTGAAATCATTGTTCCTCTTACCAGATAGGGAATCAATTGTTTAAGGGCTGGGCGCCAGTGGCTCATACCTGTAATCCTAGCTACTCAGGAGGCTGAGATCTGAGGATCATGGTTCAAAGCCAGCCCAGGCAGGAAAGTCCATGATGCTCTCATCTCCAATAAACCACTAGAAACCCAGAAGTGGCACTGTGACTCAAGCAGTAGAGCACTTGCCTTGAGCTGAAGAGCTGCGGGATAGTGCCCAAGCTCAGAGTTCAGGACCCCTGACCAAAAAATAAATAAATAAAAATAAATAAATAAATAAATAATAAAGAATCATTTAAGGAAGGGGCTAAGAAAAAGAAAATACAGCTAAGAAAAAAAGAGAGCAGCAGAGATTCCTAATCTCCATATCTAATAGATATAAAAAACATTCAAAAAAACATTCAAAAAACAGATTGTACCCAGGTGCGGGTGGCTCACCACTGTAATCCTAGCAATTCAGGAGTCTGAGATCTGAGGGTCCTGGTTTGAAGCCAGCCTGGAAAGAAAAGTCTGTGAGGCTCTTTATCTCCAATTAACCTGCAAAAAGCCAGAACTGGAGGTATGGCTCAAATGGTATAGCACTAGCCTCGAGCAGAAAAAGCTTAAGGAAGGGCTAGGAAGGTGGCTCAGTGGTAGTGCGCTTGTCTTGCATGCATGAGGCCCTGGTTCCATTCCTCAGCATCGCATAAGTAAAAAAAGAAAAAAGCCAGAAGTGGTGCTGTGGCTCAAGTGGTAGAGCACTAGCCTCGAGCAGAAAAAGCTTAAGGAGGGGCTAGGAAGGTGGCTCAGTGGTAGAGCGCTTGTCTTGCATGCATGAGGCCCTAGTTCCATTCCTCAGCACCACATAAGTAATAAAAGAAAAAAGCCAGAAGTGGTGCTGTGGCTCAAGTGGTAGAGTGCTAGCCTTGATCTGAAGAGCTAAGGGACAGTGCACAGGCCCAGAGTTCAGGCCCCATGACCAGACCCAAAACAAAAAACAAAAACAAAAAAGCTTAGGGATAGTTCAGTCCCCAGTTGAGTGGGGCTCAGTGTCCCAGCTCTGAGTTCACTCTCCAGTACTTGCACCAAAATAGGAATAATATTAATAATTACTTAAGAAGGAACAGGAAATACTTAGGATGTGGTAGATGTTTGAATCCTGAAGCTCCCTGTTGAGTTGCCTTGTTTCCCTTGTAGTACTGTTGCAGTGGTGTGTGTGTGTGTGTGTGTGTACACAAGTAACCCTATTAGTTATTTTATTGTGACCGTTAGGACCCATGAGCAAGAACTATTATAAGAAAACAGAAGTGTTGAACAATACGCTGTAAGCTACAACAGTAGATGGCCAAGCCAGATGGACCCCAGGTATCATTGATTCTGGACTGTGCACAGTTAACCAATCACAGACAGTATTGGCTCCTTGGTTAAACCCCAGAGAAAAAGCTGCTTTGCTAGGGATGCTGCAAGATAGACTGGCCAAGTGAATATCCTGTGTTAAAACAGGGAGAGGCAAGTCAGTAAGGTGAGGGCTATGCAATGCTCTGAAGGAAATGGGCATAAGTGAGAGCACCTGTCCTAAAGGGGCTTGTGGTATTAGTCTTTCCCCACACCACCATCCTAGAAGTTGTCCCTCAGCTTTTTGCTCAAGGTTAGCACTCTGCTACTTGAGTCATAGCTCCACTTCTGGCTTTTTTGTTGCTTTATTGGAGATAAGGAGCCTCATTGACTTTTCTGCCTAGGATGGCTTCACAGCATGGTCCTCAGATCTCAGCATCCTGATTAGGATTACAGGCATGCGCCATGGGCACCCATCTATAATGCTGTTCTTAATGGCAGTGGCAGTCAGACAGGGCCTTCATCCATGTCTTATATGGTCTCATCCTAATAGGTACTGTCCTCAGGCTAGAGTGTAGGGGACTGACTGGAAATCTCAGGCCTGGCCAGAGTGACAATTGAGTGAGTTACATTTCTTGAATTTGGATGCAGGCCACCTGCTTTGCTTCTTGGGTTTCTGCTTTCAAGTGCTCTGCTGGACTATACCTGGGGTCTCTGGTGAGACGCCTGGGTGAATGTGGGCACTTTTCAGAATGGCTTAGAAGCAGCTCTTGGTGGCTTTGCAGCTTGGCTTTCATTTCTGGCATGACAGTGCATTGGGAAGGTTCTGGATCGAGTCAGGCTTAGCTTTGGGCTCAGTCTCTGCCACATGCTAGCTCTTTCTTCCATTCCAGATGAGTCACTGTCCATCTTAGGCTGCCCTGTCCTGTCTCCTCCTCATATACCTGTCTCTGACTTGGGGCCAGGGATCTGATGAAGAAATTCTCTTCAGACAAATAGAGATTCCCTGGAAGGAAATGGATCATGTAAAGCTGGTTTCTCCACTGGCAGTTGTTCAATTTTATTTCCCTTTCATTTTTCTTCCTCTTCTCAGGGATCACTGCCTCTAAGAACTTGATAGCAACTAGACTTAGATGGTTAAATGTAAATTGGAGCTGGCTTCTGAAACTCCAGGTGAGTTTCTTCAGGCCTGGGAGATTTTTCAGAGCCCTACGCACATAATGCATTTTAGCCTTTATTTTATTTTTTTAACCTATATTTTTCTTCTTGTATTACTTCTAGATGCCTTTTATTTTCCCTTAGGACTCAAGCATAATTTTGGTTGCTTTTAGGTGTAATTTTAGAAGGCCTAACTCATTTCAGTGAGAGGAAGATTTATTATTTCACATAATAATAACCACAGTGGGGCTGGGGGGTTATCCAGGGGAAGGGTGCAAGCCTGGCACGTGTGCAAGGCCCTGAGTTCAGTCCTCAGCCCTGGCAAAAAAAAAAGAAAAAAAATAATAACCATAGCACAAGGGAGACGGTAGAATTCATTAATTCAGTGGCTCAGTACTGTCTTCTTTTTTTGTCTTTTGTTTTGTGAGCCATGGGGCTTGAACTCTGGGCCTGGGCTTTGTCCCTGAGCAACTCAGCTCAAGGCTAGCACTCTACCACTTTAGCCACAGGGCCACTTCTGATTTTCTGGTGGTTTATTGGAGATAAGAGTTTCACAGGTTTTCCTGCCTGGGCTGGCTTTGAACCATGATCCTCAGATCTCAGCTTCCTGAGTAGATAGGATTACAGGCCTGAGCCACTGGCACCTAGTCTGTCTTCTTATATTTATATTCCTACCATCTTTTGAATTGACCATACTGAGTATATTCTCCACAGGCTAAAGTTCATCATCCCAAGTTGGCAGTTGCAGCACCAGACATCCCATGTAAACACAGAAACCAACAGAATGGATGATGAGACAAAATTGGGATTTGTTTGCAAAGAGGACTGAGAAGTGACCACTGAGGTGGTATCTATCCTTGATGAGAAACATATACCTTTTCTCTTTTGCTTGACAGGTTAAGAACAAATATCTTGTCATGGCATAATGAGATTACATACTGTGCCCTCAACTATTATTTCCTCATTTTATTTCCTTCTGCTCTCTACACTAGAAGGCCAAACAAGACCACTAGCTATTGTCAGAACTATGTACACCTCATTTTTACCTCCTTGTTCTAGGCAGGATGAGCCTGTGCCTGAACCACACCCTGCCCATGTGGCCTGCCCTGCAGCTGTAGCATAAGACAAAAACGGCTAGAGTCAACAGTACTAGCAGAGCCTCTCCCTTGTTCCCTCCCAAGTATGTATTTTGAAAACAATCTTTTTATTTTATTTTTTTAAATTTAATTTAATTTTATTTGTGAACATACTGTACAGAGGAGTTACAATTACGTGGGCAGGATAATGCGTACATTTCTTACCAAGCATTGCAGCCTCCTCCTTTGTTTACCCTTCACATCCCTTCCCAGCCTCCCCCCTCCCCCCCAATCTTTTTATTTTTATTGCAAGATAAATCAGAAAATATAGCTGGCACTGTTGGGTTATGCTTGTAATCCTAACTCATCAGCAGGCTGAGATTTTAGGATTAAGTTTCAAAGCTAGCTTGGGCAGGAAAGTCTGTGAGCCTCTTCTCTCCAACAAACCATCAAAAAGCCTGAAGTAAAGTGGTGGCTCAAGTGGTAGAGTGCCAGCCTTGAGCGAAACAGCTAAGAGCCAGTGCCCAGGTCTTGAGTTCAAGCCTCAGAACTGGCACTCCCACTCAGGATCCATCCAGGATCCTGCTTTCCCTTGATCTGTCAGCCCTCCTCTGCCTCCTCCAGTCTGTGACATTTCCACTGTCTTTTCTTTAGTATGAGCTTGACACTTTTGAAAAGGGCAGCTACTGATCCTGTGGGAAGCCTCCCAGTGTGACTTGGGTGGGTGTTTTTTTACTTTGGCTGGTCCTGGGATTTGAACTCGGGGCCTGGGTGCTCTCTTGGAGCTAGTTCTAGGCTATCACTCTACCACTTGGAGCTACAGCACCCACTTCTAGTTTTCTGGTGTTCACTGGAGATATGAATGTCACAGACTTTTCTCTCTGGGCTGGCTTTGGACCAACATCCTCAGATCTGAGCCTCCTTATTGGCTAGAATTCCATGGGTGAGCCACTGGAACCCAGCTAGGCATATTGGTTTCTTTGTTTGTTTGTGCCTAATTTTATAACTGAATGAGAAAGCTCAGTTATGTCATATCAATTTCTGGTGTCTCATTGCCTGGATGTATCTTTGGTCATCTACTTAAGGTGATCCTTGTCAGTATTTTTCAGGATGAGGCCACTGTTTCTTACATGGTAATTGGCAAATAATCTGAGTCTATAGTTCAATTGCAAAGAGATTTTCTTCAAAGGGTATCTCTGTGCAGGTTTAGCTTAGGAAACAGATGGGAACCAGATGCTTTGGTTGAGATGGACATGGGCCAGGTTGGTATTCCAGCAAGATCTTCTGCCTCATCTCTAAATGGCCCAGCTTGTGAAGTGCCTCAAGTTCTGTTTGAGAACCTAGCCTGATGTTGGAGATTTGCCTATAAGCTTTTCTGCAAGATAGTTTCCTTCCAAACTGACATTCACAAAGTGAGTTAGCTTTAATAGGCATCAGCAGTGGCTATGTGCTGCCTGGGTACATGGTATTCCCCAACTTGAGGTCGGCAGGAGCAAGGTGCTGGTAAGCCTTGATTGCTGAGAAGGGTAAAGGAGGGAAAAGGCAGCCTGATGGTAGGAGTGAGAGACACAAAGCATATGCATTTTGGTTCCTTAAAAATATGAATCCCTTTGGCTTATTTTTTCTTAATTTACTGGCATATTTCTCTTTTCCAATTCATCATAAAGTACCCAGAAAACTTAGGAAACCATTAAATAATGCAATTGCACTTTCACCTACCTGTTATTTATTTATGTTTGCTGCGAGATGATGAATTTATTGAGAGTAGAGTATCTACATTCCTTCTACTAATAATATTAACAGTATAAACAATATAAACTCTTTGTCTTCCATCCTAACACATTCTAGATGATCTTTTATTTTCTTTTTTGGTTGGTTCTGGGGCCTGAACTCTGGTCTTGGGTGCTGTCCCTCAACTCTTCAGCTTAGGGCTAGCACTCTACCACTTGAACCACAGTGCCACTTCGGGCCTTTTCTGCTTACGTGGTACTGAGGAATTGAACCCAGGGCCTCATGCATGCAAGGCAAGTACTGTACCACTGAGCCACCTGGCCAGCCCCTCTAAATGATTTTTAATCATGTAGATTCAAATTTAGATGGTGTTGACCAAAGTATAGAGATTTCCATTGTTTCCTGTTTCAGAGTATGTCTTAATATCATATGAAGTTAAATGAATTACATTTCTACAATGATATATTTTGTATGTATTACATATAGTGCATGCATTACACATAGTATACAACACACACACACACACACACACACACACACACACACACACACACACACACACACACACACACACACACACACACACACACACACACACACACACACACACACACACACACACACACACACACACACACACACACACACACACACACACACACACACACACACACACACACACACACACACACACACCCTACAGCTTAGCTCCAAGGTATCTTAAAGTTGCCTTCTGATTTCATGCCTCGTGATTCTTTTTCTCCCCGGTATTTTAATGGCTCCAGGCAACTGGTATCATGTATACCTTTGAGCTTTCTCATGGATTGTTTTTATACCTTTGAACACTCTCTCTGGCATTTTCACCTGTCACTGTCTGATGTATGTCTCAATGGCAGGTATTTGCAGATGACTATGGGGCTAATCAAGTTAACATAAATGAGTGAATTGAATTCAAGTGCCAATTTTGAGGTACAGGAGCATTGCCTAAAAGGACCAGTAGCTATTTGGCATGAAGTAGTTATTAACCAGTCACTATATAGCCTTTGTTGCTAGATCTTTCAGTTTTCAAGGGAAATTGGACACTTGCACTTTTGTATGAAGACTGGTTTTTAAACATGGAACTCATTTAAAAGTTTAGGCACTATATAGATAAATTAAAAACATCTCTAGGCTAGATTTGACACTCCAAGCTCTAGACTTGTGTTTGGTTCTTTGTGTATGAATCATGTCTCCTGATTCAAATGGGTGTTTTCCTTTCTGTTAGCATTTTTGGTATGTATCTTAATTATAGTAGTGTGCTGGTCTTTCTGCCTTAGTTGTTAATAAGTTTTTAAAATCTGTTTGAAACATTTGTTGTCATATATTGGCTCTTTCCTACATGTAATCCATCTCTCTACAAAATAGTTTATACATACCTGTGTGTATGGGTGAAGGAGGGTGAAAGAGAAAGAGAGAGAGCACAAGAGAAGAGTGAAGGAAAGAGGAGGAAATACATTTATTCTCTCATGGTATTTGATTCTCCTTCTCTTCTTCTGGAAGGAATTAGATTGGGTAATTGAATTGTTGCTTAAAAGTTGATCTGAGGTGCAGGGAATGTGGTTTAGTAATAGTGCTTGCCTACCATGCATGAGGCCCGTTGTTCAGTTCCTCAATACCACATACACAGAAAAATCTAGAAGTGAGGCTGTCTCTCAAGGGTTAGAGTGCTAGCCTTGAACAAACAAAGCTCCAGGACAGTGCCTAGGCCTTGAGTTCCAGTTCCAGGACTGGCAAAAAAAATGTTAAAGTAGGAATTCAATGGATATAGCCAAATGGTGGAGCTCTTCCCTGGTATGTGTGGGGTCTTAAGTTCTATCACTAGCCCTGTAAAAAAAAAAGTAAGTGTAAAATATAAGTCAATCGTCATCTCTTTTGTCACATCAAATGTTCCAATACTAACAGAATTTTGGTATATTTATGATGAATATTTTTAATAATAGCAAAAGGCCCAGAATAGTGTTTTATACTTATAATCCTAGACACTCCAGAGAAGGAGATAGGAGGATTAAGGTTTAAGAGCAGACCAAACAAAAAGTTAGTGTTTCAGAGATAGCAAGCATGGTAGTGTATGCCTGTAATCTCAGGTACTTGAGAGGCAGAGGTAAGAAATTCATAGTCTGAGGCTTGCCTAGACAAATTGGGAAACGCTATCTAAAAAACAAAAGCAAAAGGATTAGGGACATCTTTTGTTCCCTAGGGCCACCACTATAAATAGGAAACAAAACCCTAAAAAACTGTTCTGACAGAAATATTTTTGGATAGATTAAATCTCTGGAAGAGTTTTAGTAGGAAGTGATTACTAAAGATTTTAAAGGATAGTCAGTAAAAGGGGAAATAGATAATGAACCTCCTCACAATGAAAAACTTGCTCAGGGAAAGACTCTAGGAAGACAGGAAAAAGATAAACTATAAACTAGCGTGAAATATTTGCAAGCCATATAGTAGAGGAATTAAATCTCCAATAAACAGTGTTCTCAAGTCTCTGTAGTACATAATGATAAAAACCAAACCAGAATGATTGGATAATGACCAAAAGATACAAATAAATGTTTCACTGAAGAATATATATTCAGCAAATAAGCACATAAAAGGATGCCTTTGTCCCAGCCGTTAGAGGAATGCAATTTAAAAGGCTCAGTGAGGTACCACTACATACCTATTTGAATGGTTCAATCAAAATAGTGACAACACAAGGTTGATCAGAATTCAGGGGAACTTGATTATTCATACATTGCCACTAGGAAAATGAAGTGATAGTTTACTTGGGAAAAGAATAGAATAATACCTTGTTTTGAGACAGTACTGTGGATTGAGCTCAGTGCCATGGCACTATCCCTGAGCTTTTTTGCTCAAGTCTAGCGCTCTACCACTTGACCCACAGTGCCAGTTTCTGTTCATATGTTACTGAGGAATCAAACACAGGGCTTCATGCATGCTAGGCAAACTTTCTACTGCTAAGGCACATGCCCAGCCTAACAGTAACATTTAAAACTAAACTGAGTAGCCCAAGAGAACGCTTTGGTTCCCATAAACACCTATACATAAGGTTTCTGAATCATCTTATTTCTGTGATAGTCCCAAAGTACATTTATACCATGGACTATTCAGAAACAATAAAAAAAGTCTTAATACAATAGAAGTTGGTCTGGAGGGACTTAAATGCTGTGTAAAAAATTCTTAACAAGTGGCATGCTATGTAATTTCATCTATACTTCTTGAAGTGAAAGAGTTTCAGTTGAAATCTGTTGAAATCTGAAGATTGGTGGATTCTGCCACAATGAATTATGCTTCAGTTATGGAAGCTGTTATTAGGAGAACGTGGGGGAAGATCTGTGGGATCTTGTCTGTATTAATTTACTAATGTTCCTGCCTGTGACTCTGTGAAAGTGTCAAAAGATTTAGACAAATAATGTATACTAAAAAAGCTGACCTCAATCACTTTTTTCCCTTGGGCTTTCTGATAAAGATGATCCTTGAGACTCCAGTGATAAATGAAGATGGAAACTGGGAGTCAGTGGAGAATTCTGAGTCTGTGAAGAGTAATGAATCTGTTGACCAACATGCCAATCAAGAAAGTTAATGGAAGCTGTAGTGCCCAGTTGAAAAGACCAGATGTTGGGTCTTCCAGGAACCCTGAGACTGCAGAAGTTCTCCCTTTTCAGGTATTACAGACAGCCACTGACTAGAATCTCTATTTTTTTGTGGGTCATGGGGCTTTGAGCTCTGGGCTTGGGCGCTGTCCCTGTGCTCTTCAACTTAAGGTGAGCACTCTACCACTTGAACCACAGCACCACTTCCGGTTTTCTAATGGTTTATTGGAGATAAGAGTCTCATGAATTTTCCTGCCTGGGCTGGCTTTGAACTGTGATCTTCAGATCTCAGATACTCAGCCTCCTGAGTAGCTAGGAAAACAGGTGTGAGCCTCTGGTGCCCAGCTAGAATCTCTATAAAATATTGGGATTTAAAAATATTGGGGTTAACCTGGTACCCCTGGCTCACACCAGTAATCCTAGCTCCTGAGGATGCTTAGGTCCAGATGAAATGCAGATTCAATTTCCAAATTTCAGCAAAATGCTACACTAGAGGTATGGCTCAATTGGTAGAGTGCCAGTCACGAGCAAGCAAACCAAACGTGTGAGGCCCTGGTACAAGGAAAAAGAAGTTGGGGTTAAGAGACTCGAGCTCAATGCTAATTTAGGATTGAACTTCTTTACTTATTTTTACAACCATAAATAATAGTTTTTCAGTTCTATAAATGCCATCAGCAGTAATTACCTTTGCTGCATGGTGCCTACATGATGAAAACATGCAAGTGTCTGTCAGTCAAACAGTGCATTAAGCAAATATTATTTGGTTCCCCATACTTTGGCTAATAATTAGATAACTTACGTATATTATACTATTGCTCTCTAATTTTTCATACTTTATTTCTTTTTTTTTTTTTTTTTTTTTTGGGGGTCCGGTCGTGGGGCCGGAACTCTTGGGCCTGGGCGCTGTCCCTCAGCTCTTCAGCTCAAGGCTAGCGGTCTACCACTTGAGCCACAGCGCCACTTCCGGTTTTTTCCTTTTTGCTTATGTGGTGCTGAGGAATCGAACCCAGGGCCTCAGGCATGCAAGGCAAGCGCTCTACCACTGAGCCACCTTCCCAGCCCTTTCATACTTTCTTGTGTCTTCCCTCCCCCGCTCATTTACTGGGACAGTAGGAAACTTTCCAAAGATATATCCCAGGCCAGATGGGGATATTGGGGCACCTGGAACAAGTCCTTGCTCTCCTCAGGCTCAGCTACATTAGCAACTGTGTGTAAGATCATCAGTCATTTCATGACTGTCTGTGTTTGTTTACATTGTTACAAGGGACTTTGTTAATAAATCTCCTTCTACATTTGTTCAAGGGATTTATTGTTTGAAGACAAGTGATCATAAGATAGATGATAGACATCGCATGTAGAATTGTTAGCATTTTCGTATTAGAATGAAGTCTAGGAATTGCTATAAGTGTCTGTTCTTTAGTGATGTTGTATCAGAGTTTTTGTATAAAAAATGTTATACTAAGGAGATATTTCCAAGGATTAATAACCCTAATTGTTAAAAATAAACTGTCTTATAGCTATCATGATTTTAGACACATGGACTTTGATATTACATTTTTGAAATTTAGTTTGTTTAGTTTGTTTAATGAAGAGCAACACATTTTGATTTTTCTCTAGGACAAGATACTTCAAATATCATGGAAAAGGCAGAGACTTCCCTTGGGATCCCTAGTCCCAGTGAGATTTCAGCCGAAGTCAAACATGCTGGAGGTCTATATATGGAAACATTAAGTCCTAGGATACTTTGGATTCAGTAGCTAGCTTGTGCAATTTTGATACTAAGGACATGGGGACATTCTACAGGTGTGGTGTGTTGTCTTGTGAATCCAGCTGCCAGTTAGAGATCTGTGTCTTGGAACTGCTGATATCCCTCTACTCTGCCTCTGAAGTAATTTCAAGGACTTCTACGTATTAAAATTACATTGTCATATATGTTGAATATAAGAATTGCTTAGCACTTTGTTTGGCAACCAGGGCTAGGTGAATTTAAATCTGTCAGGACCAAAAAGTATTTTTGTTCATTTAAGGCTATTTTTTTGCCTTTTGTTCTTTGTTTGTTTGATTGTTTTTCTGCCTTTTGTTTTTTGATAACTGGGCATTGAACCCAGGTTGTTGCACTAGCTAGACAAGGTTTTGCCATTGAGCTGAGGTACATTCTAGCCTTTTTTCTATTTTCTTTTTGGCATTTTCTTGATCTACTGAGGGGCATCTGAGTTGGTTCCATATCTTAGCTATGGTAAATAATGCTGCAGTAAACATAGTTGTGCTGATAGCTTTAGGATGGTCTTGTTTGTGATCATTTGGGTATATGTCCAAAAATAGGATTGCTGGGTAATAGGGGAGCTCTATGTAGTCTTTTGAGGAACCTCTATACTACTTTCCAAAGTGGTTGAACAAGTTTACACTCCCACTAACAATGCAGTAGGGTTCTGTACATATCCCCTCGAGCATCTGTTGTTATTAGAGTTCTTGATTCTAGCCATTCTAACTGGGGTGAGGTGGTATCTCAATGTTGTTTTGATTTGCCATTTTTTTATGGCTAGGGTGGTTGAGCATTTCTTGATGTGTCTATTGGCCATTCTTATTTCCTCTTCAGAGAAGTTTCTCTTTAAGTCTTTAACCCACTTATTTATTGGGTAGTTGTTTCTTTGAGGATTTGTTTTTGGAGGATTTGATTTTTTGAGTTCCAGGTATATTTTAGATATGAGACCCTTGTCTGTTGTATGGCTAGTGAAGTACTTCTCCCCATCCATGGGCTTTCTATTGATCTTGCTAACTATGTCCTTTGCCATGCAAGAAGCTCTGCAATTTCATGCAATCCCATTTGTCCAATCTTTCTTTGATTTGTTGTGTTTCTGGGTCTCTTTTAAGAAAAATTTGGCCTGTGCCAAGGTTTAGTCTTGAAAGTTTGTATTTATCAAAAGGAAACCTGCACTTCTAATCCATATGGAAAAATTTTGAAGACCAGTTTGTTTTCTTCATCTCTCATAGCCCTTATTGTTTCTCATTTAATACTCTGTGCTCATCTCTATCATTTTTCTCTGGAAGGAGATTTATTCTACCTGTCTTTCTCCATCTTCAGAGTTATATTGCGTCTTGGCATACACACCTATCAGATACTAATAGGTTCCACTATCACTACTTGTGAATACCTAAGAGAGAATTGGATTGACCTACTTTCGGGTCCATAGTGCATGGGTCAGTAGAATGGAGAGATAACTTCATGGGACATGGCAAATTACTCCATATATGAGGCACTGTTCTTAATGATGCTTGCATAAGTGAGGCTACTTTGTCTGTGACTAACACACTATGTGTTTAAAAATGAATTTATTTTTCTCCCTGAAGAACTCTACAAATAGAGTATTGCATGTTATTTTGGCGAATGTAGGGGCCTGGTATCTTCACTTTTATTTGTTGGGTTCTTTATGATTTTGTAATTGTTGTCAGATCATGCTGTGAGTGCAGGTATGGTATTCTCAAACAGATAAGCTCAAATTCAGGAGTTACAGAGACAGGAAGTTTCATTTCTCCTCATGCTCCCAGCAGCTAGAATGGTTTAATGTCTAACTCTGATGCTTTGAGATGTTGGAAGATTAAAGTGTTGGCATTTTCAGAAATTTTTTATTAGGAATTGCTTTTAGTGGGCAAGGAAAACAGGAGTTAGAAGTATGTTTGGATAGTAAACAGCAGTGATTTCATAAGACTTGAAGGATATTTGTCATTCAGAGCCATGTTTTAGAAGGGGAATAAAAATCATGGAGAACCCTGGCAAGAGTGGCTAGTATTAATGTCTTAAAAAGTTAGAGAGTTAATGGATCATGAATATGAAAATCTAAGGAAAGGAGATAGGGAGAATACACCTTTTTTTATACCTTTGAAGACTAGCATGGAGAACAGAATTTAGGTTGTGTTTACTTGTGTCTCATGAGTAGAGAACTCCCACTACTCAGTGGAAGTTTTATGGACTTAGATTTTAGTTGAATATTAAGTGTACCAGAATAGAATGGGTGGCTTTTTCATCCTAACGTCTTTCCCATCTAAAATTTCTAAGCATTAATTTCACTGTGAAGGAAAGTATACCGGAGATGGGTTTTTTTTAGAAGTTTGAGATAAAAGATACCAATGAAATCACTTGGTATCTTTTTTGCAATTTTGTCATGTTCCTTTAAGGATGTTGTCTTCTGCTGTGTGTGTGTGTGTGTGTGTGTGTGTGTGTGTCTGTGTGTGTGTGTGTGTGTGTCTGTGTGTGTGTGTGTGTGTGTGTGTCTGTGTGTGTCTGTGTGTCTGTGTGTCTGTGTGTGTGTGTGTGTGTGTGCGTGTGTGTGTGTGTGTGTGTGTGTGTGTGTGTGTGTGTGTGTGTGTGTGTGATGTTCCTGGAGCTTGAAGTCAGGGCCTGGGTGCTGTTCCTGACCTTTTTGCTCAAGGCTGAGTAGCTAGGATTATGGTTGTCAGCTACCAGTGCCCGGCCTCTTTCTTTTTTAATGTGTATGTTCTGGCACTGGAGCTTGAATTCCGTCTTCACAGTCTACCTTGTCTCCCTCCTCCACAGCTGGCACTTGAACCCTGCCTCTGGTTTTTGCGGGATAAATAAACGGGGATGAAAGTCTCACAGACTCTTCTGCCCTGGTGGCTTTCCATTGTGATCTTTAGATCTCAGCCCAGAGTAGCTAGGACCATAGGCATGAGTCACCAGTGACCCTGTCCTGCTTTCCCAATTCAGATTCATACTTAAAAACTTTTTAACTGTTACTAAAAGATACTGGTTACAGTTATATAAGTTGGGTAAAGAGTTCATTTCTTTTTTATCAGTCATGGACATGAACTCTGGGCCTGGGCGCTGCCTCTCACCTCTAGAGCTCAAGGCTAGTTAATGCTCTACTACTTGAGCCACAATGCCACTTCTAGTTTTCTGATGGTTTATTGGAGATAAGAGTCTCACAGACTGGCATTGAAGCACAATCCTCAGATCTCAGCTTCCTGAGTAGCTAGGATTACAGGTGTGAGTACATTTCTTTTTGGACAGTGTCAACATTTCCTTCTCTGTTAGGCTTGTTTAGAGGGAGTCTAGTGTGGCCTTCAATCTTTTTTTTTAATTTTTATTTTTTTATTGTGATTGATTACATAATTTCCCCAGTTTCAGAGTATTGTGGGATAGTGATGCTGTTAAAGTCACAAACACACTCTAACTTTCCTGGAACAAATCGTCTATTACGGTATAACATTTATGAGTTCTATGAGCTTTGTGATACAGTTATTTCTTCCGCATTGGGTGGTATGTACATTTCTTTTGTTTTGCATAGTATCAGCTGTTCCCTCTTTCCCATTTGTTCCCTCCCTCACATAGCTGTCATTAAGTTGCTTAGTTCATTTTGGTCAATGTCCTGTGCAGCTGATGGGTCCCGCTGTTGTATGTTTTCCCCTGATTCCCTCTAGTTCTGTGTCATCTTCCTGGTTCTCCTCTGGTGTACACATATATACCATACATGTGATCAGCAGCATGGAGTTATTTAGTAGTGGTTTGCCCAGATGAGTGGAAGTTCTTTGTTTCTTAAGTCTTGTTAATTTTGTTGTATCACCTAACATTTTGGATTTAACATCCACTTATCAGGGAGACCATACACCATTTGTCTCTTTGCTTTTGGCTTACCTCGCTCAACATGATTTCTTCTAGCTCCATTATTTTGTCATTTCTAATGGCTACATAATATGCCATTGTGTATAGATACCACAATTTTTGGATCCATTCATCTGTGGTGGGGCATCTGGTTTGTTTCCATATCCTAGCTATTGTGAACAGTGCTGCAATAAACTGGAGGTGCATGTGTCCTTGTATACTGGTTCCTGTTGTTCAGGATAGATGCCTAGAAGTGGTATGACTGGGTCTTAAGGGAGGTCAATCTTTAGCTTTCTGAGGACCCTCCAGACTGCTTTCCAAAGTGGTTGTATAAGTGTACATTCCCACCAGCAGTGTAATAAGGTTCCTCTTTCTCCACGTCCCCTCCAGCATTTGTCATTGGCTGATTTGTGGATATGGGACATTCTGACTGGGGTAAGGTGGTATCTCATGGTTGTCTTTATTTGCATTTCCTTCACCACCAGGGATGGTGAACATTCCCTCATGTGTTTCTTTGCCATTTTTATCTCTTCATCTGAGAAGTCTCTCTTTAATTCCCTTGCCCATTTAGTAATTGGTTTGTTAGGTTTGGGAGGGATTAGTTTCTTTTTTTTTTAATTTATTTTTTATTGTGAAAATACTGTACAGAGGGGTTACAATTACATGGGCAAGATAATGAGTACATTTCTTATCAAGCATTGTAGCCTCCTCCTTTGTTTCCCCTACCCATCCCTTCCCATCCTCCCCCCTGGCCCCCTCACCTAATCCTCCCCGCCCCCCCCAAAGTTGTAAAGTTCTTTTTTGACATAACAATTTGTACTTCTCATTGTTGCGACGGGTCCTCCTGTATCCTCATTTAAACGACTTGTTTTTCCCCTTCCCCTGGGATTAGTTTCTTGAGTTCCCTGTATATACTGGATATTAACCCCTTGTTTGATATATTGCTGGTAAATATTTTTCCAAATTAGTTGGTTGTCTTTTTAGCTTGGTTGCGATAGCTTTAGCTGTGCAGAAGCTTTTTATTTTAAGGTAGTTCCATTTGTCGAGTCACTCTCCCAATTTTTTGTGACTCTGGGACTCTGTTCAGGAAGTTTCTTCTTGTGCCTATAAGTTCAAGTGTCTCTCCTACTCTGTCCTGCAGTAGTTTCAGAGATTCAGGTTTAATGTTAAGATCTTTAATCCATTTTGAGTTGATGTTGGTGCATGGTGGTAGGCTGGGGTCCACTTTTAGTCTTCTGCATGTGGCTGCCCACTTTTCCCAACACCAGTGGTTGAAGAAGCTTTGTTTCTTCCATTGTATGTCTTTTAGCCTTCAATCTTAAGGACTAGTTTATCTTTACTGCTGCGCCCTGATTCCTCTGAATTCACTCTTATTCCTCAGGTTTTCAGTGAAATCTGTTCACTTTGGTTGTTTAAAAAACCAGATGTTTCAGCATAGCTTGAGCTATGGGGATTGTGTTGCTTACTACTTATGCTAGTTCTTCTCCCAACTGTGTGATGTTACCTAGTGTTTGAACAGTGTATTACTCAGATACATACAAATCAACACATCTGTAGATTCTTGGAACATTTTACTTATATAGCTGCATCCTCTGAAGTTTTTTGACTTTAAAGTAGTAGCTGCTTCAGCCTTCCTTGATGCCAGACTTTATCCCTGACTTACATTGCCTGTGAGTGTTCTGTTGTCTGTAGGTTCTCCTCTGTGTGTTGGGGTTTGGAACTTTTCTCTAGGCAGAAAGCCCAGCTGTGGCGTTGACTTTGTTTCTCTTTTCTCCTGGACCAAAGTGTTTTTTTTTTTTTTGTCTTTTGTGTAGTATCTAAAAATAGTTCTTTCTTCTATTTTGTCTGGTTTTCTAGTTGCTGTATAGGAAGGCAAGTGTAGAACTTGAAAGCAAAAGTTCTCTCCATAATAGAGTGTTTGATATAATATAGTTAAATTACTTGGTGTACTAGTTGATCTAGTATAAGATTTTTAAAGGTAAACAGAACTAATTATTCTTGAAACATACTCATCTTTGTAATGTATATTGATTCCCATACTAAGAATCAGCATAGTCTTTTAGGACAAAGTTGAGCTATAATTTTCATACAGTAAAACTTTTTTTCTGCAATATGCCTTTGTGTTGAGAAATAATGGTTATGTTAATACTGTATAATCACAGTATATTGTGATGCACAGATACAGAATATTTTCTGTATTTGTATGGCTCACTGAGATATAAGAATATTTTCATTATCTGAGGGAGTTCCTTCATGCCAGTTTGTAGCCACACCTTTCTGTCTGTTCACAGCATTTGCCAACCATTGATCTGTCTCTGACTATAGTTTCCCCTTGTTTAGAAAAATGTTTACTATGTGCAGATCAATATTTTTTTTTCTTTTGCCAGTCCTGGGGCTTGAACTCAAGATTTGAGTGTTGTCCCTGACCCATTCTGTACTTAAGGCTAGCACTCTACCACTTGAGCCACAGCACTATTTCCTAAATTTTTTGAGAAGTCATTTGAAAATAAGAATCTCATGGACTTTCCTGTCTGGGTGGCTTCGAATATGATCTTCAGCTCTCAGTCTTCAGAGTTAGCTGAGAAGCTAAGATTGCAGGCACGAGTCAGCAGACCACCATTGCCTGGCTATTGGAACCTTTCTTTCTTTCTTTTGGCAATATGAAGTACCACTTGAGCCACATCCTTAGTCCTTTCTTCTGCATGCCTCTATCTATCTACCTATTTACCTGTCTATCTATCTGTCTATCTATCTGTCTGTCTATCTATCTATCTATCTATCTATCTATCTATCTATCTATCTATCTATCTATCTATCTATTTATCTATCTATCTATCTATCTACAGGGAGTAGTCATTATTTTGCTCTATATTCTCAGTGATGTCAGTTCAAAATGGCAGGGAGGGCATGGCAAAGCAGAATCAATCATACGATGGCAACTAGAAAGCAGAAATAGCTAGTTTGTTTTTGGTTCTGATCATAGGTTTTGCTTGTGCTGGCTTTGGACTACAATTCTGCGTCTACTTTGTAAGCAGCTGTGATTATAGGCATACACTGTGTCTTTGGATTCTCTTTTTATTCTTTTCACTCTGTAGCCCAAGCATCCTTGACTGGATATGAATGTAGCTTAGGCTCGCCTCAGACTCACAATACTCATACCTTAGTCTCTAGAGTATTGGCATTATAGGCATGCACTACACTACAATATTTGGTTATACTTTAGCTTTATGCTTTATATTTTTTCTTAATTTTCATACTGAAAATTAAAACAGTGAATTTTCATAATGTGAACTTGTTCAGAATCTTTTTTTTTTTTTTTTTTTGTCGGTTGTGGGGCTTGAACTCTAGGCCTGGGCTTTGTCCCTCAGCTCTTCAGCTCAAGGCAAGCGCTCTACCACTTGATCTACAGCGCCACTTCCGGTTTTCTGGTGGTTTATTGGAGATAGGATCTCACGGTCTTTCTTGCCCGGCCTGGCTTTGAACCGCTATCCTCAGATCTCGGCCTCCTGATTAGCTAGGATTACAGGCGTGAGCCACCAGCGCCCGGCATTGTTCAGAATCTTTAAGAGACAGTATGCCCCTTCTAGGAAGATAACTATAGTCCTGACTTTTATCTTAGATTAATTTTGTTTGCTTTTATACTTTACATACTTATAGTACATTTTGTATCTAGCTTCTTCCACAACATTTTTGTATTATTTGACCATGTTGTATTTTGGATGTGGTATTCCATTTTGTCACTATGTCATATTTTATTTATCCCACAGTTGTTAAGCATTGAAATAGTTTCCGTGTTGTAGCTATCACAAATACGGCTGCTCTGAATATTTTTGTTTATGTCTTTTTTTTGGCCAATACTGGGGCTTGAACTCAGGGCCCAGGCACTGTCCCTGAGCTTCTTTTGCTCAAGGCTATCACTCTACCACTTGAGTCACAGTGCTATTTCCTGATGTACTGAGGAATTGTTCTCAGGGATTCATGCATGCTAGGCAAGCACTGTATAATTAAGCTGTCTTCTGATGAACCACTACACATATGTAGCATAGTAGATACTGGCCAGCAGTTTTCCAAAGAGGAGAACCTACTATGGTTCCACATGCGGTGTGTATTTATTTCCCTTGCTGTTCCACATTCTTCCCAGTACTTAGTATTGTAAGTCACTCTTAAAGAATTGAAACATATAAATGGTTGGGCACTGGTGGTTCATGCTTGTAAACCTAACTCTTCAGGAAGTTGAGACCTGGGGTTGTGGTTCAAAGACAGCCCAGGCAGGAACATCTGCAAGACTCTTCTCTCTAATGAACCAGCAAACAAAGTAGGAAGTGGAGCTGTTCCCCAAGTGGTAGAGTACTATCCTTGAGGAAAAAAGCTCATAGACATCACCTAGGCCCTGAGTTTTAAGTCCCTGGACTGCTACAAACCCCCCACAATATATGCAAATGTATTTTCCCAGTATAGTAGTAATGACATTTATGTTGCTATCTAGGGAAAGGACATTATTAGTGGGAGTTTAGATGCCTTAGAATTCATTGGGAAGAAGACAATGGATGTAATAGCAGAACGGGATCCTGTATTTAAAATGACTAAGGGTTTGATGAACCGGAATTCTGCACTGTCTCAGGTACTGTTACCTTTACTGGTTTGATTGCTGTTTTCTGTTGTTTGTGTGTTTTTTTTTTTTAATTTGAATTTTTCCCTTTGTTACCTTGGGACTTTGTTAGTGTGTTTTCTTGTAAAGAATTATCAATGCATTATAAAATTAAGGCATTTTTTATGGGCTGGATTTTTTTTATGGGTTTGTCTAATGCTTAGACAAACAGCCAGCTCTTTTCTTTCTGCAGTTGCCTCTGTCAGTGCAGTACAAAATCCTGAGCGCTATCAAGATTACTTATTAGGTTATTGTTGAAACCACTTTTGGAAATGCATGTGGCTCCTTAGGTGCTGCTGTCTAACATCAAATTTTGTTTAGCTTCTTTTTTATTTTTTGCAGCTCCTGATCCTTAGTGAATTTGACTTGCTGTCCAGGAATGAAGGGTAGTACTTTATACTGGAACTTAGCTTTGCTTCTTTCCACTCTTAAAAACTTTCCCTTGAGCTCTTATTATTTGCTGCATCTATGCTTCCATCTCTTTTTAGGTTTTAGAGTAAGAGGCCAAGGAAAAAGAATAGCTAAGACCTCCAATGAGGTAGCCATGGAAACAGACAAGAAAACTCATTGTGAGCTACCCTTTGATGAACTTCAAGAACATCTAGAAGTTCTGGCGATGCTTTCCCAAGAAAGTGAAATAAAGGTAATTCCAATCCCAAACTCCCAGCTGAAAAGAGTCTTCAAAGAAAAAACATTGCATGGTTTCTTTTCACTTTGTATATTTGGAAAACGAAATGTGTCTCTGAAGGAGATGTGCGTTGCTGGAAATATTATAATAGAAGAAAAATATCCCCTACTGTTTAATTGTTAGAAATAGTGAATAAGTCAAATGTTATTTCTCTTAAAATTATAGAAAAAGAACAGGGCTGGGAAGGTGGCTCAGTGGTAGAGCGCTTGCCTTGCATGCCTGAGGCCCTGGGTTCGATTCCTCAGCACCACATAAGCAAAAAGAAATAGAACAGAGGTCTTAATATAAGATATCCTTTTCTTTCACTTTAGTCTTTCATTTTCTGTTTTTTCTCCAGTGTCATGGGTTTTTAGGTGTCAAAAAGCCTGTTATAGCTGCTAATTTGTATATAATTTCCTGTTAGTTCATCTCCTCTGATAATCTAAGCCAATCTTTCTTGTCTTCCTCCTCCTCCTCCTCCTCCTCCTCCTCCTCCTCCTCCTCCTCCTCCTCCTCCTCCTTCTCCTTCTCCTCCTTCTCCTCCTTCTCCTTCTTCTTCCTCTTCTCCTTCTTCTCCTTCTCCTTCTCCTTCTTCTTCTTCTTTTTCTTCTTCTTCTTCTCCTTCTCCTTCTTCTCCTTCTTCTCCTTCTTCTCCTTCTTCTCCTTCTTCTCCCTCTTCTTCTTCTTCTTCTTCTTCTTCTTCTTCTTCGTTGGTCTTGGGGCTTATACTCTGGCCCTGGGTGCTGTGCCTCAGCTCTTCAGCCCAAGGCAGGCACTTACCGCTTGAGCCACAGCAACACTTTCAGTATTTATTCTGGTGGTTTATTGGAGATAAGAGTTTCATGGCTTTTCCTGCCTGGGCTTCGAAGTCATGCTTAAGCACTGATAATTTTCATTTATCTTTTGGCCTATATTAATTTTGGAAATACAAATTCTGTCTATTTTCCTATAATATCTACCCTTTAGTGTTATGGTTATTAAAAAAATTAGTTCTGGCTCTAATCCTAGCTCAGGAGGCTGAGATCTGAGGTTAATTGAAAGCCAGACCAGACAGGTTATTTTTGATAAACAACTCAGAAAGCTGGAAGTAGTGCTGTAGCTCCAAGTGTATATCGCTATCCTTCAGAACAAAGAGCCTCAGGGATAGCTCCTGGGTCAAGCTCCAGGATCTGCAAAAAAAAAAAAAAAAGAACTGGGTACTGCAATCCTAGCTATTTAGGAGAATGAAATCTGATGATTATGGTGGGAAGCCAGCTCAGATAAGAGTGTCTTTGAGACTTTTATCTCCAATTAACCACCAAAAAGCTGGAAGTTGTGCTGTGGTTCAAATAATGGAGTGCTAGACTTGAGCACAAAAGCTACGCCCCCAGGCCTTGAGTTCAAGCCCTAGGACCAAGACACACACACACACACACACACACACACACACACACACACACACACACACACACACACACACACACACACACACACACACACACACACACACACACACACACACACACACACACACACACACACACACACACACACACACACACACACACACACACACACACACACACACACACACACACACACACACACACACACACACACACACACACACACACACACACCTGTGCTGGCATGAGCTCTTCAGTCTTTTCTCCTTATGAGATTTTTTTCATTAATATTTACACAATATTTTATTATTTTCATTCAGGTGAAATCTTTCCTTAATTCTCTGAGTGGAGAAGAATTAGAGGCTCTAATATTTGAATTAGAACAACTCAGAAGCATTTTCCCTAGCAGAATTTTATGAGGAAGAGGAAGAAGAGAAGAAAGGTAATATGAAAATTCAGAATCAGAGTGGGAAGATGCAATGTATTTATTATTACTAGAGTATTTATTATTACTAGGGTATTTATTATTATTATTAATATTATTACTAGATTATTTATTATTACTAGAGTAATTTGTGTGTTTGTGTGTGTGCACGCACAACGCCTGTGCTGGTCCTGGGGCTTGAACTCAAGGTCTGCTTGCTGTCCCTGACCTTCTTTGCTTAAAGTTAGACCTTTAAGGACTTGAGCCACACCTCTACTTCCAGTGTATTTTTTGTGATTAGAGATAGGAGTCTCATGGAGTTTTCTTTCTAGGCTGGCTTCCAACTGTGATCCCGAGATCTCAGTTGCCTGAGTAGCAGTCTGACGAGGATAGCCACTGGCACCCTGCATCTCTCTCTTTTTTGCAGTGAGAATTTTCATGTAGAATTCTTTTTGCAACTTTCCCCCATCTAGGTGTTCAGACACGTCAGCCTCTTGCTTATGTCTTCTTTTTTTTTTCCCTGTCAGACTCCTCTTAGCATCCCTCATACTGATATTGTTCATACACCCCTGCCAGTGATTACAGTTAAAGATTGCTCTTTTCAGAGTTTGTCCTCAGTTTGGCTAATGTTTCTTTATATCTCTGGATACTTCATCTGTGCCTCGTGACTTGTGGGATCCTTAATCCCATCTTGAATTGAGGCAGAAAAGGTGGTAGTACCTAAAACATGAGTGACAATCTTACCCCTCCCTGCCTCCACAATTTAAAGCCTGTATCTCTTAGAAAATATGAATGTTGAAGCTGCTCATTTTTTATAGTAATTAGGTAATGTGGCAGTTAGTATAAAATGTAATTTCTGGACAAATGAATCTTAAGGGTTGTTTTATTTTAACATTTAATTAGATATATTTCTAAGACATATTATCTGCTAATTGGCTATTTTAAGAAAGTGGAATCCAATGAATTCAGTTTTGTCTTTTTTTTTTAAGCTGGTCCTAGGACTTGAACTCAGGGCTTGGATGTTGCCCTAAGCTTTTTTGCTCATGGGTAGTGCTCTACCACTTGAACCACTGCACCACTTCTGGCTTCTTCTGAGTAGTTCATTGGAGATAAGAATCTCACAGACTTTTCTGCCTGGGCTGGCTTTGAACCATGATCCTTAGATCTTAATTTCCTGAGTAGCTAGGATTACAAGCATGAGCCACCAGTGCCTAGCCCATTTGTAGTGTTTAAATGAACTATTTACTTTGCCATGGAATGACATTTTCACTCTGAAGTATACAAGTGGTCATAGAGACTAGAATTTTATTTGGTGAACATTTCTTAAAAGTGAATGAAATGAGCCTTTACGACGAGAAAAGCAACGATGTATGAGTCGTGATACACATTCAAACTAAGTTTCAATTTTGTAGAATGTATTTATTGCTCTGTTGAGCTTTGTAGCTTCCCAGTGCTGTTTACAGACTATGCTGATGAAATCTGTGTTGATAATACCAGCTATATTCATTGATTTCAGGACAGTTGGTCAGCATTTGGAAGATTTGTGTGACTCAGTGTGAGTATTTTCCCATTATTTAATGTGTGATGTTAGCAAATCATGTACAGGCAAAAGAAAAGAAAAGACTAACTGATTTTAATTTAATACATCCAAGCAGAAAATCTTATGGTATAGCTTCAGGCTCATTGCTATCTATCTCATTACAACTAAATTTTAAGAGATGACCACTAGTTGAGTTTTAGTGTAATATTAAGGAGTATGCCAGCATTAGCTTTATTGATAATCTGAGAAGGCAACTAAAATACTTCTTCCTTTTCTAACTAAGTGACTTTGTAAGGTAGATTTTCTGCATATACTTGAAACAACATAACCCAACAGACAGTATAAAAGCAGATGAGAGAATACAGGTGTCTTTCATTAGGCTAAAGGATGAAGAGATTTATTAAAGATGTAAAACAGTGGGACTATTCTGCTGAAATTTTACCTTTTTTGGAAAATACAGTTTTTTTTTCAATAAGTGTATATTAATAAGTAGTGTTTCTTTTCTTTCTTTCTTTTTTCTTTTTGGTGAGTTGTGTGGAGTAAACTGTGGGCTTGGGTGCTGACCCTCAGCTCTTTAGCTCAGTGCTAGTATCCTACCACTTGAGCCACAGCACCACTTACAACTTTTTCTGCTTATGTGGTGCTCAGTAATTGAACTCAAGGCCTCATGCATACAAGATACTCTACCACTGAGCCACCTTCCCATCCCCAGTGTTTTTGTTCTTAAGTTTACAAAACTACCATAAGCACTTGAGTTCTAAATTTTCTTTTGTTTGGGTTGTGAAACTAGGACTCAATACCTGATGCTTTGCTCATTAGCTGAGTTCTACTTTTTAACATATCTGTCTGTTTCTCTCGTGTGTGTGTGTGTGTGCGTGCACATGCTAATGCATGTGTATCCCCTATTTTTTATTTAATTTATTTATTTTTGTGCCAGTCCTGGGGCTTGAATTCAGCACTTAGGCATTGATCCTGAGCTGTAGTCTACCACTTGAGTTATAGTTGTACTTCTGGTTTTTTTTGTTTGTTTGTTTTGTTTTGTTTTCTGAGTAGTTTATTGGAGATAAGAATCTCATTGACTTTCCTGCTCCAGCTAGCTTTTAATAGCAATCTATAGATCTCAGTTTCCTGAGTGTGTAGCTAGGATTACTGGTGAGAGCCACCAGTTCCTGGCTCTACTAACATTTTTTTTTGTCAGTTGTGGGGCCTAAACTCTGGGTCTGGGCACTGTCCCTCAGCTCTTCAGCTCAAGGCTAGCGCTCTATCACTTGAGCCACAGTGCCACCTCTGGCTTTTTCTACTTATGTGGTGCCGAGGAATCGAACCCAGGACCTCATGTATGCAAGGCAAGCACTCTACCACTGAGCCACCTTACCTTTTTAATTAGCTCTTTGGGAGCTCTCAAAATTTAAGAGTATTAAGAGGTCCTGAGACTAGCATGTTTGAGAGCTGCCAGATGAAAATTTTCCAAATATTAGTGCTTTTAAAGATGGCTCTCTGTTTACTTCTTTGAACTGTCAGTGTGTCCGTAATACCACTGGGATTCCCACTGACCTGGGCTAGGTAGGCCAGCGTGGACCAGCTGTGGGGTAGATTGTGGGGATGCTGGGTCTGCCCAGTAGGAGCGTGGGAATCCAGTTTTGAATTTTCTGTGACGTGCTTGGAGTTAGGGCCCAGTTCTTTTCTTGAGTCTGGCAGCTGGGCTGTTTTCCTCTAATGGGGCCATTTGTGCCGGGTCCTTCCTTGCGTATTGAGCTAGGGTGGTACTCTCAGGTGATGGCTGCAGTGCCCACTATTCATTGAGCTGAAAGTGCATGGCCATAGGTCTGCCCTGCTTTGTGCTTTTCTGTGGAATGACTCCAGTTTTCACTTGGCAGAGATGACACTGAGTTATTCTTGGAGAAGAGGTCGTCTTTGGGTGATCATTGGTGAACAGGTGGTGAGCACTTCTGACTTTAACAATCTTCTAGCAGGCCTGTGGAAATAGGTGGTGTGATATCCAAAAGATGTCTATGAGCAAGTGTTCTGGAACTTAGCTTTCATTTTCTGACTGGGAGAGGTCTTCCTCAGCCTGGGGGGGGTGTTGGTGGTGGAAAGATGACTTCCTTTTTCCTGAAGTACAGGGGGTACTTGAATGGAAAGTAGATAATGATGGAGAAGATGTGTCTGCATCCAGGAAAAAGTAGAGGCGAGAGCCTAGGTCAAGGTGGCAGAAGTGATTTAAGTCCTGTGTTATCTTAGTAGGTAGGTTTGCTCATGATTTTCTACCCCCCTCATGAGTCTGTGCTGCTGTAAGCGTGGCTAAAGCAGATTTGGTTATTTCTGTCCTCAGAGACCATTATCTTGAAGGCACTCTCAGTTCCAGATGGAGAATACTTGACCCTGATTGTTTTAGTCAGATCCAGAGTAACCTGTAAAACTTTTTGTAAGGGTAATGACTCTTAATGTTGTTGTGTACCAATTACTTTTTGACTATAAAAATGGGAAAGATTCTGTTGCCACGTGCTGCCTCCCTGTGGAGTTCTCTTGCTGAGATTCTGAACTAGGCAACTCAATCTTCAGGTGTTCATCACAGCTGGAGAGGGCCCTGGTGGAGAGGGGGTAACGATACAACCCAATGATGGAAGCTCCTGAGCCACCCTTGGGAGAGGAAAGGGATTTCTGGGAAGGCTGAGAGTTTGGTTCTGGAGAAGAATCAAGAGTTCTTGTATTATTGCCTGGATTGGCCTCACATTATGATCCTTCTACTTTCATCACCCGGGTAGTTGGGAATATAGAACTATTGAATGTGACCCCAAAGATTGATATAGGAGACTAGAGCAGCACTGAGGAAATGTTTTCTTCCTCTCTAGACCTGGCAGATCCCAGAGAAGGAGGGAGCATATGACCCTGATATCTAGAGAGTCCTCAGTGAGCCACATCTGTACGAAGGTCTCCTCTGAGATGGCTCTCTCTCCCTTTAGACTACATATTAAATGCAACAGACTTGTCCCAGGCCCAGTCGCCACTCCTCCCAGGGGGAGTGGGCATGTCCTCTGCTCTTGGAAAAGTTGATGGCAAAGTGTGGCATCTTAGACATTTACCAAGATGAGGTAAAATATAGGAGGACCTGACCTTCTCCCTTTTCCTTCCATGGTATCATTTCTCACCAGTCATTATCTTAGAAAGCCTGGAGACTGTTATTCATTTAAAATTTTTCTGCCCAAGATATATTTTTGGATATGCATTTCATCTAGAGATGTTTGACCTTGGTCCTGGATGAAGGGTTATCCACTCTGGCACCTTGGTATCTTTGCTGAGACAGTTGTTTGAGCCTTTCAGGCACTCAGCATATGGTTCTGAGTCTTTCAAGTAGGCATTTCAGACTGAACGCACGTAGACTGCTGTCAACTGCCCTGAATTTTCCAGTTGTGATACCTTGGAGCCTCCAGAGGGGACTGCCCCAGGCTGATAGCTTGGGACTTTTTATGTATGGTCAGGAACAACGTGGTTCTATGAGCAGGCCAGGCCTCTGTCTGGACACTTGCAGAGACATTTGAGTGTCCCATTAACAATGTCATCTGGTTGGCTCAATGACTGCATGTGAGAAGGTTGGGAGCAGTGTTATTCTTGGGGTTGGAAAGCTGCTTTTTATGGTATTACGGTTTCCATGGATTAATTTTTGAGGGCATTTTTCATGTTTAAATGAAGACGGGCACAGGAGAAAAATCATTCAGGTTATCAGATAAGTGTGTATTCTCTGAGTGTGAGGAGGTGCCTTCAGGGCCATCTTTAATTTCTGTGATGAAGGGCACCTTTAGCTCTGAACATAGGGCCTCCCATCCCTTCTTATATTCTCAGCTTAGCAGCAATCACATGAGTTGATCATCATCCTAATGGGTGAATCGGAGTGCTGTGTCTAATGTAGGTACAGAGAGAAGCAGTTGGTCCTTCAGTCTAACACTTTCCTTGTGGAAGGTCACATGATTGGATATGTTTCTGAACACTAATGTGTCCACTGTTTCTCTCAGCTTTTCTAGACCATTTTGCTGCCAGTCCTTGGCGTGAGCTACCATGACAACATCTGAAGAGGGGATACAGCTCCTGTTGTCACCATCTGCTTAGGTCAGGGTGACATTTTGAGAGGCTTCTTACATCTTGAACTTTACCAATGACCATCCAGTAATAGAGATGTATTCTGCATGAGTTTACCCTGCTCACACATCACTTTCTACCGCTAGGACCCTTGGCCTTTGATTCTACATAGAGAATCTGATCACGGAGCAGTTACATGCACTATTTTCTGAGTGTGTATATATAACATTGGCATCTACTCCAGGGAGTTCAAGGGATTTCTGAGCATGTTCTCCACAAAGCAGGAAAAACTGCAACCAAGGGATGAGATGAATTCCTCGATGACTTTCGCCATTTCTATTCAGGCAGAGGTACCCATCTGCTACAGGGGAATGGTTTGGAGGTGGTTGTGGACTAGGTTGGAATTCTACCTGAACTTTCAGATTTATGCCTGTTTTTTCTTCCCTCTCCTGTGAAATGATCTCCTGCAGCCTGATACAGCATATGTGCAGACTTGCTGAGGCAGAATCGCTCAGATACCGGAGAAGAGTTGGCATGAGCTGGGGGAAGGGGAAGCATGAGGGTTTGTTCAGTGTGGATTCTCAACTAAAATGACAGAGGTCCCATAGCTTTCACAGCAGTGTTCTAGAGAACAGGCAGGGACGAGTTTAAACTGTGTGTTCTACCTTCCTGGCTGTGATGGGCTTCACATCAAGGCAAGTTGGAGTGTACAGAAGGGCCTAGGGAGGTGGCAAGGCTTTGTTTATGGCTTTGTTGGCTTGAACCCCTTGGCTGTGTGTGCTGAGGATCCAAGCTTGCTAATGAAATAGATTGTATCTGCTGGAAACCTCCATTTCCCTGTAAAATTCTTGTCTGAGTTCCCTCCTTTTGCACTCTTATGTGGGTCTGAGCTTCACAGGGACTTCTCTGGGTGAAGGCACGGGGTTTGTAAGCTTCTCCCAGCTTCCTAGCTCTACTGATCAATGTACCTGGGTGCCTGAGTTACACCAGCCCACTCATGCGCAGTCTAGCAGATAACGCTGTCCCTCTGCTGACAGGCAGTGCCATGGAACACACGAACATTTCTCGATCTCACAAGTCCCATGTTCATGACATTTCTTTTTTTAATTTATTTTGTGAACATACTGTACAGAGGGGTTACAATTACATGGGCAGGATAATGCCAAATCACTGGTGAGCGGTTGTGCATGTATGTACACACATTCACACTAAGGCATGTACATAGTGTCAGATTTGACTGGTTATGTACTATATATTATAGTACCCAAGTGAAAGAAGACTTGGAGATTCCTTGGAAACATCTTCTGTTGGTTTGTGTATTTTTCTTGCTGGTGGCAATCAAATTCAGAATTTCATGCAAACTAGGCATACTATCACGAGCCATAACTGGAGTTATTTTGTCTTCTATTTATTTTAATTTTGGGGGCTGATTCTGGGACTTGAACTCTGGGTCTGGGCACTGACCCTAAGCATTTTTGCTTAAGGTTACTACTATACCACTAAAGCTACAGCTGTATTTCCAACTAATTGGAGATAAGCCACATAAATTTTTCTCCCTTGGGTCAGTTTTGAACCCCTCTGTACACCATTTTTACAATAAAAAACATGAAAAAACCATTATCCTGGAGTACTTTAAGTTCAAATTTCCTAAGTGGTCTGTAAATTAAGACAAATTTTGAGTGGGAAGAAGGTCTCAGAAACATTTATTTGTGTGTGTTTTGCATTATTTCCCAAGTATACATAAGTTAACAGTAGGAGAAACAATAAGAATAATTGGAGAAAAAGAAGTTCTATGTTTAAGTATAATGGTTCAATACAGAATAGAAGACTCTGCAAATAAGACAATTTTGAAATAATAAAGCCAAGGCCAGTAGGTAGATCTATGGGTGTGATATAGAGAAAGCATTACTACTAAGTGGAATATGAAGGATGAGGCCACTCTGTTTCTTCTACTAGTTCTAAATCATGACAGCTAATCATGGAATTTTGTGAAAAGTAGAAGGGAGGAATAATTCTAGTTCCAAAGCAATTCGGATATAAGAGCATGGAATTAACTGGAAATAATGCCATGTTGAGAGAGCAGGAATTATACTAGCAATGAATTGGTGGATAAGATCACATTTCTTTTTTTCTTTTCCTTTCTTTCCTTTTATTGTTTTTTTGATGTTTGTGGGCCTGGGCACTCTCCCTCTACTCTTCAGCTCGAGGCTAGCATTCTACCACTTGATTGGAGATAAGTTCTTCAGAAACTTTCCTACTTGTGCTGGATTGAACTGCAATCCTCAGATCTCAGCCTCCTGAGTAGCCAGGATTATAGGCGTGAGTCATTGGCACCCCTCTTAAGATCCCATTTCTAACAGTGTACACTCAAGGTGTGTAATGTGTATGTTCATCTATCTTTATATGTATTATTGAGTTAAAAATCTGGGCTATAGCTTAGACTTTACACTCACAAAAATGTAACTAGTTTAAAATCTGATACTCTTGGAAAGATGAAACCTAAGAATGTAAAGGAGTTTGGGAAGTTCAGTTTGCATCCAGCCTGGGCAGAACAGTCTTTGAGACACTACCTATAATTAACCAGCCAAAAGTTGCATTGGAGAAATGGCTCAAGTGATGGAATACTAGTTATGAGCAAGACTGTTGAATAAGAGCTTGAGGTTTTGGCATACATACATAAAAGCATGCACATAAACAGAGGCACTTATATGTGCAAACACATATATATGAAACAACTCTCAGAATGTGTAGAAAAGTTAGAAAGTAATAGAAAATATGTCCTGAGTAAAACTAGAACAAGTGATAATTTTTTAATATTAGAAAGCCCTCAAGTGAACTTTCCCAGAAAAGCTTGAGAATATTACAAAGTTACGGAACAGAGATAGTAAGAAAATCAAGTAATCATTATTAAAGGAATCAGATCCATGGAGGAATGAAACAGAGACCCCTGCAGGTGCATCTGAAAATGTTCATATCCTGTGTCAAATGTTAGAACGTTTTTGAAAATTGTACATAAACAGTCTGAGCAGTCAGTCTAGTGAATAAGATCATTGGAGAAATTCAGAATTGCTAGCCTGTTTCTAGATTAAATAAACCAACAAAATATGGCAGAGCAATGTGATACAAACCTGGGATTCTAGCACTCAAATTAAGATAGGAGATTAGAGAGTGGAATTATATAACGATACTTTCCCTCAACCAGGTAGTATAATTTTGCCTCAATAAAACAATCCAAAGAACAAGAAAGGAATACAAAGTTGGAAGTTTGGGTTAATTATGTCATTATGTTTTGAGAATTCAAGTTTCCTATATACAACTCATACATAATCCTCACCTGTGTTTTAAATGCTGTCTTCATTACAGAACATTCCTCGATAGAAAATAGCTCATGATTCCCAACCAAATATTTGAAAAAGTAAGCATCATTCTGTTGGATTACAAAGAAATTATGAAGGAATACAAAAGCTTAAGCCTGGAGAAATAGCAAAGTTCATCTCATGTAGGACTTTGTAGACCTGGCTAAATTAGAATTTAGATTTAAAATAAGTAGTTTTTGCTTGTAATTTCATATTCTATAGGATACTACAAAATTGTTTTCAAGTAGAAGATTTAATTTAGAAATTCACAAATGATTCTGGCATTCTATTTGCCTAGAATATTCTTTCAAGTGAGGTATAATTAAAACTTAGTTAATAGATAATTCCATTAATTCATGTATAGCATGATAATGTGAAAAATCTAGCAAGAGTTGCTAACAAATGGATACTATTGATTTATAAATTTAGAAAAAGAGCAATTTTTTGAGACTTTGGTGTAACATGGTATGAAGAGAATAATTGTGTCATCCTTTTTCTTCTACCTATACATAGCACAGGAAGAAATTTCCTTAATTACATACGTCTGTATACAATGAGTAAAAAGCTAGGTTTGAGGTGTGTTTTTATTTCGTTTTTGTTGTTTGGTTTGTACTAAAGCTTTAGCTCTGGGCCTGGGCACTGTCCCTGAGACTGTTTTTGCTCAAGGCTACTGCTCTACCACTTGAACCTCAGTGCCAATTTTGTCTGGCTTTTCTTTAGCAGTTTATTGGAGATAAGAATCTAAGAAAACTTTCTGCCTGAGTGGGCTTTGAACCATAATCTTCAGATCTTAATATTCAGATATTCAGATCTCCTGAATATCTATGATACATAAAATAATAATATATAATAACATAAAAATAAATAATACTTGCAAGTGTTCTGATCTCAAGAATACCGCTGGAGGGAAATGTTGCAGCAAAGTTTAGTGTAGTGTTCTTTACACAACTGGGAGTGTATCACAGCAGAAGTGCAGTATATTTTCACAGTAGTGATAAGCTAGTCATGATATAAATTTAGGGAATTTTAAGGTGCACCTTACAAGTTGTAAACTGTTGGGCATAAAAACTTGGGATTTTTGTCATAGAAATAATAGCTTACTCTGATGAACAAATGTTAACTCTTCAGGAATTAATTGTTATAGATAGGTCATAGTTTTATCTTCTACCAGAAAATGGCTATTTTATCTGTTGACTTTTAAATGTGTAACATCCCATTGGAAACTGCATCTATTGCAGAATTAAATAAAGTGCAAACAGATACTGTTTTAAATGTCTCTGGTATAGCATGTTCAGAATTTGAAAATGAGTATTTAGTAGTCATAGGAATTTTAAAGAACATATATATTCTGTCCTCTTTACAATTATTCAGTTTTATAAGTTAGGAGTTTCCATAGAATTGAACATTTTCGGGTTAGTATGAGATAATATTAAAATAATGTTTTGTTCCAAAATAATGGCAAGTATATTGTGAAAATATTGTATAGTTTGATAACCTTCAAGTTGATGACCCTTTGATAAAAAAAGGGGTAATAGAATAATATTTACCATACCAACACATTGAAATTATATTTTTTGTAGCTTATTTTTCAATTTAATTTTATTGTCAAGGTGATATATAGAAGGGGTTGCAGTAATTGTAAGGTAGTGAGTACATAACAAGTCAAACTTTTTACCCCCCCTCACTTTCCTCAGTTTTCCTTGACCTCAATACCCCTCACAAGTTGTAATGTATATTTCAAACATGTTGTGTTGTGTGCATTGCTACTGCATTAGTTTGCCATTTGTCCTTTGTCTCACCATTTTATTATTCCACTTCCCTTGCCACATTAAGATAAATGTATATACAATGACACATGATACTGAAATCAAATATAGCAGGGGACAAAACATAGGGGAAAACACAAAAGAAAAAAGAAACCACATAGTACATTAAAAACAACAACCACAAAGAAAAACCTCTGTTTTCATATGTAGGACTTCATTTTGCTCAGCATCATCTTATACATAGCTATTGAGCCATTCTGTTCAACTTCTAGGACTATCCTAGATATTCCCTACTTATTACAAATTAGGGAAACCATGGAATCTTTCTTTGTGTCTTGTTTATTTTACTTAGTAGGATTTTTCCAAGTCATTCCAATTCCTTATGAATTGTAAGCATAGAATTCTACTGTGTTTGAATATACCACATTTTGTCAATTCATTCATCTACTGAGGAGCATATTGGTTTAAAACATGATTGCATGTAAGTATCATTTAGAGTCATTCTAAAATGACAGATGCCACCTCCTCAGACATTCTAAAATCACGATTTCTATGTAAGATAAGATTTCATGGTGGTACATGTGTTGGGGATATCTGGATGAGTCTAATGTATATCTTGCACTGAATTAGGCAGGAAGATATCCAATATCATATGGGATATGTCTCTTTAAATAAAAATTATGTAAGTGGAAGGGCAAAAGATGGGGAAGAGAAGAAAATAACTGACAGCAGATAGATCATTGTCCCAAGTTAGAGTATAAAAAGACATAATCTATAATTTCCCAGTTAAAGAGAGACCAATATAATACATCCCAATTAATTTAGGTACATGCAAAATATTTACTTGGCTTTTTCCTACTGTAATGCTCCAAAATAAATGAAGACTTATAAGAAAAATTATGTGATTTCCACTACTTCAACCTGAACACTAAATGTAATGAGCCCTCTTTTTCTCACTTTTCACGTGGAAAATAGTCCCAAAGTTGATGATGTTGTGGCTGATTAGAGTCAGAGCGAGGGGCTTCTACTTGTACAATTATCCCAGAATAGTTTAAAGCAGTGTTTCCCCCAAAGATATCCAACTACATTTTCTGAAGCTATACTTTGAACACACCCTCACACCTGAGCACATAATTTGAAATCAGACTTCTGCATTTCCTTGGCACATTCTACTTTGTGCTTTTGTCTTTTTTGCACATTCCTTTTGAGTTCATAGTTGCTCTATTTCCATTTCATCTTTACAAACTGCTAAGAACATTGTTTAACTACCACTACTTGTTTGCACACGCCCAGTCTATGTATGAAGGTACTTTGTCCATGTTAAGCAATAGGGCAGTACTCACTCTCTGAGGAGAAAAGTTGCACAGTATAACCCTACGCCCACAGTAGAGGATGTCGAATTTAAAGCATTTTGAGATGAACAGTGATATTAGAATTGAAAGGCTCCTTAGGGACATTTTCTTGGAGCTCATTAGTTTTCCCAGGAGAAATATAAATATCCACAAAATCTGGACAAATTAGTAAGCATCTGAATTTACACTAGATCCTAGATGTTGTGTTAATACAAGTTACCATTGTATTATTGTTATATCATCATCCTTCCCTACTTGAAAATGGGTATGAGAAAATGAAAGAAAGGCACTAAAGCAAAATGTCTTATCTTTTTAGGCATTTAATCCTAGTGGTGAGGGTAATATCTGAACTCTTCCATTCAATAAAAGCTTGAAGTTTATAAGAGCACTTGAATTTGTGGTAGGTTGATTGATAGGGTTATTTCAACATAGAAATATCCCTAATAAGAACTAGAGTTTAAAATACACTATATGGCAGTTATGATGTTTCAATGGCTATTGAGGAATTTTCTATTCTAAAGAAGAATAAATTCAGAGAATCTTCAATCACATCAGTAAAGCTGTATGTTCAACCTAATACTTAGTGTTACTTGTCCGACATTTATTATGAATAGGCTGATAAGATATCCAAACATATCTAAAGATATTTCAATAATATCCCAAACTGATGTGGATACATGGGCCAAGAATTGGAACTGTAGGACAAGTTAGGTTTGTCTGAGTTATAGTTCAATGTATAAACTCCTGGCTAAACAAAGGCTTCAAAAATATTCAAAAACAATGGGGCTGGGAAGGTGGCTCAGTGGTAGAGTCCTTACCTTGCATGCATGAGGCCCTGGGTTCAATTCCCCAGCACCACATATGCCAAAAGAAAAAAAGCCAGAAGTGGTGTTATGGCCCAAGTGGTAGAGCACTAGCCTTGAGCTGAAGAGGTGAAGGACAGCGCCCAGGCCCAGAGTTCAGGCCCCACGACCAGACCTCCCCCCAAAAATATTCAAAAACGAACTTTACAAACTTTAGGGGGGGGGATATGAGAAGGGATGGCAAGGGGAAACAAAGGAGGAGGCAACATTGCTTGATAAGAAATGTACTCCTTATCTTTCCCATGTAATTGTAACTGTACAGCATTTTCACAATTAAAAATTTATACAGAATACCGCTAAGTAAAGTTCAGAACAATTGTATCTGTATAATTCTTTTTTGTTGTTGTTCTTTTTGGTAGTGTTGGGTGTATCCGTTGGAAAAGAACAGGCCTAAACAGTGCCTTCCACATTCTGTAAGCTACCAAAAAGGCACCATAATTGACATGAGGGATGCTTCTTTTTTTTCTTTTTCATTCCTTTTTATTGTGAAAATACTGTACAGAGGGGTTACAATTACATGAGCAAGATAATGAGTACATTTCTTTTTTATTGTGAAAATACTGTACAGAGGGCTTACAATTACACGGGCAAGATAATGAGTACATTTCTTATCAAGAATTGTAGCCTACTCCTTTGTTTCTGCTTCCCATCCTATCATGGCCCCTGTATAATTCTTCTAAGATCAGGATGAAAGTGTTTGTTCCCAACATTTAAAATCAACAGGATATGTTGAACTCATGGATCCAGAATTTTATGGCTTCACATTCATATTTCAAAAATTTTATCAATATGACTTCACCAAAACACTGTTCTTATTGAACTTCTCTATGTCCTCTTACTTTTCAAATCCAGGTGGCATATTTCCTTGAATATCTTCCTGCAAATTCTTTCCTTCCTTTACTTCTGAAAATCTTTTATTACTTTTTTGTTTCCTTATTTATTGCTTTCTTCCAATCTTGTCCACACTGTTGCTCACATTGCTCACACTTGTGTCTGAATTTCCTTTTTCTCTTCCCTTCAATAAGACCCCCAATTTTATTATTGTTTTTCATATTCCTGGCTGTAGACATTTTGATGATGTCTAAACAGACCTATTTTGTATCTGTTTAATATAAATTTTAGAAATATCAGAGAGTTTTTTCCCTAAATCAATTATTTCCACCTGTGGTCCTTATCGCTAAAAATATCACTAATATAGCTGCCAGCTATATTAGTGATATATATATGTATATATATACATATATATATATATATTTGTATATTGTGGAAGCACTTTAGATTTCTTCTTACCACTCTGCCTCTGCCCATTAGATAAGATGAATTATCAAAATTTTCTCAGTAAAGTGTTTTCCTTTTCAATCACAACATTGTCATTATCAGGGTACACTGTGGTCATCATCATCTTCACCAAAATTATTATTAGCATCGTAAGTGCTAACTTTTGAAAGTCTGATATGTATCTATGATTTTTGGTTATGAATCTATGAATCTATGTTTTTGGTTAATAATTTTATTTATTTAATTTATTTATTTTTTTTGTTGGTCGTGGGGCTTGAACTCTGGGCCTGGGTGTTGTCCCTTAGCTCTTCAGCTCAAGGCGAGCGCTCTACCACTTGAGCTACAGTGCCACTTCTGGGCTGGCTTTGAACCGTGATCCTCAGATCTCAGCCTCCTGAGTAGCTAGGATTACAGGCGTAAGCCACCAGCGCCCTGGTTAATAATTTTAATGTTACCACTGTGGTTGAATCCATATTAAAATTTTGAGCAAATAAACAAAAAATGAAACCATAAGAAGTAGTTTGACTATGTGCATAAGACAAATTATGGAATAGATTTTTGAAGTATTGCAAATTCCTAACCAGTATGATATAACTTCCTCTCTCCCCTCCACTTCACACAAATTTTTAAGTTTGAACAGAATTATTTCATGTAATATAATATAAATGTTACTACAATATCATGTGTATATTTTAAATTTCCTTGAAAGTAATAAACTACATTCTATTGAAATATTAGTGATTTATTGCTAGGAAAATTTTGGAAAAGTAGACTATATCTTTGGAAAGATAAAGTCAAAAATAGTAGCATAAAAGTTATAAAGAAGTCTGTCTTCAGAAATATGTATATATATATATATATTATGTATAGAAAGATATACATTTTTAGAGATTATTTGTCATCAGAAATATATACATATATCAAAATATATGTGTAGAACATTGTACATTATAGTGAAACAAAAATCTTAAAACATAATTAAAATTTACAAAATACATCAAACAAAGTGCCAGTGACTCATGCCTATTATTCCAGCTATTCTGGGTAATGAGATCTTAGAATTGTGTTCAAAAATAGCCCAGAGAGAAAAGTACTTGTTAGGGACTGGGAAGGTGGCTCAGTGGTAGAGCACTTGCCTTGCTAGCCTGAGGCCCTGGGTTTGATTTCTCAGCACCACATAAGCAGAAAGAAAAAAGCCGGAAGTGGCACTGTGCCTCAAGATATAGAGTGCTGGCTTTGAGCATAAAAATGCTTAGGGACAATACCCAGACTTTGCAAACTACAACAACAAAATATATCACATTAATTTCACAAAAGCATCTTTTAACTGCTGTGAACGTTTTTTTTTGGGTCTGATCATGGGGCCTGAACTCTGGGCCTGGGCACTGTCTCTCAGCTCTTCAGCTCAAGCAGTATGGAGGTTCCTCAAAAGACTTCACATAGACCTCCCCTATGACCCAGCAATCCCACTTTTGGGCATTTACCCAAATGTTTACAAACAAGACCACACTAAAGCTACCAGCACAACTATGTTTATTGCAGCATTATTTACCATAGCTAAGATATGGAACCAACCCAGATGCCCCTCAGTAGATGAATGGATCAAGAAAATGTGGTATATATACACAATGGAATTCTATGCCTCCATCAGAAAGAATGACATTGCCCCATTTGTTAGGAAATGGAAAGGTTTGGAAAAAATTATATTAAGTGAAGTAAGCCAGGCCCAAAGAAGCATAGGTCCCATGGTTTCCCTTATTTGCAATATCTAGTATAGGTATGAGTCAAGCGGAAAAGGTCAGATAATGTGATGTTAGGAAAATGAACCCTTAAATATGTATTTTAATGTTTTCGTTTCTTTCATGCATGTGTTTTTAACGCATTTATAAGATTATTTCTTTGTTGCTTTGTATGTCCCTCCCCCACAGTGTAACCCCCGCTTTCACTATATTTGATGTAAGTATAACATGTGGAGGAGATGGGGACAAACAAGTCGTTTAAGGATTCAGGTGGACCTGTTGCAACAATGAGAAGTACAAAATGTCATGTCAAAACCAGCTTTACAATGTCGGTGTGTGGGGGGGAGGGGGGTAAAATTGGGTGGGGGGAGGGGGGAGGCGGGGAAGGGAAGTGAAGGGTAAACAAAGGAGGAGGCTGCAATGCTTGGTAAGAAATGTATGCATTATCCTGCCCATGTAATTGTAGCCCCCCTGTACAGTATGTTCTCAAATAAAATAAAATACAATTAAAAAAAAAACAAAACAGATATACATTAAAAACTTTTGAACTCAAATGACCATTTTTTGTTAATGCAAGAATTAATCACCAGTACTGTACCAAGAAGCTAGACTTAACACCTATATGCCTTTTTTTGGTGGGGGGTGTCTGGTTGTGGGCCTGAACTCTGGGCCTGGGCGGTGTCTCTCAGCTCTTCATCTCAAGGCTAGCACTGTACCACTTGAGCCACAGTGCCTCTTCTGGTTGTTTCTTTTCTGCTTATGTGGTGCTAAAGAACTGAGCCCGGGCCTCATGCATGCAAGGCAAGTGCTCTACCACTGACCCACCTTCCCAGCCCACCTATATGCCTTTTAAAAAAACATATCCAATTGCAGAGTATCAATGAAAGCAAATCATATACTGATAAATTTTCTAACCATATTTTTAAGGCTTTTTCAAAGTTAATACATCCAAGTGGCAGTTTTAGGAATACCAATCAGATCATGACATCACTCATTTTTACCATTATGTTTCCTGTGTCTGTCTGCAAGAGAAAGGGACAGGACAAAGATTGGCCACACAGCCCCTCCTAAGGAATGTGCATGCACCCAACTCTTCAGGGTTAGTTGAACTGCCTTTGTGCCAGCTTGCCCTCTTCTACCATGCGTGGACTCCCCCCAGGGCCTGTCCCACCCTGCATGACTGGCTGAGCTGCACGTCTGCCTCTACATCCCTCACCTCAAAAGACAGGTCTTCTATTAGAGTCTAAGTTTTTCCCTTTTTTTTTCTTGGTTCTTGAATGAAATAGTTTTAGACAGAACAGGTAAAATCTTTGACAGTGTTAAATAAACCTTTATATTTAAATTTCTAATAGTATCCCCAAGTTTTAGCAGAGGGAACTAAATCCCAAACAGCCAATGCCTTTTTGTTGAGTCAGATAACTTGATTGCAGTGTAAACAACCTTTGCATTTTAAAATACCGAATTTTAAAATACAGATTTTGATTTGTAAATTAAAGAATTCTTAGAAAGTTTAACTAAACTTCCTGTTTAAAACAATACAATAATCCTTTAAGATATTTGGCATACAAATCTGATGACCTTCCTTAGAGTTTCAACTTTTTTTAACAGCATGCTGATTTTCATCTTGAACATGTTCCAACATACTCATACAAAACTTAAAGTGCACAAAAATGAAAATCAGTCCAGAATCTTGATCTAAGATTTAAGATTTGTAAAACAAAGTGCCTTTGCTGAGCTTCATTTACCCAGGGCTTGCTTGTTTAGCAATGCATTTTACCAATTGGCCTTGTGAATACCTTCAGTTGGAGGAAGGCTAGGTGGGAGTCACCTGAAACTGAACTGGCCTATCTTTTATCCAATTTTGTTTTTAGACAAGAGCATTTTACAATTTTTTTAACTGTTCGGACAAGCCAAATGTCCAAACGAGGCTCAAACTGTCTATGCCCTCACCTCCGGCTGCCTCTGCAGGAAAATGCAGCCTGAAGCTTGTAAGGGCTTGTGACCTCCCATGCCCACCTCTTCACTGCTGCAACACAGACAAAACAGAGCAGGTCTATGACCAAGCCCAGACAGAGCTGGAACTTTTATTCCCCCAGAGATGTCCAAATGAACAAAAAGAACAGATTCTAATAACTTGAATAATTGTCTGGGGTTTTTTTTTTTTTCAGAGAATGGTGAGCTCTGGCATTTAGGGGACCTGTTTTGGTGACTGAGAGCCCCCAAATAACTCTGAACCTAGAAGAGAGGTGTTAGTTTAGAGGAACTCTCCTGCAGCCATTTTACATTAAGGGAGGGCCAATCTACCTGGCAGAGAGTGCAGAGATGACCTTGGGTAACAGTACTCATATGCCCTGGCTTTTTCCTGAAAATAAGAAAAGGGATCTAAAAGCATTTCCAAAAGTGATGGATAAAGAAGTTTGGTGCATTTCTACAAAAAGCAAGATATCAGTGATCTCAGAATTAGCTTAAAAAGAAGTTGTTTCTTACTTTTCCTGCTTGGGCCAAATAAGCTTTCCCCTTGGAATTTTATCAGCACCAGAGTGGAGACCTAAGTTTGAGAGGAGATTCTCCACCTCATCCCAAGGTTTCTCCAACATCTGAGGTTGGGGTTGGAGACATAGGTTTAACAGGAGATTCTCCATCTCATCCCTTTCTCCATGCTTGTGGTTCTCAGACATTTAGACAGAAATGTCAACTAAAACAGACAGAGATAGGTGGCTACACAAACCAAATGGTCAGACAGAACAAGTAAGACAACCCAAGTGAGGCCAGACTCCAGGTTAAGAACCCTAATCTGCCTCCACTGGGGAGAGGAGCATCCCAAACTCTTCTGTGGCTGGGAGTTCTGCTGCATCCCACCTCCCCTTCTGCCCCTTCCACTATACCTGGCCAGGCTTTTCAACTTACCTCTAGAGGCTTTTGAGTTCTAAGTTCCTGCTAGGAACTTCTCTCCACAGCTGTCCCCTAGGGAGTGGCTCTTCTGACACCAGTCCAAAGTCTCTGAGCTCAAGGCCCGGGGTCCTGGATCTCACTTGGGCCTACATCTATTATATCCTGGATCCAAAAGAGACTTCACGAAACCCAGATAAAAGTGCTAGGAACTTTATTATTTTTTTAATATGGGGGGGGGGTTGGCAGGGGCGGCTAGCTCGGCCTGCCCAGGACACCGCGCTGGGTGGCCACACTTCCCAGGATGAAGCCCATGGCCAGGTCGAAGGAGCCGCGCAGCTGCTCCACGTGCTGGTTCTGGGTCAGCAGCTGGTCTTGCAGCGGGCCCAGCATGCCCACGATGTCGCCCAGGCGCGTCAGCATCTGCGGCAAGGCAGCATTCAGCAAAGGCATGGTAGGCTGCAAGAGGTTGTTGGGGGCCGAGGGCGGCGCGGCACCTGCGGGAGGGAGCGCGGAGTCGATGGGGGCGGGGGCTCTGCAGGCCTCTGACCCTCCGGACCCGGCCGCCCCTTCCAGCCTCCTGCCCCATCGCCTTTCCCCTCCCCGCCCCTGCTGTCCCTTCCCCTCTCCCGCCCTGCCGCCTGCCTACCTGGCTCTTCCGGGGCCGGGGCCGGCGCGGGCGCAGAGGGCGCCGGGTGGCAGCGGCAGTGGGCGCACCTGTCCTGCTGATCGTTGCCCAGCAGCCCCATGAGCTCGCGGATCTTCGCTTCGAAGGGCCCGGGGGGCTTGCCGCTTCGGATTTTGCTTTTTAGGTACATGTAGCGGCGGCCACATTGCGCAGGTGTCCTTCGCACCTGTCGCAGGGCGAGCGCAGCTGACACTTGGCGGTAGGTGGGCAGTGTGTGACACACAGCCGGCCGCAGCATCTCGGCCAACAGCAGCTCTGTCTCCCAGGTGCTCCAGGGCTTGTGCTGCGCCGAGCCCGGGGACACAGGCACGCCGGGCCTGAGGGGCGAGCAGCGCCGGGTCCCCGGCGCGTCCTCGGCCAGTGGCAGCTGCTCGGCCACCAAGTCGGTCCGCGAAGGCGGCGCAAGTGGCGGTCGCCGCCGGGGCCGGAGCAGCATCCCTGCGGGCTGCGTGGGCTCCGGGGTTGGGGTGGCACCCGGGGGCCTGCAGGGGCGGGGGTTGCGCTGGCCTAGAGGCTGGGAGACCCGGGGCGGCTGCGACATCTGGGCTGCCCGCATGCGCTCTGCCTAGGTAGGTCAATCACCGGGAAAGTAGGAACAGCCTTGAGCTCAGGGTAGGATGCGTTTTTATAGGGGTAGGTTAGATAGAGTTATATATACAAGCCATGCAAGGCAGGTTTGGCCTATTTTTCATTGGTTACAGGTAGAACCTTTAAATTAATTTGTTCTTTGCGCTCTGCCGAGCTAGGAACTTTATTACCACCACATGGGACCACTTCCTACCACCGGGAAAGTAGGAACAGCCTTGAGCTCAGGGTAGGATGTGTTTTTATAGGGGTAGGTTAGATAGAGTTATACATACAAGCCATGCAAAGCAGGTTTGGCCTATTTTTCATTGGTTACAGTTATATGACCTTTAAATTAATTTGTTCTTTATGGTAATATCATATGTAATCATTTGTAATAGGTCACTCATAGTGGGACCACTCAGCTGTGGTCTTCAATTGGCGGGCTTAAGGCCTTGTTACCAAGGCAAGCAAGCAAGGTTATAGAAGCAAAACTTCGCAGAAACATAGCCTTGACTCACAGAAGCATAGGCAAAACATAATCTTGACTTGGTCAGCATGATCAATACTATCAAAGCTATTGACACTACTTTAGAAATTATTTTTATTATAAGCTCCTAACTGCTCTTTAATGCACCTGGTGATAAGCCTCGGTTGTCAATAGCCATTTGCAAAGCTGCCAGTTTGGTAAAATTGAGTAAGGGAGCGATGTTCTTTTGCTTTTTTATCAAGGATGGGGAAAGGACAAAAGTTGACTATTGGTCAGCCTTTGTCTGGGGTTTTTCTTTACCAGGAGGTTTTTTCCCTTTATCAATAATTTTGTTTTGTTTTCTGATTTCACAGTTTTGTACCCATGGCTAGTCTTTTCCCAGGGAAAAGGGGGTTCAGGGGAGAGAGTAAATTTCTAAGAGCAGGAGGGACTGAGGCCAGACAACAGAAGAAATTTCTGCCAGTGAATAGTAACTTGGATATTACAGAAAACCAAAGATCTGGTGTTTTAATGCATTAAGCTGTTCACATTGTAATCAAATTATCTGACTTCTCAAAAATGTAAAGGATTATTGCATTATTTTGAAGAAGAACTTTAGTTAATTTTCAAGTTTTTGCTAACACCAAAACTTGATGACTTTTCTTGGGAGTTTAAAACAACTCATTTATGTTTTTACATGATGATGACAGGCAGAAATTTACTGGTAGAACAAACTCCAGAGTTCATTTCACGGGTTTCACAGAGCAAGGGCACCTGGGACTGAGGAATGTCTCTCAAGGCCTTCCACTAAGTGCGGCCATGTGGCCAGTCCCCTGACACAGGAGTCAGGTCATGACAGGAGTCGTCCTGTTCAGGCGAGAATAGGATCTCACTGGGGCATCCAGATGAAGTGGACTCACCCCCTGGACAAAGTCACAGATGCTGACCAGTATCTTAAAAGATAGTTTATTCAATTGACCAGCCAGGGTTAACTCATCTAGGGAATGAGCAGTCCCAAACTCAAATAGCTCAGGGTTTATAAAGGTTAAAAAAATGCATTCTTTTAGAGCAGATTCAAGCAAGGTGGTGTACAGAAGAACTTCGCAGTTATTTTATTTTGCAAGCTCCTAAGTCACAAACATTCCCGAAACAATTAAAACCATAAGTACTCCTGTAACAATTTCTTGACCTAAAGCAACGGGCAGTTCCTAGTTTTGGGGCCAGGTGTTTTGCTTTTTCAAAACTAGTAATTACAGTAGAAGGAACAGCTAGGGGGTAAATAGGCCTAGTTCTTTCCTCATAACTAGTTGTTCCAGTTCAATCCTGCCTTGCATAGTTTGGCCCTATTCTTAATGAATGAAGTTCCTACAAGAATTGTTTAAGGCTGGGTGCCTTAGGAGGCTGAGATCTGAGGATCGTGGTTCAAAGCCAGCCCGGGCAGGAAAGTCCATGATACTCTCATCTCCAATAAACCACTAGAAAACCAGAAGTGGCACTGTGACTCAAGCAGTAGAGCACTTGCCTTGAGCTGAAGAGCTGAGACATAGCGCCCAAGCCCAGAGTTCAGGACCCCTGACCAAAAAATAAATAAATAAAAATAAATAAATAAATAAAAAATAAAGAATCATTTAAGGAAGGAGCTAAGAAAAAGAAAATACAGCTAAGAACAAAAGGGAGCAGCAGAGATTACTAATCTCCATATCTAATAGTTATAAAAAACATTCAAGTTAAAAAAAAAAGATTTCAGCCAGGTGTGGGTGGCTCACAACTGTAATCCTAGCAATTCAGGAGTCTGAGATCTGAGGGTCCTGGTTTGAAGCCAGCCTGGAAAGAAAAGTCTGTGAGGTTCTTTATCTTCAATTAACCTGCAAAAAGCCAGAACTGGAGGTATAGCTCAAATGGTATAGCACTAGCCTCGAGCAGAAAAAGCTTAAGGAGGGGCTAGGAAGGTGGCTCAGTGGTAGTGCGCTTGTCTTGCATGCATGAGGCCCTGGTTCCATTCCTCAGCATCACATAAGTAAAAAAAGAAAAAAGCCGGAAGTGGTGCTGTGGCTCAAGTGGTAGAGTGCTAGCCTTGATCTGAAGAGCTAAGGGACATTTCTCAGGCCCAGAGTTCAGACCCCATGACTGGACCCAAAACAAAAAACAAAAAAAAACTTAGTTCAGTCCCCAGTTGAGTGGGGCTCAGTGTCCCAGCTCTGAGTTCACTCTCCAGTATTGGCACCAAAATAGGAATAATATTAATAATTACTTAAGAAGAAACAGGAAATACTTAGGATGTGTTAGATGTTTGCGTCCTGAAGCTCCCTGTTGAGTTGCCTTGTTTCCCTTGTAGTACTGTTGCAGTGGTGTGTGTGTGTGTGTGTGTGTACACAAGTAACCCTATTAGTTATTTTATTGTAACCATTAGGACCCATGAGCAAGAACTATTATAAGAAAACAGAAGTGTTGAACAATACGCTGTAAGCTACAACAGTAGATGGCCTAGCCAGGTGGGCCCCAGGTATCGTTGATTCTGGACTGTGCACAGTTAACCAATCACAGACAGTATTGGCTCCTTGGTTAAACCCCAGAGAAAAAGCTGCCTTGCTCGGGATGCTGCAAGATAGACTGGCCAAGTGAATATCCTGTGTTGAAACAGGGAGAGGCAAGTCAGTAAGGTGAGGGCTATGCAATGCTCTGAAGGAAATGGGCATAAGTGAGAGTACCTGTCCTAAAGGGGTTTGGGGTATTAGTCTTTCCCCACACCACCATCCTAGAATTGTCCCTCAGCTTTTTGTTTAAGGTTAGCACTCTGCTACTTGAGTCACAGCTCCACTTCTGGCATTTTTGTTGCTTTATTGGAGAAAAGGAGCCTCATTGACTTTTCTGCCTAGGCTGGCTTCACAGCATGGTCCTCAGATCTCAGCATCCTGATTAGGATTACAAGCATGCGCCATGGGCACCCATCTATAATGCTGTTCTTAATGGCAGTGGCAGTCAGACAGGGCCTTCATCCATGTCTTATATAGTCTCATCCTAATAGGTATTGTCCTCAGGTTAGAGTGTAGGGGACTGACTGGAAATCTCAGGCCTGGCCAGAGTGACAATTGAGTGAGTTACATTTCTTGAATTTGGATGCAGGCCACCTGCTTTGCTTCTTGGGTTTCTGCTTTCGAGTGCTCTGCTGGACTATACCTGGGGTCTCTGGTGAGACACCTGGGTGAATGTGGGCACTTTTCAGAATGGCTTAGAAGCAGCTCTTGGTGGCTTTGCAGCTTGGCTTTCATTTCTGGCATGACACTGCATTGGGAAGGCTCTGGATCCAGAGTCAGGCTTAGCTTTGGGCTTAATCTCTGCCACATGCTAGCTCTTTCTTCCATTCCAGATGAGTCACTGTCCATCTTAGGCTGCCCTGTCCTGTCTCCTCCTCATATACCTGTCTCTGACTTGGGGCCAGGGATCTGATGAAGAAATTCTCTTCAGACAAATAGAGATTCCCTGGAAGGAAATTGATCATGTACAGCTGGTTTCTCCACTGGCAGTTGTTCAATTTTATTTCCCTTTCATTTTTCTTCCTCTTCTCAGGGATCACTGCCTCTAAGAACTTGATAGCAACTAGACTTAGATGGTTAAATGTAAATTGGAGCTGGCTTCTGAAACTCCAGGTGAGTTTCTTCAGGCCTGGGAGATTTTTCAGAGCCCTACGCACCTAATGCATTTTAGCCTTTATTTTTATTTTTCACCTATATTTTTCTTCTTGTATTACTTCTAGATGCCTTTTATTTTCCCTTAGGACTCAAGCATAATTTTCGTTGCTTTTAGGTGTAATTATAGAAGGCCCAACTCATTTCAGTGAGAGGAAGATTTATTATTTCACATAATAATAACCACGGTGGGGCTGGGGGTTTAGCCCAGGGGAAGGGTGCCCGCCTGGTGCGTGTGCAAGGCCCTGGGTTCGGTCCTCAGCCCTGGAAAAAAAAAAATAATAATAACCATAGCACAAGGGAGATGGTAGAATTCATTAATTCAGTGGCTCAGTACTGTCTTCTTTTTTTGTCTTTTGTTTTGTCAGCCATGGGGACTGAACTCTGGGCCTGGGCTTTTTCCCTGAGCAACTCGGCTCAAGGCTAGCACTCTACCACTTTAGCCACAGGGCCACTTCTGATTTTCTGGTGGTTTATTGGAGATAAGAGTTTCACAGGTTTTCCTGCCTGGGCTGGCTTTGAACTATGATTCTCAGATCTCAGCTTCCTGAGTAGCTAGGATTACCGGCCTGAGCCACTGGCACCGAGCCTGTCTTCTTATATTTATATTCCTACCATCTTTTGAATTGACCATACTGAGTATATTCTCCACAGGCTAAAGTTCATCATCCCAAGTTGGCTGTTGCAGCACCAGACATCCCATGTAAACACAGAAACCAACAGAATGGATGATGAGACAAAATTGGGATTTGTTTGCAAAGAGGACTGAGAAGTGACCACTGAGGTGGTATCAATCCTTGATGAGAAACATGTACCTTTTCTCTTTTGCTTGACAGGTTAAGAACAAATATCTTGTCATTGCATAATGAGATTACATACTGTTCCCTCAACTATTATTTCCTCATTTTATTTCCTTCTGCTCTCTACACTAGAAGGCCAAACAAGACCACTAGCTATTGTCAGAACTACGTACACCTCATTTGTACCTCCTTGTTCTAGGCAGGCTGAGCCTGTGCCTGAACTACACCCTGCCCATGTGGCCTGCCCTGCAGCTGTAGCATAAGACAAAAACGGCTAGAGTCAACAGTACAAGCAGAGCTTGTTCCCTCCCAAGTATGTATTTTGAAAACAATCTTTTTATTTTTATTGCACGATAAAACAGAAAATATAGCTGGTGCTGTTGGGTCATGCTTGTAATCCTAACTCATCAGCAGGCTGAGATTTTAGGATTAAGATTCAAAGCTAGCTTGGGCGGGAAAGTCTGTGAGTCTCTTCTCTCCAACAAACCATCAAAAAGCCTGAAGTAAAGCAGTGGCTCAAGTGGTAGAGTGCCAGCCTTGAGCGAAACAGCTAAGAGCCAGTGCCCAGGTCTTGAGTTCAGGCCTCAGAACTGGCACTCCCACTCAGGATCCATCCAGGATCCTGCTTTCCCTTGATCTGTCAGCCCTCCTCTGCCTCCTCCAGTCTGTGACATTTCCACTGTCCTTTCTTTAGTATGAGCTTGACACTTTTGAAAAGGGCAGCTACTGATCCTGTGGGAAGCCTCCCAGTGTGACTTGGGTGGGTGTTTTTTTTTTTACTTTGGCTGGTCCTGGGGCTTGAACTCAGGGCCTGGGTGCTCTCCTTGAGCTAGATCTAGGCTATCACTCTACCACTTGGAGCTACAGCACCCACTTCTAGTTTTCTGGTGTTCACTGGAGATATGAATGTCACAGACTTTTCTCTCTGGGCTGGCTTTGGACCAACATCATCAGATCTGAGCCTCCTTATTGGCTAGAATTCCATGGGTGAGCCACTGGAACCCAGCTAGGCATATCTTGGTTTATTTGTTTGTTTATGCCTAATTTTATAACTGAATGAGAAAGCTCAGTTATGTCATATCAATTTCTGATGTCTCATTGCCTGGGTGTATCTTTGGCCATCTACTTAAGGTGATCCTTGTCAGTATTTTTCAGGATGAGGCCACTGTTTCTTACATGGTAATTGGCAAATAATCTGAGTCTATAGTTCAATTGCAAAGAGATTTTCTTCAAAGGGTATCTCTGTGCAGGTTCAGCTTAGGAAACAGATGGTTTGAGATGGACATGGGCCAGGTTGGTATTCCAGCAAGATCTTCTGCCTCATCTCTAAATGGCCCAGCTTGTGAAGTGCCTGTGCTTCATCCTCAAGTTCTGTTTGAGAACCTAGCCTGATGTTAGAGATTTGCCTATAAGCTTTTCTGCAAGATAGTTTCCTTCCAAACTGACATTCACAAAGTGAGTTAGGTTTAATATAAGCAACACAAAATGGAACTGGTATCAAGCAGCATTTATTTAGTGTCTCTGTGTATCTGCTACTATGTTAAATCTAAGGAAGGTGAAAGTCGTAGTCTCTGTCCATGAATCCAGCACCTTTTCTTCAAAGTATGATCCTTTGAGCTCCTGTTCTGACACAATTGTTTAACTACATTGGTTTTACAGTTCTCTTTAAATAGCTTTTCACCTGTGACACTCATCTTCAGTGAAACACCAAAAAGAATCTGGAAGTGGAGCTGTGGTTCAAGTGGCTAGGCCCTAGGCTAGAACAAAAAAGCTCAAGAGCAATGCCCAGGCCCTGGGTTCAAGCCCCAGAAATGAGGTAAGAGGAAATTAGCAGCTACTAGATAAAACAGAAGGTTAAGAGGCCAGAGCTAGAGTGGCTCAAGCCTACGATTATAACTACCTAAGGAAATTGAGTCTGAGGATCCAGATTTGAAGCCAATCCAGGCAGACAAATCGAAGACTTATCTCTAAATAACCAGCCTGGGTTCAATTTCATTACCGGACAGAAACAAAAACAAAAAAGTAAACAAAATTTCTGGGGAAGGTTTATTTAGAATGATGGCTCTACTGAAACCACTGAAGCAGTAGAAAACATAGATTCTCTTTTTTTCTCTCCTGTCTCTCTTTTCCTTGTTCTTTTTTTCTTCTTTCTCTCTGCTCTCTTTCTCTCCTAGCACATGCTAGGCAAGACATCTAACCACTGTGTTTGATACCCAGCCACATGTTTGGATTTTTACATAATCCAATTCTCTCCAGGTGCCGGTGGCTCACGCCTGTAATCCTAGCTACTCAAGAAGCTGAGATCCAAGAATCAGGGTTCAAAGCCAGCCCTGGCAGGAAAACCTGTGAAAGTGAAACTCTTATCTCCAATAAACCACCAGAAAACCGCAAGTGGCGCTGTAGCTCAAATGGTAGAGTGCTAGCCTTGAGCTGATTTGCTCAGGGACAATGCCCAGGCCCAGAGTTCAAGCCCCAAGACTGCCAAAAAAAAAAAAAAAAAATCCAATCTCTTTACCTCCGAAAAGTTCCATTTTCCTTATATTTATAAACTTATACCTTTCTAGCTCCACAACTCCAGACTTCACACATTTACACTACTGAAGGATAAATAATGAGATGCATCTTTTTTAATGAGGGAAGGGGGGCTCATCTTAAAAACCACAAATCAAAGCATCTTACTCGTCTGCTTAGAAACCTACTGCCTTTTCCCATTAAGTTCCATATTAAGAGTTAAAACTATCCTGAGCTGGGCATAGGTGGCTAATGCCTGTAATCCTAGCTACTCAGGAGTCTAATGTTTTGGGATCATAGTTCGAGATGAGCTTGGGCTAGAAAATCTGAGATTCATCTCCAATTAACCACACACACACACACACACACACACACACACACACACACACACACAGAGAGAGAGAGAGAGAGAGAGAGAGAGAGAGAGAGAGAGAGAGAGAGAGACAACAACTTTATCCCATCTCATAAGCTGGACTAGCCATGGTGTTCAAGTCCCAGGCCTCCTCTTATTTATCTTTTTGCAAACCTCCTCCCCCTCATTTTTTTGTGCCAGTCCTAGGGCTTAAACTCAGTGTCTGGGCACTGTCCCTGTGCTTCTTTTACTCAAGGTTAGTGCTCTACCATTTGAGCCACAGCATCACTTCTGGCTTTTTCTGTGTATGTGGTACTGAGGGATCAAACCCAGGGCTTCATGCATGCCAGGCAAGCACTCTACCACTAAGCCACATTACAATCCCCTTGACCCGTTTTTTTGCAGCATTTTTTTCTTTTTCTTTTCTTGGATTACTAAAATTTGTTAAGGCCTTTGCATTTGCTAGTTAGTCCTCCCTCACCTTCTCCTGCCCAATTCATATAACTAAACGTCCTTGCAAACACTTTGCTACTGGCCTGGACAGCCCTGTTCTGCCCATTTGGGCCTTGCCAAGTCAGTGGCTTGGGTAATCCCTGACCTTGGGATAGTTGGGAGGGTACTTAGCGCTCAGTACCTGTTGGAGGGTCAGATCTTCAAAAACACAAATGCAGATGGACACCCCCAGTCTCCTTTTCCCAGCTGACATCACTCCAGTGACTATGGTCAGCCAAACTTTAAACCACCCGGTTGGTGCCCAAACTCAATGAACCAGAGCCCAGCCACTTCAGAACAAAGAAGAACCCAGACCCAGAAGTATACCTGGCCAGACCCACCCCAAAGGGGGAAGTATTTCCCAGGCATTGGGAGCACACTTTGTAGGCATCTGCAGTGGCTATGTGCTGGCTGGATGCAAGGTACTTTCTAAGTTGAGGTCGGCAGGAGCAAGGTGCTGGTAAGCCTTGATTGCTGAGAAGGGTAAAGGAGGGAAAAGGCAGCCTGATGGTAGGAATGAGAGACACAAAGCATATGCATTTTGGTTCCTTAAAAATATGAATCCCTTTGGCTTATTTTTTTTAATTTACTGGCAATTCATCATAAAATACCCAGAAAACTTAGGAAACCATTAAATAATGCAAATTTACTTTCACCTACCTGTTATTTATTTATGTTTGCTGAGAGATGATGAATTTATTGAGAGTAGAGTATCTACATTCCTTCTACTAATAATATTAACAGTATAAACAATATAAACTCTTTGTCTTCCATCCTAACACATTCCAGATGATCTTTTATTTTCTTTTTTGGTCGGTTCTGGGGCCTGAACTCTGGGCTTGGGTGCTGTCCCTCAAGTCTTCAGCGTAGGGCTAGCACTCTACCACTTGAACCACAGTGCCACTTCCGGCTTTTTCTACTTACGTGGTACTGAGGAATTGAACCCAGGGCCTCATGCATGCAAGGCAAGTACTGTACCACTGAGCCACCTTGCCAGCCCCTCTAAATGATTTTTACTCATGTAGATTCAAATTTAGATGGTGATGACCAAAGTATAGAGATTACCATTGTTTCCTGTTTCAGAGTATGTCCTAATCTCATATGAAGTTAAATGAATTACATTTCTACAATGATATATTTTGTATGTATTACATATAATGCATGCATTACACATAGTATACAACACACACACACACACACACACACACACACACACACACACACGTATACATACAGCTTAACTCCAAGGTATCTTAAAGTTGCCTTCTGATTTCATGCCTCGTGATTCTTTTTCTCCCCGGTATTTTAATGGCTCCAGGCAACTAGTATCATGTATACCTTTTAGCTTTCTCATGGATTGTTTTTATACGTTTGAACACTCTTTCTGGCATTTTCACCTGTCAGTCTGATGTACGTCTCATGGCAGGCATTTGCAGATAACTATGGGGCTAATCAGGTTAACATAAATTAGTGAATTGAATTCGAGTGCCAATTTTGAGGTGCAGGAGCATTGCCTAAAAGGACCAGTAGCTATTTGGCATGAAGTAGTTATTAAACAGTGACTATAGAGCCTTTGTTGCTAGATCTTTCAGTTTTCAAGGGAAATTGGACACTTGCACTTTTGTATGAAGACTGGTTTTTAAACATGGAACTCATTTAAAAGTTTAGGCACTATATAGATAAATTAAAAACATCTCTAGGCTAGATTTGACACTCCAAGCTCTAGATATGTGTTTGGTTCTTTGTGTATGAATCATGTCTCCTGATTCAAATGGGTGTTTTCCTTTCTGTTAGCATTTTTGGTATGTATCTTAATTATAGTAGTGTGCTGGTCTTTCTGCCTTAGTTGTTAATATGTTTATAAAATCTGTTTGAAACACATATTGGCTCTTTCCTACATGTAGTCCATCTCTCTATAAAATAGGTTTATACATACCTGTGTGTATGGGTGAAGGAGGGTGAAAGAGAAAGAGAGAGAGCACAAGAGAAGAGGGTGAAGGAAAGGGGAGGAAATACATTTATTCTCTCATGCTATTTGATTCTCCTCTTCTTCTGGAAGGAATTAGATTGGGTAATTGAATTGCTGCTTAAAAGTTGATCTGAGGTGCAGGGAATGTGGTTTAGTGATAGTGCTTGCCTACAATGCATGAAACCCATTGTTCAGTTCCTCAATACCACATACACAGAAAAATCCAGAAGTGAGGCTGTCTCTCAAGGGTTAAAGTGCGAGCCTTGAGCAAAAAAAGCTCCAGGACAGTGCCTAGGCCTTGAGTTCCAGTTCCAGGACTAGCAAAAATAAATGTTAAACTAGGAATTCAATGGATATAGCCAAATGGTGGAGCTCTTCCCTGGTATGTGTGGGGTCCTAAGTTCTATCGCTAGCACTGTAAAAAAAAAAAAGTAAATATAAAATATAAGTCAATCGTCATCTCTTTTGTCACATCAAATGTTCCAATACTAACAGAATTTTGGTATATTTATGATGAATATTTTAAATAATAGCAAAAGGCCCAGAATAGTGTTTTATATTTATAATCCTAGACACTCCAGAGAAGGAGATAGGAGGATTAAGGTTTAAGAGCAGACCAAACAAAAAGTTAGTGTTTCAGAGATAGCAAGCATGGTAGTGTATGCCTGTAATCTCAGGTACTTGAGAGGCAGAGGTAAGAAATTCATGGTCTGAGGCTTGCCTAGACAAATTGAGAAACCCTATCTAAAAAACAAAAGCAAAAGGATTAGGGACATCTTTTATTCCCTAGGGCCACCACTACAAATAGGAAACAAAGCCCTAAAAAACTGTTCTGACAGAAATGTTTTTGGATAGATTAAATCTCTGGAAGAGTTTTAGTAGGAAGTGATTACTAAAGATTTTAAAGGATAGTCAGTAAAAGGGGAAATAGCTAATGAACCTCCTCACAATGAAAAACTTGCTCAGGGAAAGACTCTAGGAAGACAGGAAAAAGATAAACTATAAACTAGCGTGAAATATTTGCAAGCCATAAAGTAGAGGAATTAAATCTCCAATAAACAGTGTTCTCAAGTCTCTGTAGTACATAATTGTAGAGAGCTGCGAGAGGCCGCACCTGGAAGATGGTGCCGGCTTCCGCCCTCCGCCTTCCCGATGGCGAGTGCTCTCTGTGTAAACAACTCCTGATATGGCTAAGGCAAAGAATCTGGCTTGCTTCTCGCAGCTCTCTACAGTTCCCCCTTTTTTGTTTAAAGAACACAGATGAGAACAGAGGTCTGATCCCTGTTGTGCAATTGCAAGGACTGCATACAAGCCTTCTCCCAGAGGGCACCTTCTCTAGGGATGACTCAGCCTGTCCATTGATTCGTTTTTCACAAGGACGGGAAAAGGCGAATCGAACCCGTGTGCAATCAAACATGCTCTCCTCGAGGGCAAAACTCATGCCTCTCGACTGCAGTACTTTGGCTTTGCAATCTGTGTTCATTGTTTTAGGGTGGCAAGCCACGCTTAGGGGGACTGACCTGCTCCAATGACTGTAAAGGCTTGGATAATCATGGCTGCACTGCGACGCTGAGAACCTCTAGTTTGGCAAATGCACCACAGACATACCAAGGAGGCTAACACCAGAAGGCCTATCAGGGCTCCCAAACCCGCCCCCTCCTTGAGATGAATCATAGCAGCGGAGATCCATGAAGATAACCCCTCCGCCAATCCAGCATCCACTCGGGTCGAGTTCACCATGACGATGGCAACCCTGAGCTGTTCCATCAGGCTGTCGAACTCCCCAGTTCAATTACCTAAAAGATAACTAAACAACTGTTTAGACAAATTTGCAGCATTTTTTGAATAGGTTTTTTTCCTGGGCCTGAACTCTGGGTCTGGGCGCTGTCCCTCAGCTCTTCAGCTCAAGGCCAGCGCTCTACCACTTGAGTCACAGCGTCACTTCCGGCTTTTTTCATTTTGCTTATGTGGTACTGAGGAATTGAACCCAGGGCCTCAGGCATGCAAAGCAAGCACTCTACCACTGAGCCACCTTCCCAGCCCCCATTCTTCTGGGTTAATTGCACCACAGCAGCAGCTAATCCAGCATTAATTAGTGGTCCGCCCAGCTCTCTGCAAACTCTCATCCATGCTTCTAGTCCCCTATTCTTATATGGGGTTATGGCGGCTCTGCATTCCTTAGTGCACTGCTCGTAAACAAGCTGTTTAATTAATGGCATGGCTGCATCTGGGTCACCAAAAATTCTGCCAGCAGCCTCGACCATAAGGGCAACAAAGTCCGAAAACGGCTCCGTAGAGCCCTGCAGGATTTTGGTGAGATTGCCACTCACCTCGCCTTTATTTGGTAAGGCCTTCCATGCCTTTATGCCAATTTTATTGATTTGTTCATAAACTTGAACCGGGTAGCCTATCTGCTGATTGGCGAATCTCCCCTGTCCAAGCAGCATATCTCTGTCCCAAGCTGGGTTTCCCCCAGCCTGATTGGCCACAGCCTCTTCACTAGCAAATTCAATCAAAAAGGCCTTCCAATCTAAATACTGACCTGGGCTCAAACAAGCTCATGCGAGCCCACTCCAATCACTGGGTGTCATGCAGTGTCTGTTTAGGGCCTCTACCTGGGCTACAGTAAAGGAGGCTGTGATTCCATATGTCCGCACAGACTCAGCTAAAGATTTTATCACCTTAAAATCTAAGGATTCATAATACCGCTGTCCCTGTGGATCCTGAAATATTGGACAGGCTAGATGTAACTCGGTTCTGACCGCTTTCCACATGCCTGGGCTGAAAGAACAGCCGGGGCTGCCACTTCCAGGGTCCTCCCCATAGAGCGGAGGGGCCGAAGGTGTGGGGCGGGGCATGGAGGGCGTGCATTCGTCTTTATCTGGGTCCTCTCTCTCCTTCCCTTTCCTCCTCTTTCTTATCTTTGTTTTTTCTATTTGTTCTATGAGTGATTGTAGTTCCTCTGAGTCTGTAGACTCAGAGGTCTCTAGTTCGGCAAAATCAGGGTATGACCCCCCCCTGCTCTCCTCCTTTTCGCTGTCTGCCCTTTCTGATCTTTCTTCCTGCAGCATTTCTAAGGCGGCCTGACCATTCTCTACCGCCTCACTGCAACGCTGGTCCTCGAGACAGCCTCTTATCAGTTTCCATATTGGTCTCACTCCACTCTTAAGCGTTCCTTGTTCAGAGGCAAAATCTAGGTCCCTCCCTAGTTTCTCCCAAGAGGCCACCGTGAGGCTTCCAGAGACAGCGAACCATGGGGCAACGGTGTCACATTCATTCAAAAATCTCTCTAAAGTACTCTTTTTTATTTTTAACTTTTTTGAGTGCAGTAGCTCATTGAGAGCCAAAAAAATTGGGTGCGAAAAAGAAGCGCCCATGTTTTAAACATTTAAAGCTGGTAAACAAACTTTTACTTTCACTTTTGGCTACTCTATTGACTAGCCCCGGGTTCTCACTCTCTCTTTATCTACCGAGAAGAGCAAAAATCCCCCCACTCTTGTGGTGGATTCCCCTTTTACCTGGGAACTTACTCCCCGCTCTTGTGGCGGATTCCCCTTTTACCTGGGAACTTACTCCCCGCTCTTGTGGCGGATTCCCCTTTTACCTGGGAACTTACTCCCCGCTCTTGTGGCGGATTCCCCTTTTACCTGGGGACTTACCCCCGCTTTTGTCGCGGATTCCCCTTTTACCTGGGGACTTACCGGTGCACCACCCTGACCGCAGAGAGTTCTGAGTCCTCATTGGGGTTATGGCTGATTCCCCGTACGGGCCACCACGTGTCGCTACCGCCTCGACCAGCAAGGAGACTCGAAACCGGACTCTTCTCTCTGCCGTGTATTCAGGACCTTTTTTTAATCTTGTGACCCCAACCCCGGGGAGAATTCCCCACAGCCTTAAGTACCCGCTGGGTAGCCAACCCTGATACGCCACGTGGGAACCGCCAATAGGTTCAGGTGCGCGGAAGCAAGCCAGATTCTTTGCCTTAGCCATGTCAGGAGTTGTTTACCACGAGAGCACTCGCCATCGGGAAGGCGGAGGGCGGAAGCCGGCACCATCTTCCAGGTGCGGCTTCTCGCAGCTCTCTACACATAATGATAAAAACCAAACCAGAATGATTGGATAATGACCAAAAGATACAAATAAATGTTTCACTCTCAGCAAATAAGCATATAAAAGGATGCGTTGGTCCCAACCATTAGAGGAATGCAATTTAAAATGCTCAGTGAGGTACCACTACATACCTATCTGAATGGTTCAATCAAAATAGTGACAACACAAGGTTGATCAGAATTCAGGGGAACTTGATTATTCATACATTGCCACTTGGAAAATGAAGTGATAGTTTACATGGGAAAAGAATAGAACAATACCTTGTTTTGGGACAGTCCTGTGGATTGAGCTCAGTGCCATGGCACTATCCTTGAGCTTTTTTGCTCAAGGCTAGCGCTCTACCACTTGACCCACAGTGCCAGTTTCCGTGCATGTGGTACTGAGGAATCAAACCCAGGGCTTCATGCATGCTAGGCAAGCTTTCTACTGCTAAGGCACATGTCCAGCCTAACAGTAACATTTAAAACTAAACTGAGTAGCTCAAGAGAAAGCTTAGGTTCCCATAAACACCTATACATAAGGTTTCTGAATCGTCTTATTTCTGTGATAGTCCCAAAGTACATTTATACCAAGGACTATTCAGAAACAATAAAAAAAAGTCTTAATACAATAAAAGTGGGTCTGGAGGGACTTAAATGCTGTGTAAAAAATTCTTAACAAGTGGCATGCTATGTAATTTCATCTATACTTCTTGAAGTGAAAAAGGTTCAGTTGAAATCTGTTGAAATCTGAAGATTGGTGGATTCTGCCACAATGAATTATGCTTCAATTATGGAAGCTGTTACTAGGAGAACCTGGGGGAAGATCTGTGGGATCTTGTCTGTATTAATTTACTAATGTTCCTGCCTGTGACTCTGTGAAAGTGTAAAAAGATTTACACAAATAATGTATACTAAAAAGGCTGACCTCAATCACTTTTTTCCCTTGGGCTTTCTGATAAAGATGATCCTTGAGTCTCCAGTGATAACTGAAGATGGAAACTGGGAGTCAGTGGAGAATTCTGAGTCTGTGAAGAGTAATGAATCTGTTGACCAACATGCCAATCAAGAAAGTTAATGGAAGCTGTAGTGCCCAGTTGAAAAGACCAGATGTTGGGTCTTCCAGGGACCCTGAGACTTCAGAAGTTCTCCCTTTTCAGGTATTACAGACAGCCACTGACTAGAATCTCTATTTTTTTTTTTTTGTGGGTCATGGGGCTTTGAGCTCTGGGCTTGGGCGCTGTCCCTGTGCTCTTCAGCTTAAGGTGAGCACTCTACCACTTGAACCACAGCACCACTTCCGGTTTTTCTAATGGTTTATTGGAGATAAGAGTCTCATGGACTTTCCTGCCTGGGCTGGCTTTGAACTGTGATCTTCAGATCTCAGATACTCAGCCTCCTGAGTAGCTAGGAAAACAGGTGTGAGCCTCTGGTGCCCAGCTAGAATCTCTATAAAATATTGGGATTTAAAAATATTGGGGTTAACCTGGTACCCCTGGCTCAGACCTGTAATCCTAGCTCCTGAGGATGCTTAGGTCCAGATGAAATGCAGATTCAATTTCCAACTAAATTCCAGCAAAATGCTACACTAGAGGTATGGCTCAAGTGGTAGAATGCCAGTCATGAGCAAGCAAAACAAACGTGTGAGGCCCTGGTACAAGGAAAAAGAAGTTGGGGTTAACAGACTCAAGCTCAATGCTAATTTAGGATTGAAGTTCTTTACTTGTTTTTACAACCATAAATAATAGTTTTTCAGTTCTATAAATGCCATCAGCAGTGATTACCTTTGCTGCATGGTGCCTACATGATGAAAACATGCAAGTGTCTGTCAGTCAAGCAGTGCATTAAGCAAATATTATTTGGTTCCCCATACTTTGGCTAATAATTAGATAACTTACGTATATTATACTTTTTCATACTTTCTTGTGTCTTCCCTCCCCCGCTCATTTACTAGGACAGTAGGAAACTTTCCAAAGATATATCCCAGGCCAGCTGGGGATATTGGGGAAGCTGGGGCAACTCCTTGCTCTCCTCAGGCTCAGCTACAGTAGCCACTGTGTGTAAGATCATCAGTCATTTCATTACTGTGTGTGTTTATATTGTTACAAGGGACTTTGTTAATAAATCTCCTTCTACATTTGTTCAAGGGATTTAATTGTTTGAAGACAAGTGATCATGAGATAGATGATAGACATCGCAAGTAGAATTGGTAGCATTTTCTTATTAGAATGAAGTCTAGGAATTGCTATAAATGCCTGTTCTTTAGTGATGATGTATCAGAGTTTTTGTATAAAAAATATTATACTAAGGAGATATTTCCAAGGACTAATAACCCTAATTGTTAAAAATAAACTGTCTTATAGCTATCATGATTTTAGATGAATGGACTTTGATATTACATTTTTGAAATTTATTTTGTTTAGTTTGGTAATAAAGAGCAACCCATTATGATTTTTCTCTAGGACAAGATACTTCAAATATCATTGAAAAGGCAGAGACTTCCCTTGGGATCCCTAGTCCCAGTGAGATTTCCGCCGAAGTCAAACATGCTGGAGGTCTGTATATGGAAACATTAAGTCCTAGGATACTTTGGATTCAGTAGCTAGCTTGTGCATTTTTGATACTAAGGACATGGGGATATTCTACAGGTGTGGTGTGTTGTCTTGTGAATCCAGCTGCCAGTTAGAGATCTGTGTCTTATAACTGCTCATATCCCTCTACTCTGCATCTGAACTAATTTCAAGGACTGCTACATATTAAAATTATCTTGTTATATATGTTGAATATACGAATTGCTTAGCACTTTGCTTGGCAACCAAGGCTAGGTGAATTTAAATCTGTCACGACCAAAAAGTATTTTTGTTCATTTAGGGCTATTTTTTGCTTTTTGTTTTTTGGTTGTTTGATTGTTTTTCTGCCTTTTGTTTTCTGATAACTGGGCATTGAACCCAGGATGTTGCACTAGCTAAGCAAGTGTTTTGCCATTGAGCTGAGGTACATTCTAGCCTTTTTTCTATTTTTTTTTTTTTTTTTTTTGCATTTTCTTGATCTACTGAGGGGCGTCTGAGTTGGTTCCATATCTTAGCTATGGTAAATAATGCTGCAGTAAACATAGTTGTGCTGGTAGCTTTAGGATGGTCTTGTTTGTGATCATTTGAGTATATGCCCAAAAGTAGGATTGCTGGGTCATAGGGGAGCTCTATGTAGTCTTTTGAGGAACCTCTATACTACTTTCCAAAGTGGTTGAACAAGTTTACACTCCCACTAACAATGCAGTAGGGTTCTGCACATATCTCCTCCAGCACCTGTTGTTATTAGAGTTCTTTATTCTAGCCATTCTAACTGGGGTGAGGTAGTATCTCAATGTTGTTTTGATTTGCCTTTTTTTTCATGACTACGGGGGTTGAGCATTTCTTCATGTGTCTATTGGCCATTCTTATTTCCTCTTCAGAGAAGTTTCTCTTTAAGTCTTTAGCCCACTTATTTATTGGGCAGTTGTTTCTTTGAGGATTTGTTGTTGGAGGATTTGATTTTTTGAGTTCCAGGTATGTTTTAGATATGAGACCCTTATCTGTTGTATGGCTAGTGAAGTACTTCTCCCAATCAGTGGGCTTTCTATTGATCTTGCTAACTATGTCCTTTGCCATGCAAGAAGCTCTGCAATTTCATGCAATCCTATTTGTCCAATCTTTCTTTGCTTTGTTGTGTTTCTGGGTCTCTTTTAAGAAAAATTTGGCCTGTGCCAAGGTTTATTCTTGAAAGTTTGTAATGATCAAAAGGAAACCTGCACTTCTAATCCATATGGAAAAGTTTTGAAGACCAGTCTGTTTTCTTCATCTCTCATAGCCCTTATTGTTTCTCATTTAATACTCTTTACTCATCTCTATCATTTTTTCTCTAGAAGCAGATTTATTCTACCTGTCTTTCTCCATCTTCAGAGTTATATTTTGTCTTGGCATACACCTATCAGATACTAATAGGTTCCACTATCACTACTTGTGAATACCTAAGAGAGAACTGGATTGACCTACTTTCGGGTCCATAGTGCATGGGTCAGTAGAATGGAGAGATAACTTCATCGGACATGGCAAATTACTCCATATATGAGGCACTGTTCTTAATGATGCTTGCATAAGTGAGGCTACTTTGTCTGTGACTAACACACTATGTGTTTAAAAATGAGTTTATTTTTCTCCCTGAAGAACTCTACAAATAGAGTATTGCATGTTATTTTGGTGAATGTAGGGTCCTGGTAACTTCACTTTTATTTGTTGGGTTCTTTATAATTTTGTAATTGTTGTCAGATCATGCTGTGAGTGCAGGTATTGTATTCTCAAACAGATAAGCTCAAATTCAGGAGTTACAGAGACAGGAAGTTTCATTTCTCCTCATGCTCCCAGCAGCTTGAATGGTTTAATGTCTAACTCTGATGCTTTGAGATGTTGGAAGATTAAAGTGTTGGCATTTTCAGAAATTTTTATCAGGAATTGCTTTTAGTGGGCAAGGAAAACAGGAGTTAGAAGTATGTTTGGATAGTAAACAGCAGTGATTTTATAAGACTTGAAGGATATTTGTCATTCAGAGCCAGCCATGTTTTAGAAGGGGAATAAAAATTATGGAGAACCCTGGGAAGAGTGGCTAGTATTAATGTCTTAAAAAGTTAGAGAGTTAATGGATCATGAATATGAAAATCTAAGGAAAGGTGATAGGGAGAATATACCTTTTTTATACCTTTGAAGACTAGCATGGAGAACAGAATTTAGGTTGTGTTTACTTGTGTCTCATGAGTAGAGAACTCCCACTACTCAGTGGAAGTTTTATGGACTTAGATTTTAGTTGAATATTAAGTGTACCAGAATAGAATGGGTGGCTTTTTCATCCTAACGTCTTTCTCATCTTCTAAAATTTCTAAGCATTAATTTCACTGTGAAGGAAAGTATACTGGCGATGGGTTTTTTTTAGAAGTTTGAGATAAAACATACCAATGAAATCACTTGGTCATCTTTTTTGCAATTTTGTCATGTTCCTTTAAGGATGTTGTCTTCTGCTTTCTCTGTGTGTGTGTGTGTGTGTGTGTGTGTGTGTGTGTGTGTGTGTGTGTGTGTGTGTGTGTGTGTGTGTGTGTGTGTGTATGTGTGTGTGTGTGTGTGTGTGTGTGTGTGTGTGTGTGTGTGTGTGTGTGTGTGTGTGTGTGTGTGTTCCTGGAGCTTGAAGTCAGGGCCTGGGTGCTGTTCCTGACCTTTTTGCTCAAGGCTGAGTAGCTAGGATTATGGTTGTCAGCTACCGGTGCCCGGCCTCTTTCTTTTTTAATGTGTATGTTCTGGCACTGGAGCTTGAATTCCGTCTTCACAGTCTACCTTGTCTCCCTCCTCCACAGCTGGCACTTGAACCCTGCCTCTGGTTTTTGCGGGATAAATAAATGGAGATGAAAGTCTCACAGACTCTTCTGCCCTGGTGGCTTTCCATTGTGATCTTTAGATCTCAGCCCAGAGTAGCTAGGACCATAGGCATGAGTCAACAGTCACCCTGTCCTGCTTTCCCAATTCAGATTGATACTTAAAAACTTTTTAACTGTTATTAAAAGATACTGGTTACAGTTATAGAAGTTGGGTAAATAATACATTTCTTTTTTATCAGTCATGGACATGAACTCTGGGCCTGGGCGCTGCCTCTCACCTCTAGAGCTCAAGGCTAGTTAATGCTCTACTACTTGAGCCACAATGCCACTTCTAGTTTTCTGATGGTTTATTGGAGATAAGAGTCTCACAGACTGGCATTGAAGCACAATCCTCGGATCTCAGCTTCCTGAATAGCTAGGATTACAGGTGTGAGCCACTGGTGCCTTGCTATGAGTACATTTCTTTTTGGACAGTGTCACCATTTCCTTCTCTGTTAGGCTTGTTTAGAGGGAGTCTAGTGTGGCCTTCAATCTTTTTTTAATTTTTTATTTTTTTATTGTGATTGATTACATAATTTCCCAAATTTCACAGTATTGTGGGATAGTGATGCTGTTAAAGTCACAAACACATTCTAACTTTCCTGGAGCAAATTGTCTATTATGGTCTATAACATTTATGAGTTCTATGACCTTTGTGATACAGTTATTTCTTCCACATTGGGTGGTATGTACATTTCTTTTGTTTTGCATAGCATCAGCTGTTCCCTCTTTCCCATTTGTTCCCTCCCTCACATAGCTGTCATTAAGTTGCTTAGTTCATTTTGGTCAATGTCCTGTGCAGATGATGGGTCCTGCTGTTGTATGTTTTCCCCTGATTCCCTCTAGTTCTGTGTCATCTTCCTGGTTCCCCTCTGGTGTACACATATATACCATACATGTGATCAGCAGCATGGAGTTATTTAGTAGTGGTTTGACCAGATGAGTGGAAGTTCTTTGTTTCTTAAGTCTTGTTAATTTTGTCGTATCACCTAACATTTTGGATTTAACATCCACTTATCAGGGAGACCATATACCATTTGTCTCTTTGCTTTAGGCTTACCTCACTCAACATGCTTTCTTCTAGCTCCATCCATTTCCCTGCAAATGTCATTATTTTGTCATTTCTAATGGCTACATAATATTCCATTGTGTATAGATACCACAATTTTTGGATCCATTCATCTGTGGTGGGACATCTGAGTTGTTTCCATATCCTAGCTATTGTGAACAGTGCTGCAATAAACTGGAGGTGCATCTGTCTTGTATACTGGTTCCTGTTGTTCTGGATAGATGCCTAGAAGTGGTATGACTGTGTCATAATGGAGGTCAATATTTAGCTTTCTGAGGACCCTCCAGATTGCTTTCCAAAGTGGTTGCATAAGTGTACATTCCCACTAGCAGTGTAATAGGGTTCCTCTTTCTCCGCATCGCCTCTAGCATTTGTCATTGCCTGACTTGTGGATGTGGGACATTCTGACTGGGGTAAGGTGGTATCTCAGGGTTGTCATTATTTGCATTTCCTTCACCACCAAGGATGGTGAACATTCCCTCATGTGTTTCTTTGCCATTTTTTTTTTTTGGGTCCGGTTGTGGGGCCTGAACTCAGGGCCTGGGCGCTGTCCCTCAGCTCTTCAGCTCAGGGCTGGCGCTCTACCACTTGAGCCACAGTGCCACTCCCGGCTTTTTTCTTCTTGCTTATATGGTGCTGAGGAATTGAACCCAGGGCCTCAGGCTTGCTAGGCAAGCGCTCTACCACTAAGCCACCTTCCCAGCCCTTCTTTGCCATTTTTATCTCTTCATCTGAGAAGTCTCTCTTTAGTTCACTTGCCCATTTAGTAATTGGTTTGTTAGGTTTGGGAGGGATTAGTTTCTTTTTGTTAATTTATTTTTTATTGTGAAAATACTGTACAGAGGGGTTACAATTACATGGGCAAGATAATGAGTACATTTCTTATCAAGCATTGTAGCCTTCTCCTTTGTTTCCCCTTCCCATCCCTTTCCATCCTCCCTCTGGCCCCCTCACCTAATCCTCCCCGCCACCCCCAAAGTTGTAAAGTTCATTTTTACATAACAAGTTGTACTTCTCATTGTTGCAATGGGCCCACCTGTATCCTCATTTAAACGACTTGTTTTTCCCCTTCCCCTGGGATTAGTTTCTTGAGTTCCCTGTATATACTGGATATTAACCCCTTGTTTGATATCTTGCTGTTAAATATTTTTCCCAATTAGTTGGTTGTCTTTTTAGCTTGGTTGCGATAGCTTTAGCTGTGCAGAAGCTTTTTATTTTAAGGTAGTTCCATTTGTCGAGTCACTCTCCCAATTTGTTGTGACTCTGGGACTCTGTTCAGGAAGTTTCTTCCTGTGCCTATAAGTTCAAGTGTCTCTCCTACTCTGTCCTGCAGTAGTTTCAGAGATTCAGGTTTAATGTTAAGATCTTTAATCCATTTTGAGTTGATGTTGGTGCATGGTGGTAGGCTGGGGTCCACTTTTAGTCTTCTGCATGTGGCCGCCCACTTTTCCCAAGACAAGTGGTTGAAGAAGCTTTGTTTCTTCCATTGTATGTCTTTTAGCCTTCAATCTTAAGGACTAGTTTATCTTTACTGCTGCGCCCTGATTCCTCTGAATTCACTCTTATTCCTCAGGTTTTCAGTGAAATCTGTTCACTTTGGTTGTTTAAAAAACCAGATGTTTCAGCATAGCTTGAGCTATGGGGATTGTGTTGCTTACTACTTATGCTAGTTCTTCTCCCAACTGTGTGATGTTACCTAGTGTTTGAACAGTGTATTACTCAGATACATACAAATCAACACATCTGTAGATTCTTGGAACATTTTACTTATATAGCTGCATCCTCTGAAGTTTTTTGACTTTAAAGTAGTAGCTGCTTCAGCCTTCCTTGATGCCAGACTTTATCCCTGACTTACATTGCCTGTGAGTGTTCTGTTGTCTGTAGGTTCTCCTCTGTGTGTTGGGGTTTGGAACTTTTCTCTAGGCAGAAAGCCCAGCTGTGGCGTTGACTTTGTTTCTCTTTTCTCCTGGACCAAAGTGTTTTTTTTTTTTTTTTGTCTTTTGTGTAGTATCTAAAAATAGTTCTTTCTTCTATTTTGTCTGGTTTTCTAGTTGCTGTATAGGAAGGCAAGTGTAGAACTTGAAAGCAAAAGTTCTCTCCATAATAGAGTGTTTGATATAATATAGTTAAATTACTTGGTGTACTAGTTGATCTAGTATAAGATTTTTAAAGGCAAACAGAACTAATTATTCTTGAAACATACTCATCTTTGTAATGTATATTGATTCCCATACTAAGAATCAGCATAGTCTTTTAGGACAAAGTTGAGCTATAATTTTCATACAGTAAAACTTTTTTCTGCAATATGACTTTGTGTTGAGAAATAATGGTTATGTTTATACTGTATAATCACAGTATATTGTGATGCACAGATACAGAATATTTTCTGTATTTGTATGGCTCACTGAGATATAAGAATATTTTCATTATCTGAGGGAGTTCCTTCATGCCAGTTTGTAGCCACATCTTTCTGTCTGTTCACAGCATTTGCCAACCATTGATCTGTTTCTGACTATAGTTTCCCCTTGTTTAGAAAAATGTTTACTATGTGCAGATCAATATTTTTTTTTCTTTTGCCAGTCCTGGGGCTTGAACTCAGGACTTGAGTGTTGTCCCTGACCCTTTCTGTCCTTAAGGCTAGCAGCACTATTTCCTAATTTTTTTGAGAAGTAATTCGGAAATAAGAATCTCATGGACTTTCCTGCCTGGGTGGCTTCGAATGTGATCTTCAGCTCTCAGTCTTCAGAGTAGCTGAGAAGCTAATATTGCAGGCAGAAGTAAGCGGACCACCATTGCCTGGCTATTTTAACCTTTCTTTTTTTCTTTTGGCAATATGAAGTACCACTTGAGCCACATCCTTAGTCCTTTCTTCTGCATGCCTCTATCTATCTACTTATCTATGTGCCTGTCTATCTATCTATCTATCTATCTATCTATCTATCTATCTATCTATCTATCTATCTATCTATCTATCTATCTATCTATCTATCTAGAGGGAGTAGTTATTTATTTTGATCTATGTTCTCAGAGATGTCAGTTCAAAATGTCAGGGAGGGCATGGCAAAGCAGAATCAATCATACCATGGCAACTAGAAAGCAGAAATAGATAGTTTGTTTTTGGATCTGATCATCGGTTTTGCTTGTGCTGGCTTTGGACTACAATTCTGCCTCTACTTTGTAAGGAGCTGTGATTACAGGCATACACTGTGTGTTTGGATTCTCTTTTTATTCTTTTCACTGTGTAGCCTGAGCATCCATGAATGGATATGAATGTAGCTTAGGCTCGCCTCAGACTCACAATACTCATACCTTAGTATCTGGAGTATTGGCATTATAGGCATGCACTACAATATTTAGTTATACTTTAGCTTTATGCTTTATATTTTTTCTTAATTTTCATACTGAACATTAAAACAGTGAATTTTCATAATGTGAACTTGTTCAGAATCTTTAAGAGATAGTATGCCCCTTCTAGGAAGATAACTATAGTCCTGACATTTATCTTAGAACAATTTTGTTTGCTTTTATACTTTACATACTTATAGTACATTTTGTATCTAGCTTCTTCCACAACATTTTTGTATCATTTGACCATGTTGTATTTTGGATGTGGTATTCCATTTTGTCACTATGTCATATTTTATTTATCCCACAGTTGTTAAGCAGTAAAATAGTTTCCATGTTATAGCTATCACAAATACTGCTGCTCTGAATATTTTTGTTTATGTCTTTTTTTGGCCAATACTGGGGCTTGAACTCAGGGCCCAGGCACTGTCCCTGAGCTTCTTTTGCTCAAGGCTATCACTCTACCACTTGAGTCACAGTGCTATTTCCTGTTGTACTGAGGAATTGTTCTCAGGGAGTCATGCATGCTAGGCAAGCACTGTACCATGAAGCTGTCTTCTGATGAACCACTGTACATATATGTAGCATAGTAGATACTGGCCAGCAGTTTTCCAAAGAGGAGAATCTACTATGTTTCCACATGCAGTGTGTAATTATTTCCCTTGCTGTTCCACATTCTTCCCAGTACTTAGTATTGTAAGTCACTCTTAAAGAATTGAAACATAAATGGTTGGGCACTGGTGGTTCATGCTTGTAAACCTAACTGTTTAGGAAGTTGAGATCTGGGGTTGTGGTTCAAAGACAGCCCAAGCAGGAAAATCTGCAAGACTCTTCTCTCTAATGAACCAGCAAACAAAGCAGGAAGTGGAGCTGTTGCACAAGTGGTAGAGTACTATCCTTGAGGAAAAAAGCTCATAGACATCACCTAGGCCCTGAGTTTTAAGTCCCTGGACTGCCACAAACCCCCCCACAATACATGCAAATGTATTTTCCCAGTATTGTAGTAATGACATTGATGTTGCTTTCTAGGGAAAGGACAATATTAGCGGGAGTTTAGATGCCTTAGAATTCATTGGGAAGAAGACAATGGATGTAATAGCAGAACGGAGTCCTGTATTTAAAATGACTATAAGAGTTTGATGAACCGGAATTCTGCACTGTCTCAGGTACTGTTACCTTTACTGGTTTAATTGCTGTTTTCTGTTGTTTGTGGCTTTTTTTTTTAATTTGAATTTTTCCCTTTGTTACCTTGGGACTCCGTTAGTGTGTTTTCTTGTAAAGAATTATCAATGCATTATAAAATTAAGGCATTTTTTATGGGCTGGATTTTTTTTATGGGTTTGTCTAATGCTTAGACAAACAGCCAGCTCTTTTCTTTCTGCAGTTGCCTCTGTCAGTGCAGTACAAAATCCTGAGTGCTATCAAGATTACTTATTAGGTTACTGTTGAAACCACTTTTGGAAATGCATTTGGCTCCTTAGGTGTTGCTGTCTAGCATCAAATTTTGTTTAGCTTCTTTTTTTTTTTTCTATGCAGCTCCTGATCCTTAGTGAATTTGATTTGCTGTCCAAAAATGAAGGGTAGTGCTTTATACTGGAACTTAGCTTTGCTTCTCTCCACTCTTAAAAACTTTCCCTTGAGCTCTTATTATTTGCTGTATCTATGCTTCCATCTCTTTTTAGGTTTTAAAGAGGCCAAGGAAAAAGAAGAGCTAAGGACCTCCAATGATGTAGCCATGAAACAGACAAGAAAACTCATTGTGAGCTACCCTTTGATGAACTTCAAGAACATCTAGAAGTTCTGGCGATGCTTTCCCAAGAAAGTGAAATAAAGGTAATTCCAATCCCAAACTCCCAGCTGAAAAGAGTCTTCAAAGAAAAAACGTTGCATGGTTTCTTTTCACTTTGTATATTTGGACTATGAAATGTGTCTCTGAAGGAGATGTGGGTCGCTCGAAATATTATAATAGAAGAAAAATATCCCCTACTGTTTAATTGTTAGAAATAGTGAATAAGTCAAATGTTATTTCTCTTAAAATTATAGAAAAAGAACAGGGCTGGGAAGGTGGCTCAGTGGTAGAGCACTTGCCTTGCATGCCTGAGGCCCTGGGTTCGATTCCTCAGCACCACATAAGCAAAAAGAAAAAGAACAGAGGTCTTAGTATCAGATATCCTTTTCTTTCACCTTAGTCTTTAATTTTCTGTTTTTTCTCCAGTGTCATGGGTTTTTAGCTGTCAAAAAGCCTGTTGTAGCTGCTAATTTGTATATAATTTCCTGTTAGTTCATCTCCTCTGATAATCTAAGCCAATCTTTCTTCTTCTTGTTCTTCTTGTTCTTCTTGTTCTTGTTCTTGTTCTTCTTCTTGTTCTTCTTGTTCTTCTTGTTCTTGTTCTTGTTCTTGTTCTTCTTCTTCTTCCTCTTGTTGTTGTTGTTGCTGTCGTTGCTGTTGTTGTTGTTGTTGTTGTTCTTCTTCTTCTTCTTCTTCTTCTTCTTCTTCTTCTCCTTCTTCTTCTTCTTCTCCTTCTTCTCCTTCTTCTCCTTCTTCTCCTTCTTCTCCTTCTTCTCCTTCTTCTCCTTCTTCTCCTTCTTCTTCTTCTTCTTTCTTCTTCTTCTCCTTCTTCTCCTCCTTCTCCTTCTCCTCCTCCTCCTCCTCCTCCTCCTCCTCCTCCTCCTCCTCCTCCTCCTCCTCCTCCTCCTCCTCCTCCTCCTCCTCCTCCTCCTCCTCCTCCTCCTCCTCCTCCTCCTTCTTCTTCTTCTTTTCTTCTTCTATGTTGGTCTTGGAGCTTATACTCTGGGCCTGGGTCCTGTGCCTCAGCTCTTCAGCCCAAGGCAGGCACTTACCACTTGAGCCACAGCAACACTTTCAGTATTTTTTCTGGTGGTTTATTGGAGATAAGTGTTTCATGACTTTTTCTGCCTGGGCTTCGAAGTCATGCTTAAGCACTGATAATTTTCATTTATCTTTTGGCCTATATTAATTTTGGAAATTCAAATTCTATCTATTTTTCTATAATATCTACCCTTTAGTGTTACAGTTATTAAAAAAATTAGTTCTGGCTCTAATCCTAGCTCAGGGGGCTGAGATCTGAGGTTAATTGAAAGCCAGACCAGACAGGTCATTTTCGATAAATAACTCAGAAAGCTGGAAGTAGTCCTGTAGCTCCAAGTGTATATGGCTATCCTTCAGAACAAAGAGCCTCAGGGATAGCTCCCAGCTCAAGCTCCAGGATCTGCAAAAAAAAAAAAAAAAAAAAAAAAAAAAATTAGAACTGGGTACTTCAATCGTAGCTATTTAGGAGAATGAAATCTGATGATTATGGTGGGAAGCCAGCTCAGATAAGAGTGTCTGTGAGACTTTTATCTCCAATTAACCACCAAAAAGCTGGAAGTTGTGCTGTGGTTCAAATAATGGAGTGCTAGACTTGAGCACAAAAGCTAAGCCCCCAGGCCTTGAGTTCAAGCCCTAGGACCAACACAAACACACACACACACACACACACACACACACACACACACACACACACACACACACACAGAGAGCTGTGCTGGCATGAGCTCTTCAGTCTTTTCTCCTTATGAGAATTTTTTCATTAATATTTACACAATATTTTATTATTTTCATTCAGGTGAAATCTTTCCTTAATTCTCTGAGTGTAGAAGAATTAGAGGCTCTCATATTTGAATCAGAACAACTCAGAAGCATTTTCCCTAGCAGAATTTTATGAGGAAGAGGAAGGAGAGAAAAAAGGTAATATGAAAATTCAGAATCGGAGTGGGAAGATGCAATGTATTTATTATTACTAGAGTATTTATTATTACTAGGGTATTTATTATTATTATTAATATTAATATTGTTACTAGATTATTTATTATTACTAGAGTAATTTGTGTGTTTGTGTGTGTGCACGCACAACGCCTGTGCTGGTCCTGGGGCTTGAACTCAAGGTCTGCTTGCTGTCCCTGACCTTCTTTGCTTAAAGTTAGACCTTTAAGGACTTGAGCCACAACCCTACTTCCAGCTTATTTTTTGTGATTAGAGATAGGAGTCTCATGGAGTTTTCTTCCTAGGCTGGCTTCCAACTGTGATCCCGAGATCTCAGCTGCCTGAGTAGCAGTCTGACAAGGATAGCCACTGGTACCCTGCATCTCTCTCTTTTTTGCAGTGAGAATTTTCATGTAGAATTCTTTTTGCAACTTTCCCCCATCTAGGTGTTCAGACACGTCAGCCTCTTGCTTATGTCTTCTTTTTTTTTTCCCTGTCAGACTCCTCTTAGCATCCCTCATACTGATATTGTTCATACCCCCCTGCCAGTGATTACAGTTAAAGATTGCTCTTTTCAGAGTTTGTCCTCAGTTTGGCTAATGTTTCTTTATATCTCTGGATACTTCATCTGTGCCTCGTGACTTGTGGGATCCTTAATCCCATCTTGAATTGAGGCAGAAAAGGTGGTAGTACCTAAAACATGAGTGACAATCTTCCCCCTCCCTGCCTCCACAATTTAAAGCCTGTATCTCTTAGAAAATATGAATGTTGAAGCTGCTCATTTTTTATAGTAATTAGGTAATGTGGCAGTTAGTATAAAATGTAATTTCTGGACAAATGAATCTTAAGGGTTGTTTTATTTTAACATTTAATTAGATATATTTCTAAGACATATTCTCTGCTAATTGGCTATTTTAAGAAAGTGGAATCCAATGAATTCAGTTTTGTCTTTTTTTTTTTTTAAGCTGGTCCTAGGACTTGAACTCAGGGCTTGGATGTTGCCCTAAACTTTTTTGCTCATGGGTAGTGCTCTACCACTTGAACCACTGTACCACTTCTGGCTTCTTCTGAGTAGTTCATTGGAGATAAGAGTCTCACAGACTTTTCTGCCTGGGCTGGCTTTGAACCATGATCCTTAGATCTTAATTTCCTGAGTAGCTAGGATTACAAGCATGAGCCACCAGTGCCTAGCCCATTTGTAGTGTTTAAATGAACTATTTACTTTGCCATGGAATGACATTTTCACTCTGAAGTATACAAGTGGTCATAGAGACTAGAATTTTATTTGGTGAACATTTCTTAAAAGTGAATGAAATGAGCCTTTACGACGAGAAAAGCAACGATGTATGAGTCATTATACACATTCAAACTAAGTTTCAATTTTGTAGAATGTATTTATTGCTCTGTTGAGCTTTGTAGCTTCCCAGTGCTGTTTACAGACTATGCTGATGAAATCTGTGTTGTTAATAACAGCTATATTCATTGATTTCAGGACAGTTGGTCAGCATTTGGAAGATTTGTGTGACTCAGTGTGAGTATTTTCCCATTATTTAATGTGTGATGTTAGCAAATCATGTACAGGCAAAAGAAAAGAAAAGACTAACTGATTTTTAATTTAATACATCCAAGCAGAAAATCTTATGGTATAGCTTCAGGCTCATTGCTATATATCTCATTACAACTAAATTTTAAGAGATGACCACTAGTTGAGTTTTAGTGTAATATTAAGGAGTATGCCAGCATTAGCTTTATTGATAATCTGAGAAGGCAACTAAAATACTTCTTCCTTTTCTAACTAAGTGACTTTGTAAGGTAGATTTTCTGCATATACTTGAAACAACATAACCCAACAGACAGTATAAAAGCAGATGAGAGAATACAGGTGTCTTTCATTAGGCTAAAGGATGAAGAGATTTATTAAAGATGTAAAACAATGGGACTATTTTGCTGAAATTTTACCTTTTTTGGAAAATACAGTTTTTTTTCAATAAGTGTATATTAATAAGTAGTGTTTCTTTTCTTTCTTTTTTTTTCTTTTTGGTGAGTTGTGTGGAGTAAACTTTGGGATTGGGTGCTGACCCTCAGCTCTTTAGCTCAGTGCTAGTATCCTACCACTTGAGCCACAGCACCACTTACAACTTTTTCTGCTTATGTGGTGCTCAGTAATTGAACTCAAGGCCTCATGCATACAAGACACTCTACCACTGAGCCACCTTCCCATCCCCAGTGTTTTTTGTTCTTAAGTTTACAAAACTACCATAAACACTTGAGTTCTAAATTTTCTTTTGTTTGGGTTGTGAAACTAGGACTCAATACCTGATGCTTTGCTCATTAGCTGAGTTCTACTTTTTAACATATCTGTCTGTTTCTCTCGTGTGTGTGTGCATGCACATGCGAATGCATGTGTATCCCCTATTTTTTATTTAATTTATTTATTTTTGTGCCAGTCCTGGGGCTTGAATTCAGCACTTAGGCATTGATCCTGAGCTGTAGTCTACCACTTGAGTTATAGTTGTACTTCTGGGGTTTTTTTTTGTTTTGTTTTGTTTTCTGAGTAGTTTATTGAAGATAAGAATCTCATTGACTTTCCTGCTCCAGCTAGCTTTTAATAGCAATCTATAGATCTCAGTCTCCTGAGTGTGTAGCTAGGATTACTGGTGAGAGCCACCAGTTCCTGGCTCTACTAACATTTTTTTTTGCCGGTTGTGGGGCCTAAACTCTGGGTCTGGGCACTGTCCCTCAGCTCTTCAGCTCAAGGCTAGCGCTCTATCACTTGAGCCACAGTGCCACCTCTGGCTTTTTCTACTTATGTGGTGCCGAGGAATCGAACCCAGGACCTCATGTATGCAAGGCAAGCACTCTACCACTGAGCCACCTTACCTTTTTAATTAGCTCTTTGGGAGCTCTCAAAATTTAAGAGTATTAAGAGGTCCTGAGACTAGCATGTTTGAGAGCTGCCAGATGAAAATTTTCCAAATATTAGTGCTTTTAAAGATGGCTCTCTGTTTACTTCTTTGAACTGTCAGTGTGCTTGCCACTGATATCTCTAAACCTCATTTGATTTTTTTCTTTTTTTTTTTGTTTTTTGTCGGTCGAGGGGCTTGAACTCTGGGCCTGGGCGCTGTCCCTCAGCTCTTCAGCTCAAGGCGAGCGCTCTACCACTTGAGCTACAGCGCCACTTCCGGTTTTCTGGTGGTTTATTGGAGATAGGAGTGTCATGGTCTATCCTGCCCGGGCTGGCTTTGAACCGCGATCCTCAGATCTCAGCCTCCTGAGTAGCTAGGATTACAGGCGTGAGCCACCAGCGCCCGGCTTTGATTTTTTTCTATTTCTCATCAACTGTAAAATAACTAGTCTTCAAGTTTTCTACAAAGCGAATATTTCTCAGTGAGAAACTTTTGTTACTCCTTTAGTATGGATTTTATGCAGACTGGGACATTTTCTTTTTTGTTTGTTGTCTTCAGCATCGTGTTTTAGAAGTCAGACTAGACAATTGTATAACATCTTACAAATAAATGATTCCTTAGTCTATGTAAAAGCTTGATTCCTGATTAGAAAATGTTTTCTGACCAGGTACTGGTGGCTCACACCTGTAAACCTAGATACTCAGGAAACTGAGACCCCGGATCTGGGTTTAAAGCCAGCTCACCAGCAAAGTCTGTGAGACTCTGATCCCCAGGTAACTACCAAAAGCCCAAAGTGGAGCTGTAGCTCAAGTGATAGATTGTTAGATTTGAGCTGAAGAAGCTCAGGGACAGCACCCACGCCCTTAGTTCATGCCCTAGGACTTGCACAAAAAAAGAAAAAAAGATTTTTTGAACATAAGTTCTTAATGTTTTTCTGAAGTATTGAGATGGCAGTTAACTATGATGGGCTTTGGAGTTATCCACTGAGTCAAAATGAAGATCTGTCTTTTACTAAAGCCATGTGACCTGCGATCCTGAGCTCTTTTCTCATCTGTAAGGTAACCCAATCTAATTCCTTACAGGTTGTTAAAATAAGTACTAAATGAAATACGTTATTCAGAGGCTGGGAAGGTGTCTCAGTGGTAGAGTGCTTGCCTTGCATGCATGAGGCCTTGGGTTCGATTCCTTAGTACCACATAAGCAGAAAAAGCCAGAAGTGGCACTGTGGCTCAAGTGGTAGAGCACTAGCCTTGAGCTGAAGAGCTGAAGAGCTGAGGGACAGTGCCCAGGCCCAGAGTTCAGACCCCAAGACTGGCAAAAACAAAACAAAACAAAACAAAAATGAAATAATGTATTCAATAAGTGGCATAATAGTCATAAGCAAGAGATGGTAATTATTTTAATGATTCCAAAGATATAATAGATTAAAAAATCTGCTTTTTAGAAGTCTTAACTTAGGAAACACATAAAGCCATTGTGATGTGTTTAGATAGTTGCATTCTTTCTAATTAGTCCTCAATATGACAGTTGTGTTATTTATAAACTTTTTTCTGCAATTAATTGCATTTGTTCATGTAATCAGCATCTGTTTGGTGTAGGAATGGGAATCTTGAACTTTAAATACCATTCAGAGGACTCTGAGGGATTTTCTAAACAGTTGGATTTTTGTCTAATATGTTCACCAGAAATGACTCTGAAAAGAGACTCCTACCCAACTCCTCTCACTCTTTGCCAGCCCTCCTCAGTGATATTTGTTGAGAATTCAGCAGTGATGTTGGCATTTAATGATATCTCAATGAAGTACTGAAAAAATGGAAGTAGCTGACGGGGATAAAGGTAGGAACCTGCTGTTGTGGTAGTGTTGGTCATCTTTTTCTATCAGCATTCTTGGACCTTGCCATCCCTTTGCCTAAGAATATGTCTTCCAATTTTGGGAGAGTCCTGCCTTTTTCCAAAGTCCCTCCAAAGCCCACACTTTATTCCTTTATTTATTTATTTTGTTATTGTTGTTTTTGGTGCCAGGACCACAGCTTGAACTCAGCTGATGTCTTACTAATCTGAACCACGGCACCACTCTGTCTTTTTCTTGCTAAGTGGAGATAGATCTAAACAGAATTTTCTGCCTGGCTGGCTTTAAACGTCCATCCTCCAGGTCTCAGCCTCCTGAGTAGCCGATTATTGTCGTGAGCCACCAGCACCATCCTACATACTTTCGATGCAACTTCTCCTCATCTCAATGCCAGTCACCAAATGCAAAGCCTCAGGCAAGTACTCTACCATGGAGTTATACCCCTAGCCTAATACTGGGCCACACTCCTGCCCAATATATACTTAATTCTGTGGAAAGTATTTGGTAGTGATCTTCCACCATTGTTTTCCTTTGTTATGATGGTACTGGGGTTTGAGCTCAGCTCACTCAAACTTAGTAAGCAGACACTCTACCACTGAGCCATGCCTTGGGCCCTGCTTTCCCTTGACTGTTTTCAGGGAGAGTATGGTTTCCTGCCTGGATGCATGCCTGAACTACAATTACCGATTTCAGTCTTCCTGTCATTGTTAGGATCACAGACACTTGCCACTGTGTCCAGCCTCTCTGTTGAGATGGAATCTCCTAAAATTTTCTGCCCAGGCTGGGCTGGAACTGCGATCCTCTTAATTTTGGACTCTCACATTAGTGTAGGAGGATGAGCACATATTAATGTAACAGGCTATGGCTGAGAAGGGATCTCACAAACTGTGCTGCCAAGGCTGACCTCAAATTATAATCCTCCATTCTCAACTTCCCAAATAGCTAGGTTTACAGGCATGAGCCACAGCAGTGACCTGCCTCATTTTGTTCGCAACACTTACCAAAAAAAAGTTATTAACACTCAAACATAATACATTGTATATCTGAACATTGTAAATTAAATGTATATATTGGAATATTATTTACATTCTAAGTATACACTAAATAATTTTTTAGAACAGAATGAGATAAATATAAATGAAAAAAATTCTGCATGCTATTGGATCATTTTGTCTATATTTTGTGATATAGGTATGTCATTATGTTTTCAGATTAATTTCTTGCACCCAGTAGGATTTAGTTGGATGACAACCTACGAGTCAGGTTTTAGATTTTTATTCATATTAGGATATAGTTAAATGTTGCTTAAATGAGTTACGTTGGTAAGGATGGTATTAATGAGATCACCTTCACAATCCATCTTATACTTGGGATTGCTAAGTCATTTTAATTCTTTCTCTTAAATGCCAAGGGAGAGACACAAATGAGCTATGATACATTCTTCCCACCAATCCCAGGAAATTTGGGGGACAATGGTCAGATAAAGCAGTAACAATTTTCCCTTTAAGCTATAGACTGATGATTAAGAAATATATAGATTCTAAAGGTTAATACCTTTGGCTGGTCTCAAAGTGAGTGAATGGATAGGATTTAGGTGTGTAAAGAGAGAAGGAATATTTCCTGACAGTATGTTTGGCTGTCTTGATTATAGTTTGCTCTTGACTTACCCATATGTTTGCATGTTTCTTCAGTGAGGTGTTCTGTTTTCCCATCATCAAGATAGCATTTTCCTTAGCACCCTTCCAACATTAATCCTTTCTCCCGCTGATTTAAACATCACCTTGCTCACTTGGATCATGGATTATTCCCTCAATTTTACTTCCTTTTTTTGTTCCTAGATTAGTGCTGATCAGTTCTCTACTCAGCCATTAAAATGATCTTCCTTTGATTTAAATTTGATCTTACTTGTCTCTGTTCTAAAATTCATTCAGTGGTTCCTCATCTCTTCGTTAGAAACTTTGAAATCTTACTAGGATGTAAAGGCCTAGTCTTTGCTGGATCCTACTTTGTTGCTTTTTTCCTTTGTTTACATTAAATGCTGTGATTATACTAAACTTCCTGCTATGCTTTCACCCCCTAATCTTGGCACTCATTTTCTCTGCCTGAAACTCTTCCCATAACTTGAATTCCATTTTTAAAATTCTTTTTCTTTTCTTTTTTTTCTGGTCCTGGGGCTTGAACTCAGGGCCTGGGTTCTGTCCCTGAGCCTCTTTGTGCTGAAGGCTAGTGCTCTACCATTTGTGCCACAGGGTCACTTCTGTCTCTTTCTGTTTGTGTGGTACTGAGGAATCAAACTCAAGGCTTCATGCATGCTAGGCAAACACTCTACTACTAAGCCACATTCCCAGCCCTGAATTCCATTTACTTTATACAATATCTGCTTCATACTCTCCATTCATTCTTCTGTAATGTGACGCAAAGAGTATTGAGAGTGGAGGCCAAGGTTTAACTCCTAACCTTTGCTAAGAAATCTTGTGGAAATTCTTGACCTCTTCCAGCCTTCATTATCTTTATTGCCAAAGTGTGATAATGCCCACCTCTCTTATAAGCCCATTAAGAACATCTATCGACATTCTATGCACAAAAAAATTCTATAAGCATGTCAGCCAAAGATGTTTGGTGTGGCAACGTGGGTGATGACAACAAGAATGATCCAACCAAGGAAGCATTTAGCTTCACTGCTCAGGTGACCTTCCTGAACCATCCAGGCCAAATCAGTGCTAACTATGCCTCTGTCCTGGATTGTCATTCAGCGTAAATTGCTTGCAAGTTTACTGAGTGGAAAGAGAAACTTGAAAAGAGATCTTGTAAGAAGTTGGAAGCTAGTCCTAAATTCCTGAAGTCTAGTGATGCTGTCATGGTTCATATGGTTCCAGCAAGCCTTGTGTATGTGGAGAGCTTCTCTGACTATCCTCCTTTGGGTCATCTTGCTGTTTGTGATAGGAGACAGTTGCTGTGTGTGGCATCAAAGATGTGGACAAGAAGTCTGCTGGAGCTGGCAAGGCCACAAAGTCTGCCCAGAAATCTCAGAAGGCCAAGTGATTATTATTATTCCTAACGCCTGTAGCTTCAGCTTATTCAGTGGTGGAAGAAAAGTCTCAGAAATGTTTGTCTTAATTGGACATTTAAGTTTAATAGTGAAATAATGGATAATGATAACAATGCATCATAAAAACTTGAGAAGGAAAGGAAAAAATTCTATAAGCACTCATATTCCATGCTCATTAAATTGTTATGCATACTTCTGCTGCCTTCACTCCTCTTCCTTCTCACCTTTCTTGTGATCCTCAGCAGTTTTTCTGGAATGTTTTTCATGTAAAACTTTGTTTTTTTCAGGGGATGAAGATTTTTCTGAAGAGATAACAGAGATGTTTTTCCCAACACATCTCCTGCAAACCAGACAAACTGGCCAGGGTAAGTTATTACTTCTTGGTGATTGTGATTCATTTATTTGTGACACTTCAGTGAATAAAAACTGAGATAGTAACCATTTACAATATGGAAGTAAGAACAAAAGCCTTGCTCTTTGTTGGTGACTTGTGAGCTATGTTAATATCCAAGGTCAGAGTGGGCAAAGAGGTTCTATATCCAGAGAAATATTTAATACAACATATATTCCATTGCCTGCTCATGCACAGGACATGGGATGCTTTTTCCTTTTATACCTATCTTTCCCAGGCTCAGGAGACATTCTGTAAACCAGTAAGCCCCAGGCACACAATGCTCTCTGGACAGAGGGAACTGATATAATCAAGATGTCCTGTTTGCTCCTAAGTCCTAGGGTAAGGACCCTAATAATTGATCTTTTTGGTTGTTGTTGTTATTAGAAAATAAATTTTGTTATGGAATGTCTTGGGTAGAAGAAAGACATTCCTCAAGCAACAAAGTAGCAGAAAGTTCCAGGCCAGCCTGTGCTAGCAGGGTTTGACCTCAAAAAGAAAAAAAAACATAAAGAAATACATGTTTAAAATCTACTGAATGTAAGAAAGAAAGAGTACGGTTTCCTGTGAGTATATAATGTCAGAGAGTTTCCTGGAAACAGTAGCCTCTAAAATGGGATGATTGTTTTTCTTTATAGGGAAATAGTAATAACATTTATTATTATAACCACAATTCAGTGACATTCAGTACATTTCCAGTATTGTAGAACCATCACCTTTATCTTATCCCAAACATACCCATCACCCTTGACAAAAATTTTGGGCCATTAAACCATTCATGCCTCTTGCCTTCCCTCAACCCACAGTAGCCCTGAGTTATTTTCTGTGTCTGTGAACCTTCTTACTCTTGGTACTTTATTGTTGTAGTCTGAATGTTTGGATTTCCATAATTTTTCATATGGTAACACTTGATCTTTTATTCTTATCCCCTAATGTTTGCTTTCTCCATAAAACCCTCTCAGAACACTCCTCGGGAACTCATCTTCTGCAGTTCAAGTGCATCTCTTCACTATTCAATCTAGTATTGTTTAAAAATGGTCAAATTTAAGAAAAGTCATAAAAAGAATATAAACAGTATTTATGTGCTTTTTATGAAAATTCACTATAGTTAACATTTTCCTTCATTCGCTTAATCACTTATTTGTGTGTATGTTCTCTTTGTGGACATACATTTGAGATTAACTTGTATATATCATAGTCCTCTATTCCTACCTATTTTAATCTTGCTCTCCTCAGGATAAAAATGTCCCATTATTACATAGCCACAGTAGTTACCGGCTTCAGTAAATTAATCACAATGCCATACTTTGCTTAATCTTTGTCTATATTTCAGTCTTGACAATTGGCTCAATTCTGTCCCTGTCATTTTTTTCTCCAGTACTAATACCAGTACATGATCATGAATTATATATAGTTGTGTATACTTGATCTCCTATAGTCTATAATAATTCTCTGCTTTTCCTTTATACCATTACTATTTTTAACAACACAAGCACCTGCTTCCATTTAGTAGCTAGGATGAGAGGTATGAGTGACTGCTGACTAGCAAATGTAGAGTTCTTGAGGGTTAAATTGTGTTATTTGTTTTTGTTTTTGTTTTTGTTTTTTACAAAGTATGAGGCTCATTGTAAAAAATGCTCAGTGTTGTTGACCCCATATAAACTAGCTTATTATCCCAAATATACATGTAGATGTTCAATAAGCAGATATGTCTCTATATTTTTATTCTAGGTAATTTGCTAGGTGCTAGGGAAGTAATGATGAGAATGACATAGAACAATCACAAGAATAAAAGAAATCATGTTAATAAATATTTTTGAGGTCAATAATTCTCAATGTGGTCCCTATGTGGCAATTCTCGGAAGGCAGTTTTCAAATAATTGAAATTTTTGGCATAGAGATACAGGGTATAGCAGGGGCATTGGCCTGGTTGTCTGCAAACTAAGGGTGTAGGGAAAAGTGCACTGGAGCATGTGATTCTGGGAATAATTTTTTAATATTTTTGTTTACATTGTTTACCTTTTTTTCTCCAGGCTAGCAGGCTTCATACCTTGAGCCACAGCTTAATTACTCACTTTCTTTTTTCTTTGTTCATTTTTGCTGACCTTGGGGCTTGAACTCTTCTGCCTGGGCCCTGTCCCTGAGCTTCTTTTGCTCAAGGCTAACACTCTACCACTTCAGCCACAGCACCACTTCCAGCTTTTTCTGAGTAGTCTATTATGTTTCTCGGACTTTCCTTCCTTGCATCAAACTGTGATCCACAGAACTCAGCCTCCTGAGTATGAGTAGCTAGGATTACTGGTGTGACCCTTTGGCACCTGGCTAGGTTTTTCTTATGTTTTGGTTCTGGACCTAGGGCTTGAACACAGGGCCTGGTCAGTGTTGTTTAGTTTTTGTTTTTGATTTAAAGCTGATAGTCTATTTGAGCCAAAGATCACTTTCTGCCTTTTTGTTGTTGTTTTCATTCTTTGTGTTAATCCCAGGGCTTCAAAGTGGCCTGGCCAGTCTCCAGTGTCCATGCTTTCTCCCACTTCCGCCCCCCCCAAGTTAGCAGGCACTACATCTTTAGCCAGTGCACAACTCTTCCTTTTTATTTTTGGTGGTTGTTTTTATTTCTTTGTATTTGGCTTTTATTTATTTATTTATTTTGGCTGGTCATGGGGCTTGAACTCTGGGCCTGGGTGCTATCCCTCAGCACTTCAGCTCCTGGTCCTCTACCATTTGAGCCACAACACCACTTGCAGCTTTTTTTTCTGCTTATGTGATGTTGAGAAGTCGAACCAGGGCCTCATGCATCCAAAGCAAGCAGGCACTCTACCACTGAGCCACCTTCCCAGCCCTGGTTTTCATTTTTTTATGGTGATACTAGGGCTTGACCTGCCAGTCTTCTTGAGGTGTTGGGCTTTTTCCCCCCTCTAGGATGGAAGTTTTACAATTTGAGCCATAGCTCATCTTTTTTTTTTTTTTTGTTAATATAGTAAGGTCTGCTCCTGGATGGTGAGCAGACACCACACTCCTCACAGCAAAGTCTCCACCCAGTAACTGCGTTACCTAGGCAACTGGGACACCTGGAAGAAGTCACATTTGCATCCACTGAGGTCATATCTGAATTTGATGTGTCCACACCTTTCTCTGCCCGTACCCTAGATAAGGCCTAGCCCAGGCCCAGACACTCTCTCTCTACTCTCTCTCTGCTCTCTCTGCTCTTTTCTAGCTCTTTCCTCTCTCTTTCCTCTCTTTCCCAGCTCTCTCTCATTCCAAGGCCTTTCCCAGCCATGTGGAGTGCCAACCTTGCCTGGTCCCAGCAGGTCTACTGAATAAAACTACCCCTTACCTGAATAGCATGTGCATGGTGCTGTTTTTACTCGGCTATCTCTTTTTTTCAAACCTAACAAGTGAGATAAGTGTCCTATGGCTCTAACTACTCAGGAGGCTGAGATCTGAGGACCTCAGTTGGAAGCCAGCCCAGACAGAAAAGTCCTTGTGAGACTCTTATGTCCAATTAACCACTCAAAACCCAGAAGTGGCGCTATGGCACAAATGGCAGAGCACAAGGCTTGAGTACAAGAGGCTCAGGGACAGCGCACAAGTCCTGAGTTCAAGCCCCACAACTGTCAAAAAAGACAGAAAGGAAAAAAGAACTACAGGAAGCCAAGATGACTATCCAGAGAGCTTGGTATTGGCATAAGAACAGACATCAGGACCAATGGAATAGAATTGAAATCCCAGAAATGAACCTACAGACCTATAGCCATCTAATCTTCGATAAGGGAGCTAAAACAATAGAATGGAAGAACGACAGCCTCTTCAGTAAATGGTGCTGGTAAAATTGGTTAACTACTTGTAGAAAACTAAAGCTAGATCCTTATATATCACCTTGCACCAGAATCAACTCCAAATGGATCAAAGACCTCAAAGTTAATGCAGACACTTTGAAAACATTACAGGATAGAATAGGAGAAACCCTAGGTCTCCTCGGCTCAGGCCGAAATTTTCTGAATAGAGACCCGGAAACACAACAAATCAAAGAAAGGTGGGACAAATGGGATTGCATGAAGTTGCAGATCTTTTGCATGGCAAAGGACATAGCTAGCAAGATCAATAGAAAGCCCACTAATTGGGAGAAGATCTTCACTAGCCATACAACAGACAAGGGTCTCATATCTAAAATATACTTGGAACTCAAAACATTAAATCCCCCAACAACAAATCTGCAAAGAAAAAACAGCCCAATAAATAAGTAGGCTAAAGACTTAAAGAGAAACTTCTCTGAAGAAGAAAGAAGGATGGCCAATAGACACATGAAGAAATGCTCAGCCTCTCTAGCCATAAAAGAAATGCAAATCAAAACAACATTGAGATACCACCTCACTCCAGTTAGAATGGCAAAAATCAAGAACTCTAACAACAACAGATGCTGGAGGGGATGTGGACAGAAGGGAACCTTACTTCATTGTTGGTGGGAATGTAAACTTGTTCAACCACTTTGGAAAGCAGTATGGAGGTTCCTCAAAAGACGTCACATAGAGCTCCCCTATGACCCAGCAATCCAATTTTTGGGCATTTACCCAAATGTTTACAAACAAGACCACACTAACGCCAACAGCACAACTATGTTTATTGCAGCATTATTTACCATAGCTAAGATATGCAACCAAGCCAGATGCCCCTCAGTAAATGAATGGATCAAGAAAATGTGGTATATATACACAATGGAATTCTATGCCTCCATCAGAAAGATGACATTGCCCCATTTGTTAGGAAATGGAAAAACTTGGAAAACATTATATTAAGTGAAGTAAGCCAGGCCAAAAGAAACATAGGTCCCATGGTTTCCCTTATTTGCAATATCTAGTATATGTATGAGTCAAGCGGAAAAGGTCAGATAATGTAATGTTATGAAAATGAATCCTTAGATATGTATTTTAATGTTTTTTTTCTTTCATGCATTTGTTTCTAACACATTTATAAGATTATCTCTTTGTAGCTTTGTATGTCCCTCCCCCACAGTATAACCCTGCTTTCACTATATTTGATGTCATTATAAATTGTGTAGGAGATGGGGAAAAACAAGTCATTTAAGGATACAGGTAGACCTGTTGCAACAATGAGAAGTACAAGTTGTCATGTCGAAAACGAGCTTTACAATGTTGGTGGGGGGGAAAGCCGGGAGGATTGGGTGGGCGGTTGGGGGGGGAGGCTGGGAAGGGATGTGTAGTGTAAACAAAGGAGGAGGCTGCAATGCTTGATAAGAAATGTACGCATTAACCTGCCCATGTAATTGTAACACCTCTGTACAGTGTGTTCACAAAAAAAATAAAATAAAATAAAATAAAGAAAGAAAGAAAAAAAAAAGAAAGTTGAGAGCCAAGGTTCAAAGCCATCCTAGGCATGAAAATCAATGAGACGTTTTTCACCAATTAACCAGCAACAGGTAGGAAGCAGTAGAGCTCTAGCCTTGAGTAAAACTCAAGTTTTAGCCCAGGAGTAGCATAAATGAAAAGAATTCTCATTTACTTTCCTGCCCAGGCTGGATTCAAACCACAAGAACTTAACGGCGAAGTGACCTGCCAGACTCAGCTCCATCCAGGGAAAAGTCACCCAGCTCAGGCGCCAGCCATTGGAGTGCCTTGCCTCACTGGGTAACCAGAGCCAGAGGCTGCCCCTCCCTCTAGCAGCCACCACAATCAATTGAAAAACAGAAACCCTGAGAATGGCTCCAGGCTGGGCACTGTGAGCTTTATCACAAAATAGCCCCAGGGAAAAGCTACTGTTTTTTGAAAGGCCTCAACTCTACCCAGAACCTAGCCTCATCACCACATCCCCCACTTTTGTGATTCTCAGAGCAGATCACCCTCCCAGAAAACTAACCTGGGAGGGGGATCTCAAAAGCTTGGGTAAAGCAGAGCATTTTTCTGCCTCTTCCAACCAACCAACTTAAGAAACCAATCAAGCCACAGGACCTCAAGCTGACCAGAGACTCCAACAAGAGACTGGTTACAGACAAAAGGGAGATACAGGATTCTTCCCACACCTCCCCCCCCCAAAAAAAAAAAATCAAAAGACTTTTTTTTCTTTTTTTTTTTTTCTTCTTCTTTTCTTTTTTTTGCTTGTTTTTTGTTTTTTGTTACCATATATATATATATATATATATATATATATATATATAATAAATTTTTTCCCTTCTAAAACTTTTATTAATCTTTAATTTTTGCCTCTTCTGAAAAAATAATTGTTTTCCAGTAACTTTTTTTTTTCTCATCTTATAATTTTTATTTTAGGAATATGTGAATGAGCGTTTTCCTTTCTTTTCTTGTATTCTTTATCTTTTTCTTTCTTTCTTAATTATCTTTTTGTTTTTTGTCTAGCTCTACTGAACTTCTGATCTTTTCTTCTCCCTTTCCCATCCTTAAAGTTTTTCACATCTCCTCTATGTCCCTCCCCTTCTCTGAACATATTCACATTCCTCTCTAAATAGACGGTCTTTTAACCTCTATAATAACATTAATTTTTACGTTTCTATTTTTTTTCTGGTCTCTCTTCATTCCCCTTTCCGTCTCTTCTTTTTCTCTCTCTCTCTACTTGCATCCTACCCAACCCATTTCCTGCATTGTGATTAGGACATAGTTAACTCTCCCTGTGCCTCCCCACACCAATCTATTCCTATTTTTTACCCACATCTCTCCCTAATCCTAATAATTTCTGGTTTTCCAAATTCTTTTCTGCGGTTCGAAGTCCTTTAACATATAGTTGTTTGATGTTGAATAGATGTATCTGTTGAACTAGATTGTATCTGTAGACTATTGACTGTACAAACGCAAACTTTGGTTGATGGTTGCCTTAAGATAGTGTTCTAGCACAAAACTGGTGCAATCTTCATCTCAAATGGGCCGAGTAAGCCGGGAAAACACAAGAAAAATGGCAAATTCGGGTATCTCAATTCACAATCTTGATAATCATGGATTAGAACAGATAAAGAATAATCCAGAGGAGAGTTCCCAAATAGCTCTACAAACTCTAATAGCAAACATGATAAATGAGAAGTTTGACAATGTACAAAGGACTCTGTATGAGCGTGATAGGGAGAGAGAGGAGGCATCCCGGAAGTTTATACAGGAATATCACAAGCGTGAGGAAGCTACTCAAAAACTGATACAGGATTTGCGTGAACAACTTGAGAATACTCAAAGAGAAAGGGAGGAATGGCGTGAGCAGGCAGAGAACACTCAAAGAGAACTGCAGGAATCCCACAAACGGGAAGAAAAAGAACTGCAGGAATCCCACAGACGGGAGGAAGCTAATCAAAGAGTAATTCAGGAATTGAGAGACCAGGTAGAGAATACACAAAGATCACTAAAGGCATTCATGGAATCCATTAACAAAGAGCTGAAGGAAGTCAGGGAGACCACAAAGGGAATGCTGAATGGAACCCAACAGAAGGAATGGGAGTCCAAAGAAACCATAACCAATCAACTAAGTGATCTGAGAACAAACACTGAACACCAAATTAAGGAAGTAAAGAAATTCATACGAGACCTAAAACAGAGCTTCAACAAAGAACTTGAAGCCATCAAAGCTGACCAATTAGAAGGAAAAGAGATAAAAAACAAAGTAGAGAGTCTTGACAGCAGGTTAGACCATGCAGAAGATCGAATCTCAGGGATTGAAGACAGCCTAGATATTATAGAGAAAGAACATACAACCATCCAAGACAAGTCCAAGAAATATGATAGGTCTATCCAACACCTGGAAGACACCATCAGAAGGCCCAATCTAAGGATAATGGGTGTAGAGGAGCACGTAGAAACTGAAGTTAATGGTCTAGGAAATTTGTTTAACAGGATCCTAGCAGAGAACTTCCCAAACATACAAAAAGATAGGCCTATTCAGATACAAGAAGCTTTTAGAACCCCAAATAGACCAGACCAGAATAGGACATCCCACCATCACATTATAATCCACACAGGATCAACCCAGACCAAGGAAAAGATCCTTAAAGCTGTCAAGGAGGAAAGGGTAATGACCTATAAAGGGAAACCAATTAGAATTACCTCAGATTTCTCAGCAGAGACAATCAAAGCAAGAAGAGCCTGGAATGGCATATGCCATGCCCTAAAAATAAACAACTATCAACCAAGAATACTGTACCCAGCTAAACTCTCCTTCATAACTGAAGGCCAAATAAAAACCTTCCATAGCAAAGAAAAATTGAAACAATACATCTCCACCAAACCAGCCCTACAAAAGATTCTTAAAGATGTCCTACACATCGAAACCAACAAGACCGCAACAAAGGCCAAGAAACTGCACCCAAACTGAGAATCCAAGAACCTTAGGAAGAACCCAGTTTTCGCAGCCCCCAAGAAGGTGGATAACATGGCAGGAACTCCCAAATACCTCTCAGTCCTATCTCTTAACGTTAACGGACTGAACTCTCCAATTAAGCGACATAGACTGTCTAGTTGGATTAAAAAACAAGACCCTTCTATCTGCTGCCTGCAGGAGTCACATCTTGCCCGTAAAAACAAACACATTTTCAAGGTTAAAGGCTGGAACAAAATCTACCAAGCAAACGGCCCTCATAAACAGGCGCGAGTTGCAATCCTAATATCAGATAAAATAGACTTCAAATTAAAATTCGTGAGAAGAGATAAAGAAGGTCGCTACATACTAATTAAAGGATCTCTCCTTCAGGAGGATATTACAATTCTAAATATCTATTCGCCAAACAATGGAGCACCCAAATTTATCAAAGAAACACTACTTTCCCTCAAATCCCATATAGATTCAAAGACATTAATTGTTGTGGATTTTAACACACCACTCTCCCCACTAGATAGATCAACTCGGCAAAAACTCAACAGAGAAACCGCAGATCTAAACAGCTGCATAGATCAACTAGACTTAACAGACATTTACGGAACATTTCACCCAGCAGCATCAGAATACACGTTCTTCTCAGCAGCACATGGAACGTTTTCTAAAATAGACCATATTTTAGGCCACAAAGCAAACTTGTCTAAATTCAGAAACATTGAAGTTATACCTTGCATTCTCTCTGACCACAAAGGAGTAAAATTAGAACTCAACACCAAAAGCCACCAAAGAAAGTCCGGTATCACATGGAGGCTGAACAATACACTGCTGAATCATGAGTGGGTCATGGAAGAGATTAGAAAGGAAATTCAAATGTTCATGCTATTCAACAAAAATGAACACACAAATTACCAGCTCCTCTGGGACACAGCAAAGGGAGTACTCAGAGGCAAGTTTATAGCTCTGAGCTCCTACATCAACAAATTGGAGAGATCTGAAACTAACAATTTAATGACACATCTAAACCTCCTTGAAAAAGAACAGCAAGATAAACCCCAATCCAGTAGATGGAAAGAAATAATCAAAATTAAATCAGAATTAAATGAATTAGAATCCAAAAAAACTATAGAAAGAATCAACAAAACAAAGAGTTGGTTCTTCGAAAAACTTAACAAAATTGACAGACCCTTAGCAAACCTTATCAGAAAAAGGAGAGAACACACCCAACTTAATAAACTCAGAGATGAGAATGGAAACATCACCACGGAAACAACCAAGATTCAGAACATTATAAGGGAATACTTCTCAAAACTTTATGGTAATAAGTTTGAGAACTTGACAGAAATGGACCTTTTCCTAGCAAATATTGACATGCCAAAACTAAACCAAGAGGAGTTAAACTAGCTTAACAGGCCCATATCAAGCACTGAAATAGAAACAGCAATAAGAGTCCTCCCAGCTAAAAAAGTCCAGGACCAGATGGTTTTACAGCGGAATTTTACAAGGCCTTCAAAGCAGAGCTCACACCAATACTCCTCCAACTCTTCAATGAAATTGAAAGAGAAAGCTCACTACCCAACACATTCTATGAAGCCATCATAACTCTCATCCCAAAACCAGGCAGGGACTCATCAAAGAAAGAGAACTATAGACCCATTTCTGTGATGAACATTGATGCAAAACTTCTCAACAAAATTTTGGCCAATCGACTTCAACAATTCATCCAAAAAATCATACACCATGATCAAACAGGATTCATTTCAGGGATGCAAAGCTGGTTCAATATACGCAAATCAATTAATATTATTCATCACATCAACAGGAGCAAGAATAAGAACCACATGGTTATCTCAATAGATGCAGAAAAAGCATTTGACAAGATCCAACACCCCTTTATGATGAAGGTTCTCGAAAAATTAGGAATCCATGGAACATTCCTCAATACAATAAATGCTGTATATGACAAACCTACAGCCAGCATTTTACTCAATGGTGAATAACTAAAGCCATTTCCTCTTAACTCAGGAACAAGACAAGGATGCCCACTCTCTCCACTTCTCTTCAATCTAGTATTAGAATGCCTAGCTACAGCAATAAGACAATATGCAGACATAAATGGGATCCAATTAGGGAAAGAAGAAATAAAACTCTCCCTCTTTGCAGATGACATGATCTTGTATTTAAAGAATCCCATAGACTCCACTCCCAAATTACTCAAGCTGATTCAAAACTTTGGCAAAGTAGCAGGTTATAAAATTAACCCCCAAAAATCAATGGCTTTTCTATATGCCAACAATGAGAAAAGTGTGGCTGAAATTAGGAAAGCAACTCCATTTGTAATAGCCCCACAAAAAATAAAATACCTAGGAATTAACTTAACCAAAGAAGTGAAGGACCTCTATGATGAAAACTTTAAAATCTTGAAAAAGGAAATCAACACAGAACTTAAAAAATGGCAAAACCTCCCATGCTCCTGGATTGGCAAGATTAACATCGTGAAAATGGCAATACTTACATTCATATGGAACAATAAAAGACCCCGAATAGCAAAAACACTTCTCAACGGAAAGAACACTGCTGGAGGAATATCAATACCAAATTTCAAACTCTACTATAAAGCCATAGTAATCAACACAACTTGGTATTGGCATAAGAACAGACCTCAGGACCAATGGAATAGAATTGAAAACCCAGAAATGAACCTACAGACCTATAGCCATCTAATCTTCGATAAGGAAGCTAAAACAATAGAATGGAAGAAAGACAGCCTCTTCAGTAAATGGTGCTGGCATAATTGGTTAACTACATGTAGAAAACTAAAGCTAGATCCTTATATATCACCCTGCACGAGAATCAACTCCAAATGGATCAAAGACCTTGAACTCAAAGCAGACACTCTGAAAACATTACAGGATGGAATAGGAGAAACCTTAGGTTTCCTTTGCTCAGGCCGAAATTTTCTGAATAGAGACCCGGAAGCACAACAAATCAAAGAAAGGTTGGACAAATGGGATTGCATAAAGTTGCAGAGCTTCTGCAGGGCAAATGACATAGCTAGCAAGATCAATAGAAAGCCCACAGATTGGGAGAAGATCTTTACTAGCCATACAACGGACAAGGGTCTCATATCTAAAATATACTTGGAACTCAAAAAATTAAACCACCCAACAACAAATCTTCAAAGAAACAACTGCCCAATAAATAAGTGGGCGAAAGACTTAAAGAGAAGCTTCTCTGAAGAAGAAAGAAGGATGGCCAATAGACACATGAAGAAATGTTCAACATCCCTAGCCATAAAAGAAATGCAAATCAAAACAACATTGAGATATCACCTCACTCCAGTTAGAACAGCAAAAATCAAGAACTCTAATAACAACAGATGCTGGAGGGGATGTGGACAGAAAGGAACCTTACTTCATTGTTGGTGGGAATGTAAACTTGTTCAACCACTTTGGAAAGCAGTATGGAGGTTCCTCAAAAGACTTCACATAGATCTCCCCTATGATCCAGCAATCCCACTTTTGGGCATTTACCCAAATGTTTACAAACAAAACCACACTAAAGCTACCAGCACAACTATGTTTATTGCAGCATTATTTACCATAGCTAAGATATGGAACCAACCCAGATGCCCCTCAATAGATGAATGGATCAAGAAAATGTGGTATATATACACAATGGAATTCTATGCCTCCATCAGAAAGAATGACATTTCCCCATTTGTTAGGAAATGGAAAGGTTTGGAAAAAATTATATTAAGTGAAGTAAGCCAGGCCCAAAGAAGCATAGGTCCCATGGTCTCCCTTATTTGCAATATCTAGTATAGGTATGAGTCAAGCGGAAAAGGCCAGATAATGTGATGTTAGGAAAATGAACCCTTAAATATGTATTTTAATGTTTTCGTTTCTTTCATGCATGTGTTTCTAATGCATTTATAAGATTATTTCTTTGTTGCTTTGTATGTCCCTCCCCCACAGTGTAACCCCCGCTTTCACTATATTTGATGTCAGTATATCATGTGGAGGAGATGGGGACAAACAAGTCGTTTAAGGATTCAGGTGGACCTGTTGCAACAATGAGAAGTACAAAATGTCATGTCAAAACCAGCTTTACAATGTCGGTGTGGGGGGGGGGGAGGGGGGTATAATTGGGTGGGGGGAGGGGGGTAAAATTGGGTGGGGGGAGGGGGGAGGCAGGGAAGGGAAGTGAAGGGTAAACAAAGGAGGAGGCTGCAATGCTTGGTAAGAAATGTATGCATTATTCTGCCCATGTAATTGTAGCCCCTCTGTACAATATGTTCTCAAATAAAATAAAATACAATTTAAAAATAAAAAAAATAAAAAAAAAAAAAAAGAACAGCAAAAATCAAGAACTCTAACAACAACAGATGCTGGAGGGGATGTGGACAGAAAGGAACCTTACTTCATTGTTGGTGGGAATGTAAACTTGTTCAACCACTTTGGAAAGCAGTATGGAGGTTCCTCAAAAGACTTCACATAGATCTCCCCTATGATCCAGCAATCCCACTTTTGGGCATTTACCCAAATGTTTACAAACAAGACCACACTAAAGCTACCAGCACAACTATGTTTATTGCAGCATTATTTACCATAGCTAAGATATGGAACCAACCCAGATGCCCCTCAGTAGATGAATGGATCAAGAAAATGTGGTATATATACACAATGGAATTCTATGCCTCCATCAGAAAGAATGACATTTCCCCATTTGTTAGGAAATGGAAAGGTTTGGAAAAAATTATATTAAGTGAAGTAAGCCTGGCCCAAAGAAGCATAGGTCCCATGGTTTCCCTTATTTGCAATATCTAGTATAGGTATGAGTCAAGCGGAAAAGGTCTGATAATGTGATGTTAGGAAAATGAAACCTTAAATATGTATTTTAATGTTTTTGTTTCTTTCATGCATGTGTTTCTAACGCATTTATAAGATTATTTCTTTGTTGCTTTGTATGTCCCTCCCCTACAGTGTAACCCCCGCTTTCACTATATTTGATGTCAGTATAACATGTGGAGGAGATGGGGACAAACAAGTCGTTTAAGGATTCAGGTGGACCTGTTGCAACAATGAGAAGTACAAAATGTCATGTCAAAACCAGCTTTACAATGTCGGTGTGGGGGGGGGGGAGGGGGGTATAATTGGGTGGGGGGAGGGGGGTAAAATTGTGTGTGGGGAGGGGCGAGGCGGGGAAGGGAAGTGAAGGGTAAACAAAGGAGGAGGCTGCAATGCTTGGTAAGAAATGTATGCATTATCCTGCCCATATAATTGTAGCCCCTCTGTACCGTATGTTCTCAAATAAAATAAAATACAATTAAAAAAAAATAAAAAAGAAATGCAAATCAAAACAACATTGAGATATCACCTCACCCCAGTTAGAACAGCAAAAATCAAGAACTCTAACAACAACAGATGCTGGAGGGGATGTGGACAGAAAGGAACCTTACTTCATTGTTGGTGGGAATGTAAACTTGTTCAACCACTTTGGAAAGCAGTATGGAGGTTCCTCAAAAGACTTCACATAGATCTCCCCTATGATCCAGCAATCCCACTTTTGGGCATTTACCCAAATGTTTACAAACAAGACCACACTAAAGCTACCAGCACAACTATGTTTATTGCAGCATTATTTACCATAGCTAAGATATGGAACCAACCCAGATGCCCCTCAGTAGATGAATGGATCAAGAAAATGTGGTATATATACACAATGGAATTCTATGCCTCCATCAGAAAGAATGACATTTCCCCATTTGTTAGGAAATGGAAAGGTTTGGAAAAAATTATATTAAGTGAAGTAAGCCAGGCCCAAAGAAGCATAGGTCCCATGGTTTCCCTTATTTGCAATATCTAGTATAGGTATGAGTCAAGCGGAAAAGGTCAGATAATGTGATGTTAGGAAAATGAAACCTTAAATATGTATTTTAATGTTTTTGTTTCTTTCATGCATGTGTTTCTAACGCATTTATAAGATTATTTCTTTGTTGCTTTGTATGTCCCTCCCCCACAGTGTAACCCCCGCTTTCACTATATTTGATGTCAGTATAACATGTGGAGGAGATGGGGACAAACAAGTCGTTTAAGGATTCAGGTGGACCTGTTGCAACAATGAGATGTACAAAATGTCATGTCAAAACCAGCTTTATAATGTCGGTGTTGGGGGGGAGGGGGGTATAATTGGGTAGGGGGAGGGGGGAGGCTGGGAAGGGAGGTGAAAGGTAAACAAAGGAGGAGGCTGCAATGCTTGGTAAGAAATGTATGCATTATCCTGCCCATGTAATTGTAGCCCCTCTGTACAGTATGTTCTCTAATAAAATAATATTAAAAAAAATCACACACACAAAAAAAGATGAAGCATATCTTGTCCTTGGGTAGGTGTTAAAGGAGACATGGAAAGAGGCAAAGGAATAGGGAGTAGATGGCTTGGAAAATACAACATAAGATTCAATGCACATATGTGAAAATGGAACTAGGAAAGAAAGGGGATGGGTGGGGTTTTTATCGATTAGAAGAGTCGATGGAAACTATGAAAAAGTCTAAGAGGCATTGTAAAAACCAATTGATACATTGTACAACTGTTTAAAAAAATATCCATGAGGCCTGTAATTCTAATTACTCAGGAGGCTGTGAAATGAGGATTGTGGTTTGAAGCCAGCCATGGCAGAAAAGTTCATGAGACTCTTATCTCCAACAAACTACTCAGAGAAGGCTGGAAATACTGCTGTGGCTCAAGTTGTACAGGGCTAACCTTCAGCACAGAGAGGTTTTGGAACAGCACTTTGATCTTGATTTGAAGTGCCAAGACAGGCACAAAAACAAAACAAAACAAGATAAAACAAAAGAAAAAAAAGAAACAAACCAAAAACAAAAAAGATCTTAATTTTTATATTTTTGAAAATTACAAGAAAAACCCATGTTCCACCTACTTCAAATAGTTAGATAATATACATTATATGGCTATGATTGTGATGGATGGAAATTTTCTCATTCATGTAGCATCTAATGTTCATTCGAGGCATGGTTTTTCATGCCTCCCAGGCTATGACTTGTGTAGGCTGAGGTTATGGGCTTGGAGCTGCAGATACTGATACCCTTCTCAACCAGTGTTTCACCTCTTAACAGGGCAGTCATACCCAAGGGCTCCTTTAACTTCAGCTTCATGACCTCTTCGTGGTCCTGAGGGCCCAATTGTGGGTGCCATCCTGGATACCTGTGATTTGAAGTAAGTTCATCCTACTCATCCTCTATGCCAAAAGAGTCAAGTGTGAGAGGGTTTGCAGACATTTGAAGTAATGTACATACACGGTGCTTCAGTGGCCCCACATACCTACCCAGCATATGCCTGTGTATCCTAGGATTATTGGTCTGGATCAGGGGATGCTTCCAACATATTCCCTAACTAGTGCTTCACCTGCTAAAGTGAATACATGATTGAGAGCCTCTTGTTTACCTTAAGGAAATCTAAATTCCTGATCTGTGCCACGCCACAGCAGATGCCATCCCACATGCCCCCCATTTCATTTTATGTTAGACCTTTCCTTCCACACTGTGGGAACCAAATCACTGGTGAGCAGTTGTGCATGTATGTACACACATTCACACTAAGGCATGTACATAGTGTCAGATTTGACTGGTTGTGTACTATATATTATAGTACCCAAGTGAAAGAAGACTTGGAGATTCCTTGACTACAAGCTATCCTGTTTTGCTATTTAGCTGTGTCCTGTATAGCCCAGGGTTGTGGGATTCGAAGTGGGCATGCATCCACCCTCCACAACCAGTGCTCCTCTGTCGCTACCGCCTCGACCAGCAAGGAAGACGCGACACCGGACTCTTCTCTCTGCAGTTTATTCAGGACCTTTTTGTAATCTTCTGACCCCAACCCCGGGGAGAATTCCCCACAGCCTTAAGTACCCACTGGGTAGCCAACCCTGATACGCCACGTGGGAACCGCCAATAGGTTCAGGTGCGCGGAAGCAAGCCAGATTCTTTGCCTTAGCCATATCAGGAGTTGTTTACCACAAAGAGCACTCGCCATCGGGAAGGCGGAGGGCGGAAGCTGGCACCATCTTCCAGGTGCGGCCTCTCCCAGCTCTCTACAGTTCCCCCTTTTTTGTTTAAAGAACACAGATGAGAACAGAGGTCTGATCCCTGTTGTGCAATTGCAAGGACTGCATACAAGCCTTCTCCCAGAGGGCACCTTCTCTAGGGATGACTCAGCCTGTCCATTGATTCGTTTTTCACAAGGACGGGAAAAGGCGAATCGAACCCGTGTGCAATCAAACATGCTCTCCTCGAGGGCAAAACTCATGCCTCTCGACTGCAGTACTTTGGCTTTGCAATCTGTGTTCATTGTTTTAGGGTGGCAAGCCACGCTTAGGGGGACTGACCTGCTCCAATGACTGTAAAGGCTTGGATAATCATGGCTGCACTGCGACGCTGAGAACCTCTAATTTGGCAAATGCACCACAGACATACCAAGGAGGCTAACACCAGAAAGCCTATCAGGGCTCCCAAACCCGCCCCCTCCTTGAGATGAATCATAGCAGCGGAGATCCATGAAGATAACCCCTCCGCCAATCCGGCATCCACTCGGGTCGAGTTCACCATGACGATGGCAACCCTGAGCTGTTCCATCAGGCTGTCGAACTCCCCAGTTCAATTACCTAAAAGATAACTAGACAACTGTTTAGACAAATTTGCAGCGTTTTTTGAATAGGTTTTTTCCTGGGCCTGAACTCTGGGCCTGGGCGCTGTCCCTTAGCTCTTCAGCTCAAGGCTAGCACTCTTACCACTTGAGCTACAGCGCCACTTCCGGCTTTTTTCTCTTCTTGCTTATGTGGTGCTGAGGAATCGAACCCAGGGCCTCAGGCATGCAAGGCAAACGCTCTACCACTGAGCCACCTTCCCAGCCCCATTCTTCTGGGTTAATTGCACCACAGCAGCAGCTAATCCAGCATTAGTTAGTGGTCCGCCCAGCTCTCTGCAAACTAGTCCCCTATTCTTATATGGGGTTATGGCGGCTCTGCATTCCTTAGTACACTGCTCGTAAACAAGCTGTTTAATTAATGGCATGGCTGCGTCTGGGTCACCAAAAATTCTGCCAGCGGCCTCGACCATACGAGCAACAAAGTCCGAAAACGGCTCCATAGAGCCCTGCAGGATTTTGGTGAGATTGCCACTCACTTCGCCTTTATTTGGTAAGGCCTTCCATGCCTTTATGCCAATTTTATTGATTTGTTCATAAACTTGAACCGGGTAGCCTATCTGCTGATTGGCGAATCTCCCCTGTCCAAGCAGCATATCTCTGTCCCAAGCTGGGTTCCCCGCAGCCTGATTGGCTGCAGCCTCTTCACTAGCAAATTCAATCAAAAAGGCCTTCCAATCTAAATACTGACCTGGGCTCAACCAAGCTCGTGCGAGCCCACTCCAATCACCGGGTGTCATGCAGTGTCTGTTTAGGGCCTCCACCTGGGCTACAGTAAAGGAGGCTGTGATTCCGTATGTCCGCACAGACTCAGCTAAAGATTTTATAACCTTAAAATCTAAGGGTTCATGATACCGCTGTCCCTGTGGATCCTGAAATATTGGACAGGCTAGATGTAACTCGGTTCTGACCGCTTTCCACATGCCTGGGCTGAAAGAACAGCCGGGGCTGCCACTTCCAGGGTCCTCCGCATAGAGCGGAGGGGCCGAAGGTGTGGGACGGTGCACGGAAGGCATGCATTCGTCTTTATCTGGGTCCTCTCTCTCCTTCCCTTTCCTCCTCTTTCTTATCTTTGTTTTTTCTATTTGTTCTATGAGTGATTGTAGTTCCTCTGAGTCTGTAGACTCAGAGGTCTCTAGTTCGGCAAAATCAGGGTATGACCCCCCCTGCTCTCCTCCTTTTTGCTGTCTGCCCTTTCTGATCTTTCTTCCTGCAGCATTTCTAAGGCGGCCTGACCATTCTCTACCGCCTCACTGCAACGCTGGTCCTCGAGACAGCCTCTTATCAGTTTCCATATTGGTCTCACTCCGCTCTTAAGCATTCCTTGTTCAGAGGCAAAATCTAGGTCCCTCACTAGTTTCTCCCAAGAGGCCACCGTGAGGCTTCCAGAGACAGCGAACCATGGGGCAACGGTGTCACATTCATTCAAAAATCTCTCTAAAGTACTCTTTTTTATTTTTAACTTTTTTGAGTGCAGTAGCTCATTGAGAGCCAAAAAAATTGGGTGCGAAAAAGAAGCGCCCATGTTTTAAACATTTGAAGCTGGTAAACAAACTTTTACTTTCACTTTTGGCTACTCTATTGACTAGCCCCGGGTTCTCACTCTCTCTTTATCTACCGAGAAGAGCAAAAATCCCCCCCCCCGCTCTTGTGGCGGATTCCCCTTTTACCTGGGGACTTACCCCCGCTTTTGTCGCGGATTCCCCTTTTACCTGGGGACTTACCGGTGCACCACCCTGACCACAGAGAGTTCTGAGTCCTCATTGGGGTTATGGCTGAGTCCCCGTACGGGCCACCACGTGTCGCTACTGCCTCGACCAGCAAGGAAGACGCGACACCGGACTCTTCTCTCTGCAGTTTATTCAGGACCTTTTTGTAATCTTCTGACCCCAACCCCGGGGAGAATTCCCCACAGCCTTAAGTACCCGCTGGGTAGCCAACCCTGATACGCCACGTGGGAACCGCCAATAGGTTCAGGTGCGCGGAAGCAAGCCAGATTCTTTGCCTTAGCCATATCAGGAGTTGTTTACCACAGAGAGCACTCGCCATCGGGAAGGCGGAGGGCGGAAGCTGGCACCATCTTCCAGGTGCGGCCTCTCCCAGCTCTCTACACTCCTCCTCCTACAGGGAGAGCATACCCAAAGCCCTTTTCTTTCCCTTTTGGACTAACATCTTGCAGGTCCTTCTCTGAAGGCCCAGGTGACAGTGCCATTCCAGATGCTCTAGTTTCTAGGCAAATAGGACCACTCTCCCTTTGTGGTAACTGAATATTTGTGTGGGGTTGAGTGAGTATATCATTGTGCTTGTGTATACACCAGTTTGTGGAACACAAGGACCTGTGGCAAGATTTTCCCACTTGGGTGCTGATGCCAGCCCAAGGAAAAAAAGGCTTAGAGAGTAGGTCTTTCATGTCTCCCTTGCAGAGTATGGCCTGTGCTGCTTGGGATTATGGGGCTGGAGTTTGGCATGGTGCTGCACTTTCTAACCAGGGCTTATCCTGTTACAGGGAAGCCATACAAGGCGGCCAGTTTTTCTTCATTTTGGGACCTCTGGCTTCTTGGTATGAGTCAGCCCAGGTGCAGCTATATGTGCGTATGTCCTTCTCAGTAAGTGGTTCCACTCCCGGTTGGAACTGTGGGAATCCAGTTGTGATATGGGTTATGCATGTGTGTATACACATTCACAGGAGGGCACAAATGTGGTGCCAGAGTGGCCTTTTTGTGCAATATATTGGATCCAGAAGAAGGGAAGCCATAGCTTGTCCTTTTTCCTTAGCTGGCTAATTTCAGTGTAGCCTTGGGAGGCCTTCAATTCAAAGTAAGTGATTCCATTCCCTCCTCTGTCCTGTGAAAATGAAATCATGGGTCAGGGATTTTGTGCATGTGTATACACATGTTCCCATGAAAGCACTTAACTTATTTTTAAATTAGATAGGTCCTAGGTGTTTTTGGACCCAAGAGAAAAAGGCTGGGGTTGGAGACTGTAAAACATCCCTTTCACAGGCCTGTGGAGACCGGCTTATACGCCTGGAACTTGAGGTGCTGCCCACCTTCCTAAATAGTGCTTACTACTGCTAAAGAGAGGTCGTGCCTGGTAGCTTGTTCTTCACCGTGTGGACTACTGTCTTGCTGGTCCCTTCTGATAGGCCTATGCGCCAGTACACACTTTCATAAGAGGGCACATACATGATGCCAGATAGGCCTGATTGTGGGCATATTGGGCCAGGCCCTGTGTCCATACCCCTGTAATGCCTTTGTAGCTTGGGGTTATTAACTTGGATCTGGGTATGTTGCTACCTCCCTAACTAGTCGTTTACCTTGTACAGTGACTTCATAGTGAGGACCTCTTCTTGATCATGTAAAGGAACTCTTTATTCATGATTTGTCAGCCTCAGAGACAGTGCCATCTGAGATATATCCATTTTCATGTAAAGATTGCTTCCACCCTGCCATTCTATGGGAACCCATTCATGGAATGTGGACACATGATTGTGCCTATGTGGTGCCAGTTGGACTAAGGGTGGGCTCTAGAGGGCAGAAGAGATGGCACATTGGAGCTCGGAGTATGTCCACCACCCTTCCCAACTATAGCCTATATACTGGGATTATGAGTCCTGAGCAGGGGATACTGTTGCTCACCCCATCCAGTGCTTCCCCTTCCACAAAGAGGTCATGGCCATTAGCCTGTTTTTCTTAATCTTGCAAACCTCTAGCTTCATGATTTGTGTTGTCCTAGATGCAGGTACCATTTGCAGATGACCCCAATTCAAAGGAAGCTGTTCCTCTCCTGCCCTTGCCCTGTGGGAACTGAATTGCAAAACAAAAAAGAAAACATTACGAACTAGTAAGTAGTGGGGTACTTGAAGTTATTTCACAAATGAGGGTCCTTATTAAGGCTTCTTACCCCCTTTTTTCTTCCTTGAAAAATTTTCCAGTGTACTAAAAATCATCACAAATACTTATGACAGTGCATATTAAATGTGATGTCCTTCATATTATGTATGAACATTTTCTTCATGAATTTTAGTCAGTGGTGTTTGATAACTTTTACTCCTCTATATGCAGTTTGCATAATGATAAAGTTTGTATCCATATCCACATATATTCTTATATAATCCTTCTCCAATCATTTGGTATTGTCCAGTATATTTTTAACTTTTCCCTAGTCTGACAAGTGTGGTATCTCTTTATTGTTCCTGACAGAATATTTTTCATAAATCTTGCCACATCACATATGCCTTTTCTTGTGAATTGCATGCTCAGATATTTTATTCAATATCATGTATCCTATCTGTCATCTTCTTGATTGAAATGTTCCTTTGTTGAATACATACTATTTAAATGTCTTCAGTCTTAAGAGAGGATGTTTATATTTTTTTTTGATGTTACTTACTCAACCAAAGGTGTTGCTGTAATGTAAACTTATTGATATTTTCCTACCTTTGTATTCATTTCCTTGGGGAAAATCTCCATTCTTAAAATGCACTCTTATTTCATTCTTAAAGCTTTTAAGTGTTGCTTTCTACCTTTGTTTTTAGGAATTGTTTGCTACGGCTTTAAGTTAAGGTCTATTTTGTATCTTATTCCATATAAATAGCTAGCTCATCCAAATAGCTATTTATTGAATAGTCTAATGTCAAATCTCAGGATTCTACATAGGCTTGTTCTCAGTTCTCTACCCTATGTAATACTTTTTCTTCAGCTGTAATACCAGATTGTCTTGATTACTAGGCTTTAGTGTAACAAATCCTCATTTTGAGTTATGGTGTGTCCCCAAAATTGTTCTTTCATATTCTTTGTGTCTTTTGATCTTTAGAAATCCTTCCTCTCCTCTGTTAGTGGGGACCAAACACCGAGTCTCTTGCATTTAAGGCAAGCACTCTACCACTCAGCAACTCACCTCATAACTTTGAGGAACAACAGTCACTGGGTCCAGGTGAGGTTTGGGGAAGTTTCCCTCTATCAGTAGGAACTCTTGACTTAGGGTCCTTGGTCACAGAATAAACATTTGCAGAGTAGTCACCATGGTAAGAAAACTTGGCAATACTTTATTGAGTTAGCAAGCAAACAAACAGATAAGCAGATAAACAGAAAGACAGAGGCACACTCAGAGTGTGAGTGCTCTTAACGGTAGACGCAAAGAGCTCTTTGACATCAGGGGCATTTATATAATAAAAGCAAGTCCTGTCATAAAGCGATATATATAGGTGTTTATCTTTGCTCTTAATCACTCTGGGGTTACACCATCTGAGTTCTTGGTTATTTGGTGATACAGTCTTTAGTGTATTTCTTTTTTTCGGGGGGAGGGTCCAGTCATGGGGCCTGAACTTTGGGCCTGGGCGCGGTCCCTCAGCTCTTCAGCTCAAGGCTAGTGTTCTACCACTTGAGCCCCAGCGCCACTTCTGGCTTTTTTCTTTTTTCTTATGTGGTGTTGAGTAATCGAACCCATGGCCTCATGCATGCAAGGCAAGCACTCTAACACTGAGCCACCTTCGCGGCCCCTTTAGTGTATTTCTTACAGGAAAGAATGCGTATATTTTTGCCATAGAACAGATGCTTATCCTTAAGATGATGAACGCACCCTGAGTTAGAAGCAAAGAAGATAGTGCATGTATGTTTCTAAATGTATTGTTTCTATCAGAGTTCCTAGATGTCATTTTCCAGGTCTCATTTTTCCTAAGCTATCCAGCCTGAAACTATAAAAAGTCCTGATAAGACTTCTCAGAAAATTGCATTCAATTTATAGATTGATTTGATAGAAAACAATACATTCTTTAGATATTGAGTATTCCCATGAATGATTTTTTTTTTTGGGTCCGGTCATGGGGCCTGAACTCTGGGCCTGGGCACTGTCCCTCAGCTCTTCAGCTCAAGGCTAGTGCTCTGCCACTTGAGCCACAGAGCTACTTCTGGCTTTTTTCTTTTTGCTTATGTGGTGCTGGGCAATCGAACCCAGGGCCTCAAGCATGCAAGACAAGTGCTCTACCACTGAGCCACCTTCTCAGCCCCCCATGCATGATTTTGACATAGCTGTATTTAGCTGTTTTTCAGTTATTTTTAATAATTAATGTTTGTTACATAGTATTATATATCTTTTGTAGGATATGCTTCTTGGTGTGTTTTTGTTCGTTTGGTTTGGTTTGAACAACATGGGGAATTGAACTGGTGTGTGGGAGGAAAGCATTCTACCACCTAAGCCACAATATAGCCATGTTAGTAACTATTGAAGCTACTTAAAATAATCATCCATCTTATAATTTGTTATTTTTACCTTTTTTTCATCCTGGGGTACTTGGTATAGGAGTCTGGTTTTTGTGTGTGTGTGTGTGTGTGTGTGTGTGTGTGTGTGTGTGTGTGTGTGTGTGTGTGTGTGTGTATGCACATGCATGCATATAAGTGTATATGTGCCAATACTGGGGCTTGAATCCTCTTAACTTTTTCCAGCCAAGGTTAGCATTTACCATTTGAGCATGTATGCACCTTCAGTGTGGCTTTTCTGGTTAAATCCTACTCAGGAGGCTACAAATGGCAGTTCAAAGCCAGCCTGGGCAGAAAAGTCCAGTAGTCCTATGAACTACTTTGAAAAACTACTATGAAAAACCTGGAAGTGGTACTATGGCTCAAAAATAGTGCTCAAGCTTTGAATTGAAGCCCTCAATCCTTAGGGCCAGCACATACAAAAATTAATGAACTTTGAATTGTCTAACCATGATGTATTTACACCATGATCTACAGATCTCAGCCTCTCAAGTAGGTAGCATTGTAGGTGTGATCCTGTAGTAATAATAAGTCATTTATTATTGTTACTAATGGATATTTTTTAAAGACATAAGTGTATGCTAGTGGCTCAAGTCTATAATCCTAGCCAGTCAAGAGGCTGAAGTTTAAGAATCTTTGTTCAAAGCTGACCCAAGGGAGAAAAATCTATGTGGCTTATCTCCAATTAACAATCAAAAAGTTGGAAACACAGCTGTAGCTTTAGTGGCATAGTAGTAACCTTAAGCAAAAATGCTTAGGGACAGTGCCCAGACCCCGAGTTCAAGTCCCAGAATCAGCCCCCAAAATTAAAATAAATAGAACACAAAATAACTCCAGGTATGGCTAGTGATAGTATGCCTAGTTTGCATGAAATTCTGAATTTGATTGCCACCAGCAAGAAAAATACACAAACCAAGAAAAAATGTTTCCAAAGCCAGAGGGAATTTTTTACTGATCCTTACTAACAGACAATTTTTTTCTTACACAATTTCATTTAGAACGTTAGCCCAAGGCAGGTGCTAGTGGCTTGGCTCATGCCTGTAATATTAACTACTCAGGAACTTGAGAATTGAGGATAGTGGTTCTTGAGACTTTTCAATAAGCTACTCAAAAATAAGTGGAAGTGACCCTATGGCTCAAGTGATAGAGAGCTAGCCTTGAGCTCAAAGAAGCACAGGTACAGGGGCCAGGCCCAAAGTTCAAGCTTCATGGACAACAAAAATAAAAATAAAAAGCCAAACAATAACTCCAGTAGAAGAGAAATGATTATGCAATGACTACTTTAGCAAGAATGCATTTCTCAGTTTAGAATGAGGTTTCACTTTGTATAACGTTATAAATATAAGATAATTAAATTTCAAGTAATTATTTAACTTCACTATCCACTAAGTTGGAGTGTTGATCTATATGTTAAATAACAGTGAGTTATAGAAACATGAAAGACGTACTTGAGGCAATGATAAGGGGAGTTGAAGAAATCAATGTTGTTTTGAGAGCAACTCAGGTTGAAGCTGACCACCTAGGTAGGTCTTCAGGAGACTAAGGCTGTTTCTCATTTCTAAGATCCCTCTCCTTGGCTGGGCCCCTCCCATTGAGTTTAATCAAAGATTAGGTTAGGTGTGGGGAAAAGCAGCAGCTTGTATTGAAGGTTTTAAAAAAATAAACCCTCTTTTTTGTGTTTAAATGTAGGAACTAGAGAAGTCGTTGGTTCACAGGACTCTGCATTTGAAAGAACTTCCAACTATGAAGGCCAACCTGAGCCACATATTCCAGAGAAGGACATGATGTTGGCACAGGAACAGATAGAATATTTGCAGAAGAATTTTATGTGGTGCTTAATTTATTAAGCCTTTCTTGTTTATGTTTGATGTAACCTGCTAGTAATAGATGTGAAATGAGTAAAGGATCTGTTGGCCACCTAAATTTGTTACTTCAGCAAAAGTATATCTGATCATGCTAAACCTTAGGTTTCTAAGAGGAAGAAAAAGATGTAAGTCCTTCAAGATGCTAACAAAACTGAATTCACAATCCATTAATTGGAGGGAAGGGCACTTTTTGTTGGCAATTTTAAATATCCAATTGCATTTTTCCATGCAGGTGACTATCAGCAAAGAGGAGATTGAAGGGGGCTCAGAAGGTGGCTCAGTGGTATAGTACTTGCTTCAGATGCATGAGTCCCAGGGTTCAATTCCTCACAGACATATAAACAGAAAAAGCCAAAAACTGGCACTGTGGCTCAAGTGGTAGAGCGCTAGCCTTGAACTGAAGAATTGAAGGACAGTACCCAGGGTCAGAGTTCAAGCCCCACAACCGACAAAAAGAAAACTAAAAGAGGAGATTGAAGACACTCAGTTCATGGATCCTGTTGAATGAAGACTATAAGGAGCTGTGTGGATAGCTGGTGCTGATGGAAAACAGTTCTACAGACAGCAGACAGCAGTATCATTGAAGAAAGGGTTGAGAAGTTTCAGAAGGTGAACCAGCAGTATGAAGGCAGGTGTAGTTACGACATCCTTCTCAATGCTGAGAATCTCATGCTATAGGTATGTTTTGTACAAGAGTTGAAGAGACTTTCGAACTACTTTTCATCTTTCTGAGGGAAAAGAGAAGATTGCTGAGAGATGAGAGGGGTGAGCCACTCATGGCTAAGCATATATTGAGAACAGGTGTTTTTCTGGGTTGGCAAGTCTGATAAGAGGAGGGGCTTATGTCTCTTGAAGTATCTTGGTGTCTCAGACCAGTGAAGGAGTCTAGTTATTATTGCCCAAGGGCAGAAGTCATCCCGAGTAAAGTTGGTAATTTCATGTGGTCACTAGGCCTCAGATGTAATGTAGCTTAGTAATATAACAGGAGTGATGTTCTTTGAGTTATTTGAAACTGAGTTATATTCTCTTGGGACTCCCAAGTAAATTAGAATAGAAGCTACCCATGAGAGACATGAGAGAGACTGTTGCATTAAAAAGTAAGAACTAGATTTTGAATTTGATTATTGAGCTTTTCTTGACTTTCTAGACTTTCCTTTTGAAATTGCATTAACTCATTTGTACAATGAGAATTTTTCAATTACAAAAATCTTTAAAGAGCACCCTTATGTTTGTGGCTAAGGAAGAAATGGTTCTTTCCATTTTTTTTTTTTAGTCATGCAACTTGAACTCTGGGCCTGGGCATAGTCGCTGAGCAATTCAGCTCAAGAGTAGAACTGTACCACTTGAGACACAGTGCTACTTCCTGCTTTTTCTATTTATGTTGAGAATGGAAGCCAGAGCCTCAAAAATAATTTATCCTGTAATTGTTTCATTTTTGGTTATTATTAATGTTTTTTCATTGTGAAAATTCCATACAGAGGGGTTACAATTACATGAGCAAGGTAATGAATACATTTCTTATCAAGCATTGTTACCTCCTCCTTTGTATCCCCTTACCATCTCTGCCCTCCCATTTCCCTTTCCCCCATCCCAACCCCCTCACCAATATTGTAAAGTTCATTTTTCGACATAAGGTCTTGTACATCTCATTGTTGCAATGGGTCCACTTGTATCCCTATTTAAATAATTTCTTTTTTCCCTTCCAAACCCCAAATTATAACAACAAAACATATAGTGAAAAGAGGGGTTATAACAAGAGGGAGGGACATACAAAGCAACAAAGAAATCATCTTATAAATATGTTAGAAACAATCGCAAGAAAGAAAAATTATTTCACTAGTTCTCTAGGTGTTGCTTTCGCTTAACATCAACTTTTTTGAACTTTTCCGCTTGACTCATACATATACTAGATATTGCAAATAAGGGAAACCATGGGACCTATGTTTCTTTGGGCCTGGCTTACTTCACTGAATATAATTTTTTCCAAGTTTTTCCATTTCCTAACAAATGGGGCAATGTCATTCTTTCTGATGGAGGCATAGAATTCCATTGTGAACATATACCACATTTTCTTGATCCATTCATCTACTGAGGGGCATCTGGGTTGGTTCCATATCTTAGCTATGGTAAATAATGCTGCAATAAACATAGTTGTGCTGGTAGCTTTAGTGTGGTCTTGTTTGTAAACATTTGTGTAAATGCCCAAAAGTGGGATTGCTGGGTCATAGGGGAGATCTATGTGAAGTCTTTTGAGGAACCTCCATACTGCTTTCCAAAGTGGTTGAACAAGTTTACATTCCCACCAACAATGAAGTAAGGTTCCTTTCTGTCCACATCCCCTCCAGCATCTGTTGTTGTTAGAGTTCTTGATTTTTGCCGTTCTAACTGGGGTGAGGTGATATCTCAATGTTGTTTGAATTTGCATTTCTTTTATGGCTAGGGATGTTGAACATTTCTTCATGTGTCTTTTGGCCATCCTTCCTTCTTCTTCAGAGAAGTTTCTCTTTAAGTCTTTCGCCCACTTATTTATTGAGCAGTTGTTTCTTTGAGGATTTGTTGTTGGGGGTTTAATTTTTTGAGTTCCAAGTATATTTTAGATATGAGACCCTTGTCCGTTGTATGGCTAGTAAAGATCTTCTCCCAATCGGTGGGCTTTCTATTGATCTTGCTAGCTATGTCATTTGCCCTGCAGAAGCTCTGCAACTTTATGCAATCCCATTTGTCCAACCTTTCTTTGATTTGTTGTGTTTCCGGGTCTCTATTCAAAAAATTTCGGCCTTCTGTGGGGTCAGAAAATACATACAAAAAATATTCTCAAACCACAGTGAGAGCTTTGTTTGTAAAATGGGAAATCCATCCATAATAAATGAGCAATATGGACTGCCATCCAGGCCTGTTCATGAATTTGGGTGTACAAAGAGGATCTTCGTTTAACAGTATCTGTGTGATGATGTATTTGTTCTTGCTAGAATGCTGTTTAACTGGTAGAAGTCCTATGTTTTCACTAGGGATATTAATAATCATTAAATAAGACTATGTAAATAATTATTGTTTTTATCTGTTTATCTCTACTGTCTTTCCCATCAAATACCGTAATAAGGGGATTATTTATATAGTGCTAACAAATCAGAGTCTGAAGATAGGCACATCTCTTACATATATTTGCCAAAGACAGCAAAAAGAATTTGCAGAATTAGAGAGCCTTCTGTACCTACATCATTTTCCATATACCTCATTGTATATATTGAGTAATTTAAAAGCTGCCTTTAGTAGTACTGTGAATACTCAATTTTAATAAACATTAAGTTGTCTTCTTAAAAAAAAAAATTTCGGCCTGAGCCAAGGAGACCTAGGGTTTCTCCTATTCCATCCTGTAATGTTTTCAGAGTATCTGCTTTGACTTCAAGGTCTTTGATCCATTTGGAGTTGATTCTGGTGCAGGGTGATATATAAGGATCTAGCTTTAGTTTTCTACATGTAGTTAACCAATTTTGCCAGCACCATTTACTGAAGAGGCTGTCTTTCTTCCCTTCTATTGTTTTAGCTCCCTTATCGAAGATCAGATGGCTATAGATCTGTAGGTTCATTTCTGGGTTTTCAGTTCTATTCCATTGGTCCTGAGGTCTGTTCTTATGCCAATACCAAGCTGTTTTGATTACTATGGCTTTATAGTAGAGTTTGAAATTTGGTATTGATATTCCTCCAGCAGTGTTCTTTCCGTTGAGGAGCGTTTTTGCTATTTAGGGTCTTTTATTGTTCTATATGAATTTTTGGATTGCCTCTGCTATTTCCTTGAAGAATGAGGTTGGAATTTTGATATGTATTGCGTTGAATTTGTAGATAGCCTTGGGAAGTATTGCCATTTTCACGATGTTAATCTTGCCAATCCAGGAGCATGGGAGGTTTTGCCATTTTTTAAGTTCTGTGTTGATTTCCTTTTTTAAGATTTTAAAGTTTTCATCATAGAGGTCTCTCACTTCTTTAGTTAAGTTAATTCCTAGGTATTTTATTTTTTGTCGGGCTATTACAAATGGAGTTGCTTTCCTAATTTCAGCCACACTTTTCTCCTTGTTGACATACAGAAAAGCCATTGATTTTGGGGGGTTAATTTTATAACCTGCTACATTGTCAAAGTTTTGAATCAGATTGAGTAATTTGGGAGTGGAGTCTATGGGATTCTTTAAATACAAGATCATGTCATCTGCAAAGAGGGAGAGTTCTATTTCTTCTTTCCCTATTTGGATCCCCTTTATGTCTGCATCTTGTCTTATTGCTGTAGCTAGGCATTCTATTACTAGATTGAAGAGAAGTGGAGAGAGTGGGCATCCTTGTCTTGTTCCTGAGTTAAGACAAAATGGCTTTAGTTTTCACCGTTAAGTATAATGCTGGCTGTAGGTTTGTCATATATAGCCTTTATTGTATTGAGGAATGTTCCATGGATTCCTAATTTTTCCAAAACCTTCATCATAAAGGGGTGTTGGATCTTGTAGAATGATTTTTCTTCATCTATTGAGATAACCATGTGGTTCTTATTCTTGCTCCTGTTGATGTGATGAATAATATTAATTGATTTGCTTATATTGAACCAGCTTTGCATCCCTGAAATGATTCCCGTTTGATCGTGGTGTATGATTTTTTGGATGAGTTGTTGAAGTCGATTGGCCAAAATTTTGTTGACATGTTTGCATCAATGTTCATCAAAGAAATGGGTCTATAGTTCTCTTTCTTTGATGAGTCCCTGCCTGGTTTTGGGATTAGGGTTATGATGGCTTCATAGAATGTGTTCGGTAGTGAACTTTCTCTTTCAATTTCATTGAAGAGTTGGAGGAGTATTGGTGTGAGCTCTGCTTTGAAGGCCTTGTAAAATTCCGCTGTAAAACCATCTGGTCCTGGACTTTTCTTAGCTGGGAGGTCTCTTATTGCTGTTTCTATTTCAATGCTTGATATGGGCCTGTTAAGATAGTTTAACTCATCTTGGTTTAGTTTTAGCATGTCAATATTTGCTAGGAAAAGGTCCATTTCTGTCAAGTTCTCAAACTTATTAGCATAAAGTTTTGAGAAGTATTTCCTTATAATGTTCTGAATCTTGGTTGTTTCCGTGGTGATGTTTCCATTCTCATCTCTGAGTTTATTAATTTGGGTGTGTTTTCTTTTTCTGATAAGATTTGCTAAGGGTCTGTCAATTTTGTTAAGTTTTTCAAAGAACCAACTCTTTGTTTTGTTGATTCTTTCTACAGTTTCTTTGGATTCTAATTCATTTAATTCTGATTTAATTTTGATTATTTCTTTCCATCTACTGGATTGGGGTTTATCTTGCTGTTCTTTTTCAAGGAGGTTTAGATGTGTCATTAAATTGTTAGTTTCAGATCTCTCCAATTTGTTGATGTAGGAGCTCAGAGCAATAAACTTGCCTCTGAGTACTCCCTTTGCTGTTTCCCAGAGGAGCTGGTAATTTGTGTGTTCATTTTTGTTGAATAGCATGAACATTTGAATTTCCTTTCTAATCTCTTCCATGACCCACTCATGATTCAGCAGTTTGTTGTTCAGCCTCCGTGTGATGCCGGACTTTCTTTGGTGGCTTTTGGTGTTGAGTTCTAATTTTATTCCATTGTGGTCAGAGAGGGTGCAAGGTATAACTTCAATGTTTCTGAATTTAGACAAGTTTGCTTTGTGGCATAAAATGTGGTCTATTTTAGAAAACGTTCCATGTGCTGCTGAGAAAAACGTGTATTCTGATGCTGTTGGGTGAAATGTTTGGTAGATGTCTGTTAAGTCTAGTTGATCTATGCAGCTGTTTAGATCTGCGGTTTCTCTGTTGAGTTTTTGCCGAGTTGATCTATCTAGTGGGGAGAGTGGTGTGTTAAAATCCCCAACAATTAATATCTTTGGATCTATATGGGATTTGAGGGAAAGTAGTGTTTCTTTGATAAATTTGGGTGCTCCATTGTTTGGCGAATAGATATTTAGAATTGTAATATCCTCCTGAAGGAGAGATCCTTTAATTAGTATGTAGCGACCTTCTTTATCTCTTCTCATGAATTTTAATTTGAAGTCTATTTTATCTGATATTAGGATTGCAACTCCCGCCTGTTTATGGGGGCCGTTTGCTTGGTAGATTTTGTTCCAGCCTTTAACATTGAAAATGTGTTTGTTTTTACGGGCAAGATGTGACTCCTGCAGGCAGCAGAAAGAAGGGTCTTGTTTTTTAATCCAACTAGACAGTCTATGTCGCTTAATTGGAGAGTTCAGTCCGTTAACATTAAGAGATAAGACTGAGAGGTATTTGGGAGTTCCTGCCATGTTATCTACCTTCTTGGGGGCTGTGAAAACTGGGTTCTTCCTATGATTCTCGGATTCTCAGTTAGGGTGCAGTTTCTTGGCCTTTATTGAGGTCTTGTTGGTTTTCTATGTGTAGGACATCTTTAAGAATCTTTTGTAGGGCTGGTTTGGTGGAGATGTATTGTTTCAATTTTTCTTTGCCATGGAAGGTTTTTATTTGGCCTTCAGTTATGATGGAGAGTTTAGCTGGGTACAGTATTCTTGGTTGATAGTTGTTTGTTTTTAGGGCATGGCATACATCATTCCAGGCTCTTCTTGCTTTGATTGTCTCTGCTGAGAAATCTGAGGTGATTCTAATTTGTTTCCTTTTATAGGTGATTACCCTTTTCTCCTTGACAGCTTTAAGGATCTTTTCCTTGTTCTGAGTTGATCCTGTGTGGATTATAATGTGATGGTGGGATGTCCTATTCTGGTCTGGTCTATTTGGGGTTCTAAAAGCTTCTTGTATCTGAATAGGCCTATCTTTTTGTATGTTTGGGAAGTTCTCTGCTGGGATCCTGTTAAACAAATTTCCTAGACCATTAACTTCTGTTTCTACGTGCTCCTCTACACCCATTATTTAGATTAGGCCTTCTGATGGTGTCTTCCAGGTGTTGAATAGATCTATCATATTTCTTGGACTTGTCTTGGATGGTTGTATGTTCTTTCTCTATAATATCTAGGCTGTCTTCAATCCCTGAGATTCGATCTTCTGCATGGTCTAACCTGCTGTCAAGACTCTCTACTTTGTTTTTAACCTCTTTTCCTTCTAATTGGTCAGCTTTGATGGCTTCAAGTTCTTTGTCGAAGCTTTGTTTTAGGTCTTGTATGAATTTCTTTACTTCCTTAATTTGGTGTTCAGTGTTTGTTCTCAGATCACTTAGTTGATTGGTTATGGTTTCTTTGGACACCCATTTCTTCTGTTGGATTCCATTCAGCATTCCCATTGTGATCTTCCTGACTTCCTTCAGCTCTTTGTTAATGGATTCCATGAATGCCTTTAGTGATCTTTGTGTATTCTCTACCTGGTCTCTCAATTCCTGTATTACTCTTTGATTAGCTTCTTCCCGTTTGTGGAATTCCTTCAGTTCTCTTTCCTCCCATTCATGGGATTCCTGCAGTTCTCTTTGAGTGTTCTCTGCCTGCTCATGCCATTCCTCCATTTCTCTTTGAGTATTCTCAATTTGTTCACACAAATCCTGTATCAGTTTTTGAGTAGCTTCCTCACGCTTATGATATTCCTGTATAAATTTTTGGGATGCCTCCTCTCTCTCCCTTTCACGCTCATACAGAGTCGTTTGTAAGTTGTCAAACTTCTCATTTATCATGTTTGCCAGCAGTGTTTGTAGAGCTATTTGGGAACTCTCCTCTGGATTATTCATTATCTGTTCTGAGCCCTCATTATCAAGATTGGGAATTGAGGTACCCAGATTTGCCATTTTTCTTGTGTTTTTCCGGCTTACTCTGCCCATTTGAGATGAAAATAGCACCAGTTTTGTACTAGAACACTATCTTAAGGCAACCATCAACCAACGTTTGCATTTTTACAGTCAATAGTCTACAGATACAATCTAGTTCAACAGATACATCTATTCAACATCAAACAACTATATGTTAATGGGCTTCAAACCGCAGAGAAGAATTTGGAAAACCAGAAATTATTAGGGTTAGGGAGAGATGTGGGTAAAAAATAGGAATAGATTGGTGCGGGGAGGCACGGGGAGAGTTAACTATGTCCTAATCCCAATGCAGGAAATAGGTTGGGTAGGATGCAAGTAGAGAGAGAGAGAAAAAGAAGAAAGGGAAAGGGAAATGAAAAGAGACCAGAAAAAAAAAGAAACATAAAAATTAATATTATTATGGAGATCAAAAAAACATCTTTTTAGAGAGGAATGTGAGTATATTAACAGAAGGGAAGGGACATAGAGGACAAGTGAAAAACTTAAAAAAAATGCTTAAAATATTATATAGGTATAAAGAGGTAGTACTGCTATTAAGTAACTTAAGTCTCAGAGGTTTTGAATTGAGTAATAAATTTGTGGATTAAGTGTGTACACAATGGGGGATAGGGTCTACTAGTTAGCTACGGGTTTATCTGAGGATGTGCAGGACAAGAGTTAAGTCACATAAAGAAGATCAAAAGAGAGGAAAAGGTGAGAGGGATAAGAAAGGGAGAAAAAAAGATCAGAAGTTCAGTAGAGCTAGACAAAAAACAAAAAGATAGTTAAGAAAGAAAAAAAAAGAGAAAGAAGACAAGAAAAGAAAGGAAAATGCACATTCACATATTCCTAAAATAAAAATTATAAGAGGAAAAAAAAGTTACTGGAAAACAATTATTTTTTCAAAAAAGGCAAAAATTAAAGATTAATAAAATTTTAAAAAAGGAAAAAAAATTTATATATATATATATAAGGTACCAAAAAAAAAAGAAAAGAAAATAAGAAGAAGAAGAAAAAAAAAAGTTCTTTGATTTTTTTTGGGGGGGCAGGGGTGGGAAGAATCCTGTATCTCCCTTTTGTCTGTAACCAGCCTCTTGTTGGAGTCTCTGGTCAGCTTGAGGTCCTGTGGCTTGATTGGTTTCTTAAGTCAGTTTGTTCCAACAGGCAGAAAAATGCTCTGCTTTACCCAAGATTTTGAGATCCACCTCCCAGGTTAGTTTAATGGGAGGGTGATCTACTTTGAGAATCACAAAAGAGGGGGATGCAGTGGTGAGGCTAGTTTCTGGGTAGAGTTTAGGCCTTTCAACAATCAGTAGCTTTTCCCTGGGGCTATTTTGTGAAAAACTCACAGAGCCCAGCCTGGAGCCATTCTTAGGGTTTCTGTTTTTCAATTGATTGTGGAGGCTGCTAGAGGGAGGGGCAGCCTCTGGCTCTGGTTACCCAGTGAGGAAAGCCACTCCAATGGCTGGCGCCTGAGCTGGTTGACTTTTCCCTGGTTGGAGCTGAGTCTGGCAGGTTACTTCACCATTAAGTTCTTGTGACCTGCTAAATGACTCGTTTTATTCCATGGCCTGAGTTGGAGCTGGCAGATCCTCCGAACTTTGTCGGTATCCAAGATGGAGATCACTGATGCTAAGGGGGGAGGGGTGGCCTTCCCTCCTCTGCTCCCTGAGAAAGAGTGAGGACGTCGAGCTTCTACTCTCGCCAAGTCTTGGATCCTGGGTCGTCTCTGGTCTGCAAACTGCAGGATGGAGATGTCCGCTCCTTGTCGGTTCTTGCTGGTGTTTAGTAGAATCCGCTCGCCTGCTGCATCTGGCTCCTTCGTCCCGGACTCTCTGTGTGAGCGCTCAGGTATGGTCCCGGCTGTGGTCTCCGCCGCGACCCTGCCGCTGCCGCTGAGGCAGCAGCTGGCAAGCGCTCAGATGTGTCCTCTTTCCTTGGCTTCCCCTCTCTTGTCTAACTCTCTGTCCTGTGATGGCACACTTGGTGTGATTCTCTGGCTTAGGACTGTTCACTGGAACTCTAAAACTGCTTTCTATGTGAGAGCTTGTTCAGATTCCAGCTTCTCCTCCGCCATCTTCCCGGAACCCCCTCTGCCTTGATGGTTTTTGTTTTCATTTCCTTTTGTGTTGTACCTGAGGCTTGATCTAAGGAACTGAGCACTTACCTTGAGCTTTTTGCTCAAGGCTCGTGCTCTACTACTTGAGACACAGCTCCATGTCTACATTTTTGTGGTTAATTGGGGATCAGAATCTCAGAAACTTTTCTACCTACACTGGCTCTGAACTGTAGACTTCCTTATATCTCAGCTATCATTACAGGCATGAGCCCGTAGCAGTGTGCTCCTGTTTTGATGGCCACAGTCACATGAAGCCCAATGTGGAATCTTCTCACTTGAGACAGCATCACAACACAAGATTCTCAGATTAGAGATGCTCAGCCTGCATCTTACTTCTTTACCCCATTGGTTTGTCTGTAGCCCTCCATTTTGAATACCATAGTTCTGAAGAAGTCCATAAAAGCACTTCTCCTCCTTCTCAGGGAGGTATTCCTGGGGTTAAGATCTTTTTAAACTCAAGTTATTTTGTTGTTTGCTGGCTTAGCTTCCTGATGCAAACTTATGCCCCCAACCCCTACCCTTTGAAATAAGAAAGTGGGTTAGGGTAAAGTAGAGACAGGTGTTTACAATGGCTTTTGTGCTGTCATTCTGAAAGGTAGGGGAGGGAAGGTGTAAGATTTTTGGGAAGGTCACAGAACATCAGCACTGGAACCCACCAATGGGAAGTCCTCATTACCAAGCCTCTTCTCCAATCAGAGACCTCCAGGAAGGCAACCCTTTCCAGTTGTCTGGAAACTTTCTTGTCTCTGGGCAGTCACAAGGAGAAAATGTTGGTGTGAGGAAGGTGGAGCTCTACAGCTGTAGGAACCAAGTAGGCAAGTTAGTTGGAGGCATTGACTCTCATGACCCCATCTGAAGTCTTACATGCCATGAGGGTGCATATTACTGCATGTATTCCCTCTGGGGGAAATAAGAGGGACTTCCCTTTCTCCATGTCAGGGCAAAGGCCTGATGCCCAGCTGCCAGACTCTGGTGAAAGTTTGTAGGAAGTGCCATTATTCTCCCCTGTTAATTCTATAGAACAATGCTGGGAGATTCTCTTTGTGTGTCTAAGGAAGCTCACCTGTGCCTTGCTTACTCTTTGCAACCTTTGATCACTGGAGCTACTTCACATTTGTTGACAAGGTTTAATTCTTCCTGCTTACTGACTTAAAATTACCTCTAATTGTCTGTGTTCGTAAGAAATTGTGTAAAGTTAACTTTCTGCTCTTTGTCTGAAGATCTACTTTTAGGTCTATATGCTGTAAATCAGCATGTGATATGTCAACAAACTTTGTCCATACCCACATATTGTGGTCCACTTTCTGCCTATTGATCATGCGTTCCCAGGTCTCACTGAGGAATTGGCAGCAATTTGGGTTATGTCTGTTTCCAGAACCAGACTAGCATCCCTTACTCCCTTTTTAATAAATCATGCAACGGCTTTGAAGGCAATGTGTTTGCAATAAGAATTGTTTGCAGAATGTTTGCCCTTCAAACTGATCATGCCCACACGCCCTGGCCATTGTCTATTGACCATTGACATTGGTCATTGTCCCAAATGTCCTTAATATGTTAAGTTTCCCACAGTTCCCCCTCAGTACCCAGCTAAGGAAGGTAATCCCATTACCACCATATTCTACCAATGAGATCAAACAAGCCAGGATTCAAAGCCAGGCCCTCACCACCAGCCTGCATGCCTTGCTCTAAGGGCATACACTTTGCTATTAAGAATAAACACTTGGTGTTTTCTGGTGAGCTGGGGTTCGTAGCTATACTCTTAGCTGCTCAGAAAGCTGAGATGTGAGGGATCATGGTTCAAATTCAGCCAAAGTAGTGTGATTTGTTTCCCTTTTATGTAGGTGGTTGTATTTTCCCACCTCCTGAGCAGATGTCAGGGACTGCATGAGACACCCAATTTGTGGCAGAGCAACCAGTCCCAGGACAGCACCACTGAAACAGATAGTGGGAACACCACACTTTTAGTTGTGACAGGATAGCAGTTGCTCTGTTTTTGCATTTGGCATAATTATCTTGTGTCGAGAGCAAAGGAAACATCATGATCTTGAAATATCACAAGTTAGTCTAAGCTGGTTCTGTTGAGTTGGTCTGCTGGTCCTGTAGCCATTCCCTTAAGTGTTTGGCAGGGCACCTGAAATGCTAGAATAACTGGGCTTCTGTGTGTGGAGTCCTCAGAGACTGTGGTGTATACATGGTCTCTGGTGGCCTCAACACATGGCAGCTCAAAAGTGGCAGTGACTAGACCTTCTTCAGACTCAAGCCATAATTCTGTGGCTTGCCCTCAGATGAGACAAGTGAGGCCCATCTAATTCAAGAAGAGGACCAGTGCCTGTGTGCTTGACTGGAAGCCACCAGTCAGACAGAAGCTGGGGGGTCCTTCAGAAGCTGAGGCTACTTCCAGTCACTGTTGGAGGCAGCGATTGGATGAGAAAGACACCAAGGGCCTTCAAGAAGGTTCTGAGGAATTCTATTCGTGGATTTCACATCTGTTGAACCAATAAAGTATGGGGGACAGAGCATTCCAAGGCAGAGCCCCCCTCCTGTGCTACCATAGAGCCTGGAAAATGGGGATGCTATCCTGTCACCTTGGTGCCAGTGAACAGCAGGCTCCTGTCAGATCCAACCTATGGTGCGATTTGCAACTGTTCTTCCCTAAGTGCGTTCTCTGGAGACCTCACTCTTCCGCTTGTGTGGTGGTGTCATTCAGCGAGAGTATCTCAAAGTAAGTGTCTGCACCTGCAGAGAAGTCAGGGTTATCTTGCCTTGGCTCCTGAAAGAAAGGCCTTGATATCCTTCACCATCAGGAGAGGTCCCTTTCCAGACCCCTGAGGAACTTTGGGCTGTGCAGTGGCTTCCATTGATCCATGTCCAATCCTTCCCATGTCGCTCAGACCTCAAATGGTTTCAGAGAAGGTGTCACCATATTAGGGGGTGTAGTGACTATTTGCTTATCAAGCCTGTAGAGAAGGAGATTCCAACTCAGTATGTGCACACAGGATTGTGAATCCAATGGTCACTACACTTGTCATAGTGAATTGTCTGTTTGGAGGGACTGTTTTGAGTCTTCCCTGAGCACAGTCTTTCACCAGATACAAAGCATGTATCTGTTGTTGATTTCACGGTTTTGACTGCTATTTCACAATGATTCAGTGTAGGTTCCCTCCACAAAGCCAGGAAGCTGTCACGTTGTTATGTAAGTGAATGACCAAACCAGGCTCGTGGTTTCATAGGTGAGTCTGCCAGGTATTTGGTGAGAACAATTGCAGGTTCTCAGGTGAGGTGGGTTCTATATGTCATGATGCAGGTAGGGCTTAGGAAATGGGGTACTTGACGTGCAGATTTTATTGAGAGTTGCTTAGAGATGGACTGTGAGAAAGTGAAGGGGCTCAGGGTCAGAGCAGTCACTATTGGGCAAATCATGAACATAGATGTGATGGGCATGTGTGTAGCCAGCCTACTTTGGGGTGGTTGTTAGGCATTCAAAATGCATAATACCCCTTAGCTGGCTAAGTATTTTAAAGTTAGAAGCACAGGATTTTATGTTTTGGGAGAAAATTGTAACACATGTATTGAACTTTTTAAAAACCAAATTTAGGCTCTTAATTTTGTTTTTAATAAAAATTTCATCCCAGCTGCATGGAAGGGCTAAAATCAGGAGCATTGACCTTTCAGGATAGCATGGGGAAAAAATTGAAAAGCTGAGGATGGTGGCATGCATCTGTCATCGCAGTGTGGCATGACATGCAAGTAGGAGGATAACAGAATGTCTGGTCTTGGCATAAAGCATCACACAAAGGGATGTGGCAGGGCTACAGTGGTAGAGCATTTGATTATCAAGAATGAAACACTGAGTCAGATGCCAATAATGCCAAAAGTACACAAATTAAGAGAATGAATCTAAATAAACCCCTCATGCCCACTGAATGGCCTTCCTGAAATTCAAGGCCACCATTTCCTTCATCATTAGTGATTTTTGAAACACCACATGGGAATATTGGAAGGGCTGTCTGGGTTTTCCTGCTTCCTCTGCTGAGAAACCTGTCCATATTATGTTTTTAGATTTTAAGAACTACTATGAATTCTTTTTTTTTTTTTTTTTTTTTTTGGTATTCAGGTAAGGGGTAGGTTTACTCAAGATGGCACCAGGCCATTTTGGCCCTCCACAAGGCAGGGAAAGGCCTGGGAAAGGCCTTGGAAAGAGTTGGGAAAGAACTGGGAAAGAGAACTGGGAAAGAGAGAGCTGGGAAAGAGAGAGAGTTGGGAAAGAGAGCATCTGGGCCTGGGTTAGGCCTTATCTGGGGTATGGGTGGAGAAAGGTGTGGCCACATCAAATTCAGATGTGACCTCAGTGAATGCAAATGTGACCTCTTCCAGGTGTTCCAGGCGCCTAGGTAATGCAGGTACTCAGTGGAGACTTTGCTCTCCATCCAGGAGCAGACCTTACATTCCAGTCTTTTAATAATCATGAAATGGGGCACGGATTCTCTCTGGCTACTTCCTGCTGACAAGGGGCATTGACATTAGGGATAAAAGTCTGAAATTTGGTCCCCTCCCAGAGAAGGCAGTGAGCAGCTGCTGTCCCTTGGTGGTGTGAATTCTTAGGTGAACTCTGGAGAGGTCTCATGATGCATTGAGGGGCTGGAAAAAAATACTAGAGAGCAAATAAATGGCAAGAGGAAGGACTTGGGGCTGAAAATGTTGGTCGAAATGTCCCTAGCTACTTATGACATCTGGCGACTAGGTAGAGGATAAGTCAAGTGACAAAGACAAGAATATAAATTCCTGTTCAGTTAATACGTAGACCGGTATAGACATTGGATGGGCAGGCTTCTTACTTCTATCGACCTCCCAACTGTGGTTAATTTTGAAAGGGCAGGCACAAAGCAGCTGTTTGACAACATCTCCTCTTACACCTATCCATGGTCCCTTGTTCCCCAGACTGGCTGAGTCTAGGTGCTCGTTGCTGGGATGGCTTGTCACAGTTGGTATTCAAGGAGGTTTGAACTCAAGGCCTGGGCACTATCCCTGAGCACTTCTGCTCAAGGCTAGTGCTCTATCACGTTGAGTTACAGTACCATTTCCAGTGTTTGGCTGGTTAGAGATAAGAGTCTTGAGCCATGCTTCCAACCTGTCTCTTTGCAGGTTAGTTGGGAGATGGAGTCTTAGGGATTTTTCAGCCCAGGCTGGCTTTGAACTGCAATCTTTGCCACAAAGGCCCTTTATTATTTCCAATAAGTCAACAAGGAGATCAAATAGAATAGAGAATAGAGCTTACCTGGTCCTTATCAAGAATTGACCAACAAATATTCTGCAATGACTAAACTTGTTAGATGTGATGAAAATTTTAGCACAGATAGGCCCAGTATTTTAAAACCACGTAGTCAGTAGTAGAATACTCAACATAAAACAAAAAAGGCAAAACTCAAAACCTGAATTTTTTTTTAATTGTGAAAATACTGTACAGAGGGGTTACAATTACATGGGCAAGATACTGAGTACATTTCCTATCCAGCATTGACAATAGTGTGTATACATCTTTGGTAACAAAGCACATCAGATGGTTGGGCCTCACTTACCAGGGCCTGAAAAAGAGCAACTTGTTAGCAAGACACCTTAGAATAGATGGATGGAGTAGTAAGCTTGGTGGAAGTTTAAGGGTCACAATGTGGCCAAGATGGCGAACTAAAGACGGTGAATTTCTGAAAGAATGCAAAGAAACCCTGAACAAATACATCAAGCCTACATTGGCTAGCCTTTGAGAGGGAACCTAGAGGAGGGGTTCCCCAGGACCCAGCCTGCATCACACTCTTCAGGGCACAAGCCAAAATGTTGTAGAAAAGAGAAGTGGAGAGATAGGGAAGGTGGACATGAATGGCAGAGAGAGAGCAAAGAGAGCCTGAAATTAAACTGACTTCGGACCATTTACCATTGAAGTAGCAAAAAGTGTGTACATCTGAGAATGACAAAAATTAGGCTCTCTGGCTTTCCAGGGAGCGCAGGAGGCATTTCAAAGGGGTTTCACAGCTCAGGCGTGACTTGCAGCACCCCAGAGCTCACCAGGCAGAAGCAGAATCCTGACTTCCCCAAGAGCCCTCTAGAGAAAAAAGGCCAAGTCCCAAAACCAAGCATCCTCGGCTTCAAAGGTGAGCGGCCTTTCAGCTAAAGACTGTAGGAGCTCTCTGGCATGGTGCCATGTCTGGACAGAGACTGAGCAACTGAGAATTGTAGAGAGTAATTTCACTCACCAGAGTAGAGAAGTGGTGTGGACGTGGATGTGAAGGCCAGTAATGGTATCGGTGTGATGTGTCCACAGCAGACAGACCAATTCGCAAAAGGCCATCAGAACTGTGGGTATTCCTCAGAGCAAAAAGGAAAAAACAAGCAAAAAAAGAAAAAAGAGGAAAAAAACAGAGAGGAATCCCACCTATCCTGACTTTAAGCCCTTTATCCGAGTCATGACACCATTTATGTTAGATTTTTAAAAAGAGGTAGCTGAGTAAGAACAGCACCACGCACTTGGTATTCAGGTAAGGGGTAGGTTTAGTCATTGTTCTGGCTGGCACCAGGCCATCTTGGCCCTCCACGCGGCTGGGAAAGGCCGGGGAAAGACCTGGGAAAGAGCTGGGAAAGAGAACTGAGAAAGATCGCTGGGAAAGAGAGCTGGAAAAGAGAGAGAGCTGGGAAAGAGAGAGCTGGGAAAGACAGAGAGTTGGGAAAGGGAGAGCTGGGAAAGAGAGAGTTGGAAAAGTACTATGAATTCTTGAATCATTTTTAGGAAGAGGGATTATGGGAAAGTTTGCAGGTATCAGGTCTTTGTTATGGTAGGGGTGAGGTTTCTACACAGCAAACATAGAGCCTCCATGATTTAAGGAGCCTTTCATTGGGTCTGGTACTCTTTAATTCTGTTGAAATACTTTCCCTTTTTCCTCTTGAAAAATAAGTTCCAAAATAGAGTTTATTTTAACTTCCATCACTAAAAGTTCTTCCTTTTACTCTATGGGCAGTTCACACATGACCAAAATATAAACCAGCTGGTTTTACTGCATCATATACCTTTGCTATGTATCAAATTTTTCATCCTAATCCTCAAATCATGTAATAATTTGCCTATTTATGACTGAATTGTAGTTCCTTTATTAATAAAAGCTAATGGGAAAGGATTGTGTATTTAGTTGATGAATAGACCTACATTTTATTTCCCTGAGATACTGTAGCAGAGTATTAAAAGGAATGATATATATATATATATATATATATATATATATATATATATATATATATATATATATATATATATATTGGGGGGGGTCCCATCGAGGGGCCTGAACCTGGGCCTGAGCACTGTCCCTCAGCTCTTCAGCTCAAAGCTAGTGCTCTACCACTTAAGCCACAGCGCCACTTCCAGCTTTTTTATTTTTGCTTATGGGATCCTGAGGAAATCTAACCCAGAGCCTCGGGCATGCAAGGCAAGCGCTCTACCACTGAGCCAACTTCCCAGCCTGGTATGTAATATTTTATTGATAAGTCTATCCCTTAAAATGAATATATTTTGGGGCTGGGAACATGGCTCAGTGGTAGAGCGCTTGCCTTGCATGCCTGAGGCCCTGGGTTTGATTCCTCAGCACCATATAAGCAAAAAGAAAAAAGCCAGAAGTGGCGCGGTAGCTCAAGTGGTAGAGTGCTAGCCTTGAGCTGAAGAGCTGAGGGACAGCGCCTAGGCCCAGAGTTCAGGCCCCACGACGGGACCCCCCTCAAAAAAAGTAATATATTTTAGGATGTCATTATTTTAATGTGAATTATGTAAATGTTGATAATATGCTGTTGGTTATACATTTAGTTTTCAAGAGTTTCACTTAATTGCTTTTTTTGCCCACATATAGTACAAGTCTATTTGCAATTGTTTTTTAATGGCACTAATAGTATAGTTTATATAGAGAAAATAGAGTTATTTTAGGACCCTATGATTGGTTATAGTATTAATAACACAATTAATTTGAAGTATCAATATTTCTCACCAATTACTGACTCTTAATGAGGTTCCGTGTGGAGTTTTGGAGTGCAAATGAGATGGTGGATGTATAGAGTTGTAAGGAAGTGTTTAGGGACCATTAAAAGGCATTGGGTGACCCCAAAGTGTAGGTCCCTGGTCTTCTGTGAGTAACTAGTTCTAGGAAGGTCTCAGGAGAGATCTACATTGCTTGAGACACATTGTGCTCCTGATATGCATACCCCTGGCCCACCTAGATATGTCCTTTCTGGAGGCCTGGCTCTCTTGTGACTTTATCTATGAAGCACCCAGCCCTCATGGGGGATTTGATATTTCAGTAGCTCTTAAAGCCTAGGCAGAATAGAAGACAGAGCTAACCTCTCCCAGTTCCCAGGTCTTGCTTTGAATGGATGGATGGAGAATAGGGGAGATATGAAGCTGTAGGTCAAGCAGGAGTGGCTCAGGTCATGTGCCAGAATCCCAGATGTTCCCTGTAATTGTAGAAGACTCCTATAGCTTCTACAGTGCAGTGCAGGGGAATGAATATTGGCATTGAAGGCAGGGCCAACATCAGGTACCAGATGTGTCTCCTATAAACATGTCCAGGCCTCAGCCTGCATTTCCTCCTCTGAGAAATTGGGATGGTTTTCTTTCCTGATGGTCTTGCTTTGTGTCTATGAGATCCACTTGGAAGTCTTGCTGAGAAGGTGATGCTGTGATTCCCTCATCTGGGCAAGGAAGGCAGGAGGAAGAGAAGAGAGTGTGAGAAACAGAATCCTTCTCTAAGCTTGTCCTAAGGAGGTCTGTCTATGTGGTAGATAGTGCTTCCAATCTGGCTTTGTGTCAGAGCCTCTGCTACCTGCCTCTGGCTTTACTGGATGGCACCCTTGGCTGCAGAGAGTATGGGCTCGGCTTGAATGTTCCTTGTCTCTTGTGTGTTGGTATACTAACCCGGCCTCCTGATTGATGGCTGAGAACCCTATCTCACTTGGGGGTAAACTTATCTCCAGGAAGCTCCAGACCAGTCACCCCTCTGGGCATTTGATTTACTAGGGAACTCAAGCCTGAGCATAGCATGCACACAGCTGCTGCATTAGGGTGCCTGACAATCTCATCAGCCCTTTAGTGCTCATTTGTGCATACTTGTGGATGTGGTGCCTGGAGCCTACAAGTCCAGCTTCCTTGTTACCCTGGAGCATTGAGGACTTCAGAGTGAATACTCAATGAGTACCTAATGGCGCCCAGTACAGAACTGCTCTGTGTACTCACAGTAGTAGACATAGTGCTCAATTACTGTAGGTGATTCATAAGTGAGTTAAGAGGGCACATGGAAGAAGGATTGGTTAGCTTGAGTTCATACCAAAAATAGATGAGAAATATTTAGGTCTTCACAGGAAGGTGATATTGGTTCTGAATATTGGGGGATGAGATCTTCTTTGGTGGTCTCTGGGAAGAGTCTGAGGCCCTGGCAAGCTGTGCACTATTCTATTTGGTTCCTTGGTGCCAAATTGCCTGTCTAATACTAAATGGTTCCTGTTAGCCCCAATCAGATCCTATTACACTAGTGCAATTTGAGTTCCAGCATCAAAAGCTCCTTGTTCAGTTAGCCGAGCTCTTTGAGTTAGTTACTAAATCTGTCTTTTGTGTGAAGCATGCATGCTTGTCTTGGAAGAACGTGCTGAAACATCAAATTATTTATGAAGCCTGTTTTCTTTGCTTACTCATAAAGGGATAAATAGCAGTTTTGGAGCCACAGTATTGGGCGGAAAGGAGGAACAATGGCTCATTGTCTTCTCTAGTTCTGAAGGATCATGGTTCCCATGGGGCTCTAAAACAGAGCTAGCTGTGGGTGTGATGGGTTTAATCAAAACTGCTACAAAGACTTTACAAATAGGGCACAAACTCTTGAGAGTGTTTGCATAGATATGAGTCTTTTTTGTATTCATATAAGTAAAACAGTAGTACATTCCTCAGAATAAATACAATTTGTGCATTGTAGAAAATGTGTGTAATAGAGATAAAGCATGATGAAAAACTAATTCCATATCTCAGCAGAAAGGATGGAACACTACCAACACCTTAATGTACAATGTTTTAAATGTCTCTAAGCATGTGTGTCTATCTTACCTTTAGCATATACCTACTAACACCTTTAAAAGAAGGGCATTAAAAGTGTATTTTCTTTTTATTTTCATCACAGCCACGGTCTCTCTCTGGTTCACCAGGTTTCCCATTGACTTGACAACTCTCCCAGAGTCTTAGCTGATCTGTTGTCATCACCTTCCCAATAAGAAATATTCTTAGCCTTATTAAGAGCACAAAACTTGTGGGGGTGAGGTTATCACAGGAGTTACAGCTCTGTGGCCCTTAGAGTAGGGTTTCTAAGTAGTCCCAGGACAGGAGATGGAATGGCTCTGTCACTTAGGAAATACCAGGTTTCTCTGAGTCCTTGGTGGAATGGTATTGGATAGGCCCCTTTATGGCTTGCCCTAAGTTTTTAGGACAGTCAGGACTGAGTTGTGCTATGTCTCCAGCTCTGTCACTTGTCACTTTGTGGGTCATTGAAGATGCTTTTCACTGCTTGCAGATGGCTCCAGTGATGTTTATAGAAACAGTTTCATCAGAACATGCAGTATTTGGGAAATAGCATGGGAAATGCTTGGCTCTGTGGACCTTCTTGTCAGTGTGGGGAAGTAAAAGTACACAACAAGGGACCAGAAAAAACTGTGTCTTCTCCTGATTTTAAGAAAACCTAGAGCCGGGCGCTGGTGGCTCACGCCTGTAATCCTAGCTACTCAGGAGGCTGAGATCTGAGGATCGCAGTTCAAAGCTAGCCCGGGCAGGAGAGACTGCGAGACTCCTATCTCCAATAAAACCACCAGAAAACCGGAAGTGGCGCTGTAGCTCAAGTGGTAGAGCGCTCGCCTTGAGCTGAAGAGCTGAGGGACAGCGCCCAGGCCCGAGTTCAAGCCCCACGACCGACCAAAAAAAAAAAAAGAAAACCTAGAGTTTTTTTTCTCTTTGCCTCTCATAATGAGTGTCAAAAAGTTCCAACTTGTTCCTGCTACAAAAGAATACTTGCTCAGTGTCCAGGTTCTCACATCCAGCCACTCCAGAAGGGGGAGATGAGTGTGTTCTTGAAGTCTGCCCAGGACTCCATTCTTAGTGGGAGTCCAAGACCCAGGTACCACCTGTTCATCTTGACAAGTTAAAGGCATGAGAGTCTGTGGCTCACCTCACCTCTCCCTTGAAGGATTTGAGCAGGAAATGTGAGGCTCAGCTAGTTTGCCAATAACTGGCATATACCCAGTGTCATAAAAAGGAACAGGATTTTCCCTGTGTCCTTTTACTTCTCTGATAGAAAAGAAGTAATGATTAATTTGTTTAATGTTGGTGATATTCAGCTATTGTGATACCAAGTGGTATATCTTTGAAGTTTGAGTCTGAAATGTTCCTTAAAGGCCCATGTGTTATAGACTTTGTGGCCACCCCATGATGAAGCTGGCAGAACATTCAGCTGTGTGCAGTGATCACCTCATAATTTTGTATTGTGCCTGTCATCCCATTAATTGGGAAGCATATTAAGATTATAGGGAGGCACGAGTCAAGTGTTAGAGTGGCCTTCCAGCAATCATAGAGCTCTGAGTTCAATCCCTAGGACTGCAAGCAACCATTCAGAAACACACCCCATGCTATGGTAGAGTCAACCTTTTTATTCCACAGCTGAGGTGACCAGCTCCCAGTCTTGTCTACCTTCCTTCCTCCCTCCCTCCCTCTTTCCCCTTCCCTCCCTACCTCTCTTTCTTTCATTGCTTCCTTCCTCTCTCTCTTTCTCTCTCTCCCTATCTTCTTCCTTCCTTCCTTTCTTTCTTGTTTTTGATCTTATAGAAACTCTTGCCTTGTAATCTGTGTTTACTTCACGTTTGTCTTCTGAGTGTGAAGATAGTTTTTCTCCCAAATGCTACAGCAGGTAATCATTTAATATTTTATGTGTTTCCCATCTGCATATTTGTTTGCTTGTTTATCTTGTTTAGGTTTGAACTCAAGACTAGTTTGCCGGGCACATGCTCACACAGCCACTGGAGACACATCTCTACTCCTTTTTAGCTTCAGTTATATTTTATATAGGACCTCCTGTTTTTTGTCTTAACTAGGCAGAACCAACATCCTCCTGTCCACAGCTTCCTGGGATTTGAGATGGGATACATGCACAATCATACCCAGTTTATTGAGATGATGTTTCAATTTTTTGTGCAAGATGGCCTCCAACTTTGATCATCTTGATCTCCACCTTCTGAGTAGCTGGGATTTGGGGGGACAGACGTGCACCATCCCATCCTTGGCCTTGAAAAACTTCTTCATTTTTTGTGGTCATTGTCTGTTTCTGTGGGCATTTTCCCCCACCGTGCCTATTTCTTAATGAACAGAAATGTTATTCATTTTGTTCTCTGGTTAGGTTCATGTAAGATGTCAGCAGACTTTTTTGTGTGTGGAAGCCTTGGCGTAGAACTTAGGACCTGAGTACTGTCCCTGAACGTTTTTGTTCTAGGCTAGTACTCTACCACTTGAACCATACCCCCACTTAAGGATTATTGGTGGTTAATTGAAGATAAGATTCTCATGGACTTTTTTTGTCAATGCTAGCTTTGAACCATGATCCTCACGTTTCAGCCACCTGAGTAACTAGGATTATATGCATGAACCATCAGTGTCCAGGTGTCAGCAGACATTTTTAAGGGGGAATGAACAAACGGGTAGTATTTCATTTTCACCTGTCTATAGGTGTTTAATATTGGTCTGATTTTTTTTTTTTTGCTTAGCTTTTCCTTGGGTGGAGTTAAAAGTTTCTGCTTTTCAACAAAGGATATTAATGTCTACTGAAGGAATAAGAGCTATATCTTAGAGAAACCATCCATATTCTTTTTGAATAAATGTTTATCTATGACAATCTGGGTATGCATATTTCCTGGCAGGTTTTAGAAGCCCAGAATCTTCAGCATTTCAGCTTCCCACAGACTCTTAATTATTTCATTCAGGTCTCCTGTTTCTAGGATTTCTAAAATTTTGAATTCTCTCCTTTATTAGAAATTACAAAATAGGTAATTCTGTTATGCATTTCCTTTGATTTTACTGGGACTTTAGAGTGGTCTTCGATAAATCACTTTCTGTGATCTAACAACATACTTCTGGTGATAAGCTGAAAGTATTACATTCATTTTTCCTAAAGATCTCATTCTTCTCTGTTCAAATTGTTGTCAGTCACTGATCAATGTTGCATATAAATTGAGGTCTCAAAAGCAAAATAATCCATAGCCTTCAAAATGGATACAGTCCCGTAATTATGAAGGAACAACTATTTTCAGAGACCTCTTGTTATTAGAGATGTGCCTTATAAACCTACTGAGGGAATCTTTGGAGTGAATTTTGTAAGTTTCCTAAGGGCAGGATCATGTTCATACAATTCTGAGCACTTTCTGAGTGTTTTGTTATGTTGGCTTTTTGTCTTTCTTCTCTCAATGTCAAGTCTTAGCATGTAAGTACTCAGTAGTAGAGTTAATCAGGAGTACAGCAGACTTGGTTTACAAAGAGGTGACTCCCAGTCACTTGTTTGTACAACTTCCTTCTCATTGGACCCTCTACGGGCTCTTATTAAGACCTTCAATATTGGGAAAAGGGAGGAGGACTGAAAGGGGATAGGCTTGACTCAATTGTCAATAGGTGAGGACTTTTTATTGAGGAACACCGAGGGGCACAGACCTTCCTACAGTTTGGAGGTTGTGTTTAGGAGCTGGGCTATTCATCTGAGCAAGGAGGAAGAGATGAATGAAAGGGCCTAGTCTAGTGAATTGTGCCTTTCAAATGAGCTCACATGGGATGTTCACAGCTGGGTTCAGGCACATCAAACAAACATACCTGGGAATTTGTCTGGCATCTGTATGGACCTGGGACAATAGGGTGGGAGTCAATCCTTCACTCTACATCTGATACTGTTGCCTTTAGTAGTCCTGTGACAGAACACCTTTTGACACCTGAATTCTTTCCTGTTCTACTCACATTTTCTGTCTTATTGCTTAAAGACAAGCTATAAAATACTATTTCCTACTCCTGTGATTATTGAGCTTATGAATTGTCAATGAGCCCTTATACACACGGGATGAAGTAACTTTCTTCCCTGTGGCTTCTGGGCCCTGTTTGGCTAAGGTTAGCCTTTACATACACACACTCTCACACACACACACACACACACTCACACACGCATGCACGCACACACGCACACACACACACACACACACACACACACACACATGCACACATCTTCAGACTCTCATTGTTTCTAGGCTTTCTCCACGGTATTCATTGTCCCAATCAGAATTACTTAAATACTGAAAATTGGACCCTATTAATAATTATTCTGGGACAATGGCACAAGTTGGTTGGACTCAGAGAACAGGAACACATGATCATTTTAGGTATATCTCACTCTTGTTCCCTTTTCCCCTTGATCTCCATTCTTTTCTATTTAGTTCAGCTCAAGACTCTCTTGTCCTTAGTGGTTTATTGCTAGGAAGCTTCTCTGAATGAAGTCTGAGTTTACTAGGTCAAAATGATGAGGCTCCATGTCAGAAGCCATTTTGTTCTTCAGCTCAGTGTTTAACTACTGGGGTAACATTTTGGAGTGTGGGTTCTATAGCAGGCTGTGTCCTGGCTATTAGTAGCAAGAACTAGACCACAGAGGGCTCAATGTCACTAAATTGTCTGTGTTTGTTGTACATATATGTCTTACATTTGCCATTCTTTTTGGCTTTTCAAGTCCCCTATTCTTAGAGAAGATCAACATTTTAAAGCAGTACCTATTTAAGATAAAAGCCATTTTATTAATGTTAATGATTAGCATATCTAGTCACTTAGCTACCTTCTTATATCTTTTACAAAAAACTGTTGAAGCTTCACACTTCTTGTTTAAACTTGTGTAAAGAGATTAAAGGATCAATATTAATACCTTAAGAAGTATTTGATAAAATAGTATCCATGTGTTAGTCCTTATGTTCTGTTTCAAATAGTGAAATTTAATTCTTGACCAATAATGCTATATATCAAGTTGTATAACACTCTCAAAGAAGCTCAGCACTTATATAAGGAATCTACTCTCAAACATGGATTTTTAAATTCTTTGTTTTATATTTCTAGATCTATGTTTTCATTGCTTATACCAATACCAGTTAAGTATGTTTTATGGTCATTCTTTTAACTCATGGTTTTGCATTTTGCTCTCTGGAAAGTGTTTGATGATAAAGATACACTTTAATTTTAACATCAACAAATCTGTGCCTGTTTCATTTTCTACACAATTGAAATGTCAGGTAAAGGCTTTTCAGGAAGGGATCATTTAGACTCTTGCCTGGCAAAGATATCAGCAGTGACAGTGGGCAGTGTTCCTAATGATGGCTACCATGGCAGATGTGGGTGGCAGCTCCAGCTGAGGTGTCTGCCCCTGGCACTGTGCAATCGGTAGCTTCTTGACACCAGTTCTGCAGATGTGGAGACTCATTCTTGGTGTTGTGCCTCTGCACCAAGAATATTCTTGGTGTGTTCTCTGGCTTTCCTGGATGTTTAGAGATGTTTACATACATATTATAAAAAAAAATTTAGCCTAGCAGAAGTAGAGAAAAATTATATAAGGAATATTTACCTATCAGCAGGCACATTTAAAAATTGTGCAAATTTTATTGTTTTCTTTCTTATCCACTTTACTGTTGCTATTAAAGAATTTAATTAAATTTAATTAAAGAATTCACTCCTAACACTTCAGTATAAGTCTCCAAGAAATAAGGACGTTTTCTTTATAACTTTACTATTCTTCATCTTTTCTATTAAGTTAATAGCAGTTCTTTAATATTGTCATTTAAGCCTGTATTTCCTCGATTTTCTAAAAAAAAAAAACAAACAAACAAACCTCTGCCTTTTTGTGTGTGTGATATTGGAGACAGAACTCAGGGCCTTGTGCTCCTAGTGTTCCTCCACTTGAGTAATTCCTCCAAATGTGCTCATTTCTCAGCTGAGGTCTTGCAAACATTTCTGCCTAGGCTGGTCCCAAACATGTGGTTTGCACAGGAAGTAGAAATAGCCATGAGGAAAGACACATGTGGATGTGTAGTTGTATATATAGCTATTGAAGGTAAAATATTCTTACACAGAGGCATCCCCCTCTAAAGTCTAATCACCCAATGTAGACTTGTACATGGTATTTGTAAGCAAGTTTAGATGGGGAGAGAGATAATGGTATGGAATAAATTTCTAGGAAGAAGTAATTCTGCAAAGGGCATGTTCAGGGAAGTGAACAACCTAAGAAAATTAGAGATTTGTGACAGTTTCTCAGCAATTGCAGACTGTGAAGGAAATGGCCCAGCAAGGTAAGTGTGTTTACAGAAGCTATAGGCCAAGCTACTTTGAACAATGACTGGTTTGGTTTGTCACCAGAATGTTCCTGCAGGGGTAAGAGTACTGGCTTATTTCAGATTGCTCAGCCTCAGGTCAGCCATGCTAGGCTCCTTGCTATGAGTATACTTGTTTCATTGTGTGCCATAAGAAAAACACTTTCTTTGATGCTTATCATGATCAGGACAATTGTGAGGGCCATAAGGTTTCAGACTATGACAATAAATGTATTCATTCATTCATTCATTCATTCATTTTTGATGTTTCAGTGTTGTTCTGCCATAGGTCTTGCTGTGCCAGCCACAGTTGAGTCATACCTCCAAGCTTCCTACCAACACCTGAATGAAAGTATTATAGGTGTGTATCCATCTGTTTATTTTATCTTCTATGTTGTATGGTTTCCAACTTTGAATTGATTATTCAAAGAAACCGCCAAGACTGTATAATAAAAGAAAATAATTTCTTTGGATGCTTGTATATGAGAGGAACAGTCAGCAGCTATGTAAAAGAGCCTTGTGTCCTGAGATGGGTTGCATAGTGTTTATGACTTTGAAGTTATGCCTGTGTGTCCCTGTTTGTATGTCCTGAGGTTTGAACTGAGGTCCAAGGTGCTGTCCTGAATTTTCTTTTCAAAACTAGTTCTCCATTACTATAATCTTGCATTTGAAAATTAATGTTTGTTTGTCATAGGGCTTGAACTCTGGGTTGACATTGTCCCTCAGTTCTTCAGCTCAAAATTAGCATTCTGTCCCTTGAGCCACAGCACCTGTTTTCTGGTGGTTTAATGGAGATAAGAGTCACACGGACTTTCCTGCACAGACTGGCTTTGAACCGTGATCCTCAGTTCTCAGCCTTCTGAGTAGCTAGGATTACAGGCATGAGCCACTGGCATCCAGCTGGAAATTACTGGGGTTTTTAAACATAGCAAATATTATTGACAAGTAAACAACTGTGGCCTCATCAGAAAGAAGCCCCTTTGCTTTCCACCATTGTCCCATTCCTATAATCTTACCTCAGAAGGATGAGAACGGGAGAATCATGGTTTGAAGAAACTCCTAAAAACAAGTCCACAAAACTCCATCTGTAGTTAACTAATCAAAGTACAGAATGGAGGCCTGATTCAGTTGGAAGAGTGTCAGCTGTGAGCAAGCAAACAAATCCTAAAGAACATGAGTTCATGTTCTTAGTTTAAGTGGTTGCAAAATATGTAGATGACATCCAGGCAGACAGTCAAATAAATAGAAGATGATAGATCACACTTTCTTGTTGCAAGTTGATCCCACAAGGTAAAACAGCTCATAATACTGGATAAAATATAACTTTTAAATTATGAATTGGATTTGAGATGATACCCAATGCATACAATTCTTGCAGCTCCAAAAATAGCTCTTTGCACCCCCACAAATACCAGTTTTTGAAATCAGAGCCTTGCCCTTTCTTGCCTTTTGCTTCCTCATCTAGCCGAGCTCTCTCTCTCTCTCTCTCTCTCTCTCTCTCTCTCTCTCTCTCTCTCTCTCTCTCTCTCTCTCTCTCTCTCTCTCTCTCTCTCTCTCTCTCTCTCTCTCTCTCTCTCATATAACTCTCATTCCATGAGATTCAATTCCCTTGTCTTCCAAAAAATTCAGCAATTTTCATTGTTCTGTTTCCATACATGAAAATAAGTTACATCAAGACTTAAAACCTTTAGCTTTGGGATATACCACTTGGGGTAGCTGGTGGCATACTCATCATTAGACATTTCCAGTCCTGAGAATGGTTGTTACATCTATTGGGAAAGCAGAGGAGGAGCACTGGAGGGCTGCTTAAGCATCTTGAAGACCAAAGAGTACCAGATGGTTAGAGGAAGCCTTGGTTCTCCATCAGGTACCGGAAGAGGGGTGCAGAAAAGTTCTGGTAACTGTTGATTTTGCTATTACCTGTCACAGAAACAGTACTCCAATTTTGATTCAGGTGACCACCCACAAATACACCATTGGTGTATTTTCCAGGCATGAAGTATAAAGCCAGCAAAGCATGAAATCCCTTGTAATGACTAATTTAACAAGAGTCCATGACTTTTTGAGAAGATTGGACCTGGGGCCTAAACCCAGGATATAGAGTGAAGGGAACAGAAAGGCACTGGGCAGAGCAGAGTGCCTGTGGCATCCCAAAATGGTTGATTAGAGTAACAGCAATTATTGTGCACTTCAGTCTAGTCTACATAGGTGGGTTTCAATACTGTAGTTGGATCCACTTACAACGAATGGGACAATGGTTGGAGGCAAAGGGGCTTCTTCCCAATGGGGCCACATTTGTTCATGATATTTGTCAAGAATAGTTTTGCCATTTTTTAAAGCAGTAATTTTCAGCTGGGTGCTAGTGGCTCATGCCTGTAATCTTAGCTACTCAGGAGGCTGAGAACTGAGGATCATGGTTCAAAGCCAGGGTGGGCAGGAAAGATCATAAGATTTTTAAGACTTTTTTATGTATCTAATCAAGCCTATTTCCTATTTCACCCTGACAAAAGCAATGTGAAATGTGTAAAAAATATCAGGTTCAAACAAAAATCAATCCAGCAAGATACATTTGCAGTTTTAAAAGTTACAAGAAAAGTAGTGCCTTGTGGTAAAGTTTCTTACTCAACAATTTCAAATGTCTCAGTGTCTGTGTATAAAAAGATTATGGCAAGGCACGAGTGGCTCATGTCTTTAATCTTAACTATGAAGGAGGCTATGATCAGAGGATTTAGATTCAGTCAGCCTGGAAAGGAAAATCTGAGAATCTTTTCTACAGTTAACCAGCAAAAAGCCAGAAGTGGAGATGTGGCTCAAGTGGGTAGAGTGCCAATCTTGAGGGAAAAAGTCAATAGATAACCTTAGGCCTTGTGTTTTTGCATTCGAGTCTCTGTACACACACACACACACACACACACATTATGGAAATTTGGCAGTGTGTAAAAATGTGAAAGGAAAATAATTTTCAGAAATTCACATATATGTTTTCAAGATGACTTACTTTCCTCTTGATGAAAGAAATAGCAATATGATTATGCCCATTTTAAATGTCTCTGGATTTAGTTAGCATAGTCCTTTAATAGTTCAGGAGTTTATCACTAGGCTTAATATAAGAACTCCTGTCTTTATAGAATTAAAATAATTTTCTTTATATTGTCAAGTGTGCTGGACATTACAAACAATTCTATACCATTTTAATAGATTTTTTTTTTTGCATTTTGTAAACTGAATATGTCTTTTCTTTTGAATGACTCATGAGAAAGAGGTGGTGCCTCTTTGAATTTGCTTCTTTCAATATTGAACTCGGACATAGCTAAGCATTTCCAATCTCTCTTCTAAAACTCACCTTAAGACTCACCTTTGAAAATTAATTAACTTTAAGATTTCTTGCCATTTAAGTTGCAGACTTTGATTCTGCAAATCTCAGGTGTCAGCTCTTGCAGTGTCATGTAGTTCTTGTGAGACTGTTTATTTTCCTGGTGTGTATAATTTGTCAGATGTACTCAGCTTACAGTCCCATTATAAGTTTCAAATACATAGAAAATAAATCTGACGTTAATATTCTGATAAAACATTTAGCTCCTTCATGTACACGTTCTATATCCATGAATTCAACTCACTTTTGATCACAATGATTTAAGAGAGTGATTTGATCTGTCAGGAAACTGTACATGCATTTCTTTTTCTCAGGGTTTCCTAAACAATAAAAATACTACTTGTGAAGCATTTATATAATATGGAGCATTTTAACTTCTTTAGATATGGGAGGATATGGGTGGGTTCTGAATTGATAATCTGTGTATTTTGGCACTTTTAAAATATAAAAAAAGAAAGGAAGAGTGGGGTGGAAGGAGAGGAGGCCCATCTTGGAGCCAGTTACTAGATACAAGGTCAACCAAAGGAGATCACCTGCTTTCTTGAGGTGGGCTGGGTCTGTAGGGTTTGTCCATTACACAATGGAGGCTTCTCTGCTTCAGAATTCCAGGAATTCCATTGGATGACCACCTGGAAGCAGGAAGTATGGGTTCCTCAGGGCATTCCACTTAGGCTGTCCTGAATAATCCTGTCCAATTCAGGAAGAATCACAAAATGAGTGTGTTGTGTTCAAATAATTTTGGGAAGCGTCGGGTTAAGCAGGAGTAAGTGCTTCCTCAATGTCAAACACTTCAAAATGTTAACATGCTGATTTTTGTCATGAAGCTAAAACATAACCTCTTTGCCAGGCAGAGGCTTCAAAGCTATACATGCCCATTGGTGGTTTGCCAGAAGGAACTTGACTGCCCTCTAGCGTTGCTGCTGAGAATTATCCATACAGGAATTACCTTTCATACAGAAATTACCTGTATGAAAGGTAATAGCCAGAGGGCAAGGGGGTGGGGATGGCGGCGTGGGAAAAAAGTCCAGTCTTTATTCTTTTCCTGGGCATGTGGTCAAGCCTGACACTTGCTCCAGTTCCAGAGCAGGTTTGAATGCAAGAATCACTACCTAATTCCTGAAAAGTAGGAGTTGGTGGGAGGAGAAACACAGTGGAAAAGGGCATCATATTTAGTCTACACCTTGATTTATACCTGCATTAAGCACCAGCTGCATCCCTTACAGCTGCACCCTTCTTTCCACTCCTTTGCTTAGATTGGCATTGGTTGACAAGGTGGTATAATAGTTGAGGATCCAGCCTCTGGGCTTGAAAACTGGCCCTACTGTTTATTATTCTGTGTGCATAGAGGAGGTTCCTTGGCTTCTCAATGATTTGTAAAATGAAATCAGCTCTCATCAAGCTGCTGCACACATGAAATGCACTAACGGTTTTTCCATTTGAATGAAGCCACTCAGCAAAATTCCTCATATATATATATCTTATATATATTTATAGATATAGTATGTATTACATACATTATGTATGATATACACATATTATAAATAGTACAAAACACGTACGTAATCACAACAAGAACAGCCAAGGCACAGCTTCTCCCCCAAAAAATGTATAAGAAGGCAGGGACAGACAAACACCTCTCAGTCCTAACTCACAATTTTAATGGTTTTAACTCTCCAGTTAAGCATCATAGATTGTCCAGTTGGATCAAAAAGCAAGATCCTTCTATCTGCTTTCTTCAAAAGACACAACTTACCCACAAAAATGAACATTCTGAAAGTGAAAGGCTGGAATAAAATATATCAAGCAAATGGCCGCCATAAAGAGATGGGAGTTACTATACTAATGTCAGATAAAATAGACTTTAAATTAAAATCAATGAGAACTGACAAAGAAGGTCACTGCATTCTAATTAAGGGAACTCTCCTTCAGGTGGATATTATGATTTAAAACATCTACTCACCAAATAATGGAGCACCAGAAGAAGTGCTACTTTCTCTCAAATCTCACATAGATCCAAAGACATTAATTGTGGGGGACTTTAATACACTACTATCCCCACTAAATAGATCCACCCAGCAAAAAGTCACCAGAGAAACTTCGGATCTTAAAATTTGCATAGATCAACTAGTCTTAACCAACATCTACCGAATATTTGACCCAGCCCCATCAGATTACACCTTTTTCTCAGTAGCACATGGAACATTCTCCAAATTAGACCATATTCTAGGCCACAAAGAAAATCTGTCTAAATTCAGAAACATTGAAATTATACCCTGCATTCTCTCAGACCAGAAGGGAAAAAAATTAGAATTCAATACCAAAAGCCACCAAAGTAAATACTGTAACACATAGAGGCTGAACAACACAATTTTGAACCACCAGTGGGTCATGGAAGATATTAGAAAGGAAAATCAAATGTTCATGATATTCAACAAAAATGTTCACACAAATTACCAGCTCCTCTAGGACACAGCAAAGGCAGTACTCACAGGCAAGTTTATAGCTCTGAGTTTGCACATTATCAAATTGGAAAGATCTGAAACCAACAATTTAATGAGGCAACTAAAGCTTTTTGAAAAAAAGAACAACAAGCCAAACCCCAATCCAGTAGATGGAAGCAAATAAAATTAAATCCGAATTAAATGAATTAGAGTCCAAAAAAAAAAAACTATAGAAAGAATTAACAAAACAAAGAGATGGCTCTTCAAAAAAATAAAATTGACAGACCCTTAACAAATCCTATGGAATGGAAAAAAGAGAACACACCCACATAAACAAACTCAAGAGAGTACAATGGAAATATAACTACAGAAACAACCAAGATTCATAATATATAAGGGGATACTTCTCAAACCTTTATACTAATAAGTTTGAGAATCTAAAAGATACGGACTAGTTTCTAGCAAATATTGACATGCCCAAACTTAACCAAGATGATTTAAAACCACAGACCCATATGAAGCATCGAAATAGAGCAGCAATAAGAGACCTCCCACCCAAGAAAAGTCCAGGACTGGATGGATTTACAGCTCAATTCTACAAGGCCTTCAAAGCAAAACTCACACCAATACTTCTCCATCTCTTTAATGAAATGCAGAGCAAAAATTCACTATCACACTCTTTTTATGAAACCAGCATAACCCTCATCCCCAAACCAGGCAGGGACTCATCAAAAAAGAGAATTATAGACCTATTTTTTGATGATTATTGACAGAAAACTTCTCAACAAAATGTTGGCCAATCGACTTCAACAAGTCATGAAAAGAATCATACACCATTATCAAACAGGATTCATTTCAGGGATGCAAAGCTGGTTCAATATATGCAAAACAATATAATTCATCACATTAACAAGAGCAAGGATGAGAACAACATAGTTATCTCAATAGATGCAAAAAAAGAAACATTTGACAAGATCCAACAGCCCTTTATGATGAAGGCTTTCGAAAACTAGGAATCCATGGAACATTCATCAATATAATAAAGGCTATATATGACAAACCTGCAGCCAGCATTATACTTAATGGTGAAAAGTTAAAGCCATTTCCTCTAAATTCAGGAATGAGACAAGGGTGTCCACTCTCCCCACTCCTCTTTAAACTAGTATTAGAATGCCTAGCTACAGCAGTAAGAGAAGAGCACAGCTGAAATTAGGAAAGCACCCCCTTTTGTAATAGTTCCACAAAAAATAAAATACTAGGAGTGAACTTAACAAAAGAGTCACCTTCACAGGAACTCTATGACAAAATCTTTAAAACCTGAGAAAGGAAATTAAAGCAGAACTAAGCAAAGGGAAAAACCTCCCATGCTCCTGGATTGGGAGGATTAACATCGTGAAAATGACAATACTGTCAAAGGCTAAGTATAAATTAAATGAGATACCTATGAATATTCCAACCTCATTCTCCAATGAAATAGAACAGGCAATCCAAAAATTCATATGGAACAATAAAAGACCCCGATGTCAGTATAATTTGTGGAGGGGAAGGGGAAAAACAAGTCATTTAAATAAGGATACAGGTGGACCCGTTGCAACAATGAGAAGTACACATTCTCATGTCGAAAACGAACTTTACAACTTTGGTGGGGGGGGAGGTTTGGGTGGGGGGGGCGGGGGAGGCTGGGAAGGGATAGGAAGGGTTAAAAAAAGGAGGAGGCTACAACGCTTGATAAGAAATGTACTCACTATCTTGCCCATGTAATGGTAATCCCTCTGTACAGTATTTTCACAATAAAAAAATAAAAATATAAAAAAAGAATAAAAGACCCCGAATAGCAAAAAAAAAATCCTGAGTAGAAAGAGCAGTGCTGGAGAAAGATCAATACCAAAATTCAAACTCAACTACCATAGAAAACTCTCCTCTACTCAAACTCTACTCTACTCAAATTCTACTCTACCATAGAAATTCAAACAGCTTGTACTGGCACAAGAACCGACCTGAGGACCAATGGAATAGGACTGAAGACCCAGAAATGATCCCACCGACCTATAGCCACCTAATTTTCAGTAATTGAGCTAAAGAACTATATTGGAAAAAAGATAACCTTCTCAGTAAATGGTGTTTGCAAAATTGGTTAAACACTTGTAGAAAACTAAAACTAGATCCATATATATCACCCGCACCAGAATCAACTCCAAAATGGATCAAATATCTCAAAATAAAAGCAGACTCCCTGAAAACATTACTGGAAGGAATAGGAGAAACTTTAGGGTTCCTTGGCACAGGAACCCTAATAGAGATCCAGAAGCACAACAAATCAAAAAAAGTTTGGACAAATGGGATAGCATGAAACTGCAGAGCTTCTGCAAGGCAAAGGACATAACTAGCAAGATCAACAGAAAGCCCAAGGACTGGGAGAATATTTTCACTAGCCATACAAAGGACAAGGATCTCATATCTGAAATATACATAGAACTCAAAAAACTAAATCCCCCAACAACAAATCCTCAAAGAAACAACTGTCTGATTAACAAATGGGCTACAGACATAAAGAGAGACTTCTCTGAAGAGGAAATACGTATGGCCAATAGACATCAAGAAATACTCAACCTCTCTAGCCATTAAAGAAATGCCAATCAAGACAATGCTAAGATTCCATCCACCCCAGCTAGAATGACTATAATCAAGAAATCTTGTAATAACAGGGAACCCTACTGCATTGATGGTGGGAGTGTAAACTTGTTCAACCACTCTGGAAAGTAGTATGGAGGTTCCTCAAAAGACTCCACATACAGCTCCCTTATGACCCAGTAATCCCACTTTTGGGCATTAACCCAAACGATCAAAGACAAGGTCATACCAAAGCTACCAGCACAGCCATGTTTATTGCAGCATTAATCACCATAGATATGGAACCAACACAGATGCCCTTCAGTAGATGAATTGATCAAGAAAAAAAGAATGATATTGCCCCATTTGTTAGGAAATAGAAAGACTTGGGAAAAATTATATTAAGTGAAGTAAGCCAGGCCCAAAGAAACATAGGTCCCATTGTTTCCCTTATTTGCAATATCTAGTATATGTCTGTGTCAATAAGAAAAGGTCAGACAAGTTGATATTAGGGAAATGAACCCCAAAATAAGTATTCAAATGTTTTTTAAAATGTGATTGTTTCTAACATATTTATAAGATGATTTCTTTGTTGCTTTGTATGTACCTCCCTCACGGTATAAACCCTGCTTTCACTGTATTTGATGTTGGTTTAATTTGTAGAGGGTAAGGGGAAAAATAAATCGTTTAACTAGGGATACAGGTAGACCCATTGCAACAATGAGATGTACAAGTCATTATGTCGAAAAACGAATTTTAAAATTTCGGTCGGGGGTGGGGGCAGGATCTGGTATGGGGGTTGGTGGGGTATGGGAAGGGATGGGAAGGGTAAACAAAGGAGGAGGCAACAATGCTTGATAAGAAATGTACTCATTATCTTGCCCAAGTAATTGTAACACCTCTGTATGGCATTTTCACAATAAAAATGTGATATATCTCTATCTATATATCTATCTATCTATAGATATAGATCTATCTATCTCTATCTATCTATCTATCTATAGATAGATACATAGATACATAGATATTTACATAGATATATATATAGATAGATATATACATACATATAGATAGATATAATTATATAAAATGTTATTCTATGTCTCCGTCAGAAAGAATAACATTGCCTCTTTCATTAGGAAATGGAAAGACTTGAAAAAAATTGTATTAACTGAAGTAAGCTAGGCCCAAAGAAATATACATCCCAAGGTTTCCCTTATTTGCAGTGACTAGTACATATCTAGGACAAGCAGAGAAAATCGAAGGCTATATACATAAGACCACATGAGATAATGTTAAGCAAAATGAACCCTAAGACGGGGTCAAGAGGTTTGTTTTCCTTTCTTTCAAGTGTTATTAATGTACTTACAATGCACTATGTGATTCTTTAGTTTCTATTGTACGTCCTTCCCCGATGGTATAACCTCTGTTTCCACTGGATTTTATGCTGGTGTTCTGCACCTTGTATAAACATTTTTGTAATTTGGGGAGGGGAAGGGATATTACAGAACCGCTTAAAATGGGGATGCAGGCTGACCCATTGTGACAATGAGATGTATAGGACACTATACTGAAAATGAACATTACAAGGTCAGGGTGGGGGGTCTGGATGAGTTGGGAAGGCGGGGAGGGAAGTAATAGTAGGGGGAAAATAAAGGAGGAGGTAACAATGCTTACTATGAAAAGTGCTCATGTAACTGTAACCCTTCTGTACCCTACTCATGTAACTGTAACCCTTCTGTACATTTTTACAATAAAAAATTTAGAAAAATAAATAGTAGAAAATATGTTTATATATTATATAACATATATTTTATTATACTAGTTATATATTATAAAATATATGTATTAAAATGTTTCAGATCTACTATATATTTTACATATATATAATATATACACATTTTATACAGATTTATTTATATACTTTATATACGCTTTATACATATATATGTAGAACTTTGGGAAGCACAGTGCCAACTGTCTGCCAGGAAACCATGCTGTGTAAAGGTCAAGCCCTCCTTTGCCATTTTTAGTGGACATTAGCACAGGTTCTTGCAAGTTTGTGTACAAAATTTCCTGGTGTTGGCTTTGGTGGATTCTGGGTATTTACAGGCTGACTTCTCCCACAATCTCCTAACCTCACATACCCACTCAAGTTGTCTGGAATTGAAAAGCTGAAAATCACTTGATTTCCTTAACTAGGGTAAAATACAAATCTATTGCCTCAGTTCACGTGGTGCATCATGCACGTAACAATGAAATGGATTTGTTGCTGTCGTCCCTGATCCTGATAGGTTACCTGGGGGAACTGGAGAAAAGCTGGATGGGATCAGGCAGGGAGGGGCATGGGAGGAGCAATGGCTGCCCACGTTGTGTTAGACACATCCCTGAAGAGCTCTGCTAGAGCCTCCAAGCAGACAGAAGGAGCAAAAGGAGCAAGCTAAAGGTGAGGTTAAGACGAACATGGGTAGCTGAGGTTGGTTCCAGTGGGACCCCATAGGGCAAGGGATACCTCCTAAATTGTCTAGTGTCCTTCTGTCCTTGGGTTTTGGGGGATCTGCTCCCAGTGTGTGCTCCACCACGGGCAAGAGGCCTGCCCCAACTTCTCTCTGCTCTTCTGCCCCTATTATAATTGAGTGGCTCAGACCTGTAGGGACTCACGCTACTCTGCCTAAAGCTCCTACTTGTCTACTCCTAATCCCAGGCATATTCTTTCTGGCCTTCTTTATTATTTGTTATCTCTAAAGAGAACCATGCTTTTTCCTCTAGGGGATAGCCATTCCTCTCTGCCCAATCAGTGGCAGGCTTTTTCCATCTGTCTGCTCACTGAGTGGAAAGGCCTGGTCTACGCAAAACGGAAACCATTTCCCTCCATGTTGCCTGCCTAGGAACCCAGTGAACACTACAGGCCTCTGCTGGACTGAATGAGGCAGGTGGAATGAAGGAGGCACCAGAGACACAAAGCTGGCATTCCTAGATTGTGTTCAGTGTAACCAGCCCCCACACTGGATGATGATTGGCCATCCATAGGGAATAGACACACAGAGCAAATCATTTCTCAATTAGGCAAATCATCTGGAAGCGGTTTTTCATTGTGTGTAATGTAATGATTTTTCACGTAATAATGTAATGATTGCTTATTCAAGTCAGTTTGGGCCTTAATTACAACATAAATTTCTGATTAATTACCAGCAGGGATACTCATCAGGTTATACAGCATTATCCCCTTCAACATTACCTTTGCTTGTAGATATTTTTGTACTTATGCCACCTGTGATTGGCAAGGTGTGTGCAGGTGAACTGATGGTTAACAGTCCATCGAGGTCCCACCTCTACAGGATACACCAAGCATTACCCTTCTGCAGACCAAATCTATAGATCACACCTATCTCTGGTATGAAGTGAGCTTCAGAGAAACAGTGGAGCCTTTTAGCAAGGCTGCTGCCAGCAAGGAAGAGCTAACAAAGCAGGCCTACTGCAGGCTCAGCATTGGCTATAATCTGGGATCCTGGATCTTGGGAGAGCTTTGTCCAATTCTCCAGGGAACTATGTCTTCCTAGTAGTCATTTGCTTGTAACATAGCTCACCATGTTTTTAATTGAATGTCCAAAGAATGTGGCCATGAGTCTGGAGTCTGGAACTTGGTATGTTCCATGAAGAAAGGCTAGGGATCCGCGCCAGTGGACTTCCCAGATGTTGGCTTTCTGCTTCCCTTCCCTCCCCTGCCCTGTGCTGCCCTGACCTTTTCTTTCTCTTCCTTCCACTCCCTTTCTTTACTGTTCCCTTCTTTTTCTTCTTCTCCCTCTCTCCTCCCTTCCCATCTTCTCCTCTACCCCTAAACAGAAAATCAAAATTCACTAAATAATGATACCTCCTGCCCTTTCCCCAGCCCTTGACAGTTACCATTTCACTTTCTAAGAATTTTTCAATGCTAGTTACCATATGTGAGTGAAATCATACAGTAACTCAAGCTTAGTACATTGACAAAGTATCCTCAAGGCTTGTCTGTTTCAGACCTACATGACACAAGTGATGCACACATGACCCATAGGACTATGTATACATTGTGTGTGAGTATGAATTTGTATATGTGTGGCTCATTCATGGTTCATACATGGTTGTGTGTCAGTATTTATATGCGTTTGTGTGTATAAATTATTATTATGCACACATACATACCATGTGAGTGAATGCATCACCATGATTGTGGTTCGGTTATATATTCCTGTGTTTTCACATACATGTCATTATTTATGCATATTCATAGATGTATATGCAAACATGTTTGTTGTTCCAACTGAAGATTGTCAGTTAATCTTTCCTGCTGTCTCCTGCACATTGTTGGCTGCATTAATGTTTCTGCATTAGTCATAGCATTGCTGGAACAGGGACTAATTAGCTTGCTCACTTTGGGTGAAATAAATATCTCAATGTGCAGAAACTCTTAAGAAATGTAATGTTCAAACTTTGAAAGGTACTTTGCACTAAAAGGTAATAAAGCACAGAAGTGCAAAGGCAAATCACTTGAGAAATGATTTTTGAAGCTTTCTGGGAGAGGGTGAGTGTCTGAATCTCCCTCCAAGTTAACAGTGCACTCTTGGGCTGTCTCACCTAACGACATTAGTACAAAACACACACACATGCCATCTTGGTCATTTATATCACAGTATCTTGAAATGTTTTTAGTTAGAAAATGCTTCTGTGTCTTTGGCTGAAGAACCAGAATGCTGAAAACCTATTTTATTAATTAACTAAGTTCCATAGTTCACATTTTCCTTGATTCTTTTCCACTCCAGCACCCATCTAGGTGACTACATTATGTTCAGCATCGTGCTTTCTTGATTGGACAGTCTCCTAGACTTTCCTTGCTTTTGGTAACTTTGACAGTTCGGAGGCATATTTGTCATGGGTTTTATAACACTGCCCTCAATTAGAATTTATCCAATATTCTTGTTACAATCTGATTGAGTTTGTGTGTTGGGTAAAAAAGTCACAGCAATACTTATTTTCAGCATCCATTGTATCATGAACCCAGGGAGTCGGCGTGGTGGGGCATAACTGTAATCCCACTACTCAAGGTGCAGAGCTAGGAGGGACTCTTCTATATGTAGATAGGTTTTTCTCCCTCATTACTTACCTATTCCATTACTTATTTCTTTGTATTTATACCTATGTATTGGAAATGCTGTGGGTTATAACCTGACATTGCTGTCTTTTTTATTTATCACTAGAAAATTCTGTCTATTGGTCAGTAGCAAGTCTGTGTATTGGGTCCTGTGTCCCACTGACTTCCTGGAGTTTTCTATTATTTTGCTAAGATCGTGTGTGTGTGTGTGTGTGTGTGTGTGTGTGTGTGTGTGTGTGTGTGTGTGTGTGTGTGTGTGTATGTGTGTGTGTGTGTGTGTGTGTGTGTGTGTGTGTGTGTGTATGTGTGTGTGTGTGTGTGTGTGTGTGTGTGTGTTTTGTCCCAGCCCTAGACCTAGTCATTTCTACAAGGAGTCTGGCTCTCCCCCATTAAAAAAACAGTTTGTGAAACTGTAATATGGATTTTATATGTTCTCATTGATGCCAGAAGTTATTGATTCTATTTAACTGAGACATAATTTCTATATCTTTAGGTCTATGCCTTTTTAAAATTATCATTATAATGGTGATGTACAGAAAAGCTACAGATGTATAAGTCAGGTAATGAATACATTTTTTGGACAATATCTCCCCTTCCCTTACTTTCTCTGTTTTTCTCTCCCATCTCACCAACAAATTGTATAGTTCATTTTCAACATAGTGTTCAGTGAATTTGTATGACTACTGAATTTGTAGGACTTTTGTATGACATATTTTGCAAGTTGTGGGGTTTGAACTCAGGGCCTGGGCACTGTCCCTGAGTTTCTTTGTGTTCAAGGCTAGCATTCTACCACCTAATCCATAGTGCCACTTCTGGCCTTCTCTGAGTAGTTTATTGGAGAGCCTCATGGACTTGCTTGCCTGGGCTGGCTTCTTACTGTGGCCCTCACATCTCAGCCTCCTGATTAGCTAGGAGTACAGGTATGAGCCTTTGGCACCCAGCATCTATGACTGATTTTTAATGCTGGAATGGTGCTCTCTCTCTCTCTCTCTCTCTCTCTCTCTCTCTCTCTCTCTCTCTCTCTCTCTCTCTCTCTCTCTCTCTCTCTCACCCACCCACCCACCCACACACACACACACACACACACACACACACACACACACACACACAGATTTCCTATGATGTAGATACTTCAGGGAAACGTATTCTAAAAATCTTTTTTTAAAATTGTGAACACACTGTACAGAGGAGTTACAATTACATGGGCAAGATAATGAATATATTTCTTATCAAGCATTGCAGTCTCCTCCTTTGTTTACCCTTCACATCCCTTCCCAGTCTCCCTCTGCCCCCCACCCAATCCTCCCCCCCACCAAAGTTATAAAGTTCGTTTTCAACATGACCACTTGTACTTCTCATTGTTGCAACGGGTCCACCTGTATCCTTAAACGACTTGTTTTTATAAGGATGTGCGCAAAGAAGAATTGAGAAGCTGTAACCATCCTGGCTGGGCTTATGGGAGAAAATACGAGATTCATGAAATGGAAAATCCTGGGAAATTTAGAGCTAGGAAGAGTGAAGCTGGCCAAACAAGGTGGCTTCCTACTGAATTTTGTAGTATTTATTTTTCCCAGTGGTTGGCAAGGGAGGGCCTCATCGTCAGGGGCACTAGAGACTTTGATTCCACTCATTTATGAATGGGACATTATACATGAATGAGACGTTTTAGTCTTAAACAAATGAAGTCATGGCCCTCTGTGGCTGCATTATATTTGAAAAGCGGATTTATTTGAAAACACAATCTGTGTAATTACAGGATAATAAATTATTAACTGAGAGGACTTTTTTACGGCTCTTGGTGATGTATCCTGCTATTTTTGCAATATTTTGTATGAGCATTCTAAGGTACTGTATGATTGATCTTCTTTCGAGAGTTTTCCTTCCCTCTTTCCAACTTCCTAACTTCCTAACTTTCTTCTCTTGTACTTGTTTTTGTGCCTTGAGCTGAAGAGCTGAAGGACAGTGCTCAGGCCCAGAGTTCAAGCCCCACAACCGACAAAAAGAAAAGTTTTCTGGAGAAGGATCTAAGCCTGGAGTCACAACTCTGTCAGCACGCACTGACCTCTGTCACTTGCTGACACCAGAGTGACAGGAAGCAAACAAGTATAAATTCCTCACTTAGTGCAAGCTTCAGGATCTTCATGTTCCCCTGTGCTCCCCTGCTTGCTTACATTCTGTTTTTGCCCATTTATTTACAAGTTTTGACCCAATTCTTCGTAATGGTATCTGGCAAGTCTCACATTTGGTAAGTAGGTGTTCAATCCCCTTTTCTCCTGGAAGGTGCATGCCTTTGTTTAAATCTCGGAGTATTTCATTGTTCCAGTGTCTCACCTCTATGAGAAGTTCAATGGAATAGTTGTGGGGATTTTTTCTTTTCTGTTTTTTGTAAGGCATGTGGCTTGAGCTCTGGGTCTGGGCACTGTTCCCGAGCTCTTTTTGTTCAAGATTAGCACTCTACCACTTAAGCCAAAGTGCCACTTCTGTTTTTTTTCTGAGTAGTTTATTGGAGATAAGAGTCTTACCAACTATCCTGCTTGTGTTGATCTTGAACTATGATCCTCAGATCTCAGTCCCTTGAGTAGCTAGGATTATAGATGTGAGCCCTGCATCCTGCTGAAGAAGTTTTTGACTTGCAATTTGTCTGGACATTTTTGTGCACATTTGTTTTGATGTTATTTGTGGTTTTCTTCTGGCTGGAAATTTTATGCAAATATTTCACTTACTTGTGTGAGAATTGCTTTGACACATTTATTAATCACAGAATAGGGTCTGGGAAAGCAAATTCCCAGCCCTAAGCTGTGTTTTCTTGTTTCTCCATGGTTCTCTAATAATTTACCTGCACATGGTCTCTCCTGAGTGACTTTCACTCTTGTGCTGTGAGTCTTCTGTCCGCAAGATGCTTCTCACATGAAGTGCACTCTCTCCTAGTCCATGAATGTTAGCACACAGCTCCCTGTGTAAAGGCACATTGAACAACACCCTCACAGGCCTGTGACTACCTGTGTACCATTCAGAACTGCAAGATCCATATCTTTCTAATCCAATAGACCTATTCCAGAATCGACTAAATAGCTGAAAAAGATTTAATAAACAGAATCATCAAAATTTGGCAAGAATAAACAAAAACATCACATTGCATTAGTGTAATTGGCTGGTGTGTCTGTCTCCACTACAAATTTATGACCTACAGCCAGGATTTATACTGCGCATTGGGGTGTAGCAGAATCCAATGTTTATCATTTTATAAGGACAGAAATCAAAAGATGAAACATAGAATGTCATGTGCTACTTCAGGAGAGGAAAAGAGAGAAAAGATGAATAGAAGATAGAATCACAAGGAGAAGAGCCCAGAGTCAGTATATCATCAGTCCCAGTCAACTAAGGAATGATGATTTATTGGAAGACCTGGCAGAGTTCTGCAAAAGCCGTTCTTTTTTATTATTTTAATAAGTTCTATTGTGAAAATACTGTACAGAGGGGTTACAGTTACATGAGCAAGTTAATGAGTACATTTCTTATCAAGAATTGTTGCCTCCTCCTTTTTCCCCCTACCATCCTTTCCCTCCCACTTCCACAACTACACTCACCACTCCACCTCTGACTCCCCTCCACCTCACCCCACAAACACCTGCTGAAATTGTAAAGTTCGTATTTCAACAGTGTCTTCTACATCTCATTGTTGCAATGGGTCAACCTGTATCCCTATTTAAACATTTTGTTTTTTCCCTTCCCATCCTGAAATTATACCAGCATTAAACACAGTGAAAACAGGGGTTATACAGTGGGGAAGGGACATACAAAGCAACAAAAAACATCAGATGGTACCTTATAAATATATTAGAAAAAATAGAAAGAAAGAAAAAAATTACTTGTGTCCCTATCTTGGGGTTCATTTCGCTTAAAGTCATCTTAACTGGTAATATGTATATAGCTTTTGACCTTTTCTACATGTCCCAGACATATACTAGTTATTGCAAATAACTAGGTAAACCGTGGGACCTATGTTTCTTTGGGTCTGGCATACTTCACTTATTATAATTTTTTCTGTCTTTCCATTTCCTAAAAAATGGGGCAATGCCATTCTTTCTGATTTAGGTATAGAATTCCTTTATATATGTATATATATATATATATATGCATATATATGCATATATATACATACATATATGTATATTGTGTGTGTTTGTGTATCACATTTTCTTGATCCATTTATTTACTGAGGGGCATCTGGGTAGGTTCCATATCTTAGCCATGGTAAATAATGCTGTAATAAACACTAGTGCTGGTAGATTTAGTATGGTGTTGTTTGTGATCATTTGGATAAATGCCCAAAATTGAGATTTCTGGGTCATAGGGGAGATCTATGTGCAGTCTTTTGAGGAACCTCCATACTATTTTCCAAAGTGATTGAACAAGTTTATACTCCCACCAACAATACAGTAGGGTTCCCTTTTGGCCACATCTCCTCCAGCATCAGTTGTTATTAGAGTTCTTGATTATAGCCATTCCAACTGGGGTGAGGTGGTATCTCAATGTTATTTTGATATGCATTTCTTTTATGGCTAGAGAGGTTGAGCATTTCTTCATTTGTCTATTGGCCATTCTTCTTCACATAATAACAAAAGCACAAATAAACACAAAAATGAAGGATCCACACTTAAAACTGGTACCAATTTTAAAACAAAACTAGACAACAACCAAAGGCTGAGTTGGGGACTAACGGGTCCCCAGTACATCCCTACCAGAACTCTGTGCTGTTCTCACTCAGCAAGCTGAATCCAGAGTCTGCTGAATGAGCCTGCCATGCTCACCCAGAACTTCCCAACCTCAGAAAACATAGAACAGAAAACACACCAAAGTAAACTAGACAGACAAGTGGCCACAAAGACAAAATCAATTCTCAGTGAATGAGACGACATCCCACCACCATTCACTTACCAGGGGACTTGAACCCCACTCCCCTCCATTCACCTCTGGAGGATTTTTTTTTAGATTCTTGCAAACATTGACCTAGGGGCCTTCCAAAGTGGAGGAGAATTCCCAGTCATCTTGGGGCAAGGGAAAAATGTCCCTAGCAGTGGTCCCCTAAGACTGACAGATTCTCCCCCATGCTCAGACCCCCTGAGCCAAGGCCTGAGGCTGAGATCTAACTGGGGCCACTTGCAGGTGGTCAGTGGCAGTTTCATCATTGACAAAAAAGCAAGTTACCAAAGCAGAACCAGCAGTTTTTGTTTTTGTTTTAAACGAAGTAGGACAAAGTCTAGGGGTGTCTCGGGAGTAGACTCACTTTGCCCCATATTTTTCCTGTAAAATAAATCCAATTACAAATATGGCAAGCAAAAGCAAAAGCACAATGAGACACAGACAGACATGATTATACACAGAATGAGGAGGGATACCCAAACCAAAAGTTACTTTTTAAGTAAGCTCCCATCCAACTAGGACTGCTAGGACTGGTGGAATTGAGGGGTCCAGGCGTCCCTGGACCTCCTCAGCCGTAGCGGACTCTGCTGCGTCCAGCCTCACCCTACTTTTGGCCTCACTCTGGCGCCTTCTCTACCTAGGTTGCCCGCATTTACCTCGAGGCTTTTCTCGGAACTTCTCTCCAACATCCAAGTGCTCACACACTGTCCTACCAGTCAAAGACTTCAATCCCCCTCAGGTTGGAGTGGCTAAGAGCTCTATCCTGGACAAGCCCCCATTAAATGTAGTAGGAAGACCCCCTACTCAGGGCAGGCAAGCCCACCTAATCTTCCGGAGTGACAGACTCCACCACAACAAAGTTGTTAATAAGGAAGAAACTTTATTGAGGTTCCTACATTCCTACAATGACCAGCCAGGGCCTCAGCACAGGCTCAGGAGCTGATACTGTGACCCCGAGTGGCCCCCATTCTTTGGTTTTTAAAGACAAAATCCGTAAGGTCAAGCCTGGTCAAGCACAGGTGACCAATGGGATCATAACACACACAAAGGATTATATGGTCATACCAGACCACACACAGTTGGGTAATAGGTCGAGTTTACTGTAAGCATGTGCAAAAGGCAGGGTTTACCATAAAGCATGTGGTGTCACCAGTTGGTGCCAGATTGTAACCTATCTGTTTTATGGGTCAGTCCTTAACTGAACAATCAAGGCGGGTTAGGTTGTTAAGGGGAGAGGGACCTAGAGGCATTCTTTCCATTCCAAGAACTGGGCTAGTTGGAGCCAAGGTCAAGTTAACCTTGTTTAGAGGGTTTTTTTTTCTCTAAAATCCCTAAAACAAAGGCAAAGCCAGGAAAGAAGCTGTACCAGCTCGAGTCTCCTCTCAGGGCATATTTCAGTATATATGTGAGAATAAAAGTAGAAAACTTGAAGGGATAGGTGGGGTTGGTGTAAGGGAAGGAAGAAAAGTGGAAAGTTTGACAATGATCCAGATGTGTTGTACATTCAAGTGTACATACACTCTATTCAACATACATACATACATACATACATACACTCTATTCAACACTGACATGATGAAGCAAAACCCTTTTGGACTACTAGCTGAAGATTAAAAATGTTTTGTTTTAATATTAACAGACCAGAAGCATAAACCTTTAAAGATAAATAAGAGGATAGCATTGACATATTGGTGAGGATGTGCTCTTTTCAATACAAAATTTAATAAGTGTCAAGTCTGCTGCAAATGTAAATTTTATTTGCCAATTCTTTTTGCAAATTGCTTAAAATATAAAGAACCAAATTCCAATATCCCTTCACTTCCAAAAAAATCTTATAGATCTTTACGTTTCTCAGTTGTTTCTAAATATCTTAATGTAATGCACTATTGGAACTAATTTCATTCCACATTTTAATTTAAATTTAAAATCATTAAAGTCTTTTAAAAGCCTCTCACTCCGGCACAGGTATGGATAAAGAACTGATGTGGTCAGAAGCAGAATTATTCAGAAGACTGTAAATGGATGCTTACCTAGTTTCCTCTCTGCTGGATCATAGAATACAAACTGTCCTAATTGAAAAAAGTTAGCCTTCCCAGGTTTTCTGCATATAAATATTCCATCAACATTTTGTTATTAGAGGATTATTCATGATTAGCTATATGTTGATTGATAATGACTGAGCATGAGAGAAAGGTGAGGGAAAACCATCTACACTTCAGTGAGGTTCTGACTTGTGTTTCACAAAGTGTTATGAAAGCTCTCCATGAGAAATCTAGCAGCTGCATTTCTAAAAAGTCCTTGTGTGCTTACACTTTCTGATACTGTCTCAATTCAAGTACTTCTCCTTGGAGTTCCATACTATTCAATGATGCTGTATGAGCTCCTTGTTTTGCAGACCGGTCTTGGTGATAAAATTTGTGCTTTTCAAAATTGCTCTCCCTATTCCATCCACAAAATGTGGACAAAAATTATCTGAAAAAATTGTATCTGTTGATAGTGCATATACTTTTATTTTTCATTACAAACATAGAATGTAGTAAAAATTTTCATAGCAATTACTCTGCACTAGTTTGTGGGCAGATTCTAATGTAAATAATATGCTGTGTTCACGTAGAGAATTAGTCCAAATTTTAATATGCCTGTGGTCCTAAAACCAATACCCTACTGATATTGAGTGACAAATACAACTTCCTATAAGTATAGAAGTTTTCATTGTATCTTTTTAATATATATTTTTATTGTAAAGATACTGTATGGAGGGGATACAGTTACATTAGTAAGGTAATGAGTACATTTCTTTATTTTTCCTCTATTGTCGTTCATGGGGCTTGAACTCTGGGCCAGAACGCTGTCCTCAGCTCTTCAGCTCAAGGATAGCACTCTACCACTTGAGCTACAATGCCACTTCCTGTTTTTTTGGTGGTTTATTGGAGATAAGAATTTCTCAGGGACTGGGAAGGTGGCTCAGTGGTAGAGTGCTTGCCTTGCATGCATGAGGCCCTGGGTTCGATTCCTCAGCACCACATAAGCAAAAAGAAAAAAGCCGGAATTTCTCGGATTTCCTGCCCGGTCTGGTTTTAAATCCCGATCCTCAGATCTCAGCCTCCTGAGTAGCTAGGATTAGAGGCCTGAGCCACCTGTGCCCAGCATGAGTACATTTCTTATTGAGCACCCTCTCCTTTGTTTTCCCCCTACCATCCCTTCTCTTCACACCTCCCCAACTTATCCCTCCACCCCCTCTTTGATAGAGTGTCTTGTACATATCATTGTTACAATGGGTCAACCTGTATCCTTTCCTCACATCTTAAATGAAGAAATGCTGGCTTGATTTATGCTGATTCTACTTGTGTAGACACATGTAAAATCACTCACCAAGTCCAAGAGCACATCATTTTTTGTCAGTTGGTATAGTTGTGTTCTACACATTTATTGACAGGTTACAAATTATTCTCAAACTTTAATACATTAAAAATACTTTCTTCTTTTCTTATTTTCTTGGCCAGGAAATCAGCCAGACCTCAGTCAGCATTTCTCTCATAGGACTTTTCACATGGGTTGGTTAAATGTTGATCTGAGGTCCAGTCTTCTGAGGACTCACTCATCTGCTTAGGAATTGATGCTGTCTGTTGGAAAAGAGCTCAAGGAAGGATGCCATTTAGAGCCTTATAACTTTATTTTTTTATTGTGAGAATACTGTACAGAGGAGTTACAATTACATGGGCAATATAACGAGTACATTTCTTATCAAGCATTGTTGGCTCCTCTTTCTTTCCCCTTCCCATCCCTTCCCATCTTCCCCCTACACCCGGTCATCCCTCGACCCACCAAAGTTGTAAAGTTCATTTTTCGACAAAACAACATTGAGATTCCACCTCACCCCAGTTAGAATGGTTATAATAAAGAACTCTAATAACAACAGATGCTGGAAGGGATGTGGACAGAAGTGAATCTTTCTACATTGTTGGTGGGAGTGTAAACTTGTTCAAACACTTTGGAAAGCAGTATGGAGGTTCCTCAAAAGACTCCACATAGAGCTCCCCTATGACCCAGCAATCCCACTTTTGAGCATTTACCCAAATGATCACAAACAAGACCATACTAAAACTACCAGCACAACTATGTTTATTGCAGCATTATTTACCATAGCTAAGATAGGGAACCAACCCAGATACCCCTCAGTAGATGAATGGATCAAGAAAATATGGTATATATACACAATGGAATTCTATGCCTCCATCAGAAAGAATGGCATCGCCCCATTTGTTAGGAAATGGTAAGACTTGGAAAAAAAATTATATAAAGTGAAGTAAGCCAGGCCCAAAGAAACATAGGTCCCATGGTTTCCCTTATTTGCAATAACTAGTATATGTCTGAGTCAAGCAGAAAAGGTCAGATAAGTTGATGTTAGGGGAATGAAGCCCAAGATAAGTATTCAAATGTTTTTTTGCCTTTCATGAAATTGTTTTTAACATTTTTATAAGATGATTTCTATGTTGCTTTGTATGTTCCTCCCCCACGGTATAACCCCTGCTTTCACTGTATTGATGTAGGTATAATTTGTGGAGGGGAAGGGAAAAAACAAATCGTTTAACTAGGGATATAGGTGGACCCATTCCAACAATGGAATACCCTTTACAAGGGTATTTTCCTGCTACTTTGGTTGTTGAGAGTGTCTATAAGAGCAAGCATTCTGTAGGGAGCTGGGAGACACCATATGTTCTTTACTTACTGATTCCTAAGTGACTTGTACTGCATTTTGCAAGTCGAATCTGTCAAAACCTACCAGTTTTAAGAGATAAGAGGAGTGGTAAAAGAACTCATGGAGACAAATACATTTTCAACATATTTTGTTCCAAGCATTCCATCTAAGGCATAGTCAACAACTAGTGAAACTTGTGTTGGCTGTAAATATGTGTCTTTCTCCATGTGTGCATGTATACATGTGTATATGTATGTGTGAATTTGTGTGTATAGTAACATACATGTGTACATATATAAGGGCATATACACACATATATGCATATATAAATAAATATACATATGCAAATATATGTACATATATATAAATCAGTGTTCAGTGATTTAATCAATAGTTCCCAGCACATTGTCATTCTCTCAAAGTATACATGATAAACTGCTCTGAGGAGCTGTGCTCTATGATGGGTATCCTTTGTTCTCACTTGCCCCATTACCTTGTTTTTCATCCCTGTGAACAACTTCGGTCTACTTACCATAGGATAGCTTTGTTTTCATTACATGTAGTTACTTACTGATAATCAAAGAAAAAGGTTGTTTGTAAAAGAAAAAGAACTTTTACGTCACAAGTTAAAATATCTTATCTATCCCAATGATTCCTATGAGATAAAATTTATAATAGAAGAAAAGTAAAAAGGAATTCCTAGATCTGTTGTTTTGCCATTTAGAATGGCAAAGAATAAAATCACATCACTCTTATAATTCTTAAAAAATGCAAGGGAAACTGTTGGTCCCTATCATGTTCCCACAAAACCAGTGAATTCTGAAGGATAATAGACCAGCAGAAATTCTAAGTAGCAGACATGGAGCATGAAAGAGAAAGACCATGAATGGAAAGGGTGAAAGAGAGAAGTACAATAATACTGAAAGTACATAACAGATAAACAAGTGCTGTATGAGAATATTGATACTGCTATCTTTAGACTTTACATGTACATTTGAAAGTATTTGATGTATGATAACCAATCAACATAAAATATAAAATGATTTTGATAAAAAATAAAAATGATGAGTCCCTGCCTGGTTTTAGGATGAGGGTTATGATGGCTTCATAGAATGTGTTCGGTAGTGAACTTTCTCTTTCAATTTCATTGAAGAGTTGGAGGAGTATTGGTGTGAGCTCTGCTTTGAAGGCCTTGTAGAATTCTGCTGTAAAACCATCTGGTCCTAGACTTTTCTTAGATGGGAGGTCTCTTATTGCTGTTTCTATTTTCAATGCTTGATATGGGCCTGGAAAGACTTGGAAAAAATTATATTAAGTGAAGTAAGCCAAGCCCAAAGAAACATAGGACCCATGGTTTCCCTCATTTGCAATAGTTAGTATATGTAATGTATAAGTCAAGCAGAAAAGGTCAGATAAGGTGATGTTAGGAAAATGAACCCTAAGATATGTATTTAAATGTTTTTTTTTCTTTCATACATTTGTTTCTAACTCATTTATATGATTATTTCTTTGTTGCTTTGTATGTCCCTCCCCCACAGTATAACCCATGCTTTCACTGTATTTGATGTTGGTATAATTTGTGGAGGGGAAGGGGAAAAACAAGTCATTTAAATAAGGATACAGGTGGACCCATTGCAACAATGAGAAGTACAAGTTGTCATGTTGAAAACGAACTTTACAACTTTGATGGGGGGGTGGGGGGAGGATTGGATGGGGGGGAGGCTTGGAAGGGATGGGAAGGGGAAATAAAGGAGGAGGCTACAATGCTTGATAAGAAATGTACTCATTATCTTGCCCATGTAACTGTAACCCCTCTGTACAGTTTTTTCACAATAAAAAAATAAAAAATAAATGAAAATAAAAATGACTCAGAAGAAATTATAAGTGCAAATACAATCTTCCCAGAAGAAATCTCTCAGAGACTTTGAGAAATCTCTCATGATTTTGAAGAGGATAAAGTGGCTGAAGTTAGTATAAATTTAGAAGTATGACAATTCACAAAAATATAAAAAGATATTCATATATTTCATTATATAACTCAAAGCAGAAAGCAAATGTTGTTTAGATGATTTTTTAAAACACAGTCTTTCAGGAGCTGGGAAGGTGGCTCAATGGTAGAGTGTTTGTCTTGCATGCATGAGGCCCTGGGTTTGGTTCCTCAGCACTACAGAAGTAGAAAAAGATGAAGGCTCAAATGGTAGTGCTAGCCTTGAGCTGAGGGACAGCACCCAGGCCCCAGAATTCATGCCCCATGACCAACAAAATAAAAATCAACAAAACAATGCTGGGTGCCGGTGGCTCGACTGTAATCCTAGCTATGCAGGAGGCTGAGTTCTGAGAATCACAGTTGAAAGCCAGTCCGGGCAGGAAAGTCCGTGAGACTTTATCTCTAATAAACCACTAGAAAACCAGAAGTGGTGCCATGGCTCAAGGTCTAGAGTGCCACCCTAGAGCTGAAGAGTGCAGGGACAGCACTCCGGCCCAGAGTTAAAGCCTCACGACTGACAAAAACAAAAAACACAAAAACAGTCTCTCACTTTTGTGGTCTCAACTCTGTAATACCGCCGCTTCCGACGAGGGCTAAGATTTTGGGTGTGGACATTTATCATCCCTCCTGATTCAGACTGTACTTGATAATTTATTTAATAAATATTTTGTTCTTAATTTTCTTCTTTGTAAACTTACATGCACCTATAAAAAATCTTTGGCCATTCCAGTAAGCTTCTCAAAGTACCTCCTGATGACAACTTATAAAAAGTTGTATTATATTACAAAAAGGGAAACAATGCAACAAATAAAGAAAACCAAAAGTTAAATATTAATGATTAATAAAATAAAAAACCAAACAATTACCAGTGTATTATTTTCTCATATTCCTGTGCATTTAAAACTGGCTAAGATTATGATGTTCAAAAAGAGGCTTTTGTTTTGGTTTTTATTTTGGGTCCAGTCGTGGGCATGAACTCTGAGCCTGGGCGCTGCCCCTCAGCTCTTCAGCTCAAGGCTAGCGCTCTACCACTTGAGCCACATCACCACTTCCGGCTTGTTGTTTGCTTATGGGTGCTGAGGAATCGAACCCAGGGCCTCAAGCATGCAAGGCAAGCGCTTTACCACTGAGCCACCTTCCCAGCCCCTCAAAAAGAGTTTTATGGGCTATGAGTAGTCTTTAAAATTACCACTAAGATTACTTTTTATGGCTCATCTCATCATTTGTATATGGCTTATATCATCATTTGTTCCTCACTAACATGTTAAGTAAGGAAGCCCTAAAAATTTAAAGAAACTATATGGTTAACAAAGTCTTAACTCTTCACTCTGCTTCTTTACTCAAAGACTTTGCAATTTCTTATTGGTAATGTTTGTATAAACTCTGAAAGGTACATAATTAGTACCATATGTCTGCTACCATAAGCCTTAAATACTTTATAGAAAAGTTTATGACCAGCCAAACAGTCCTAATTTTGGCATATATATGCAAATTCCCAAAATTAAATACATTTAAAACTTAACAAACCTTAACACTTGCTGCAGTGTTCATTATGACAGGTGCCTTGTATAGAATAAATGAATTTCTCCTCTTACACATCTCTTGAACAACAAATATCTGGAATTATTTTGTTTTTGACATGCCAATCTTGACTTTATTCTTAAATGTGTGCTTATGTAAGAAATACATGGTTTTAACAGTTTGTTGTATTGCTAAAAAAGAAGAAGAAGAAGAAGAAGAAGAAGAAGAAGAAGAAGAAGAAGAAGAAGAAGAAGAAGAAGAAGAAGAAGAAGAAGAAGAAGAAGAAGAAGAAGAAGAAATACATGGTTCTAAAATTTCACAAGAATTCTTTTGAACTTACTTTTTTTTTGAATTGTCTAGTTTAAGAAAATCAATTACACTTTATATATAAAAAATGTTCTGTGCTCAATTAGGCAGCAAATACGCTAAAATTGGAACAATACAGAGAAGATTAGCATGGCCCCTGAGCAAGGTTGACATGCAAATTAGTGAAATGTTCCATATTTTTGCAACAACAGATGCTGGAGAGTATGTGGCCACAGGGAACTCTACTGCATTCTTGGTGGGTATGTAAACTTGTTCAACCACTTTGGAAAGCAGTATGGAGGCTCTTCAAAAGACTCCATATAAAGCTTTCCTATGACCCAGCAATCCCACTTTTGGGCATTTACCCAAATGATCACAAACAAGACCATACTAAAACTACCAGCACAGCTATGTTTACTGCAGCATTATTTACAATAGCTGATATAGAGCCAACCCTGATGCCCCTCAGTAGATGAATGGATCAAGAAAATATGGGTGTACATACACAACAGAATTCTATGCCTCCATCAGAAAGAATGGTATCACCCAATTTGTTAGGAATTGGAAAGTCTTGGAAAAATTTTATTAAGTGAAGTAAGCCAAGTCCAAAGAAACATAGGTCCCGTGGTTTCCCTTATTTTCAATAACTAATATATGTCTGGGATAAGCAGAATAATTCAAAAGCTATGTGCATATGAGCAGATAAGATGATATTAAGGGAAATGAACCCAAAGACAGGGACACAAGTATGTTTTTTCTTTCTTGTTATTGTTTCTAATGTACTTATGATGTGCAATATGATTTTTTTTGTTTCTGTATATGTTCCTCCCGCACGCTATAACCCCTGTTTTCATTGTATTTGAAGTTGGTACACCTACATCCTGTGTATACGTTTCTCTAATTTGACGAGGAGAAGGGAAATACAAAATGGTTAAATAGGGATACAGGTTAACCCATTGTATCAATGAGATGCACAAGACACTCTGCTGAAAAATGAACTTTACAATTTAGGCAGGGGAAGGGGGAAGGGGAGCGTATTTGTGGAGGTGGGAGGGAAGGGATGGTGGGAAGAGGGAACAATGCTTGTTAGGAAATGTACTCATTATTTGCTCTCATAAATGAGACACCTCTGTACAGTTTTTTTATAATAAAAATCATATGAAAATGTTCTTATGTCGTGGTAGTGTAAAAATATCAGGGACAGAATAATGAAGGAATGTTGTAGACTGAGGTGAAGTCCATATGAAAATGTGCAAAACTGATAAAACGTAAAAGTATCAGAGCAGTATATTGTGTTTTACATCATTTAGGTTACATTGAAAAAATATGGAAGACCTAGAAGAATGAATTTTCTTTTTGATATCCTATCATAATTCCTTAGCAGGATGAACTCTTTCCTCATTGTTGTAGAGGCATCATCAGATGAGAGGAACTGAATTTTTTTGTTGGCTTCCTTACATTTATTTGTCAGTTTGAAATCTGAACTACTAGTTTATGTCTGAGACAAGAAGAAAAGGTCAGATAAGTTGATGCTAGGTGATATGAACCCCAAGATAAGTAGTCAAACGTTTTTTTTTCTTTCTTGCAATTGTATCTAACATATTTATAAGATCATTTCTTTGTTGCTTTGTATGTCCCTCCCCCACGGTATAATCCCTGCTTTCATTGTATTTGATGTTGTTATAATTTGTGGAGGGGAAGGGCAAAAACAAACCGTTTAAATAGTGATATAGGTGGACCCATTACAACAATGAGATGGACAAATTGTTATGTTGAAAAACGAACTTTACAACTTTGGCAGGATGGCGGGGGGCGGGGGGGAGTTGAGGGGTGGGAAGAGGAAACAAAGGAGGTAGCAGCAATGCTTGATAAGAAATGTACTAATTGCCTTGCCAATGTAATTGTAACCCCTCTGTACAGTATTTTCACAATAAATTTTTTTAAAAAAAAGAAAGTAAGGGAAATTAGACACACAGGCTTTGGAAAGTGTAAAGTCTGCTCCTGGATGGCAAGCAGACTCCACCCTCCTTGCAGCAAATTTTCTACCCAGTACTTGCGTTATCTAGGCATGCAGCAAATTTTCTACCCAGTACTTGCGTTATCTAGGCAACTGGCACACATGGAAGAGGTCACATCTGCATCTGCTGAGGTCACATCTGAATTTGATGTGGCCACAACTTTCTCCGCCCATACCTTAGATAAGGCCTACCCCAGGCCCAGATGCCCTTTCTCTGCTCTTTTCTAGCTCTTTCTCAGCTCTTTCCTTCTCTTCTCTTTCCCAGGTCTCTTCTATTTCCTAGCTCTCTCTTTCCCACCTTTCCCAGGTGCTCTCTTTTCTAGCTATTTTCTCTCTTATTCCCAGCTCTTCAAGCTCTCTTTCCCAGTCCTTTCCCCACCATGCTGAGGACCAAGATGGCCTGGTGTCAGCCGGAATGATGAATAAACCTACCCCTTACCTGAACACCACGTACATACTGCTGTACTTCCTTAGCTACCTCTTTTTAAAATCCTAACAGAAAGTGACCATTTAGGATGAATGATATTTGATTTTACAATCAGAAAAATATTTTAAAAATTATATAGATATAAAATACTCCAAAAGACTTATTCTATGAATCTACCCCTTAGAACAAATGATAAGAAGGTGGTTAATGTATTTTAGGATAATATATATATATATTCACATACCTATTTATGTTCACATAAATTTCACTTAAACAACAATCAAATGACTATATTTCTACCTTCTAGTTGGAATATACTTAAATCTCTAAAAATGACTATGCTGCTGCTATAAAGAGCAATTTCCCAATTGTCCTCCATAGAGGGCATCCACAACGTATTTTGTGATAGGGCCAAAGCCTGAGTCAAGAAACTTCCCAATGGTGTCCAGTGGGTAAACTGTTTTGATTTGGTTTAAAGAAAACTAAAAAGAAACATTATTAATACCTTGCTCTTTTGTGAGGTGGAGACCATCTATGAGAGAGAGTTCCTACCTTGCTCTTCAAAACAGTTGTAATGAAAAAGGAAGGGACAAGACTGTGAACTTACGATGCACAGACTTGAGTGTCATGCACTGAGAGTCAAGGCGGCCCATTAGTCGAGAAACAAGGAGTTGCAAGTCTAACCCACAAGACACGGCAACATCAGGCAGGCCATAGGCAGTGACAGTGAATTTGTAGCCCTATTCATTATTACTGCTGTCAGAATGAAAGAGGACCATCTTAAACGTCACGTTCTAGAGGCAAACAAAAGTCATGTGGTCAACAAGATGGAAGGAGGCAACAACTCAGCAGTGAAGTATGTTCTTTGTGACTCAAAAAAATCTTAAAAGCAGTCTCCATTTCTACAAGTTCAAAATTATTAAGGGAGAAATGTACAGAGATGATACCAAAACACAAAACTCACAACTACAGGTAGAAAGCAGAATTAGTAGAAAACTGCTGTTCAGCTTTCTAAAACTCAAGTGACTATCTGCTCAACCAGAGATCACTGGCTCAGTTCTTTGTTCTCAACCAAGACCCTTGATAGGAGAGAGAAGTAAACAGTCTGAAGCAGGCTGCAGCCCAGATATTAAACAGATCTGTCAACTGGGCTCCTAGCTTTCACCATGGTTCAAGTCTTTCTCTTGGATCCACTGGCCCTTCTGAACTCAGAAATTAACAGCTCTTTAATTTACTCTGGACAACCCTGGGTATTAGCAAATTTCCTATGAAGAGCCAGATAGTTAAATTTTTAGCTTTTGTGGGCTACATAATCTCTACTGCAACTGTTCCTCTCTACAAGTAGAGTATCAAAGCAGCTGTCAGAAATATGTGTGTGGTTACATTCTAGAAATGTGACTGTATTAAGGTTTGTACTTAGAGCTTTGAGTCTTTTTCAGCTATTTTGCTCATGGCTGTCATTCTACCATTCAAGCCATGTCTCCACTCTGGTTTTTTGCTGGTTGAGATGGGGCTCTCAGATTTGTCTACCTAGGCTAGCTTTAAATCTTATTCCTCAAATATCAACCTGCTGAGTAGCTAGGATTTTGAACAATATGAACATGAGCCACCAGAGCCTAGCTAGTCCTTTCCAAACACCATACCTTTATTGCTCTAAAATTGGAAAAAGGACAAGAATTGCTACAGACATACTTATTTACCTTGTTTGGGAAATATGACTTACCTTTGGCCACTTATAAGTACCAACTTTTGTGCCAAAGTGTGTCTTCCCACCTCTAGAGTCTGTAAATTCCAGATAATCATACCTGTGAAGGCATAATCTCTATTATATTCTTTCTCTTGTTTTTGATCCACTATTGCTTGGAAGAAAAAACGTGAGTCTTAGTACTTTTTGGTTTCACACATCTCATCAAATTCCACTTAAAAATAGGTTGCCCCTGGGCTAACAAAAACAGATACTTCATGGCAGTTATTTTCATATTTATGGGCAGATTTTTTGGTCCATGTATGTAGTACCACAGGCTGTTCCTGCTGCCAGGTCTCAACATCCAGCTAGGCAGACAAATGAGTAAGAGAAAATTCCAGATATTACTACACAACCAACTGTCACAATAGACTATCAGTGCTGTAGATCACAGGCTTTGACAGCCCTGATGAAATTTTACACAGGCTAATCTGATTTCCTGTCTATGCAGAGATCAATAGACATCTATCACTCAGCAGAAATGCATTAGGATGATACTTTAGGGACTCATGCTTTTATCTTTTAGCGGTGACAGAACTATTTTTAAAATAAGTACTGGTATGAATTCCACTGGAGAAAAACACTGAATTAAAAGATTAAAGAGCTCACATTTTTACTGAGGACCTTGGCATGTCTAAGACCACTCTTTTTTTCCTCTTAAATATAAAGAAAGTTTTCTTTTTAGCTCATGATTCTAATCCTAGTTACCCAGGAGGCTGAGATCTGAGGATTGCAGTTTGAAGTCAGCTTTGTCAGGAAAGTCTTATCTGTAATTAAAAGCCAGAAATTGCTCAAGTGGTAGAATGCTAGTCTTGAGGAAAAGGAGCTAAGGGATAGTGCCCAGAACCAGAATTCAACCCCCAATATTGGCAAAAAAAAAAACCCGATTAGGATTGGATGCTTTGGCTTAAGTGGTAGAGCATTGGCTTTGAGCTGAAGAGCTCAGGAACAGTGCCCAGGCTCAGTTTAAGCCCGACAACCAACAAAAACATCAGGGTTGGAGGCATGGTTTAGTTGGTTGGTAGAGCACTACCCAATGAGCCAAAGCAACAGGTACTAAGTTTGAGTTCCAGTCTTACACCAAAAAACAAAATGAGAAATAAAAAAGATCTGCTAAATGTATATGCCCTTTCTACTACCATCAGGAAGTTATGAAACTCAAAAAGACTGTGAACAAATGTTATATAATAAAAATTAAGTATGGGAGATAATTCTTTTAAACACTAAACCTTCTTATTTTTCTTTCCATGTATATTTTCTCTTTTAGACTTCATTTTGTGTGTGTGTGTGCCTGTCATGGGGCTTGAACTCAGGGTCTTGGTGCTCTCCCTGAGCTTTTTCATTCAAGACTAGCACTCCACCACTTGAGCCACAGCTCAAGCCTACCCCTCCTCATCTGTCCCCCTCCACCAACTAGTTATTTGGAAATAAGAGTCTCACAGGCTTTCCTACCTACACTGGCTTCAAATTGAGATCCTCAGATCTCAACACCTGAGTAGTTAGTATTACATGTATGAGCTACAAGCACCTGGCTAGACAAATCTTTCAGACTTTATTTACACAGATTTTATGTAACTTAATATAACCTAAAATGATTAGATAAATTATACAGCTTTTCGGCCTCCTTTCTAGTGCTAATGACAAATCAAGATGATATTTACTATCCTTGTTGGCAAAAATACCAATAAAGCTTCTAGAGGCAACTTATTTGTATATATCTGTAGTCTAGTATGTTTTATATGGTAGAGTCATATCTCTCTGAAGAGAGGACACAATACAGGTTCAGGGCCAACTGAAGTTATCTTGCTCAGTCCTCCTTCAGGGTCATTGCAGAGCTTCTTCAACAGCTCTGTTAAGGTAGTGAACTCTCTCAAGAGAGTACATTGTGAAATGTCCAAAGAACAGAAGTCTAGGAGGAAGATGAGCTAAAGGAAGATGAAGGATGTACTCAGTATTCACTGCACATGCTGGTATTTCCACCAGCCCCCTCCCTGCTTATTGAAAATAGCCACTTCTCCTTACCAGTTGACGAGCTGCCATGGAAAACACTGAATTACACAATTTTTCTTTTTTTTGGGGGGGGGTCTGGTCGTGGGGTCTGAACTCTGGGCCTGGGCGCTGTCCCTCAGCTCTTCAGCTCAAGGCTAGCGCTCTACCACTTGAGCCACAGTGCCACTTCTGGCTTTTTTCTTTTTGCTTATGTGGTGCTGAGGAATCAAACCCAGGGCCTCATGCATGCAAGGCAAGTGCTCTACCACTGAGCCACCTTTTCAGCCCTACACAGTTTTTCTACTATGTTTTTTCCACTATACTGTGACAAAAGGGATTCTAAAATCACTCTCATGCTTACCAGAAACTGTACCACATCTATCAAAACATAAAGTAGTTAATATTTTATATGGTAAGAACATCATTTACCACATTATTATAAGGTGCAAAGCTAGGGAGGGCTATAGAAGCTGACTACCAAAGCAGGGAGAGGGAACAGCAGATCACAAGACCATTAAGCATCATCCAAATGAACAATGTCAATTTAATTACCTCTGAAAGGGAAAAGCAGTGAAAACTGCAGTAGTTGGTACGAGTGACAGTTAAGTTTAAGGTGAGTTTTTGGGTTGCTTTTCAATGAAGTGGAGATATCACTCTAAGTTATATCTGATCCCAGCACTCAGAAGGCTGAGGAAGAACTGAGAATTCAAGTGCAGTCTGGGTAGACAGCAAGTTCAAGGCCAGTATGGGCTACACAGTGAAAACTTATCTAAAAAGAAGTGGTGCTGCCTGTAGTCCTAGCTACTTGGGAGGACTACAGTTTAAGGTCAGCCTAGACAAGAAGTTTGAGAGAACTCATCTTGAGCAACCTCATTTCAACCAATAAAAATCTGAACGTGTGATTATATAGTTGTAGTTCCAGATATTTGGGAAGTACAAATAGGAAATTTGCCATCCAAGCTGGCCCAGACATAAATGTAATACCCTATTACTCTATTTGGAAAATAAGTAAAAAGGGGGGTGTGGCTGATTCAGGAGTTCTGGATTGTAATGACTTTTCTGTCACTAGAGGGCAGTGTTGAGTTTCCTAATGCAGGAATTACCAGGGCAAAATTGTGAGATCCTATAGAGAGCTCATCAGAACTAGATCCTAATTTTGCCTCCACTAATTGCTCATTGCTGCTTTGCATCATTTTGAACTAAGTCTTTCTATGTAAAATGTGGTTCATATTTATACATAGTTACAGGCAACAACAACAACAAAAGACCTATGAAAGTCTCTTCAAATGGGAACCTAGATGGCCTTATTGAGTAGGGGATAATAAAGCAAGGTTTTGTTATTATCTAGGGAAATAGAGGGCAAGCATGGTTAACATTGAGATTGTGTAATATGAATTCGGCTTCCATCAATGTCTAAGTTTGATCTTTCATGATAAAGGCTGGCTTATGTTCCTCTTCCATATTACATGTTCCATGGTCATCATTCTCTCATCCTGACTGGTCAGGGATGTTTTCTTTGTTCCAAACCACATGAGAGTCAGTTCATTAACATGAACTCCTTACAATGACACAGATCTTGAATTTTTCTACCTTTCTATCATCAATATCTAATTCTAAAATAGAATGAGTATGTGGTGTTTTGCTTGTTTTTGTTTTTTAGTTTAGGCTGGACACCAGTGGCTCACACCTGTAATCCTAGCTACTCAGGAGGCTGAGATCTGAGAATCATAATTCAAAGCCAGCCAGGGCAGGAAAGTCCATGAGACTCTTATCTCCAATTAGCCATCAGAAAAGCCCGAAATGACTTTGCTTTTGCTGTGGTCCAAGTGGTAGATCATTAACTTTGAGTAAGAAAGCTTAAGGACAGCACCCAGGCCCTGAGTTCTAGCCATAGGATTGGCACACACACAAAACAGTGTTCAATGTTTTCAGAAGTGGTGAGGTGTGACTCAAAGTAGTAGAAAGCTAGCTAGTAGAAGCTCAGGGATAGCACCCAGTTCAACAACAAATATCACACATATACATTGAAGCCAGCTCAAGATTTTTGTCTTTAGCTTTATTAGTATATAACTGTCTCTTCTAGTGCATAGACAGTAAGATCTCTGCTTAGTGTCTTCAGCTTCACAGATGTTTTAGTCTGTGAACCCTGGGGCTTCCCACTGTGTGACATTCACATGCAGAGGGAAGGCCTCCCTTTCCTGCAGCTTCCTGTATGTTATGTTCCAGCAGCTTCTGTCACCTTCTTGCAGCTCAGGCAGGCTCTTCCCCCAACCCCCCCAACCCCTTGGACTCCACCCCCCTACTCCAGCCTTATCCTCTCAGGTCTCCTGCCTGGGACTGTCTGAATTATGTACAGTCAGAGTCCTGCAGATTAAGTGATGCCTTGAGTAGGATTATATCCAGAAAAGTTCCTTCTCCCATAGTCCAACTAATTCTCTCTTAAAAAATCATTTTGGCCATTTCTAAGGTCTTCATAAGTCCTTTGTGGCTGAATGCTGATGGCTCACACCTATAATCCTAGCTACTCAGAAGGCTGAGGTCTAAGGATCTTGATTCAAAGCCAAATCAGGCAGGAAAGTCTATGAGACTTTTCTCTCCAGTTAACCACCAAAAAGCTGGAAATAGAGCTCTGTGAGAGAACCAACTTTGATTGAAAAAAGTGAAAAAGTTAAGAGACAATGCCCAGGTTCAAGTCCAGGTATGGGAACAAAAATTAAAATCTTTTATCCTCTATTTGGCTCAGTGTTTAAATACTGTCTGTGGGAAGGGTAAATTTGTTAGAATCTTTATTATAAAGATTAGAACATCACTCAGTTGGTATTCCAAGGTTGTAAAATGAGCTGAACTAAACAGAAATAGTGGCTTAAAGATACCATGCCTCTTTAGATTTTATCTAAACCTTCTAGCACCTTTTTGTAAATTTGAAAAGATACGTAGAAAAATAATTTCAGTAGTCTATTTTCTTCAACTCAACTGATTGCAAGTGTTACTATTTCTACAAATTACCAGTACAACATTAAGATGCTTTTCATTATTTTTACATTAAACCTGCAGTACGGATAATGGATTTTCAGCAGCCTAATTTAGGTGCTAAATCTTCAACAGTTTAAAAGAAACAATGTACTATGAAAACCATAGTTAAGTTCAATAAAAATCTTTAGAATGGTTCTATTTTAGTTGGGCTTCAACACAGGGCCTAGGTACTGTCCCTTAGCTCTTTCACTCAAGGCTAATGTTCTACCACTTTTGACACACAGCTCTACTTCTGGTTTTCTGGTTAATTGGGGATAAGAGTTGTATGGACTTTCCTGTTCGGACTGGTTGTGAACCACAATCCTCAGATATAATCCTCCTGGGTAGCTAGGACTACTAATAGGCATGAGAAACTAGCTCCTGGCATGTTTAAAACTTTTAAGGTAAATCAACAGAAAATAAAATAAAATTCAGTCACATGTTAAATGTCCCCAGGTGCTTGTGACTATTGGCTACCGTATTGGACAAACTAGGCTTGGATGACAAGAAAGGATTTTTTTTTTATTTTTATTTTTGCTAAGCAAAGGAGCTTTTCTAGAAGACTTGACGTATAATGTTACAGAAATTAAATCTAATATGCCTGTAATCACTTTTAGGAAATGCAAGAAATAAATTATGTCTTTAAATATTTTAATATCTATGGGGCAAAAAAAGTTCCCTATGTGGGAGGCTGAGTATGGGAGAATTGTGATTTGAGGACAACTTGGGCAGAAGCTGGATGTGGTGGCACACAGCTGATGATAGCTAAAAGTAGGCATATCTGTCTATGGATCATGCCAAGGTGGAAAGTGAGACCCAATGCTTCACAGCAGCCAGTCAGAAATCTGGGCAGGGAGGTTGGGTAGTATCATGCCAGTCTAGGAAATACAAAGCCCTGAGTTCAAACTCTATTATGGAAAAAACAAATATTCCCCCATTTTACAAAAATCTTTTGCTAACAGCAAAGCCAAATTAGTTTGCATAATGTACATCATTTGTGTGCAGAATATGTCAACAAATTACTGTTGTTTTAATAAAACACATGTTCCTCCTTCTATGAATTTGCCTTTTTGGGATTCACATTTAATAATATCCTGGCTATAAAAGCCCACTGTAAAAGTGTTCCTTTTGTAATTGTTGACTGAATAATTAGAATGATGATGTTGACTGCTTAAAAAATGAACTTTTGGTATTGTGGTTATAATTGCCTTCACTCCTGAGACAGAAGAGTGCTTGAATTGACTGAGGTGAAATTCCAGCTTGGTGAAATAACTCTCATAAATGGTGTTTGACTGTGGGAACTAACATGTAGTTACAATTCAAATTTAAATAGATAAAATGTTTTCTTTTTCCAATTTGAAAAAGGACCATAGGGGAACTATCTGTTCCTGAATCAAAGTAGGAAACCCAAGGAGGACTTTCTGCTTTCTACCACTCAGGATGTGTGGGAGGAATTCTTAGTAACTATAGCAGAGGAGGGGATCATGACTGGGAAGATTTTTTTTAAGAAGGGAATCTGTGCATGTGTAAGATTGGCATCCCATAATGTAAGTATGAATGAGATGCGACCTGTGTGCATGAGGCCCTAGTAGGACTTTATTGCCCAAAGGTCAAGCTAAAGGCACAAGAGGTTCCACTACACACATACCTCAATTTCCATTAGAACTGGCCTAGAATTGTAACCACTCCCTGACCACAAAGGAAGTGGCATGGGAGGTACTGGGAAAGAGGAAGAGCTCAAGGTGTTTAGGCAGCCATGACTAGGAGAGGGGTGTTGACCTGTGCATTCTTTCTCCTCCTTCTCCTCTTCCCTCCTCGTCCTTGTCCTCTTCCTCATCCTTGTCCTCGTCCTCGTCCTCGTCCTCGTCCTCCTCGTCCTCGTCCTCGTCCTCGTCCTCGTCCTCGTCCTCCTCCTCCTCCTCCTCCTCCTCCTCCTCCTCCTCCTCCTCCTCCTCCTCCTCCTCCTCCTCCTCCTCCTCCTCCTCCTCCTCCTCCTCCTCCTCCTCCTCTTCTTCTTCTTCTTCTTCTTCTTCTTCTTCTTCTTCTTCTTCTTCTTCTTCTTCTTCTTCTTCTTCTTCTTCTTTCTTCTTCTTCTTCTATTCTTCTCTCCTTTCCCCCTTCCCTTCCCTGAAAGTATTCCAGAAACCCCATATTTGGGAAGTAAGTCTAAATTTATTGATAATGCTAAGTTTTGTGTCTGTATATGCTTTGTAAAATAAAACAAAAAAAGTCTTATGCATTGCTTGTCAAAAGATGTGTTTTTTCTCTTTGAAAGACTTAACTCTGAGCTGTCTCAGGACAGCACAATTTCAGACGTCTACACTCCTGTGCATCTGTTGGTCTGCAGAGGTGACAATAAAGACTCCTATAATTTGGCTTATTAATTGTGGCATCTTTTGTTTTGTTACTGATTGGTTTACAACACTCAGAGCTCAGCCTCCTAAGTAGCTATGATTACAGGTGGGAGCTACTGCCTTTCTGTTCACATGAAATAAGCATGCAACTGTTTCAAGTCAAGTACACTGATGGGAGAGATTGGGAGAAAAAATCTGGGGTTTACAGGGTGGCTATCAGATGAATGATTCTAAATTACAGAGTGGAGACTGATTTATATGTAATCAATTTGGATTTGCTTCCCCATCTTTAAGTGTAAGAACCAGCCAGACAGTTCATGTCTCTACAACTAACTGAATTCAGTTCTGAGTCTCAATTTTCTAGTTGCCAAGTGTTGGGGTCTCCCTCTCCTTGTCTAAAGAGGTAACACTGATCAAAACATATTGTATTCACTTATTAAATGGAAGCTCCTATGTATAACTACCTAAAGATAATTCTTTAAAAAGAAAATTTTTTAAAAGAGGAAAAAACTTTAGCAATGTGACTTAAGTAGTTAAAAAGGAAAATTTAAAAGGCCATACAAGGTGGCCAAAGCAGGAGCTTGTAACAGGATGTAACTAATATAACGAGATAGGACTTAATTAAAATAGCTTTTTATTTCAAAGGCTATACAAAGTTGTATGAGAGAAAGAAACCAAATTTTGACCAAAGATTGTAACTCGTTTTTTGTCCTAGGACTTGAACTCAGGGCCTGGGCATTGTCCCTTCCTCAAGACTAGCATTCTAGTACTTTGAACCACAAGTCAACTCCTGGTTTGGGGGTGGGTAATTGTACATAAAAGTCTCACAGACTTTCCTGCCAGGGCTGGTCTCAACCTATGATCAGATCTCAGCCTCCCGAATAGCCAGGATTACAGATGTGAAGTACCAGCACATAGCTTGAAGACTGTACTTCTTATACCCCTTTCCCCAGTTATGTATTCAAAGCTACTGATCCTGTCTATATCTCTGAAGAAGGGCTGAAGTGCTGTCTTCCCCCTTGTCTACAAGATAATAAATTTCCTTTCTCTCACCTTCACTGTGTGTCTTTATTTGTTTTATAAGGACAAGAGGCTGGAGCTGGTGTGTGGAATAGCTGGAAATTGGACCTAGGGTCTCCTATGCAGTAGCACACCAGCAATTCCTTCTACCATCAAGCTGTAACTTGAATGATATACCTGAGGGACAACCACATATGTCAAATGTCAGGTTTCTGAATGGAAGATTGTTTTGAATTTTCTTTTGCAGGTTTTGTTTGTGGAGATGGCTGTAGTGGCATGCATGACCAGTTAAATTTCCAAGAGGACAAATGGGTAAGAGTGAATGGGGGAGGGGGGACAAGGAAGAGATGTAGGTGCTGCACAATTGCGCCTGCAGAGCTCTGCCATGGTTGTAAACATTCAGGCTTGGCAGCCAGATAGGCTTGTCCCCGTAGGTCACTTCCAGCTGACTGGGTATATCTGCTTCCCGTTCTTCTCACCTGAGTGCTACTGATTCCAGCTTTGACAGCTACACTCTACTCAACCTGAGGAGTAAGATGAATCTCTACTTATGGCACTCTGTGAAAGTTTGGAGAACCAGACCTCAGTTGTTTGGCACGGGACCACTGTCCATCCAGGCCTATGGATGGGCTTTAATTAGTCCACAGTTGTGTTCAGCCGAATGACCTCTGCCGGGAACACTCAGAATGCGGTTCTGAGTTATTGCAACATAGGAACATTTCACTGCTTTCCAGGCTTCTTAGGAAGAATTCCAGAATCTTGCAGCCAGCAGGCCTCTGGGTGTCCCGGGTGAACATCTCCTTGTAATTTCTCCATGGTTTCTTCTACCCCCGTGAAGTTTGGCAAGGGTACGTAGTTTGCATTGCTGCACAATTGCGCCTGCAGAGCTCTGCCATGGTTGCAAACATTCAGGTTTGGCAGCCAGATAGGCTTGTCCCTGTAAGACACTGCCAGCTGACTGGGTATATCTGCTTCCCATTCTTCTCACCTGAGTGCTACTGATTCCAGCTTTGACGGCTACACTCTACTCAACCTGAGGAGTAAGGTGAACCTCTACTTATGGCACTCTGTGAAAGTTTGGAGAACCAGACCTCAGTTGTTTGGCACGCGTCCACTGTCCATCCAGGCTTATGGACGGCACTGGCTATATCAGGCTCTAATTAGTCCACGGTTGTGTTCAGCCGAATGACCTCTGCCGGAAACACTCAGAATGAGGTTCTGAGTTATTGCAACAGAGGAGCGTTTCACTGCTTTCCAGGCTTTTCAGGAAGAATTGCAGAATCTTGCTGCCAGCAGGCCTCCGGATGTCCCGGGTGAACATCTCCTTATAAATCCTCCGTGGCTTCTTCTCACTGGATTCTATTTTATGGGAATAGTTTGCAAGATACATAGAAGCCACATCTTGAGAGGTCAAATTGGGAATCTTTTTTTTTTTCTTTTGGTCAGGTGTGGGGCTTGAACTCTGGACCTGACCACTGTCCCTCAGCACTTCAGCTTAAGATGAGTGCTCTACCACTTGAGCCACAGTGACAGTGTCATGGAATTTCCTGCCTGGGCTAGCTTTGAACTGTGATCCTCAGATCTCTATCTCCTTAGTAGCTAGGATTATAGGTGTGAGCCACCAGCGATTGGCTGGGAGTTTTAGTAAAATGTCGGTGACTACAGGTAGACTCCTGTCCCAAACACCTGCAGCCCAGAACAGAGCTTGCACAAAGCTTTTAAAGGCAAAAACCATGTTGTGGGTGGGGACAAAGCTCACCACAAGCTAACCATATAGGATAACAATCAGGGGTGAGCATTCTCTACAGCAAAACTTTCCTGGGACTAAACAGGATGACATGTATGAAATCCAAAAAATGTCCTGTCTCACCTCTAGGCTTTTCAAGAAGGTTCCTGTAACAAGTTCTCTTTTGGTTGTTGTTGTTGTCAGTCATGGGTGCTGTCCCTTGAGCTTTTTTGCTCAAGGGTAGCACTCGACCTCTTTTGTTTTTTTTTGGTCGGGTCATGTGGCCTGAACTCTGGGCCTGGGCGCTGTCCCTCAGCTCTTCAGCTCAAGGCTAGTGCTCTACCACTTGAGCCACAGCGCCACTTCTGGCTTTTTTCTTTTTGCTTATGTGGTGCTGAGGAATCGAATCCAGGGCCTCATGCATGCAAGGCAAGTGCTCTACCACTGAGCCACCTTCCCTGTCCCCACTCTACCTCTTTGATTCAGTTTTTCTGATTGTTAATTCGAGGTTATAAATCTCACAGACTTGGGGGCTGGGAAAGTGGCTCAGTGGTAGAGCGCTTGCCTTGCATGCATGAAGCCCTGGGTTCGATTCCTCAGCACCACATAAGCAAAAAGAAAAAAGCCTGAAGTGTCGCTGTGGCTCAAGTGGTAGAGCATTAGCCTTGAGCTGAAGAGCTGAGGGACAGCGCCCAGGCCCAGTTCAGGCCCCACAACCGGACCCCCCAAAAAAAAGTCTCACAGACTTTCCTGTCCAGTCTGGCTTTGAACCACAGTCCCCAGATCTCAGCCTCTTGAGTAGCTCCATGTACAGGTGTGAGTCACCAGTGCCCAGCTTGTATCTAACTCTTGAGTGTGTTTTGTCATCTGCTTGTCACTGTATGCTCAGATAAGCCATCAAAATTGAGAACAATAGCATTAGGTGTGCTCAGAAAAAGAGCCTGTTCTCCTGTGAGTGATTTCATGACTTTCCCCAGGGGTGGCCAGACCTGTACTCAGTCCACAGAGACACCATGGCCTTCTTCTGATGGACTCTAAAGCTTGAAGAGGGAGCCCCATCACCAGCTGCACTTTGTGGACATTATTACCCATGTGTCCAGAGTCACATAGGATACCCTGCTCCATGGGAAAGAAAGGGAGGGAAACTCCAACACTTGGCAACTAGAAAATTGAGACTCAGAACTGCATTTCGTTGGATATAGAGCAATGAACTGCTTGGCTATTTCTTACACTTAGAGATGGGAACAAAATCCATATTGATTACACTCAAACTAGTTTCTACTCTGTAGTTCAGAATCATTCATCTGATAGCCACACTGCATGCCCCAAGATTTCTTCTCCCAATTCTCCCTTCAGAGGCCTTGATTGGAAACAGTTCCATGCATATTTGATGTGAACAGAAAGGCAGTGGCTCCCACCTGTAATCCTAGCTACTCAGTAGGCTGAGGTCTAAGTATACTGGTTTGAAGCCAGCCCAGATAGAAAAGTCTATGGGATTCTTATCTCCAACTTATGAGCAAAAAGCTAAAAATAGAGTTTACTCAAGTGGTAAAATGCTAGCCTTGGGGCAAAAATCTAAGGGACAGCCAGCCCTTGGAGTTTAGTCCCTGTACTAGAATAAAAAGAAAAGGAAGGAAGGACAGGGAGGAAGGAAGGAAGTAAAGAAGAGGGAGGAAGAAGGAAAAAGAAAAAGGGAGGGAGAAAAGAAGAGGGGGTTAGAGGGAGAGAAGGAGGGAAGGAAACCTAGTCTCATATGTATCACTATAGTTCTATCTCTAGCCAAGTAATTGCTTCGTTCAGAGACCTGGAGGAAGTTAATACTCTTTAAAGGTCCTGGGAATGTAAACTCTTACACCTTTACAAATGCATTTCCATTCTGCTGAAGAGAAAGGGTCTGTGCAGGAGCTCTGGGGTAGATGGAATGGATGCAGTCCTTCTCTGCAAACATCATTTCTACTTTGAGGTTCACTGGAGACCTCAGTAATTACAGCCATTTAAAGTGAGTTGGCAAAGAGGGAAATCCAATAACACAACTGCCATGAGAAATTAATCTACATGTTAATACTTTCACATCCCAGACTCCTCTGGGCCCAGGGTTTGAAAGAACTGTAGCCGACTGCAATGTTAGCAGAGGGAATTGCTAGTCAAGGGCACCCTGAGAAGAGATGAAGATCTCGTTCCTGATAGGATGGAATTCAATTAGAAACTGGTCACACCCCACCCAAGTTTTTCAAAGCAAACCAGCCTATGGCCTTTCCCTGATGCCTATGCCCAACGTCCAACAGAGACAGACATGTGGCATTTTCTGTTTATTTTTGGAGTCCCAGGTTGGGAAAAGCATGTACTCAGATAGGACAATGGGAGAACTGAGCGTCCACATCAGGATAACCATATATATATATATATATATATATATATATATATATATATATATATATATATATATATATATATATATCCAAAAACTAATGGACAACAAATCAAAAGAGCTGCTTTTGCTAGTACTCTGCTGCTGCTGCTGCTGTTCTGTTCTGTTCTGTTGCTCTAGCTACTGAGCCAGTATGGTGGAGTGGGGATTTTGCTGATTGGCTGTCTCCCTTTTCATGGACCCTGTTGATTGGTTGTCTCTCCTACAGACCATGGTTGGAAAGTTCCATGCATGGGGAATATCTTGGGAGCATCTTCCACTTAGTCCATTTCTTGCTCTTGGTGCACCTGGTCATTTTCTCCTGGCTATTGTGATTTCTCTGTCCACCATGTTTCCTTAAATGGGGTCTCCACACTGACTTCCATCTGACAGCTATAGAAACACATGTTCCTCAATTGGGAATGTCTTCCTAAGTCTACCTGTCCATCAGTGGGAACCAGTGAACTGGTTAGCTCTGTGAATGAGTCGAAGGCATCTGTACTCAAATACTCATGGCAATGAGAGGAGTTGTTACCATTTGGGAGTGAATTTCATACATGCAATTGCAAAACCCTGTATTCCCTAACTTCAAGAAACATGTTTAAGCATGATTGCAAATGAGAAACAGTTGTAATGAAAATCAAATTCAAGAACATATGTTGCTTTTTTAGTTAAATGTTATTTTATTTAAAGATAAAAGTGAAGCAGGTGTTAGTACAATGTCAAGGACACTGAAGACACAGTTCTTCAAAAAATAGCCATCTCATTCCTGTCATCCTAGCTAAACAAGAGGCTGAGATCTAAGGATCATGGTTCAAAACCAGCTACAGCAGGGAAATCTAAAATGTTCCTATCTCCAATCAACCAGGAAAGAGCTGGAAGTGATTCAAGTGACAGAGTAGTAGCCTTGAATAAAAAATGTTAAGAGATAGCACCCGGCCATGAGTTCAAATCTTAGTACCAGCAAAAAAGAAAAGAATAGAAATGGAGAGAGGGATTGGAGAAAGGAGAAGGAGAGTGGGGAAGGAGGAAGGGAGAAAAAAGAAAGAGAGGAGCTTTGTTGTGTTTGAGTGATATGTGACCTAAAATGACACATGATAGGAAAGTAGCCCTGAGAAAGGAAGGGAAGGAAAGGGGAGGGGTGTAATAAAGAGTTTTGTGGGACTGGGAAAGTGACTCAGTGTAAGAGTTCTTGCCTTGCATGCATGAAAACCTGGGTTCTATTCCCCAGCACCACTTAAGCAAAAAGAAAAAGCCGGAAGTGGCACTGTGGCTGAAGTGGTAGAGTGCTAGCCTTGGGCTGAAGAGCTGAGGGACAGCACCCAGGCACAGAGTTCAGGCCCCACAACCAGACCAAAAAAAAAAAAGAGTTTTGCTGTATTTGAGCCATGTAAATGACCTAATAATGACCTGGTCAAGGGCCCTTGAAATGGGACAGGAAAAGCAAATGCTTTGTTCTCTGCAGTAGTTTCAGAGCTGATAAGCAGCTAGCTGGACCCAAAGCTATTCTATGAGGTCATAAAAGGACTATAGGCCAGGTGTTTGGTGGCTCATGCCTGTAATCCTACCTACTCTGAAGGCTGAGATCTAAGGATCAAAGCCAGCTTGCACAGGAAAGTCCTTAAGACTCTTATCTCCAATAAACTGCTCAGAAAAATCCAGGAGTTGTGCTGTGGCTCAAGTGGCAGAGCACTAGCCTTGAGCATAAAGAAGCTTAGGGACAGGCCCCAGGTCCTGAGTTCAAGCCCCGGGACTGGAAAAAATAAGACCATACACAGTGGCAACTTTTCTCAAAGGGGGGCAATAACATCCTAAACAACCTTGCCTGGGAACAGGGGATAGAATTGGGTGGGCCCAATTGTATGTTTCTAGAAAATTCTGACACATGATAAACTCAAAGTAAGAGCAATTGCTATTTCAAGAGGTAAATATGCAAGGTATCATAAACATCAAGAAATTCTCATAGAAGTTTTTTAACCTTAGACTTAAAGCTACAAGGCCAGTTCTAGCCACGTGAATATTGACAGCCTAGAACACTGACTTTTCTTACCTGCTGTTTCCTTCATAGCCAGAGAGGCCCAATTATGTCACCACCTTCAGCCCAGCAACAAACAATACCTGCTAGTGCTTTCACCCCACCAGTGGCCACCACTAGAGCTGCAGCAGATCCTGGAGAACTCAAGGAATGAAATCCACAGACAGCAAGGAGTAAGTGTTAAAAGTATTCAATTTATGCATGTGAGAAGAGGAGAGAGAAAATGTTCTTGCTGGGTGAGAGGGGTCATGATAGGGGTTTGCCAACTAACTGGTTTAATCTATGGTGGGTTCTTTTCTTTTAATCTATATAGGTGTCATTTAACTTTTATGCTAATGAGATGCTTGGAAGGTGACTTGCTCATTGGTCACAACCCGTGATATTTTTAATTTGTCATTCCCTTTTAGCTATTAGGGCATGGAATTACCTAAAGACATTTAAGTCTATCCTACCTTCATTTTATCCAACCTATCTGGGTCAAAGGGAAGTTAGAATGCTTGGGAAGTTTTCTCAAATCATCCACTATCTCTCTGTCTCTGTCTCTGTCTCTGTCTCTGTCTCTCCTACCTCTCTCTCTGTCTCCCTCTCTCTCTCTCTCTCTCTGTCTCTGTCTCTCTCTCTCCTTTATATTTATTTATTATTTTGTTGGTTGTGGGGCCTAACTCTGGGCCTGGGTGCTATCTCTCAGCTCTACAGCTCAAGAGTAGCACCCTACCACTTGAGCCACAGCACCACTTCTGGCCTTTTCTGCTTATGGGTGTTGAGGAATCAAACCCAGGGTCTCATTCATGCAAGGCAAGCACTCTACCACTAAGCCACCTTCCCAGCCCTATTTTTCTATGTTTTAAGAGAAATCTTGCAGGCTTATTCCTGATTTCTTCTGCCTGACTAATCTACCTATTCCAAGATATCTCTTTCTTTCTTTCTTTTTCTTTTTCTTTTTCTTTTTTGTCAGTCCTGGGGCTTGAACTCAGGGCCTCAGGGTTGTCCTTGAGCTCTTTTGTTCAATATGAGTGCTCTACCACTTAGAGCGACAGTGCCACTTCCAGTTTTCTGGTGGTTAAATGGACATAAGTGTCTCACAGAACTGAGCTGGCTTGGAGCATTGATCCTTAGATCTCAATTTCCTGAGTAGCTATGATTACAGGTGTACCAGCTCCCAATACTACAGTTCTTTACATCCACAGCACTTGTGTGAATGTAACATACTACATACAGTATAGTCTATGTGCTTTCTATTCCTGGGCATAAGGCCTGCTAATGGATTCACTACCTGTGGAAATGACCTACGGTAGACTCTTTTGATTGAATGTTAGGCCCATTTCTCACAAATCCATTTTCTTCCCTTCTTTTTTCAAATATGTAAGCAGCACCAAGTTTTTATTTTCTCACATGTTGCTCATCCAGTACGGGCTTTGTAGGTGCCTCCTCTAGTCACCTTCTCCTTTCCCCAGTACATCTGAACATCACCCCTGAAAGCTATAAGGGCTGGAAGGAGCAGCTGGCTGCTCCTTTATATTTGAGCTTAAGTGAATTAGAATGATCCCATCTCTGATCAGTCAATTCCAGGCGAGGCCTAATGTGGAAGAAAGAGCCTTCCTCCTGGATTTATTTATTTATCTATCTTTAAGTAGTTGTACAAAGAGGTTTCAATTCAACACATCAGTTTAGAAGCGCAGGGCATCTTTTTTTAAAAAAATTGGTTTTTGGGTTTGAACTCAGAGCCTAGTTGCTGTCCCTGAGCTTCTTTACTCAAGGCTAGCCCTCTGCCACTTTGAGCTACAGCTCCCCTGCTGGTTTTCTTGTAGTTATTTGGAGATAAACTCATGGAATTTCCTGCTCAGGTCAGTTTGGAACCTTTATTCTCAAATCTCAGCCTCCTGAGTAGCTAGGATTATGGGCAAGAGTCACCAGCTATCAGCTGTACAATGCAGCTTGATCCACGCCATTCCTTCCATCATTCTTCCCATCTCTCCCAACCCCACCCAAGTTACCTACTTCCATTTTTACATATGTACATTGAATATGATGATTGCATTCTCCCACCCTTCCTCTCTCCATCCCTCCACATCATACCACGTCATCCACCTACCCCCCCACCTCAATTTCTAGCTTCCTGTTATCCATTTTGTTTGACTATTAGTTTTTCAAAGAATTCTCTCCTGCATATACCACGTTATTTCCGTTAATGATATACCATATACTTTAGTTAATACATTTGTAGTATGTATCTATGTATGTGTGTGTGTGTGCGTGTGTGTATATATGCACATGACCCACTGTGTGCTTATATATATTTATAAATGAGGTCTCTCTTCCATATATGAGAAACAACATGTGAGCTTTTGTCTTTCTGGACCTGAGTTACTACTTTTAACATAATTTTTTAGCCTGACACCGCTGGCTTACACCTGTAATCCTAGCTACTTAGGAGGCTGAGAGCTGAGGATCATGGCCCAAAGCCAGCATAGGCAGGAGGGTCCATGAGACTCTTATCCCCAATGAACCACCAGAAAACTGGAAGTGTCACTATGGCACAAAGGCTAGCCTTGAGCAGAAAAAGCTCAGGGTCAGCATTCAGACCCCAAGTTCAAGCCCCCCATCCAACAGAAACAAAACCAACTATAATTTTCCCCAGGCCCATTCATTTCTAGGCAGCTTCCTTTTCTCCCTGTATAGGCATTTGCAATTGCTGGCTACAGAAAAAGCTATTTTAACTGAAAAAAAGTCTGGTACCTCACAGGGCTAAGGGGAGAGGTGAAATGATATAGACAGATCCTTGATGATATTATTAAAATGCAGAATCCTTCAAGCCTTCAAATTCATTTAAATGCTATACTTACCAGTTCTATGATCCTATAAATCCCCTTTATTGTTTAAATCAATTTGAACTGTACTTTTTTCTTATTTCTAGCTCTAATGCACCCCAAATGCTATTGACCATTCCATTAAGGATAGCAATTTGACATGTTCAAAAGTCTTAAAAGTGTGTATTACCCTCCAAGCCAGTACTTCCTCGTCTCAGAATTTATCCTAGGTAAACAGTTGAGTGGCTATGAAGATATTTACATGCTTAAGCCCATACATAATGTTTCTCAGAACAGCTAAATACTGAAAGTGATTTAAATGTAAATATAAAGACACTGCCAAACACTGTCCAGCTCATGGATTATGATAAACGAAATAATTACACATAGTTGACAGTGAAAGCTAGACCTCACTGATTAACTGGTTTTGATAATCTACTCTTATTTAATCTACTCTTATTTAAAAGCCATAAAAGAAATGCAAATCAAAACAACATTGAGATATCACCTCACCCCCATTAGAACGGCAAAAATCAAGAACTCTAACAACAACAGATGCTGGAGGGGATGTGGACAGAAAGGAACCTTACTTCATTGTTGGTGGGAATGTAAACTTGTTCAACCACTTTGGAAAGCAGTATGGAGGTTCCTCAAAAGACTTCACATAGATCTCCCCTATGATCCAGCAATCCCACTTTTGGGCATTTACCCAAATGTTTACAAACAAGACCACACTAAAGCTACCAGCACAACTATGTTTATTGCAGCATTATTTACCATAGCTAAGATATGGAACCAACCCAGATGCCCCTCAGTAGATGAATGGATCAAGAAAATGTGGTATATATACACAATGGAATTCTATGCCTCCATCAGAAAGAATGACATTTCCCCATTTGTGAGGAATTGGAAAGGCTTGGAAAAAATTATATTAAGTGAAGTAAGCCAGGCCCAAAGAAACATAGGTCCCATGGTTTCCCTTATTTGCAATATCTAGTATGGGTATGAGTCAAGCGGAAAAGGTCAGATAATGTGATGTTAGGAAAACGAACCCTTAAATGTGTATTTTAATGTTTTCGTTTCTTTCATGCATGTGTTTCTAACGCATTTATAAGATTATTTCTTTGTTGCTTTGTATGTCCCTCCCCCACAGTGTAACCCCCGCTTTCACTATATTTGATGTCAGTATAACATGTGGAGGAGATGGGGACAAACAAGTCTTTTAAGGATTCAGGTGGACCTGTTGCAACAATGAGAAGTACAAAATGTCATGTCAAAACCAGCTTTACAATGTCGGTGTGTGTGGGGGAGGGGGGTATGATTGGGTGGGGGGGAGGGGGGAGGCTGGGAAGGGAGGTGAAGGGTAAACAAAGGAGGAGTCTGCAATGCTTGGTAAGAAATATATGCATTATCCTGCCCATGTAATTGTAACCCCTCTGTACAGTATGTTCTCAAATAAAATAAAATAAAATAAAATAAAATAAAATAAAAATATAGAACAACAATGATGTATTAAAAATAACTTTTAAGTATCAAAGTCATTACTTCAGAGCTTCTCATCCCTGTCTATATATTAATTATCTAGGAAAACCATTTAAAATTGGGCTCTCTGGTGATATGCATTTGAGTGGTTCAAGTGTACAGTGAAACGTAAAAATTATTATTTTTTTAACCAGTAACTGGGCTTGAATTTGTTGCTTATGGCTAGGTGCACTACTGTATGAACCATTTCTCCAGCCTTGCTTTTTGTTGGTTATTTTGGTGATGGGTTTTTGCAGACATTTTTGCCCAGTCAGGCCTCAAACTACAATCCTCTAAGTCTTAGTCTCTTGAATAGCTAGGATTTCAGACACAAGCCATTAGTGCCCACCTTACTACTTCTTTAATCCTCAGTTTTGCAGTTTTGACAATTCTTCTAAATATTGCTAGTGTCACCTGCCTTGTGTGGATGATCAGATCTCAGATAACTTGTTAGTGGCTTGTGATACAGAAGGGTCTAGACTGTATGCAGAGAAATTTGATTTTAAAAGCCATCATGTTGACAGTAACATTGAATTGTCTTTTAGTGCATGAGGATCAACATGAGAGGAATTCTGGAGCAAAGAAAAAAGACTGAAGCCAGGTACCAGTGGTTCATGCCTGTAATCTTAGCTACTCAGGAGGCTGAGATTTGAAGATTGCAGTTCAAAACAGAAAAGTCAGAAAAGTTCAGAGCAGAAAAGTCCATGAGACTCTGATTTCCAATAAACTACTCAGAAATTGCCAGAAATGGTTCTGTAGCTCAAGAGGTAGAGCACTACCT